>NC_081410.1:480010441-480641066 GCF_030272615.1 Cryptomeria japonica | reverse complement strand
CAATTTCAAAATTCAGGCTAAAGTATTTCAATCATGATTTAGAAGATATCATCCATTGATTTTGTTTGTTTGATGTTAATTTTGATTTTGATACTTTTGCTCGATGTTCAATATTGAATTTTGTGATCTTTAGTTTTATAAGTGTTGTATGACTGTTGTTTGTCTGTTTCTTTTTAAGTTCAATGTAGATTGATGCCGACTATGTTTAGGATTTTGCCCCCTTTCCGTTTATTGTGGGTATATACAATGATCCAAATCATGGTGAGAATGTATACACGATGCCTGATTAAATACAAGAGGCTTTATTGTGGACATGTATAATGGTAGAAGATGGATGCAAGTAGAAAGACACGTTACCAAATAGATGGAAGAGCTAGCTGACAAATAACACTTATTTTCAGGTTTTCACTATTTGCTTTTATTGCACTTTTTCTCATATTTGATTTTTTTTTGTAATTTTCTCTTTTTTTTTTGTATTTTTCTCTTTTTTGATTTTTTTTATATTTCTCTTTTTTTTTTTTGTATTTTTCAAATATAGAACTTTTTTAGATGTAGGCTATTGATGGGTTCCTCGAGCTGATCTCCCTCTTGTGTGGATAACGGATAGGCACCCGAACCATTTGCAACTATGATGACAAAAGGACTCAATGATTTTGGCTCAAACTTTCCCTTCTTTTCACAGTTTTGTTGATTGTGTGGATTATCCTTAAGCACTAAATCACCTACCTGAAATGGCTTAGGCTTAACCTTGTGATTGTAGCTCCGTGATATTATTTTTTGGTATTCTCTCAAGTGATCACGAGCATTTTGGTGATGTTCTTGCAATAATTCTAACTCTTGTAACCTGGACCCTTATTGTTCTTCATTTTGAATGAGGCCTTCAAATGATACATGTAGAGAAGGTATCTCCACTTCAACATGCAATATTGCTTCTGATCCGTAGACAAGGGAATAAGGTGTGGCACTTGTAAGTGTGTGGATACTAGTACAATAATCCCATAGAGCAGTGTTCAATTGAACACGCCAATATTTGCCAACATCATTAGCTATCTTTTTTCAAGATTTTCAAAATCATTTTATTGGATGCTTCTTCTTGACTATTCCCTTGTAGATAGTATGGTGTGGAGAACCTATGCTGGATCTGATTTTTTTCACTGAGCTCTTGTACATCTTGATTCTTAAAAGGTTGCCCATTGTCAGTGATAATATTCATGGGAATACCATAGAGACATATGATATACTTCAAAATGTAAGTGGCTATCTGTTTTCCTATGACATTTGCAAGAGGCATTGCTTCAATCCATTTGGTGAAGTACTCGGTAGTTGTGAGAATAAATTTTTGACCATTTGAAGGAGGATGAAATTTTCCTACTAGGTCAAGACCCCATTGACAAAAAGGCCAAGAAGTGGCTAAAGCATGAACCTCCTGAGCTAGTGCATGTATGAGATTGCCATGGATTTGACACTGCTTGCACTTTTTGGTGAACGAAAAAGAATCTCTCTTCATAGTTGGTCAATAGTAGCCCAATCGTATGAGTTTATTCGAGAGAGAAAGACCACTTGAATGATTACCACATATAATGTTATGAACTTCATTTAAATCCTTCTTAGATTATTCATGATCAAGGCATCCGAGGAGAGTACCATCTAGACCTCGTCTATAGAGTGTATCCACGGCAATAGTGTAATAAGAAGATTTTCGAATGAAATTTCATTTTTGGTTTCTTGATAGGTTAGGAGGGAGAGTACCATATTTTAAGTAGGTATAAATTTGGCCATAGCGGGAAGAATTAGGTTCAACTAGGTGACATATTAGTTGGTTATTAGGACAATCATAGGTGGGGTAAAACAATTCATCCACTAGGAATTCATAATGATCTTGGTTTTCCTATCTCTAGAGAAAAAAGGTGAGTGTAGCCATGGCTTCAACTACTTTATTGTCATCCCTTGGAATATCTTTTTGAAAGGTATTAGTTTATCATATTTGGTTTGGTAATCATCGTTGACTTGGTTAATGACCAGCTGAGAATCTCCATAAACTTGTAAACTCATGATGTTCCATTCTACAGCCATTTTGATCCCAATGACTAATGCCTCATATTATGCCATATTGTTGGTGCAAGGAAAATTCAATATGTATGATTTTAGGGTGGTATGACCTTGAGGTGTGACAATAATCAAGCCTACCCTCAATCCATGTCATGTATAGGAACCATCAAAATGCAACTACCAAGTTTGTTTGTTGACCATGAGGATATTAGCATCTGAAAATTCAATGTGTAATGCATGATGATTATGGAGTAGTGCTTCTACTAGTTGGTCAATGATCACTTGCCCTTTGATAGCTTTTTGATCAATGTACTCAATATCAAATTTACTTACAATCATTACCCATATTTTAATCTATCTGTTAAGACTGTCTAGCTGAGAAGATCTACTTTAGTGGATCGATTTTGGCTATCAAATTAACTGAGTGAGTTAGCATATAGTGTCACAATTTTTGGGATGCGAACACTACCACTAAGCATGCTTTCTCAATGGGAAAGTAGTTGAGCTCATATATAACTAAGGTCATGCTAATATAGTAAATGACTCAATCTTTTCCTTCATGATCCTGTTGTGTGAGAAGAGCTCCCAGTGATATGTCTGTAGCTAATATGTAGAGTAGTAATTGCTTGCCTTCAATTGGTGACATTAGGATAGGTGGATTCATCATATATTCTTTTATTTTGTTGAAGGCTTCTTCATATTTGTCATCCCATTTGAAAGGGACATTTTTTATGCAACAAATGAGTAAAGGGATGACACCTATCAACTAGTTGAGCAATGAACCTCTTGATGGATTGGAGTCTTCCTTGAAGAAAACATAGATAATTGATATTTTTTAGGGATTCCACCTCCATGATTTCTCTGACTTTAGCTGGATCTACTTCGATGCCTTGTGCTAAAACAATATATCCCAGAAGTCTGCTAGATGTGACACCGAATGCAAATATCTTTAGATTCAACCTTAGTTTGTATTTATCTAAGTGGTCAAAGATCTTATCTAGGATTTTCAGGTGGGCTTCTCTGGTGTGTTATTTAGCCAATAAATCATTGAAATAATCCTCCATGAAAGTGTGCATCATATCATGGAAAATTGTCGTAATCGCCCTTTGATATGTAACACCTACGTTCTTGAGTCCAAAAGGCATTACATTCCAGCTGAATTCACCCCACGAGCATGTGAAAGATGTCTTCTCTTGTTCTTCAGAGGCTATTTTGATTTGATTATATCTTGAGAAATTGTCCATGAGAGAAAACATGGCATGTCTAGCTATTAAGTCCACAATGATATCTATGTTTGGTGAAGGAAAATCATCCTTTGGACACACTTTATTTAAATCTTTGAAGTCTGTGCATACCTCGATACTTTTGTCTAGCTTGGAAATAGGAACTATATTGGACACCCATTCTGGATATGCTACAAGCCTGATAAACCCCACTTATAGTAATTTCTTCAATTCTGGTTTGACCAATAAGGCTATGTGAGGATGCATCTTTCTCAACTTTTGTTTTATGGGTTTGGCAGTTGGTGATACATTCAAATGATGCACTATGAGATCTGCATCCAACCCTGGCATGTCTTAGTATGACCAGGAAAAATTTATTTGTCTCTTTGAAAAATTTAATATAGTTATGTTTTTCTTGCTCTAATAATGATGATGCTAGATGTAGAATCTTCGACTTGTCTGATGTACCAATGTTAACTTCTTTTGTTGGGTCAATTAAAATATAAGATCTTTCATAATAGTTTTTGGCTAGAGTGTCAAATCTCCCATCCTCTGGTTCCTCAAGGATGTTTTCGCCATTAGATACGTCCTTTATTTTTACTTTTCCTTGATCTAATGTTTCCATTAAATGGTTTTCAACATTAGAACTGATATTTGTTTTTTTCTTTTCACTTTTGTGACTGAGAGATTTGGCACCCCCTTGTGTAGAAGATGCGTTATTGGATTCATTGTTGGAAGTTATTTTAGGTTCTACTACATTGAGGTATAATGCAATGGCATGATCATTAGGGAAGGTATCTATCTCAATGAGTCACTCATTTTCCCAATCAATACGAGTAGTTCCTGATTGTCCTCAATAGAGTCAAAATAGATATATTATAGTTCTAATTCAAGTGGTCTATACTTTGATGTTTGTCCTTCATACGAGTGTACTACATCAACGTCAACATAATTTGCATAACACGAGTCTTCAGAGGATTGTTCAGAATGATAGGAATCCCATTCCCACTCATTGGAATCTATTTCACTAGAAGCTTGTAACTTGAAAGTCTACACATAAAGAGTGTGAGTAGCTTCTTCTTATTTTTTAGCAAGTTCCTCTTGTCTTCTTTCCTCTACTTCTTCCTACTGCCTGTGAGCCGCGTCTTCTTCTTGTTCATTGTGAATGGCTTCTTGTTGTTGTTTGTAGATTGCTTCTTCTTGTTTCTTACGTGCAGCTTCTTCTTCTTCTCTCTTAATGGAAATTTATTCTTGTTTTTATTCATATTCTTCTTGTTGGTTGCAGGATGCTGTTGGATATTGTTGAGAAGTTTTCTGGAACAATGTTTTGTCATTTACATCAACATATTCTTCGGTGTGTTCCAATGTTGTGGTCAGATTAAATAAGTTGTTTTGGTCAGTGTATTGCAATTGAGATTTTGCGGTTTAATGGGTTTTGAGATTCTTATCTCTCTTTGTTTCGACATAAGTTTCAATGGTCTTCATGATGATTTGATCAAGCTACAAGGTCCGGTAAATTGAAGTTTTTTTTTTTCAGTTGTTCATGTTATTCGATGTTCTGGTTTGTGCTCTGCATTGCTCCAAAATTGCAATGTCTTGGTTTGATGAGGATGAATATAGGATATGCATAGGATATATATAAGTTATTAGCTTAGTATTATTAGTTTTAATCCAATGTAAGTGTCAAAAAATAAAAGTCAAGAGTGAAAGTAATATGTTAGTTCCTAGTTGTTAGGAAGTTAGCATATATTAGTAAATTGTTAATACATATTTGTTATTTGGTTAGTATTTTTTATCTTCATCGTGTCCCTCATACTTTTGAAGTTGGGGATAACGTTTGGCTACACTTGGACAAACATCATTTCCAAGAGAAAGCCCATAGTAAGGTCAAGCCACTTCGCTATGGGCCTTAATGCTTTTGGACTTGATCTTCCATCTCAAATGGGCATCCATGATGTCATTAATATTGATTTTCTCAAGCACTACCATGAGTCGACACTAGAAACTGAGCTCCCTATCAGCCATCCTGCAGATATTGTTCCTAATTTTCAGCTTCCACTTGATTTTGATATTTTTTGATACAAATACTCGTCAAACACGACATGGTTCCACCACTTCCTACCTTGTTGCAAAACAAGGTCAACTTCCGCATCAGGCTTGTTGCATCTGTCATCATCAGCTCTCTCAAGAGTTTCCTTCTCTTTTGCGAGCATTTGAGTCCAATGTCAATATTGTTGGGAGGAATGATGAGGATTCATAAGGTATGCATAGGATATATATAAGTTATTATCTTAGTATTATTAGTTTTAATCCTATGTAAATGTCAAAAAATAAACACTTTGTCAAGAGTGAAAAGTAAAATATAAAAGTAATATGTTACTTCCTAGTCATTAGGAAGTTAGCATATAATAGTAAATTGTTAATTTATTTTTTATTTGGTTAGTATTGTTCATCTCACGTTGACATATGGAATAACAAAATATACATGTTTTATTTTCCATCTCATGTTGATATTTGGAAAATATTTCCATATCCTTTATTTTAGGTATATTAGTGCCTATAAATTTGTAGCCTTCTCTTCATGAAGGCATATTGGAATAATGAAATTTTGTAGCTTGTTTGCAGAGAATATTGTCTTTGCTTAGAATTTGTTCTCTGACTACAGATATTTTGTCTCATTGGTAGAATTAAATCTTTGTTTTGTTGGTCATTTCCTTGTTTATTCCATATCATGGTTTGTGGATTTGGTAGAGTATTTGGGATGTTCAAGTGTGTCCTCAATTCTGGTGGTTCATGATTTAGAAATCCATAAGTGAATCTTTCAAGTTGACAATCAATTATGTTGGTGCTCTTGCGCTTTGATAAAGAGATGATGATGATTCTAGTAATTCGAGTTGTTGCGGTTGTTGTGATACAATTCAAGTTGCTTGTGGATTTTCCTAGATCATGTTCTATCTGTGATGTTGTTCTGCATTGAACATTGTGCGTGTTATTGATCATTTTCTTGATCTGGTGGTGTTCTTCGTATTATGCGACATTTATGGAGTTGTAGTGTGTTGTGGATGTTCAAGGCATAATTCTTGAAGGTGTTTCATAATTACAGTGTTGATTTGGGTCCAGACTATGTCTTAGCTGACATTATTTTGGTTTGCATGTGTTGTAAGGTGTGAGGTTATTATCTTGTAATTTGTATTGAGAGTTTATCCGACCTTGAAATATAGGTTGATGATTTGTATATATTCATGTAATATTTATTTATGAGAGGCATATGTATGTGTGAATATTGTATTGATCACTTAGTAGCAGAAGAGAAGAGCAAAGAGGTGCAAAAGAGTGTACAAAAGTGTAAGAGAAGAGTTTGAGTATAGGTGCTTAACCAAAACTGTAATCAGGCATTATGAGATACTATTTTCTCAGTTCATGTAATCTGGATTGTTGTTCGAATCTTTTGTAAGACAGTGAGTCTTCCCCAGGATTATAGCCCTTATTGTATTTGAGCAGTGAGCTCTAGGCAGTGAGCCTGAATGCATGTGCATTCCCCATTGTAACATTTCACTTCTAATAGGGTATTATCTCATTGTGGGTATGTTCCCACCATGTTTTTTCCCCTAACTAGGTTTTCCACATCAAAAATTTGGTGTTATGTGTGATATTGATGTGGTATTAATATGTGCTTTACCTGTTAATTATCGGATCTGAATTTAAGTTTGAATTTGTAGAGTTTTTGTGAAAACTAATTCACCCCCCTTCTCAATTTGTTGCATTGTTGCCAACAATTGGTATCAGAGCTAGATCCTCTGGAAGAAGCTTGGCTGCCTGAGGAGATCCAAGATGGAAAACTTTTCTTTTAAGAAGGATAGTTCGAGATTCGATGGAATAAATTATACTCTCTAGAAGAATTGGATGTAATGTCATTTGGGATGCATCGGTGAAACTATTGGAAGATAACTAAGAATGTACATATAATGTTCCTCAGAATGATTCTACTATTCCAAATGAAGTTAAAGAAGCCAAATTCAATATTAGAGTGAAGGAAGCATTGTTGAGTGCCTTGACATATTCTGAGATGACCAATGTAATGGATTTGCAGTCTTCTCGTGAGATCTAGAAGAAGCTAGAGACTTTATATGAAGGTGATAGTCATGTGAAAGTTGCTAAGCTGCAAATATTGAAGGGTAAGTATAAGATGCTAAAGATGGGTGAAGATGAGAAAATTACCTCCTTTATGCAGAGGGTGAACGAGCTTGTATTGAATATTAGATGTGCCGATGGAGTATTGGAAGAATTTGAGATTGTAGTTAAAGTGCTGAGATCCCTGCCTCCTGCTTACAAGCACAAGGCTTATGCTATTGAAGAGATCCGAACTATGACAAATGTGACCAAAGACATGCTGATTGGAAAGCTTGCTTCTTTTGAGTTGAGCAAATTTGGTGAATTCCTTCCTAAATCTGAATCTGCATTCAAAGCTATTATATCCGAGAAGCAAAAGTATGATCTAGGAGAATGTTCTACAAGGATATCCAGATGTGAGAAGGAGATGAAATATCTTGAAGAAGAAGAGAGAGAGAACTTGAAAATCTTGAAGCCCAGATTGCTAGAAGATTACCTAAGGGTGCCGATAAGTTGCCTCTTAAGTGCTTTTCATGTAATAAGATTGGACATTTTGCTTCTAGATGCCCAAAAAGAGATAGAAATCCTAAGAAGCCATTGAAGCCTTACAAGCCTAAATATCAGAAGAAGTGCTATTATGCTGCTGACAAAGGTGTAACAGATGATAATTCTGAGAAGGGAAATTTAGGAGATGAATGGGAGTTCATTACTATCAAGGAAGTATAACTGGTGACTGTTGATTCTATTAGTTGCATTGTTGAAGAGAAAGCTTTGGCTGCTAAAGTTGAAGAGAAAGATGAATGGGTTATTGACAATGGCTGCTCTCATCACATGACAAGTGATAAGAGTAAATTTGTGTTAATAAAAAATTATGATGGTGGTGTAGTGAGATTTGGAGATGATAAAGCTGGTATAATTCATGGTAGAGGTTCTATTTCTCTTGATGGTATGCATAACATTGATGATATTTTGTATGTTAAAAGTCTAAAGCATAATCTTTTGAGTGTTGGACAAATGGTTGATAAGGGATATGACTTGCTATTTAAGAATGAAAAATGTGAGATCTTAAGTAGCTCAAGAATTGAGATTGCATTAGGTACACAAACTAAAGGTAATATCTTTCATTTGAATTCTGGTGGTAAAAGTTACTTAATTGTTTAGATTGATGAAAGTTGGTTGTGGCATAGAAGGATGTGTCATGTAAATTTTAATTGCATGGTTAAGATAATTTCCATTAAATCTATGCAAGATCTGCCTAAGGTTGTAAAGCCTTCTAATCCAATATCTAAGGAATGTCAGTTAGGGAAGCAGACAAGAGTTTCTTTTAAAAGCAAATAGTATACTTCTACTGGAATATTGGATCTTGTGCATACTAATCTGTGTGGTCCCTCTAGAGTGAGAAGCTTACAGGGTGGCAGGTACTTCATGTTGTTGATTGATGACTATTCAAGGATGATGTGGGTTAACTTCCTAAGGGAGAAATCTGAAGCATTGGAAACGTTCAATATTTTCAAGGTTGTGGTAGAGACAGACTATATTGAAGCTAAAGTGTTTGAGATCTGACAAAGTTGGAGAATTTACCTCTAGTGTGTTCAATTCTTTTTGTGAATAGAATGGGGTGAAGAGATAGTTATATGCTTCGTGAACCCCTGAGTGGAACGATATTGTGGAGAGAAAGAATAGAACAGTTTAGGAAGCTGCTTGAACAATGATGATTGAAGGAAATATGCCGCAAATCTACTAGAGATAATTTGTGAGTACTACAGTATATACTTTGCACTGAATTCATATCAAGGGTGATACCAATAAGACTCCTTATGAGTTATGGTTTGGTCATGCTCCTACTATTAGATATTTCAGAATTTTTGGTAGTAAATGTTATATCAGAAGAGATGAAGACTTAGGAAAATTTGATGCTAGATGTGTGAAGCAATTTTTCTTGGTCATTCTACTAAGAGTAAGGCCTACCATTTTTATAACAAAATATTGAGAAAGATAATTGAAAGTGCTAATGTGAAAGTTGAAGAAGAAAATGTGTATCAAACTAGACCTTACAGATATGATGCAAATGATCAGGATGTCAGTACATATAAAGGAAAGCAAGTACAAACCCAAAATCAAATTCAGAATGTTCTGAAAAAGCCTGAGAACAAAGGTGTAGATGCTAATGCAGAAGAGAGAGTTCAAGAATCTAAAAACAAAGATAATCCTAAGACTCCCAGGTATTTAAAGTTAAATCATTTAGAAAATCAGATCATAGGAGATAAGAACAAAGGTGTAATGACTAGGAGAAGAATTGTTGAAAAGTATTGCTTTATTTCTAAGATTGAACCTAAGGATGTTGATGAAGCTTGTAAAGATGAAAATTGGGTCAAAGCAATGGAAAAAAAGCTGAATCAGATTGAAAAGAACAATACATGGATTTTAGTTCCCAGACCTAAAGATAAAAATTAATTGGAACTAAGTGGGTATTTCAAAATAAATTGAATAAACAAGGTGAGGTTGTTAGGAATAAATCTAGATTTGTTTGTAAGGATTATTCATAGATGGAAAGTGTTGATTTTAGGAGACATTTTCTGTGGTGTCTAAAATCAAAGGTGTTAGATTATTTCTTGCTTATGTTGCTTACAAAGATTTCAAAGTGTATCGGATGAATGTCAAGTCAACCTTTGTTAATGGTGAGATAGAAGAAGAATAAATTGAGAAATTAGATAGATTTTAGCTGACAGAGGAAAAGGATATGGTTTGGAGGTAGAAGAAAGCACTGTATGGATTAAAGCAAGCCCCCAGAGCCTGGAATGCAAGATTGGATAGGTATTTGATGAAGCTTGAATTCAATAAAAGTATTGGTGACAATAATCTATATTTCAAGATTGATAATGATAACATCTTAATTGTTGAAGTATTTATTGATGACATTATTTTGGTGGAAATGATGGATTGTGCAAGAAGTTTCCTGATGATATGCATAATGAATTTGAAATATCTATGATGTTAGCAACAATAATGGAGGAAAACTGAGAGGGGGTGTGAATCTGTTTTCATTGGATCTATAATCTTAACCACAAAAACATATTTGATAAACTACAATAATAAAAAAGATAAGAAAATTGATAGCACAATACACGACACCAATATTTTGACATGGAAAACTCGATTAAGGGAAAAACAACGGTGGGAACCTACCCACAATAAGATGATATTCTATAGTAGTATGTGTAAATATTACAATAGGGAATGTACATGCATCTAGACACACTTCCTAGAGCTCACTGCTCAAAAGATAATGACCCAGAAGGCTAAAACCCTCAAGGAAGTCTCACTGACTTACAACAAGACTCAAACTACAATCTAAAAGAAATGAACTGCAATAATACCGTCTCCAAATGCTTGATGACAGTTTTGGTTAAGCACAATTGTCTACTCTGCAACACAAATATCTGCTCAATCACAATTGTTTATGGTGAAAACGGATAAAACAACAATAATATTGAAAGACTAAATGAATTCAACCACAAAACCCTAGCCTAACAACAACAAAGATCCACCATAACATATGAAGATTACCTAAGACAATGCAAATCAAATGAAATCACAAAGATTACACCATCATATGTCCAATAGGGTTTGGATCTCCACTCTTCCTATCTACATTGATCTTGCTTGATATATTTGCTCTTAGATTTTATGTGCACAAGAGCTCAACAAAGAACGGAAATGTGGTTGCAAGTAGGATTGCATACAAAAAGCATAGTGTAGTCAAGTGCATAAATTGATTAGCCAGGGTTTGATAATGAAGGAAACATCTCTTTATATAGAAGACACCATAAGAAATGGAGGGATAAGATTGAGAGGTGTAAAAGAGGTCGGCTATGATTAGAGGGTAGGTAAAGAAAATAATAAAATAATGAAAGGGGTAGGTAGTGTAGGAATTAAGAGATGAATGACGTGTCATGGGTAGAAAAGGCTAATGAATTAATTAAATAAATAAAGGTTTATTTAATTAATAGAAGAAGTGGGATCAATTAAATAAATAAGATATTTATTTAATTTAGGAAAAGGATAATTTAAATAAATAAATGTATTTATTTAAATGAGAAATAAGGCTAGAAGAGGATAAATGAATTAATTAATTAAATAAAGAATTATTCAATTAATAGAAGAATTAGGTTTAAAGTAATTAAATAAATAAAAATATTTATATAATTAGACTGGACAATTTTAGGTGTCTACATTTTGCCCCTCTTTGAGACAATGCAGCTTGTCACGTTGTTTCAAAGAAGATAAGATGAACTGATACAAAGTTGCCCCAAGATGGGAATGGTATGCCCCCTTGAGAGATTGGATGAAAATGTCTGGAAAGATCACAAACAATCTCTTGATAAGAAAGAAAGGCTAGAAAGAAATGACAAGATAGAATAGAGTGACAGAGTCACAGGATAATGAAGACTGACTCGGGAAATGAGGGCTAGGGCTAGAGCTAGGGTAGTCTATAAGATAGACCACAAGGGGAAAACATCCTCATTGTCATCCACACATCCAAGAGATCAGAGTGTAGAGTGAGATAGAGCAGTAGCAGTCAGCAACGATGACATTGGTGCACAGATTCGATCGCATTCGTCGATTCCAGAGGCCAGCAAAGGCAGGAGAGCTGGTAAGTACCGCAAACCCTCCTTGTACTTTGTCACAATAAATGTTGTCATAAATGCATGTTAGGTAGCACATTAAATGCATTCTAGAATAATGTCCAAAAAAATGTCAAAACGTCGAGGCGCATCTGTGTTGGTGCCAGGCGCGTCTATGCTGGCTAGGCGCGTTTGCGTTTGTGCCAGGCGCGTCTATGCTAGGAAAAGCGTCTGTGTCAAATGCGAGCGCGTCTGCATTGTTCAGGTGCATTTGTGAAATGTGGGCACGTTTGTGCAGGACAGGCGCATCTGTGTAGAGCATAGGCACGTCTATGTAGTCTATAAGCGCATTTATGTCATGAAGGCGTGTTTATGTCTTCAAGTTCAAATCGACAGTTCTGTGATGAACATATGTTGTCAATTGGATAAGCTGCTGAGAGGTTACACTCAAGAAGGTCCTCTAGGGAAAACTAGGATAGCAAATAGGGCTAGGATTGACAATTCTGTGATAGAACATACGTTGCCAATTAGGAAACTGCTCAAGAGGATTCACTCAAGCAGAGGCCCTAGGATAGGATAAATCAAGGCACTTTGTGATGAACAGTGAGTACCAAGATATAGTACTTTGTGATGAACAGGGAGTACTAAAATATGAGCAGCACTTTGTGATGAACAGTGAGTGCAAATGTGAGCAGCACTTTGTGATGAACAGGGAGTGCAAAAACGTAATACTTTCTGATGAACAGGGAGTACCACTAGGATAATCAACAACACTTTGTGATGAACAGTGAGTGTTACTAGGATAGAGTACCATATGCACTTATATAAAAAGTAGCATTTTATGATGAACAGTGAATGCCACTATGACTGACATGATTGATCTGGTTGACTGCAGGAGTATTTGCCTATGCTGGAGTCGCGAGAGAGATTCCCGTTGACTTAGAGGTTGCGACCAGAGTTGACATTAGAGGATAGAGTTGCCATTGAGGGTATGGGTTTGTGACATATTATGTATGTGCCTAAGTTTCGGGTGAACCTGGGGTTACTGACTGCGCTAGCTGAGAGATGGCACTCAGAGACTTGTACGTTTCATTTACCGATGGGTGAGATGAAAGTCACCTTAGAGGATGCTTACAGGATTTTGCAGGTACTGATTGATGGGGAGCTGATTCCTTATGATCGAGAGGGAGATATGGAGGCCTTGAGATGAGTGTTTCAGGATCCAGGCCTAGAGATGAGAGCTGGACATGTGGCATGGGACACGATGACAACGATAGGACTAACACTACCATAAGTGGTAGGAGGAGTGATCAGTGGGTTCCTGTGTCCAGAAAGGGTGACATGAGGGTTGGCTGTGGGCTAGGGGAGCACCATGGAGACACTAGTTACATAGCACACCAGATGTGCCTGGGGACCATGTGTGCTGGCACACTTGTACTATGAGCTGCATCAGTTTGTGTATCATGGATCCGTAGGATTGGGCTGCGGAGTTACATTGTTGTAGGTATGGGCCTATGAGCATCTGTCAGTTACCCGACCGATGCACTTCAGGGGTAGGGGTCATGGACGCAATTTTGTGCATTTATATGATATGATTACATCACAACCACGGATTGGTAGGTTGGAGCATTGGCGTCGAGTCCTGGATGAGATCAACACTGTGATATGGAGGCCATACCTTGGGTGCGAGCAGTGGGAGGATGATGCAGTGGATATACCTTATACCTTCCAGAGTAGATATCTGATTGGGCGGACGCCCTATGTATTGGAGAGACAGCTGGTTGACAGGGTATGCAGGCAGTTTGGTCGTATTCAGCAGATGCCATAGGGTTCCGGGATGTATTCTCGGATAGTCAGAGATCAAGCACACTTTGGGCCATTGTTGTCATATGATCAGGCCGTGATGCAGCTAGTGGAGATGGTTCCCTTGCCATGGGATATGTGGCCAGAGATTGAGGATGTAGGCATGGATGCAGAGTATACTGCATATTGGGCTGAGCATCCATTCCCATGACTGACTGACCCAGGGGAGGCGATAGATGGAGATGGTGGGGGGGATGGAGATGATGATGGAGATGGTGGAGGTAGAGGCCGACGAAGGAGGCAGGGTGCAGTTGGAGAGAGGAGAGTGGCTCCACGGAGAGAGGGTGGGGAGGAGAGACAGGCTTGGGTGGTGAGGGGTCATGGTGGATTGCCATTACAGGTGCCAGCAGCACAGGGTCCTAGACAGGTGCAGGGATAGGGGCAGAGGCAGGTACAGGCAGAGGCACAAGGGGAGCCACAAGCAGAGCCACAGGTAGAGGCACAGGGGGAGCCATAGGCAAAGGCATAAGGGGCTGAGGAGGAGGAGGATGAGCTGCTTGAGCTGAGGGAGATCTGCTAGGGATAGGCAAATGAGATTCAGGACCTCGAGAGGGAGACAACTAGGCTCAGGAGGTGACTGAGGGAGATAGAGCATGAGCGGGATCAGGCTATCCAACGCTATACTAAGGTTGAGACAACACTGAGGGATGGGAAGCAGGCGACAGAGGATACAGGAGCTGGATATGCCTATGTTCTACGGGTAGGGGAGGAGATAGGTTACTGGCAAGACCTATATTATGGGGCAGTGCCACCAGAGCAGTGGGTGAGGAGCTTCCGTAGACCATCACGGACAGCGACAGCTATGGGAGGGAGCCAAAGGAGACAGGCGTCCAGCGGTGGGGTTATGGGTCCTCCACCACCACCAGATAGAGGGGACATGAGAGATGATCCTGGGGTGGGTCCTTCTAGGGCTCAGACTCTGTCGAGGCTAGGCGACTCTGAGGGAGGGAGTTCATCATAGCCTTAGAGGGCTCCCTATGTATCAGTGTTTTGTACCATTTTGTATTATGATGTAGACACCTCCGGGTGATTGTAGCCATATGATTTTGACATCATTGTATCATGACACTTTATATATATATATGAGATGATTCATCTTTGCGGTAGCTATATGCATGTGTACCTATGTGATGTTTCTTTGATGTGATTTATGATGATGATTATGATATGGATGCAAATATTTATATGAGGAAATGCAATATTTTTGTTCTTTTATGTTTTTAATATGTTATGCATGATGAAAATATGAATGTATGAAATGCTAGTGAATATGATAATGCAAATGATTATTTACATGATGAAAATATAAATTGTGCTAATACGTGTTGTGTGCAGGATGTGATGCAATTGTGATACCTATATGTGTGTATGAAATGCTTAATATGTGGCAATGTAGGTGCAACTACATGAAATGCAAATGTTTTTTGGTGTGTCATTATACTCAGTCATGTGATAACAGGCTACACAAACTCAAGAAGGATGATGGAAGCCAATCAAGAAATGGGGATGGAAGATAGAAGATATGGAAGTGAAAGAGCTTCTTGTGCATTATCATCATTGAGCTTTATTATGGCAAAATAGGTTATGACAATCGAGGTATATGTTTGACCCAGAAAGTCATTGTACCTGTTTGCATGGAGATAAGACAATCACAAACAAGGAATTCCCCAGTTCATACTAGACTCTCAATGTCCTCATATCCTTGGACAAGTCATAGCATTACTAAGAGACAATCCATAGATAGCAAAGAAAAATAGGTGATGATACCCCATCCTCGCCTTTCTAGTCAAAGACATCTTGGATATAGAATCTCTAGTCAGAGACATCCTGGAAAAGCTAAAAGACATGTCACCAAAAGATAAAATAAAAAGAAAACCAAGACTCAACACCAACATCCACTGTAGTCCTCAAGTTTAGTGTCTCTTGTCACTTGTATAAGTCTTATTTGATTGTGGTCACAATGTTTACTTTCACAAAAGGATAGATAGCACTGAACCATAATGTTGTTTGAGTCTGCTGAAAGATTTGATTTGTTGAAGCCCATTTTTGCTGCTATTGTGTCTCATCTGAAACTGACTGAATCCATGCAACTGATACCGTATTGTAGAGAAGATGAAACTTTATTGCATATTGGCAATGCAAATGTTTCTTTATTGGGGATTGTGCACGGATAGACTGAAGAAAAGTGGAAGAAACTGTACTCCTCAAAACATGTGATGTTCTTAGTTCCACACCCATTTCTAGACGTAGGATTTGCCTTAGCCACAGATAGGAGTGGATTTATTACGGATTGAGAAAGGTGAAAAGGAAGGTTATTATGGATGGCTAACCAATCTAGGGTAGATCAATGACAAGCCATGATGCAAATGGGTAAGTTTATTATGGATGAATAGGTCGTGAGTGTGTGCAAAGTGAAAGGATGAAATGGAATCCTAAAGGAGGGAGGAGCAATGTCTCTATGCATGGTGTCGGTGACCCGGTTTTCACCATGGTACTTCCCAAGGTGCCACCGAAGTGGTTTCCACTGTTGGACGAAATTATTTCTCTTAACTTTTTTGATTTTTTGATTTTTTTTGTCGTCACAAGGCGCCTGTTTGCTAGGTTTTCACCAAGTAACGATTTTTTGTTTTATGATTTTTTTTTTGTATTTTGACTTAGGATACTCCGAAGAGCTATGTGTAAAACTTGTGAAGGTGCATGCCATTGATAGGATCCTCTAAAGGTTCACCCTCTGTGGTTGAGAGCTGATATGCACTAGATCCATATGCTGCTATAATGATGTATGGACCAAGCCAGTTTGGTTCGAACTTGCCCTTCTTCTCTCTGTCTTGCTGATTTTTGGGGTTTTCTCTGAGAACCAAATCACCTACCTCAAATGTGCGAGGCTTGACTTTGTGATTGTAGCTGCGACTCATTCATTGTTGATAAGCCTTGAGATGATTAAAAGCAATTTGTCTTCGTTCATCCACTAGTTGAAGTTCTCGTAAGCGAGAGACCCTATAGTCTTCATCACTGATAATGTTTTGCAAAGAGACTCGTAAAGAGGGTAGCTTGACTTCAATAGGCAAGATAGCTTCATCATCATAGACAAGTGAATATGGTGTAGCTCCTGTAGGTGTGCGGACACTTGTGTGGTAGGCCCAAAGTCCGAGATTAAGCTGGATATGCCAATTACGGCTAGCGTCGTTGACTATCTTTTTTAAGATTTTAAGGATTGTTTTATTAGACGCCTCAGCTTGACCATTACCTTGGGGGTAATATGGTGTGGAGAAATGATGGGAAATATGGAAGTGGTCATAGAGTTCATGAACATCTTGGTTTTTGAAGGGACGCCCGTTATTGGTGATAATGGAAATAGGAATACCTTATTGACAAATGATATAGTTGAGAATGAATGTAGCAATTTGTTTTCCAGTGACTTGCATGAGAGGCACAGCTTTAATCCATTTTGTGAAATACTCTGTGTCAGTGATAATGAATTTATGACCGTTGGAGGATGGAGGGTGAATCTTGCCTATGAGATCGAGTCCCCAATGACAAAAGGGCCAAGGAGTCGCAATTGGTTGAAGTTCTTGTGCTGGCGCATGGATGAGGTCTCCATGAAGTTGACATTGCTTACATTTCCTGACAAACTGATATGAATCTTTTTCCATATTGGGCCAGTAATATCCAATCCTGATAAGTTTCTTGGCTAAGGTAGGACCACTAGAATGTGGACCAGGTATCCCTTCATGTACTTCACATAACGCAATCTAAGCTTCGTCGCTTTCCAAACATCTAAGAAGAGTGCCATCTAGACCTTGACGGTATAGGACATCGGCTAAAATGACGTATCAAGAAGATTGGCGAATGAAAGTGAGACGTTGGTTATTGGATAGGTCAGGAGGAAAGGTATTATCATGAAGGTATGTGAAAATGGAACCATATAACTGGGACTCAGGACCGACGACACATATTATCTCAGTAGGAGTGATTTCATATGAAGGAACCAAAAGGTTATCCACCAAGAACTCATAGTGGGTCTCATTCGGAGGTAGATCGATTAGTGAAGCAATTGTAGCCATGGCATTTGCAGCTCGATTCTACTCTCTTGGTATCTGCTCAAAGTCTATCTTTGTGAAATGTTGTTTTAGGTCATCCACCATTCTTTTGTAAGGCATTAATTTCTCATCCTTTGTTTGGTAGTCATCAGTTGCTTGACGAATTACAAGTTGAGAGTCCCCAAAAACACAAAGTTCCTGGATCTTCCACTGAACTGCAATCCGTAATCCAGTTGTTAATGCCTCATATTCTGCTATATTATTAGTGCAGGGAAATGATAATCGATATGATTTTGGTATAGAATCCCCTTGAGGAGTTATGAAGAGGATGCCAGCTCCTACCCCATGTTGTGTGTATGAGCCATCAAAGTATAGTTTCCATGGCTTTGTATGTGACACTATTAAAATGGATTCATCTGGAAATTCTGAAATTAGAGGAACATCATCTATCATGGGGCATCTGCTAACTGATTTGCGATAGCTTGTCCTTTTATTTCTTTTCTATCCACATACTCGATGTTGAATTCACTCAGGATCATTACCCATTTGGCTAGTCACCCAGTAAGTGTTGCTTTATTGAGAAGGTATTTGAATGGATCGATCCTTGCAACCAGCTTAGTCTTATGAGTTAGCATGTAATGTCATAATTTCTGTGAAGCAAAGACCACGACAAGACATGCATGCTCAATTGGTGTGTAGTTTAGCTCATATCCCACCAATGTGTGACTGATATAGTATACTGCCTTTTCTTTGCCCTCAGCAACTTGTTGTGCTAAGAGTGCCCCCAGTGCTGTTGAAGTAGCTGATATGTATAGTAATAAAGGCTGATCTGGAACTGGTGGCATCAAAACTGGTGGATTCAGAAGATAATCTTTGAGTATCTAGAAAGCCTGTTGACATTTATCATCCCATTTGAATTTGATATTTTTATGTAGCAAGTGCTGAAAGGGATTACATTTATTTGCAAGTTGTGCTATGAATCTTCATATGGATTGAAGTCTCCCTTGCAAAGATCGAAGCTGACTGATTTTTCGTGGTGGTTGCATCTCTAGGATGGCCTTGACTTTTTCTGGATCGGCTTCAATTCCTTTTTTTGATACAATGAATCCCAGGACCTTCCCGGAGGTTACTCCAAAGACACATTTCTTAGGATTTAATCTTACTTTATATTTTTCCAACCGATCAAAGACGACTGAAAGTATGTCCAAATGTGTATCTCTATCTATTGATTTACCCAAGAGGTCATCAACATAATCTTCCACAGTAACGTGCATGAGATCATGAAAGATAGTAGTCATGGCTCTTTGATATGTAGTGCCTGCATTTTTTAGCCCAAAGGGCATGACATTCCAGCAGAAGGTTCCCCAAGGACAAGTAAATGCCGTTTTGTGCTGATCCTCAGATGCAATTTTTATTTGATTGTAACCCAAGAATCCATCCATCAAAGATAACATCACATGACCTACTGTGAGATCGACGATCAAGTCAATATTTGGTAATGGAAAATCATCCTTAGGACAAGCTTTGTTGATGTCTTCGAAATCTATACATATTCTGATGCTACGATCTGGTTTACTGATAGGCACTAAGTTGGAGATCCATTCAGGATAATCAACAGGGCATATGAATCCGACATCCAATAGTTTCTCAAGTTCTACTTTGACTAGTAATGCCACTTGTGGATGCATCTTTCTTAATTTCTGTTTCACTGGTTTTGCCCCCGATTTAATTGTCAAATGATGCATTACCAAATCCAGATCCAATCCAGGCATATCGGCGTATGACCATGCAAAGTTGATTTGTCGTTCTGTGAAGAAAATTATGAATTTTGACCTTTCTGACTCTGTCAAAGATTGAGCCAGGAATAGGTTGTGTGGAACTTCTTCGGTGCCAATATTTGTTTTGATAGTCTCTTCTACCAACATGGATGATTTTTCTTCATATGATGCTGGGAGAATGTCGAGCCTTCCATCTTCGGGTGCCTTAGAGAGGTTTTCACACTCAGATACGTCCTTTCTTTTTAATTTTTTGGGGTCAGACAGCGCCACGACGTGGTTTTCGCCATGAGACCCTTGATTTGTTTTTATTTTTATATTTTTGCGATTGGAAGGTCTGACGCCCTCACCAAAATATGCCACGCTGTTGAGTTCTATAGTGTATCCTACTTTATGGTCCCCAGGGGGAAGATCCTCTCGTATGCCAAGATAGTCAATAAGGGCTTCATCATTTTGGAATGTGTCAAACTGTGCAGGTCCTTCATGGTTCCAGTCAATAAGTTGGTGGTGAACAAGGGGAAGGCCTTTGATGTCTTTAAAGTTAGCAGGGTTAAGAGTGAAGATGTAGTTATATTCAGGTATGTCAAGGTAGTTATCGAGGTCATCGTTGGAACTCTCCTCATTAGTCTTTGATTGTGAATGAATCCAAATTATCATCACTAGTAGCACATTCCGGGACAGGTGTTCTCATTCTATTTGATTTCAACCCAGGACCTAGAGGTAAAGACTATATGGGATACTCTGGGGTTGTTTCTTGACCAACTTTGAATTTCCTATTAAATTCCTCTTCTTCTATTGGTTCACTTGGTTCTCTGAATGTCTTGGTGAGCTCATAGTCACTAGAGGATTTGTCTGAACCCCATTCCCATTCATTGGAGTTTGTGGAATAGCGATTTTCTTGTTGAATTTTGACAGCTTTGATTTGTAATGCTTCTTCTGTCTTTTGAGTATGAACCTTGGAAGTCATGAAGCCAAGTCCTTTAGAACGTTCCTTTTTGAGTGTCAATTCAGGTTGTAAAGGCTCAATGATGCCTTCTTTTCTTAATCCAAGAGGACTTTTGCCATCATACCCGAATTTTTGTAGGATCTTGAACCCTTTGCCATACTTTTCACATGGTATGCTGATATGATCTTGTGTATCATTTTCAGGGTCTTTGTAAAGCATTTTGTATAAGTCTTCTTCTTCCACTTCACCCCATTTTTGGAAGATTGTAGGATCCCATTTAAGTGTAATGATAGATACCTGCTTAGTAGGATGTGGTCGTCCATATTCTTTTGGTGAATTCATGACTTGTTGTAAGTACATGGTTTGATTCAAAGTGTATTCACCCATACCCTTGTCCTGGAATTTCCCTTTAAGCTCACCTTGTTTTGATGTCAAAGGTTTTAATGACTCAGGATCAATGTATGCAGAAGAAGGAACAACTTCCCTATTACTTGGGATGATCGTTTCAGTTTTTGGTCTCAAGTTATTGCAGTATATGAATGGATTAGGATCTCCATTAACTGTTATTTCAACTCTGTCGTGAGGAAAATTGATACATTGGTGATATGTAGATGGGACCGCCCTCATTTCATGAATCCAAGGACGTCCTAGTAATATGTTGTATGTGAGATCAAGATCTAGTACTTGACAAACCACATCCTTTGTAGCCAACCCAACTTGAAGAGGTAAGGTGACTGTGCCTTTGGATGAATGCTCTTCATCACCATATGCTTTGATGGTAATTTTGTTTGTAGAATTCACAGCTTTGTTGGAATATCCCAATTGTTTAATAGTGCTCAATGTACAAATGTTTAGACCTGCTCCTCCATCTATTAGGACTCGTTTGATTCTATGTTTGTGTATGAAGGCTTCAATGTGTAATGGTGCATTATGTGGCGGACTTACGGAGGCATCATCGGCTTCTATGAATGTAAGAGAGTGTGGAATGGAAAGGTATCCCACCATGGCATGAAACTGGTCCACGTTCATATCAGTAGGAACGACAGTGTCTCTCAAGGTTTTTTCAAGAATAGCTTTATGTGCGAGGGATATGCGTAAGAGCTCAAGGATGGAGATAAGCGTAGGTGTCTTCCCTAACTGTTCTACAAGGTCCTATTCAGGCTTGGTTAATGAAGAAGTGGTGTTTTTAGCTGGGGCACCTTGCAAAGTGAATTTACCTTGACTAGTTGTGACATTACATTCAGAGGTAGGTTTGGAAGAAGATCCAATGCCTTTTAGGACAATCTTGGGTCTCTGGGTAGAATTCTCAAGGGTTTTGTCCTTGATGATAATAGTAGAGACATAATTATCCATTGAAATGTGATTGATAGTTGAATCATAGTTATAGGATGCTCTGGTATAGTTGGTCTGGTCATCTATGGCTGCAGCTTTTCCCTTGTCATTCTTTGGGAATGGTTCCTTAAACATTTCATGTTCTTGATTGGATGAGTGTCCTTCAATCTCAATGTCACCTCTATCAATGAGATCTTGTATGATGTTCTTCAGTCGATGACAATTTCCTATCTTATGACCCTTGCTTTTATGAAATTCGCAATACTCATCATCATTCCCCGAATTTGGTTTGACCTTTGGCTCATATGGAGGAAAATTTGGAATTGTGATTACTTTGTTTGCCACTAGCTTCTTGAAAACTAACTCAAGTGGTTCTCCCAATGGGGTATACTTCCTTCATGATCTAGAAGTTGTTTGAGTATTCACTTGATTGTTTGTAGAGCTTGATCCCAAAAAAATGATTTTGGGTTGCACTGTATTGGCATCAACAACACCATCATTGACTGTGTTCTTGTTTTTATTCCAAAATCTTGGCTTATCTTTTCCTTTAAAGTCATCTTTGTTTTCCTTGAATATCTTAATGACTCCTTGTTCAATTAGGACCTTTTCTGTCGCTAAGCCTTTTTCAATGACGTCCTTGAAGGTGGAAAAACAATTTTTTCTTAGATCATAGCCAATGTCTTTGTTAACATTCTAGGTGAACATCTCCACCATTTGGTTTTGTGGAATTTCACAAGAGCATCTGCTGGCTAGATTCCTCCATCTTTGTAAAAATGATGAAAAAGACTCTCCATCCTTTTGCTTGGTGTTGCACAAAGTAGTGACTGATATGTTTGCCTCTATGTTGTATGAGAAATGTTGGATAAATGCCTCTGCTAAGCCACCCCATGACTTAATTATAGGTGGAAGTTGGGAGAACCATTCCATAGCTTGATCACCTAAGCTTTGTGGGAATAATCTCATCAAATATGTCTCTTCTGAAGCTACCTCAATGCAAGCTATGAAAAACTGTCTTATGTGTGCCTTAGGATCCCCTTTTCCTCTATACTTATCAAACTTAGGCATCACGAAGTGTGTAGGAAATGGAGGCATTGGAATGCTCTTGTCAAATGGATAAGGACATATGTCTCTCATTGTGTATGTTGGCTTCGGTGTATTTATGTCCTCCACTTTCTTTTGTAAGTCCCTGATTTGTTGCTCCAAATTGTTCTTAGGTGGAGACCGACTTCTTGGACCAAACCCCATGCCTGAACCACCGAGTGGAGGAGGAGCATGTTGTATATATGGATGATATTGATCATACACATGTTCATATGGAGAAGGTCTATAATGATGCTACGTATAAGGACCACTTGGTATAGAGTCATGGTGAGGAATGGAATATCTGCTTTGTCCATGTATACCATACTCTATAGGCATGTCATGAGTTTGTTCTAGTGTGTTGGCCCCAAATTTGATGCGAGGTTTCCTTGTGTCCAAATTTTGAGCATGCCTTTGAATATCCAATTGCTTTGGTGGTTGATCCTTAGCATTGGTATGTGGTTGAGCATATTTCTCTGCATAAGACTTCCATAATGGTTTGTGAAGGTGAGTATCATATGCTTGACCATGTGTGTATGGGACCTCTGGTTTTTGAAACAAAGATGATGGTGATTCAGGCACAAGATGTGGTCCTCTATTGTCTCCACTATTAGGCCTCCTTTGATCCATGTTGAGGTGAGTTTGTTGCAAAGGTCGATTTTCCATTATTTGAGACATGTCAAAATCATGAGGGATCTTGGTTCCACTTTGTGCCATCACTTGTAGAAAATATTGTCTATCTCTCCTCATTATTTCCTCAACCAATCGATTGAAATGAGGATTCATAATGGTGTCTTCCACTTCTGTTGAATGTACAGAAAAGTTGTCCATATTGTAATTATATTGTTTGTAGTGTCCATGTGCTCAACATTTGGAATGTTTCTATAGGCATCCATGTCAGGTAATGTAGTATGATCAGAATTGAAAAAGATATCATTGTCATACTCATAGGAGCTCATGTTTGCAGACTCTTGAGCCTCTTTAGTTTCTCTCCTAGATTTTTGGGAACGGGTTTCAACCATGAACTAGGTATTTACCAAGATGTGTGAGACTAGATGAAAATGGAAAGAGTATGGAAGACCAAGAGTTGGATGGAATGTAAATGAATCTCAGGTTTACTTGCAATGTCCAAAATGTAAGACCAAGTATGTATGTAGTAGAGTAGGTGTGACTTCCAAAGAGAGGATAGTTTCTCTTGATCAGGTAAGTTGACCTTGACTCTAAGTAAGACCAAATGAGACCCAAAGGTGATAGACCTTGATGAGGGACCACTTAGCAAAATGTTGTTGTATGTAGTGTGTTGACAAAGTATGATGAGGACAAGCAAGTGACCTTTTGACTCAAGTTTAGACAAATGTGAGTGTAATGTAAGGTGTAAAGCAATGATAGACTTTGTGAGACCTAAAGGCAGGTTGAATGCTTGATGAAACCCTGAAGAGATAACCTAGAAAGCTCAATAAGTCTGAAACTGACTGTTCTTGTTTGCTGAATTATGAAAGTTCTCAATCTTGAACACAGACGTGTCTGTATACTTCACAGACGCACTTAAATGACATAGACGCTATTTTGACAGACACAAACGCGTTTTTGAGATGTTGTAAATACGAAGCTGCTCAAAACACAGACGCGTTTCTGCCCTTCACAAATGCGGTTATACGACACAGACACTATTCTGTAAGACACAAACACATTTCTGCAAAATTTGTGCAATTTTTTCCAATCTATGAAGTTGCTTTGTTGTGACCAAATCTGAATGTTTGACTGTTTTTCGTGACAAGAGGACACAGTGTTGATGAGGACTCAATGTTTGCAAGTTTAAGACCCAAAAATGACTCAAAGAAAAGTGTGATGTCTGATGTAAAATTGTTTTGCATACACTTGAAGACACAAAAGACACAATGTTTTGATGTTTGGTCTTGAATGTTTAAATGTTTAAAATAAGTCAAGCACAATTCTTATGGCTGGCCTTGAGACAATAGTTGTTGATCCCACATGGAGTTTCCTCTGAGGCTATGCTATTCAGAGCAGATACTTAGATGCTTGACCCCACTGGCTCCACCCTCGGCACTCACTTCTCAGAGCAGCCAAACATTAGTCCCCACGAAAACTCCTCGTGGTGAACTTTGTATCTCTACTAAGAACCGTATGTGTGTGGTCCGCTACCAGAGGTCCGACCTCCTGCCCCAACAACTAGAAGGATTTTGTCTTCTAAAACAAAAAGGTGCTAGTAAGGGCATCTGCTCAAGTGGCCATACATGCGGCACTTTCAACTTTGTAAATATAGAAGGCTCCCAGCCAGTAGGGGTTACACCCTACAATTGATCAAATAAATTTGATCAAACGAGTTTATGGGGAGACATAGTGTCGGTATGAACTAATCAGCACACGTTATCAATAGCTTTCACCATGAATACAGTTATTTATAGTGGTTTGGAAGAAGATGGCTTTTCTTTTGCTACCACTTGGGTCGTTCTCTCCTCACTAGTAGTCCTAATGACCACACGGGGAGATAGGCCCTCTAAAGATGAAACAAAAAGAGCCTATTGCTCAAGACACAAAAGACGATGGTTCAATTTTAGTGCACCAATTGAAGTGTTTGCTAGTCTATAAAAACAAGGCACACAATAAATATCAAAAGAAAATCCTTGTCAAGGTCCTGCAACAAAGATTTGTTAGTAGTTTGGATTGTTTCAAATGATCACCCCTTCTTGCAAGCACACAAGTTAGGTAAATTTTAGATTCAAAAGACTTTGTGAAATGGGGCCTTCGACAAAATGATTTTGCTTTCAAGACAAACTGCACTAATTTCATTAGCTAGATCTGCAAATGTTAACTCAAAATAAACCAAATCTAAAAAACCGAATGACTAAAAACTGAATCAATGAAAACCCCCAAAACGAAATTAGTGCACATAGATGCGGTTACCATAAACACAAACACAGCTTCTAGATGCAGACGCACTTCTGTGAAACATAGATGCAACTCCGGAATGCAGATGCGGCTTCTGGACGTAGACACACCTGAAAACCCCATAGATGCGACTAGGGAACACAAACGTGATTTCCGAAATTTGCAAAAAAAAAAAAATACTGTCGAGGGTGTCGACATGATCCTAGATGTCGCAGACGTGGCAGAAAACCAAAAACACGATCCGAAAGTACGCAACCGCGAAAATACCAAAATACTGTCGAAATGTTAGATCTGCAACTTCAAAACACAAAATCTGCAACAAGGATGTTAAATGCAAAAGGGACAAGATTCCCACCGGGAGTGCCAAAATGTTTACGGTGAAAATGGATAAAACAACAATAATATTGAAAGACTAAATGAATTCAACCACAAAACCCTAGCCTAACAACAACAAATATCCACCATAACATATGAAGATTACCTAAGACAATGCACATCAAATGAAATCACAAAGATTATACCATCATATGTCCAATAGGGTTTGGATCTCCATTCTTCCTATCTCCATTGATCTTGCTTGATATATTTGCTCTCAGATTTTATGTGCACAAGAGCTCAACAAAGAACGGAAATGTGGTTGCAAGTAGGATCGCATACGAAAAGCGTAGTGTAGTCAAGTGCATAAATTGATTAGCCAGGGTTTGATAATGAAGGAAGCATCTCCTTATATAGAAGACACCTTAAGAAATGGAGGGATAAGATTGAGAGGTGTAAAAGAGGTCGGCTATGATTAGAGTGTAGGTAAAGAAAATAATAAAATAATGAAAGGGGTAGGTAGTGTAGGAATTAAGAGATGAATGACATGTGTCATGGGTAGAAAAGGCTAATGAATTAATTAAATAAATAAAGGTTTATTTAATTAATAGAAGAAGTGGGATCAATTAAATAAATAAGATATTTATTTAATTTAGGAAAAGGATAATTTAAATAAATAAATGTATTTATTTAAATGAGAAATAAGGCTAGAAGAGGATAAATTAATTAATTAAATAAATAAAGAATTATTCAATTAATAGAAGAACTAGGTTTAAAGTAATTAAATAAATAAAAATATTTATTTAATTAGACTGGACAATTTTAGGTGTCTACAACAATGCCAAATGATGAATCACTTGTTCGCACATACACCACTATCTGATAATGCAGACACAACCTTGATACCCAAATTACATAACAATTTACCTATTTACACAATTCATTAACCTTGATAACAAGGTTGGCTAAACCCTCAACTCACAATTACAAAATTACATCACACGATACAAAGATCAACCACCAGACTAATATAATGATATACATGACATACCATGGACCTAATTCAAATCTCCAAACACGCAACACCACCGGAAATCACACCAAGACCAACCACAACACACTACACCATCAAGAAAACCACATAACAAAAAGAACATCACCGATTCAACAAAATCACCAAGAGCTCACACAACAATCAATGTGGATCATAAAAAAATAGGAAAAAATTAGGAAACACCATCAAGGATGTTAGAATCATTAGAGACAGCTGCACCAACACCACTTATCAAATCTTCATCTATCAATGTCTGAAACTCAAGAACACTCAAACAACAACAAATGTCAGGAAGAAAGATAACTTGCGGAGCACCAAATCATGAACCATTTGAAATGAAGATACACAAGACCATCCCAAACAATTTCCCAAAGACTTAGATCAAGCTCTAATCACACTAGAATATACCAGAGGAAATACTAATTTTTGCAAAGCACTGATTAAAAAAACAAACTGCAAAACCAGATCTATAATATGATCAATTAAGCTTCCCGGATCACCAAAAGAAATTCAAAAGAATAAAGTGATACAATAAATACTCCGTAACCAAACCATAATCCTAATGAATCAATTTGCAATCACCGGAGCAGGAATATATTGACATCAATGACAATAACATATCCTAGCAGCAACAATGTCCAACAATCTCCCCCTTTGGCATTGATGGCAACATATGAATGTGAAAAACAATCAATGCAAAGAAAGAAAATATATACAATAGACCCCCCCTAAGATCAAGTAGATAAAACAATTTTTCACGTGCTTCTCTCCCCCTTTGAAAGGAATGCCAAAGATCTCAAAATGGAAAACCAAACTCTCGGGCCCTTAGAATACATAACCAGACTACTCCACCAGAGGAGCAGCACCAACTCATCAATCCAAATAAAAGGAATAAGACTAGATAAAGTCCACTAGATTGATGCAACTCAATGCATCTAGTTCTCATCAGGAGGGGTAGATACCCCTACGTTGTCTCTCAAATAGACAAATGTATATGTAGGAAAAGGCTTAGTGAAAATATTAGTAATTTGTTCTGTTGTAGACATATTCCAGCATCGCTTCTTCTTCACTGACTTTTTCTCTCAATTAATGATATTTGATTGACAAATGCTTAGTTTTTGAATGTTGCACCAGATTCTTTGACATGTTAATAGCACTAGAATTATCATAGTATATGATAGTAGGATCATCATAGACAAATCAAATATCCTTCAACATTTGCTTCATCCAAACTATCTAAGTGGAGCTACCAGCAGCAACAATGTACTCAGCTTCAATAGTAGGTAAGGACACTTAATCTTGTTTCATACTAGCCCATGAAACCAATTTATTACCCAAAAAGAAAGCACCACCAGAGGTACTCTTCCGGTCATCAACATCACCAGCCCAATCAGCATCAGTGCAAGCACATAACATGAAATCATCATTCCTCGGATACCACAAACCATAATCCACAGTTCCCTTCAAGTATCTAAATATTCTCTTTACAACAATGACCTCTCGGGCCCTTAGAATACATAACCAGACTACTCCACCAGAGGAGCATCACCAACTCATCAATCCGGACAAAAGGAATAAGACTATGAAGTCCATTGGATTGATGCAACTCAATGCATCTAGTTCTCATCAGGAGGGGTAGATACCCCTAACTTGTCTCTTAAATAGACAAATGTATATGCAGGCAAAGGCTTAGTGAAAATATTAGCAATTTGTTCCTTTGTAGACATATTCTAGCTTCACTTCTTCTTCACTGACTTTTTCTCTCAATTAATGATATTTGATTGAAACATGTTTAGTTTTTGAATGTTGCACTAGATTCTGTGACATGTTAATAGCACTAGAATTATCACAATATATGACAGTAGGTTCATCATAGATAACTCTGATATCCTTCAGCATTTACTTCATCCAAACTACCTAAGTGGAGCTACCAGTAGCAACAATGTACTCACCTTCAACAGTAGATAAGGACACTTAATCTTGTTTCTTACTAGCCCATGAAACCAATTTCTTACCCAAAAAGAAAGCACCACCGGAGGTACTCTTCCGGTCATCAACATAACCAACCCAATTAGCATCAGTGCAAGCACATAACATGAAATCATCATTCCTCGGATACCACAAACCATAATCCACAGTTCCCTTCAAGTATCTGAATATTCTCTTTACAACAGTGACATGACTCTCTTTCGGATCAACTTGATATCTAGCAGCTATGCACACAACATGCATAATGTACGACCTAGTCTAAGTAAGATATAGCAATCCACCAACCATAGATCTATACAAGATGTGATTAGATTTTGGAGATTGATCATTCTTAGATAATTTGCAGTCAGTCACCATAGGAGTTCCAACTGATTTGGAGTCATCTAACCCAAACTTCTTCAACAATTCCTCCTAATATTTAGTTTGAGATATAAAAGAACCATTTCTAGTCTATAAAATTTGCAAACCTAAGAAAAATTTCATTTCACCTTACATAGACATGTCAAATTCTTTTTGCATATCACCGACAAACTTTATGCTCAAGTCATCATCTCCTCCAAAGATAATATCATCAACAAAGACTTCAACAATCAAGATGTTATCATTCTCAATCTTAAAATATAGATTACTATCAACAATCCCTTTATTAAATCCCATTTTCAGCAAATACTTATCCAATATAGCATACCAAGCTCTAGGGGCTTGTTTCAATCCATAAAGAGATTTCTTCAGTTTACATACCATGTCACCATCAGTTGATAATGAAAATCCATAAGGTTTCTCAAAGTATACTTCTTCCTCAAGATCACCATTCAAAAAGGTATATTTGACATCCATCTGATATACCTTGAAATCTTTATAGGTAGCATATGCAAGCAACAGTCTAACAACTTCAAGTCTGACTACCAGAGCAAAAGTTTCCTCATAGTCTATCCCTTCTTTTTGTGAATATCCTTTGCATACCAGTCTTTCTTTAATCCTGATAACTTCACCGACTTCATTCAATTTATTTCTTAATACCCATTTAGTACCAATCACATTATTGTCTTTAGGTCTAGGCACAAGCTCCCATGTGTTATTCTTTTCAATCTGATCTAATTCTTCTTCATTGAATTTTCATCTTTGCAAACCTCAACAACATCTTTAGGTTCAACTTTAGAAATCAAACATACCTCTTCAACAGCTAGCCTTCTTCTAGTCATCACACCTTCATTTTATCTCCAATAATCTGATTTTCAGAATGATTCAATCTTACATACATCAGACTCTTTTGATTGTTTTGATTTTCAGGTTCTTGCACCTCTCCATCAACAACAACGACATCTAGATTAACTCTCTCTATTGGATCATTCTGATTTGATTCTTTAGTCTAAATAAGATTCAAAACAATGTGTTGACCATCATCATATCTGCAAGCTCAGATTTATTTTCCAAGGTTCTCAGCCACCTTCACATTTGCACTTTCCACTTTCTTTCTCAGTCTCTTATTGTAGCACCAACAGGCTTTTCTCTTTGTTCAATATCCCAAGAAAATTCCTTCATCACTTCTTGCATCAAACTTTCCTATGTTACCATCTCTCTTGATATATCATTTGCTACCAAATACTTTCAAATATCTCACTGTAGGAACATGACCAAACCATAACCCATAAGGAGTCTTATCAGTATCACCTTTAATATGAACTTGGTTAAATGTATAAACAAAAATTCTTATAGCTTCTCTCTAATAGACCTTCAAAACTTTCCCTTCAATCAGTGTAGTCCTTGCAACATCCAAAACAATCCCATTCTTCCTTTCAACAACTCCATTCTGCTAAGGGGTTCTAGGAGAAAATAATTGTCTTCTAATCCCATGATTCTCACAGAATGAATCAAACTCACTGGAACATAATTCTCCACCTTTGTCAGATCTCATACATTTCACCTTCAATCTTCACTTAGTCTCAACCTTTGCTTTGAATATCTTGAACTTGTTGAATGATTCATATTTCTCCTACGAAAAGACAACCCACATCATCCTGGAATAATCATCAATTTGAAACATAAAATATCTATCACCCTGCACACTTATAATATGTGTAGGTCCACACAGGTCAGTATGCACTAGATCTAGCAATCTACCAGATGTATACTATTTTTTCTTGAAAGAAGTTCTTGTTTTCTTACCCAATTGACATTCTTACATACTGGATTAGTAGGCTTAACAATCTTAGGCAAATCTCTAACAACTTGAATAGAACTGATCTTAATCATTGAATCAAAATTAATATGACACATTCTCCTATGCCATAACCAACTTTCATCAATCGGAGAAATCAAACAACTTTTCTCGCCAGCATTCAAATGAAAAATATTACCTTCAGTCTTAGTTTTAGATGCAATCTCTATACCGGAGGCATTTAGGATCTTACATTTACCATTCTTGAATTGCAAATCATAACCTTTGTCAATCATCTGCCCAACACTTAAAATATTATGCTTCAAACCTTCAAAATACAAAACATCATTAATATTATGTTTACAATCAAAAGAAATAGAACCTCTACCATGGATCACATAGGCTTTGTCATCTCCAAATATCACTATTCCACCATCATTCCTTTCCATACTCACAAATTTCTTTTACCACCGGTAATATGATGTGAACAAGCATTGTCAATTACCCATTTATCCTTTTCTTCAACTTTAGTAGCTAAAGCTTTCTCCTCAATAATGCAGCTGGTGGAATCAACAAGTACTAGTCTATATTCTTTAATGACAATAAACACAACCTAATCTCCTTTTGTTTCTTCATTTCTAACACCTTCATCAGTAGCATAATAGCAGTTCTTCTAATGCTTATACTTCTGGTTAGACTTGTAAGGCTTATCATACTTCTCATGCTTCTCATATCTATCATTTTTATCATGCTTATCAAATTTATCATTCCTATAATATTTAGCCATTCTCTCTGGGCACCTAGAAGCAAAATGTCCTACCTTATTGCAAGAGAAACATTTCAAGGGCAATTTTCCATCATACTTACCAGTTCCATTAGGAAATCTTCGAGCAATCAATGCTTCAAGCTCATCCAGTTCTTTTTCTTTCTCTTCCATCTCTATCCTTTCTCTTTCATATTTGGATATTTTTCACTCTTTAGGATTATACTTATTCTTTCCAGATATAGATTCTCTAAATGTTGTCTCAAACTTTTCATGTGATTCACCAAATTCACTCAGCTCAAATGCAACAATCTTTCCAACCAACATATCTCTTATCACTGTAGTCACACTCTAGATCTCATTAATAACAACTACCTTATGTTTATAAGCATGAGGCAAAGATCTCAACACTTTAGCAACAATTTCATATTCTTCAAGAGTTCCACCAATATATCTGATACCTAGGACAATATCATTCACCTTAGCCATAAAGGTATTTATATTCTCATCTTCAACATCTCATATTTCCCTTTCAAACTCTGCAACTTAGAAACTTTGACTTGTTTATTTCCTTCATATAGGGTCTCAAGATTCTCCCAGATCTCATGTGTGGTCTAAAGTCCCATTACATTTGTCATCTCTGAATCAATCAGGGCACTCAACAATGCTTCCTTTTCTCTGATGTTATGCTCAGCTTCCTTGATATCATCTGTAGTAACTGATCCATTCCGAGGAGCATAATAGACATTCTTCGTAATCTTCAGTAATCTTCTCCAAGACATCTGAAGTGCACTTCCATTCGGTTCTTCCATATAGCATAGTTACTTCCATCAAATCTCAGACTCTCCTTCTTAAAGATAACACCTCCAATTCCTGTAGCCATCCTGGATCTCCTCAATCGGTTAAGCTTCTTCTAGAGGATCTAACTCTAATACCAATTGTTAGCAGCAACAATGGAGGAAAAATGAGAGGGGGGCTGAATCAGTTTTCACCGGATCTACAATATTAACCACAAAAATAGATCTGATAAACTGCAACAATAAAAAAGATAAGAAAATTGATAGCACAACACACAACACCAACATTTTGACATGGAAAACTTGGTTAAGGAAAAAACCACAGTGGGAACCTACCCACAATAAAATGATACTCTTTAGTAGTATGTGTAAATATTACAATAGGGAATGCACATGCATCCAAGAATACTTCTTAGAGTGTACTGCTCAAAATATAATGACCCGAAAGGCTACAAACCTTAGGGAAGTCTCACTGACTTACAACAAGACTCAGACTATAATCTGGAAGAAATGAACTGCAATAATATCATCTCCAAATGCCTGATGACAGTTCCGGTTAAGCACAATTGTCTGCTCTGCAACACCAATCTCTTCTCAATCACAATACCAAAGGATGAATCACTTGTTTGCACATACACCACTCTATGATAATACTGACACAACCTTGATACCCAAATTACATAACAATTTACTTATTTATACAGTTCATCAACCTTGATAACAAGATCGGCAAAACCCTCAACTCACAATTACAAAATTACATCACACGATACAAAGATCAACCACCAGACCAATATAATGATATACATGACATAACATGGACCTAATTCAAATCTCCAAACATGCAACACCATCGGAAATCACGCCAAGATCAACTGCAACATGCTACACCATCAAGAAAACTACATAACATGAAGAACATCACCAAGAGCTCGCACAACGATCAATGTAGATCATCAAAACAAATAGGATACAATTAGGAAACAACAACAAGAACGTTAGAATCATTAGAAATAGCTGCACCAACACCACTTATTAAATCTTCATCTGTCATTGTCTGAAACTCAAGAACACTCAAACAACAATAACTATCACGAAGAAAGATAACTTGCGGAGCACCAAATCATGAACCATTTGAAAGAAGATACACAAGACCATCCCAAACAATCTCTCAAAGACTTAGATCAAGATCTGATCACACTGGAATATATTGGAGGAAATACTGAACTCTGCAAAGCACTGATAAGAAAAACAAACTGCAAAACCAGATCATATAATATGATCACTTAAGCTTCCTAGATTACCAAAACCAATATAGAAGACTATAGTGATACAATAAATACTCCATACACCAAACCATAATCCCAATGAACCAATTTGCAATCACTAGAGCAGGAATATGTTGACATCAATGACAACAACATATCCTAGTAGCAGCAATGTCAATCATATGATTGGTGAGATGAAATTTTTCTTGGGATTGCAAATTTCAAAGTCAGGTAAAGGTATTTTTATATCTCAGTCTAAGTATGTGAAGGAATTATTGAAAAATTTTGGTTTGGATGATGCTCTAAATCCCGTGGTAACCAGATTCAAGTTAACAAAAGATGGTGATTCTCTAAAAGAATAATAGACTAGATACAGATCTATGATAGGTGGATTGTTGTATTTGACTCCGAATAGACCTGATATTATGAATGATGTTGGTCTTGTTGCTATATTTCAAGATGATCCTAAAGAATTTCATGTTGTAGTTATAAAAGAATTTTTTAGATATTTGAAAGGGACAGTTGATTTTGGTTTGTAGTATCCTAAAGATAATAACTTTACTTTGATTGCTTTTACAGATGCTGATTGGGCAGGTGATGTGGATGACTAGAAGAGTACTAGTGGTGGCATTTTTTCCCTTGGAAAGAGACTGGTTGCATGGTCAAGTAAAAAGTAGAATGCTATCTCCTTATCTACTACATAAGCTGAATACAATGCTTCTACTTGCAGTTGTACTCAGGTAATTTGGATGAAGAAAATGTTGAAGGATATCAAAGTTACTTTTTATGAACCTACTTCCATATATTGTGATAATTCAAGTGCCATTAGTATTTCCAAGAATTTGGTGCTGCATTCTAAGACTAATCATATATCAATCAAGTTTCATTTCTTGAGAGAGAAATTGAATGAGAAGGAATTTGGATTAGAGTATGTACCTACTAAGCAACAAATTGTAGATATCTTGACGAAACCTTTGCCTAAAGATACTTTTGAGTATCTTAGAGGGAATCTAGGGGTAATTTCCCCTCCTGATAAGAACTAAGATGCATGGAGTTGCATCACTCTGCTGAACTTTACAGAGACATTTTCTGCTCTGAATTGATGAGTGGTGGCTGCTACTTAGGGGTAGTAGTCAGTATGGTGGTTTAGATGTTTAGTTGTGGATATTGTTGAGATTTGACTTTGGCATTGTTGTCAAAGGGGGAGAGAGGCATGTGAAACACTGCTATATCATGTGTTGGTCTCAGGGGGATATTGTTGAGAGTTGTTGATAAATCTTTCTTTACATTGATTGTTTTTCACATTCATATATTTCCATCAATGCCAAAGGGGGAGATTGTTGAATATTATTGAGAAGTTTGTTGGAACAAATTTTTTTCATTGATGTCAACATATTCTTCTGTGTTCAAGTATTGCAGTCAGATTAAATGAGTTGTTTTGGTCAGTGTATTGCAATTGAGTTGTTGCAGTTTAATGGGTTTTGAAATGCTTATCTCTAGTTGATTAAACATAAGTTTCAATGTTCTGCATGATCATTTGATCGAGCTATGAGGTCTGGTATTGAAGTTTGGTTTTTATTTGTTCATGTTATTTGATGTTATGTTTTGTGCTTTGCATTGCTCTAGAATTGCAATGTCTTAGTTCGCAGATTTGGCAGATTATTTGGGATGTTCAGGTGTGTCCTCAATTCTGGTGGTTCATGATTTGGAAATCCACAAGTGAATCTTTTAGGTTGACAGTCAATTATGTTGGTGTTATTGACCTCTGGTAAAGAGATCATGATGATTCTAGTAATCTGAGTTGTTGTAGTTGTTGTGGTGCAATTAAAATTGCTTGTGAATGTTCCTTGATTGTGTTCTATCCGTGTTGTTGGTCCGCATTGATTGTTGTGCATGATATTGATCATTTTATTGACCCCATGGTGTTCTTTGTGTTATGCGATATTTATGGAGTTGTAGTGTGTTGCAGATGTTCGAGGCATAGTTCTTAGAGGTGTTTCATAATTACGGTGTTGATTTGGGTCTATACTATGTCTTTCCCATCATAGTTTTGGTTTGCATGTGTTGTAGCATGTGAGGTTAGTATCTTGTAATTTGTATCGAGGGTTTATCCGACCTTGAAATATAGGTTGATGATTTGTATATATTCATGTAATATTCATTTGTGAGAGGAATATGCATGTATCAATATTGTATTGATCACTTAGTAGCATAAGAGAAGAGAGAAGAGGTGCAACAGAGTGTGTAGAAGTGTAAGAGAAGAGTTTGAGTATATGTTCTTAACCGGAACTGTAATGAGGCATTGGGAGATACTATTTTCTTAGTTCATGTAATCCAAATTGTTGTCTGAATCTTTTGTAAGATAATGAGTCTTCCCCGTGGTTGCATCCCTTATTGTATTTGAGCAATGAGGCTGAATGCATGTGCATTCCCCATTGTAATATTTCACTTACTCCTAACAAGGTATTATCTCATTGTGGGTATGTTCCCACTAAGGTTTCTCCCTTAACCGGGTTTTCCACGTCAAAAATATTGGTGTTATGTGTGATATTGATGTATTATTAATTTGTGCTTTAACCATTAATTATTAGATCTAAATTTAAATTTGAATTGTGTAGAGTTTTTGTGTAAACTGATTTATCCCCCCTCTAAGTTTGTTGTATTGTTGGCAATAGATGCTACTTATTGTTGTGGATCTACATTGCTCTGTCCGAACCCTAATCCTGATTTATCCTTAGAATGTTGAGAAGGAGGTTGTATCGGTTTTGAGATACCTTCTTTCCTTTTGCCTATGGGACCACTGCCACCATATCCCATTTTCCTCATGATATCATATCCTTTTCCATATTGCTCTATTGGGATACTAACATTGTTAGCTTTTGGTTGAGCTTGTGCTTCATTTTTATATATGTTAGATAGTTCAAATAACTGGAAGACAGCTGAGAGTGGGGGGGTTGGGTGAATCAGTTGACACAGATTACTGGAAGTGGTAGCAATTTAAACTTTAATACTGGAACCCAAAACATTAATACTGGAATAGGAGTTAAACCAATTAAGCATAAACAATAATCACAAAATAAATACCATCCACATGACACTAAGATTTATACGTGGAAAACCTAGTAAAGGGAAAAAGCACAGTGGGAAGCCTACCCATAGTCAGATAATACTTCTGTAGTAAGTAGGTGAATTACGATTGAGGGGCCTTCACTTGTAGGAAGGCCAACAACGTAGAGTGCACTGCTCATCATAAAAGGAGCCTCACTGACTGCATATAAATCCAGACTACAATCTGGAGAATTACTGAACTACAAAAGATAGCATCTCCTATGACTGAGTACAATTCTAGTTAAGCTCAATACAGGAGGACTAAATCATCTTACATAAAACCAATTTGATCTCCAATGATTGACCAACTCCTCTGCCTGAATGACATTATATTATTTGCACATTACATTCCTTGACCATGACCTCTAACCATAACCATGATGATATACAGTGAGATCTTACGTCTATATATACAAACCCTCGATCATAAACAATTAGGTTAGCCAGTAGATAATAAACACAATTACAAACCATGTCAGCCTTAGACCAAACAAATAATATCCAACACATAAGACATCCCGAAAATACATCGATAGGCCCAATCCACACGTTATATTAAAGCCAGTCCATACCCTAGATCAACTGGGACCCAATATAGGTCCACACACTACAACAATGATCTCCAATCGCCAAGTCTCGAACATGATTACCAATAGCATTCTAGAACTCCACCAGAAGTTGCACCAACACCACTTATGCAATCCATCAAAGATCTTCATCAAAAGCTCTACTGGTGAAAACCTCATCGGAACTAGAAGCCAAGCTTCTAAGCAAGCAAGATAGCATCCTATCATCAGACCAAAACTGACCAAATATAAGCATAAGTATCATGAACAAGATAATTCCATCACCAAACTATACTAAAGCCTATCGGATCATGTCAGATCTAGATCAACCAGAAACCACTCAACCTATCGTGACCATAAGGGTGCCGATAAAGCATCCAAACAGCTAGTGTTGGCATCAATGACAAAACATCAATGCAACACATCATCAATTCCACCAAATGGCCAATAATATAATCATTGTAAAACATCCTTATCTTTGGTTTCCTCGACTAGGGTGGCCACTTTGACAAATAATCCATCAAGGATTCTAAGTGGTTTTGAGACAGCTTATTGCTTTAAATTTACCGGTTTTCCATATGATTTTGGAGAGAGTGGTAAGTCTAGTAATGAATATTCTGCTACACCTTTGCCTTTCAACTGCACCCCTTTCTTGAAGCTTGAAAACATTGAGTTGTTTCCCTATTATGTGGAACAATAAATTCTTCCACTGGTTTCAGGTTACTGCAATATTGAAACGGATTTGAGTATGTTGGAATTGTGATTTCTTGTCCATTATAGGGAAATTTGAGACACTCGTCATAAGTTGAAGGAATAGCTTGTATGTTTTTGATCCAGGATCTTCCTAGGAGTATATTGTAAGACAAGTTCAAGTCTAATACATGACATACTGTGTCTTTTTGTGCAGGTCCAACTCTGATTGACAACACTGCAATTCCTTTGGAGGAATGCTCTTCTTCATCATAAGCTTTGATTGTGATCTTTTTGTGAGGATCAACTGCATCTTCAGAATAGCCTAAGATGCAGACAAGACTTAATGAGCAAATATTTAGGCCAACTCCTCCATCTATTATGACACATTTAATTTGTGTTTTATGAATAAGAACTTCGATATGCAAAGGAGCATTATGTGCATATTTTAAAGACATGTCATCATCTTCCATGAAAGATAAGAAATAAGGCACCATGAGGTGTCCCACCATGGTTTGGAATTGATCAATGCCCAGATCTTTGTGAATAGTGGTATGTACTAGAGCCCTTTCTAAAATATCTTTATGTGTGGGTGATATTTTAAAAATCTCTAGTATTGATATTTGCGTAGGGGTCTTCTGTAATTGGTCCACTATGTTGTATTTTTTAGAAGTGGATGGTGCATTTGTTGTAGGACCTAGTAGAGTGATCTTAGCTTTACTTCTTGTGATAACGTTTACAGGTTCTGGCTGTTATTTCTCTTTGACTACAATAACGTTAACCACATTATTGTATGTGTGAGCATAGTTAACCTTTTTCTTGCCTTTGTCATCCCTGGTTGTAGATGTTTCACCCTTCTCATAGTTCAGTCATGGAGTTTTGAATTTCGTGCGTGATTCATTTGTTGTGTGCCCATCTACCGTTATAACCTCTTGTCTATCAAATCCTGGATAACATGTTTTAATTATTGACAATCATTTGTTTGATGTCCTTTACTCCAATGATAATTACAGTAATGATTATCATTCCACCAAGCAGGTTTAACCTTTGGTTCAAAATCTCTTACTTCCGGTAAGGTAATTAATTTGTTTACAAGGAGTGTTTTTAATGTTGATTCGAGTGGTTCTCCAATAGGTGTGAATTTTCTGTGAAAGTTGGTGGATGGTAATCTTGGTTTGTTATTATCCTGATTGGTTGCTAAGGTATGACTTCATAGGTTGAATATGGGTTGCTTTGGTTTCTTGTTGTTAGCATCCACTATTCCATCATTGACAATGTTTCTATTCCTGTTCCAAAACCTGAGTTTGTTCATATTATTATTGTTGGAGGAATTATTCCCTTCTTTTTGAAGTTTTGATACTCCTTTCTTGATTAGTGCCTCTTTAATTTTTGTCTCATTTTCAACCATCTTCTCAAAACTTGGGTGACATTGCAGTTTAAGCGCACATAACTCATTTCATCATTTAGGTTGTCAATGAAAATGTCCATCTTTTCGTTATCAGATACCGGGTGAGGATATCTTGCAAACAATCTTCTCCATCTTTGTAAAAATGTCATGAAGGGTTCTTCGTTCTTTTGTTTTGTGTTACACAAATCTAGCATGGCGATTTTATGTCGAATGTTATACAAATATTGGGATACAAGCTTACTCACCAATTCTTTCAAATTTCTAATGCCAGGTGGGAGTTTAGAGAACCATTCCATGTCTTGCCCACTTAAACTCTTACAGAATAGTATCATTAGATAAGTGTATTCATGTGTAAACTCCGTACTCATTATACAAAATTCCCTAACATGGTCTTGCGGGTTAGCTCTACCATTATATTTGTCATATTTAGGGATTTCGCAATTTGGAGGGATTGGTATCATGTTTAGATTTCTATCAAATAGATAGGAGTAGATGCCTTGAAGCGATTATCTCTTTGTAGTTACCCTTTGCATGTCTTGAAGTTGTGTCTGAAGCACTTGAATTTGTTGAGTAAGAGCCAAAAGGGGATTATGAAGGTTATTCGTCACTTTCCTATCTTGGTTGTTTTGATTTCTTTTATAATGAGTCTCACTAGTATCATTTCGAGTTTCACTGTTTCTTTCACTTTGTCTAAATCTTGCGATATCAAAATCATGAGCTAACTTGGCACCTTGATGTTCTAAGGTGAGGAAATACTTTTCTTTATCCATTTCAAGGACCTTTTCCATGAATTTACTAAACTTTGGATCTTGTTGGGCTTCTTTGATGGTTTCTTTTGTTATTTCTTCTTCATCATCATTTTGGCTACATGATCCATATTGATGAAAGAAAGTATTATCCTCTATCATCATTGATTTTTTTTTTCATTTCTGTTGTTTTAATTTCTTCTGCTGATTTCTAGTCAAAATTGGCATACAAGTGACAAGAAATGTTTAAGCTTAAATCTTTGTTTGAAGTGCAAGTTTGTTATGATTCAAGTAAGTCAAATAGGAGAGTTCCTATTGATAAGACTAAGTGGATCTAATTGTAAAGACTTCATTTTTTGATTGAGGATGATGAATCCTGATGATGAAACTGTGCTCACAAATATGATATCATAGATTCGAAATTGTGCACTTAGACATTTTGATCTATGCTTTCGAAAAGAACTCACTTGTGAAACCTGTTTTTATTAGTTTCAAATTGACTTGACAATGATGGAGGAATATGCTCTGAAATGGGTATCCAAAAATTGTGCTTATCTTTTTGAAAAATCCTGGATTTGATTTCTATATAAAGTTTTAAATTACTAAAACGCTAAATCAAAGACCCAGAACGCTAAACTCTTTACACAGAATGCTATTATGGATCCTGTAAATGCTAAGCTGTCCCTCTGATACACTAAACTGAAGAAATTAAACTCTATACTGAGATTTAAGGTTATGTTTAAGTGTTATGTTTTGATGTTATAGTGATGCACTCTTCTGGTTTTAGGATGTTCTAATCTGGACTATCAAAGCACCAAATTGTTTTCCCAGAATGCTAAGGTTTGATGTTTGTGCGTTAAAGTTTATATCCAATACGCTAAAATGTGAGACCAAAACGCTATTATGAGATAGAAAAATTATATTATTAGAGTGTAAAACACTCTTCCGAGATAGAAAAAATGCTATTTTGCTCTGTCTATATGTTAATGTTTGGATCCACAACGCTTTTCTATGACAGTGAAGCGTTATTTTGTGACCTTGAAATGCTGTTCTACTCTGTGAAGTTTGATTCTAATAGTTGAACAATTTTGATGTTTAGTTTAGTCAAAGTTTGAGTGTGTTTCAAAGGATGATATTTTTGATTTTTTATATGAAAACATAGAAGACATAATTTGAAACAGTTGTATTTGTTCTAAGATCTAAACATCAAGTGTATGTTTGAGGCTTCAAATAAAAGACCAAATTTCCACGGTTTTCGCACAAGGAAAATACTTCAGACAGATCTATCCTAAAGATTCAGATACAATGAGATAACTTAGCCCACATCCTGGAACCTCCGTAGTGCAAGTGTAAACACCCTAAGAGGGGACGTCCACTTTTGCCATTGTCGAGAGGTGGAAGATAGGTGCCTCTAGGAATAGAAGGATAACTCGATCACTCTCTCCTCGGAAGGGTACAAGTAGCCTATGCAAAGGTGAGGATTTATGCCTCTCCTCCAAGGAGCCAAATGGTGAGTGTCTTGGGGGGAAACCTACTATCTTCTTGCACTGAAATTGTCACACCAAGGCTAATAAAGGGTGACTTATAACTAAAAAATAAATAGTAAGGGCATTCGTTCGACAGGTCGAGGTATAAAATCAAAAATTAAGAGGTCTCCCAGCCTTGAAAACCAAGGTTTGATGTACCCGAAGGTACATAGGAGAGCTATTCCCAAGCACTACTGTTGATTTTAATTTTCATCAAAATTATTTTTATTTTATAGTGGGTTAGATGAACTTGGTGTTAGCTATTCCCACTTGGGTTGTTCCCCTCTCACCCGACCTTATGGGCTACTTGGGAGGGTAGTCCCACTAAAGCTATTGCACTACTTGAAAAGAAAATTCAACGGGTCTGGTTTTCTGATCACCCAATGAATGGGAGAGCATACTCACCTACCATCCCGAGCACGCAAGACATGGTATTAATTAATCCCCTAGTTAAGATATGTGCCTAAATTAAACAAAAACAAGTGGAATGCTCCCATGGTTGCAAACAACGTTAGTAGTTTCAGTTGAATTTCTTTGACAGCATAGGGTTTTTCAATCTTGGTCTTTGAAAGCGTATAAGTGCCTACAAAATAGAATGACAAAAAACAGTTTCTAGAAATTAAAATTTTGTAAGTAGACATGAAAACTCTAAAGTAATTCATTAGAGTGCTAATTTGTGCTATGCAAACACCATTATGCAAAACTAAAATGCTATTATGTTAAATGAAAATGCTAATATGCGGAATGAAAACACTATTAAATGAAACGAAAATGTTATTCTATGAATCTAGAACACTATTCTATAGAATTAAAATGCTAATTCATTGAATCATAACGCTAATCTGGGGACCCAGAATGCTAACTAGGCTAGAGATTATGTTAAGATTGTTGATAATGCTCAAAATGCTAAGAATGCTAAAGATGCCAAAGGGGAGGCTCTCATGGCTGAAATGACGACCATTTATAGATGTTTCAAGGCCAAGGCTAAGGTGGCATGAATCAATAATTGGGTTTCGATCTAGAGATATCGATGGTTTAAATGAAGAAGTTGGAGAAGAGGTTGAAGAAGAGGACACATGTCATTGCTGGAGAGACAAGTGTAAAAAGGATTTCAACCAAATACCCACAAAGAGACAAGTGGCAAAAGTGCCATGTGTCCTCAAGGGAGAATGCACAACCCATAGGAAGTTAGGATGAGATGGTTAGAGAGGATAGAATTGGTTAACCTATTGCTAATCTAGGGGGGTTGATTAAAAGAAGGTTAGGTTAGGAAGTGGTTAGAAGTTAGGACACATGTGTCTAATTTGAATTAAAAATTAAAATAGGAAATAATTAAATAAACAAATTCATTAAATTTATTTATTTAATTAGGAAATAGAGGAAATAGAATTAAAGTGGGATGAATTAGGAAAATGAACCATATAAACAAATTATTAAATTCATTTATATAATAGAATAATTAAAACCTTTAATTAATTAAATAACTTCGCATTTAATTAATTTATCTCTAGACGAGATTTTAGTGTATACAATACCCAACCCAATAAAAGTCAAGTTTAGAGTGAATAAATGATTCTATAGCCTTTATGGTATTGTTTCAAAATGTCAATTTACATATCAAAGGCCTTCTATGCATGACACCAAGGTCATAGAATCAAGCCTTAACTACAAATTACTACTAAAATTAAAGAAGAAATATAGCAATATTTGAGATTAAGAAGTAACAATTCAATAGTGATCAACTCCCACCAAGCCATATGGATATTTGCTTGTCTGGCTGGTAAAAAATGGGCTAGACTTTGTGCCAGAGTTGATCAATACTCATATATTATAATGAAGTTACAAAATTTATCATCTATTACTAAGGGGCATCCAACAGTAATTACGCAGGTTGTGTTCAGTGAATTGGTGAAACATTTATCATCTATAGGCGGAGAGATTGTATCCAAGAGGGAAATATGATACAACAATTGGGGCACTGCATGGACTGCCCTTTTTCTTGTGAGTAGAATCCTTCATCTTTTTTCCATTATCATCTTGCTTTTCCTCTTCTGAGGGAACACATCATTTGTATCGGATAATTTAAAGCAACTTTTCACAAATCTAAATTTATCTATTTCAGAGAATTTTATTTATTTTTGCAGATTAAGATGAGATCACAGGGGCTTCACTAACTAGACAATATTATATCATTGAGGATTCTTTAGTATGCCATGAATGCACGCAATATAACTCTGATTCATTAAGTGAAGCCATGTGAATGAGATGTTTGCCCAATGACTTTGAAATTTATAAGAAAGTTGTAGTTCATACTATTGTAATGTGGAGTAGTGCTTGGTAGCGGATTGTTGTATGAATCTATGTCAAAATAGACAGTCGTCCATCATTGTTGTTTTGTTTTAATTGCGTGAAAAGCACGCCAAATTAGTACCAGCGATCATAATTGGAAGAAAAATAAATTATTTTGGTGCTTGACATTGGATTGTTGTCTGAATTTATGTCAAAACAGACAATTGCCCACTGTTGTTGTTTTGTTTTAATTGTGTGAAAAGCACGCCAGATTAGTACCAGCGGTCATAGTTGAAAGAAAAATGAATTGTTTCGTATTTATGGCGAGTAATAATAAAGAAATTTTTAGAATAACATTTGACTAATAGACGGTTTCTCAACATGTGATTTTTCCTTGTGATGTCTTTCGTTTATGTTGAAGTCATCATCGGGGAAGAAAAAGTGTTCTGCTCTGGTCAAACTAATAAACCTATCTCCAATCATCTTTGGCCACTAAATAAATAAAGTAAAAAAAATGAGTTGTTCTGATCAAATTGATAATCTTACAAAGGGAAGGGTTGTATATGTTGCAGTCCTCAAAATTGTCGATTAGCCTATGGGGCATGGGGATTACAATTTTATTTCTTGCTTGAAATGAAGAAAATAATCAAGACATTCAAAAATATTTTCAATCCTTTTTTATGATGTAATATATGCGTAGTAAACCAATTTTTATTTTTGGTTCTATATCATATATTAGATGTAATTGTTTGTTAGGTTGAAGTTGTAAGGTGAGTAGGTGCTCTGCTTTTGTCATAATTATAAATTCAGTTATTGTTAAACTCAATAAATCATTTAACGATTCGTTTTCAAAATTATATTTTAGTGTTATTTTTAATTATGTGGAGAGGCATATTAATTGCATATAGGATGCCATTAATCTGTATTCACAAAATGAAATTTAAACATTGATAAGATAAATATGCAACTCATTTTGTGCTTTGAGTCTACATAGAGATATATCCAGAATGCCTAAAATAGGGAAAATGACCAACATTGCAATGCTTAGTTTGTGTTTGATGCTAGTAGGAAGCGGGTGGTGAGAATCATCTTTTTCTCCTATAACACTGCATCCACAATCTTCTTTGCATGTGTTAGATCATCAAGTGCACTTGAATTTTAGTCCATAATATAAAAAAATGGGGCTTGAATATTATTGATAAACATGACAGTGAGTATTAGCCACACTTTCTAGCTTTTGGGAAACAAATGGGTATAGCACTAATGAGGTTTTTGCAGGAGATATGTATAAGTTACATCCTCCTTATTTCCTTAGAAAACCTCTCTAACATAGATATAATGACACATATGTTTGGACCTAACATACATGAATACAGAGGCTTAAAAAAAAAGCCAAGGTATGCATAGACATAAAGTTTCAAATAGAGGCAACAAGAAAATTCAAGCTAAAATCAACATGAACCAAGGTCAATGAAAAATTCCAAACTTGCAAGTTAAGAAACAAAAAGTAAAAACTATACCATGCACTCACTCATAGTCAATATTAATATAAAACATTAATTATCCATCAAATATATATGGAATCTCTATAAATCTAAAATATCATGATGAAATTTTTAAGTGTTCTAAATGAAAATACAATCATATTAACCTAAAGACCAAGGGCACACCTCAAAAGAACAAAACAAAGAACTAATTTGATCATTAGACTCAAAATAGGAGGGTCCCCAAGAATTGACCCCTATTATGTATGTCACAATAAGACTAATTAGTACTAGAAATTATGAGATAAAGTTTACAAAGTCATATAGTGAGTAAGAGTTGTAGAACTATTCAAGTATATTCTCTTCCCCATTTAAATATAAAGGGGTTTGTTGGCTTTTGCCATTCTTGTGATACAAATTTTTTTCTTAGTGTGTTAGTTTTAATAAGTTGTATTTATGTTTTAAATATTAGTTAGTAGTTTAATGTAGTTGGATAGTGAATTAATTATTTTGAATAGAAATTAAATGGTCTTATAATATTGAATTTGTGTCTTATACACTCAATACAATATGACATTCGCGTGTTATTGATCGTCGGTAACACGATTAACGGCTGTGATTTTCACGAATGTGATATAACACAACGTTCGAATATAACATTTTGGAACCAAAATAGCTACATCCTAGATTTTGCTCCATTGCTTGCATCACTTTCTACCCTATATGCTGGCTCATTGCTTTCTTATCCATCACGACACATAGTAAATACGATCTACCCTTGAAAAAATTAACCAGACTGCTTGCACATAAAAAAAATATTACTAGGGGAAGAGCACTAGTAGTTGAGCATGTACCAATTATTGTGAGGGTTGTTGATACCTTTTGTTCCAAAAATTGAACAAACAAAACCCTATGTTTGAAACATAAAATATCAATTTTCTTAAGAAATGTACCAATAGTTGTTAGGAAATGCACAAATAGTTGTTAGGAAATGTACTAATATTGTAAAAAGCAACCAATCGGGTGATGCCATATCAGCTGCACAACTATTGGGGTCTCTTTTGCACGCCTATTGGTCTCACTTTTTTTGGGGGTTTTTTTGGACACCTTGGCAAAAAGCATGCTGATGTGGCACCATACTTGATGATGTGGTGTTGAAAGCTTAGTTATAAGCAGGGGACTTGCCAAGTAAGCTACTGTAAAAAATTGGAAGTGATTTGAAATTTCCATGTAAGATTTTGAGAAGCGCGAAGTTAGGGTGCTCAACTACTAGTTCTCTTTCTTTTTCTGTATTGTAGAGAAGCTTCAAATTTTAAGGTTGTAAATATGCATATCTTTTGTGGGGACATCATTTTTTTCTTTTTAATTCACATGTGCTTCACATATAAAATTGTTTGTCCTCCTTTTTAGGCCTTGCTGTTTTTATCTTTTTTTTGGTGTGTCATGATTTTCAATTTTTTTTATTTTTTCACTTTCATTGAATTTCTAAATATATTTAAAATTTGTTATTTAGTTTTATTTATTATTTATTTTAATAGTTGTTATATTGTAATATATAGAATATAAATAAAAATTAATTTAGATTATATATTTAATAGAGATTCTATTTTATAATATTATATAATATATATTATGTTATTTATTATTTATATATAAATTGAATTGTAAATCGATAAATTTCATTGACTTTTTTTTATGGATTTCATGTTATCGTCAAATTTTTATGTTCGGTTTTACTTGTTATTTTTTATATAAAACATAAAAAAATTATTTAATTTATTTAGTTTATTTTTATTTTTAATTATATTTAAATAAAATTATATTGTTTTACGACCAAACATAATTTAAATTGGATTTATTTGTTCAATCAAAGTAATTTTTTTTTCTTCCTACAACAAAGGTTGTAGAACACGCACTTCAACTTTGCTCTACACCATCTACACTATTTTGCATCCAAATTTATGATGTACCATAATGAGTATAAATACAAGTATATTCTACATTTCAATGTAAACTCTCCACATGGAGTAGATTTTTTTCCCTATGTTAAATATTTTGTTTCATAATAGACTCAACCTTCATAATCCATAAACTAAAACTCCATAGATAATCTTATAGAGAAAAAATAAAGTCAATTGCTTGTGGGATTTGCTCCATCCATTAACATCATCCTCTCCTGGTGAATTTATTTCATCATAACATCAACACTGTTTCTCGCAAATAGGGGTATGAAATGGTCAAGGAAAAATAAAATCTCTAACAGATATAGGTGATTTTGGTGTTCAAGCCATTAGCCTTTTCATATAGTTTTTAATATCAAATTTAATATTTATTCAATATATTATTGTTTGTAGGAAAGAACGATCAATCATGTAATTAATTTTATTCTTTTATATTATTAGTGGTGAATATTTGTTAATAAATAAATTTATATGATTATTTTTAATTAATTTATTGTATCTAAGGTATTTAGGATCTGCAATTGACATAAATTTTTAATCATACAAGACAACTAAAGCCTTCTTAATCATCTATGTCTACAAAGTGCATTTAGTTGTCATTGGTTAATGTCTTAGTGTAACTATAATAATCATTCCTACAACCAATAATTTCATGCAAACTATTGTCACCTAGATACATTTCTCGTCCATCAAACCATAGAAGGAAGATAGATTCTCCTTTTGAAGGGTCATGTGATATGAGAAACATGAGCTACTTAAATAAATACTTCTATCCTTTCCTCCTCTTTGTATTTATCTCTCACTCTCACTCTCACTCTCCCTCTCCATCTACTATCTCCATCTTTATCTCTAACTCTATCCCCTATATCTATCTCCTTACTGCTCCCTGCATCTCTCTCCCTATCACTCCATCTTTCTATATCTCTCTAATTATCCATTATCCTCTCTCTATTTTTGTCCCCTACCACCATCTCCTTACCCCTCTCTATCTCTTTCCCCTTATAAACCTCATGTATCACACAAATTTATGAAAAATAGACCACTTTTTTTTTTTTCTTCTAATTGACCTTCCACACCTATTCGGTATACCCATTGCACACCAAGATGCCATTGCTAAATTATAGATTATGAATAGTTTAAAATATATTATTTTAAGTGTCTTTTCTCTCCACCTTATGTGCTTAAATGTTCTATATATTGTTTGAGTTTGTGATTGTTCTACACTCTCTTGATGAGTACAACTCCATAGAGTTGTAAGAAGAATGTCAATAATAATAATAGGCTTGCTGTAGATGAAAAGCAACACTGACATTGTCAGCAGCCAACAAATACAAGACATTTATAAACGCTGAAAAAAAAAGTGATGTCTTGGTCCAACTGATAATCCTACTCATCTTTGGCCTATCAGTGAAAAATGAGTTGATTTGGTCAAATTGACGAGGCCAGAAAGGGAAGTATATTTCTTGCTTGAATAACAGTGACATTGAAAACTAGTATGCGCTAGTTATACCCAGCCCTGTAAAATTCAAGTTTGTGTTGAAGTCCTTATCGTTGCTACTTTGGAAGAAAAACTGAGCTACCTTGAACGAACTGATAATGTCTTTCCAAAACATTGAATGAATAAATGAAACACTGGCCTTTGTGTGTCTGCTATTATTTCCAAATGTTAATTTACATATCAAATGCCTATTGTGCATGACACCAAGGTCATTGAAGCATGCACTAACTACAAATTACTACTGAATTCTTAAAAGAGTTATAGCAATATTTGAGATAAAAGTAACAATTCAATAGGGATCAGCCCTTCCTAAGCCATATGAAGGTTTGCTTGACTTTCATACAATTTGGCTTTTGAAAAGGATCGGCGAATCTCAGCTGGAGTTGATAAATACCCACATATTACAATGAAGTTGATGAGGGGCATCCAGCAGTAATTGCTTATCCTGTGTTGAGCGAATTGGTGAAACATTTACCGTCTTCTAGGAATAGAGTATACTAGAGGCGAGAGAGATTGGATCCAAGAGGGAAGTATGATACAACAACTGGGGCACTATGTGAACTGCCCTTTTTATTCTCACTTGAATCCTTCATCTTCTTTGCATTATCATCATGCTTTCCGTCTTCTTCAGGGAACATATCATTTGCAGCGGGTAATTTGAAGCAACTCTGCACAAATCTGAAAACACCCATTTTGGAGAAATTTATAGAAACTTTGCAGATAGAAATGACTCTGAAATTTAGAGGAAAGTTGTAGTGCTTGGCCACCAAAATTGGAGTCATGTGGAGTAGTGATTGATGTGTGAATTTATATGAGAATAGGCATTCCTCCATCGTCGTCGTTTCGTTTAAATTGCGTGGAATGCACGACAAGCCGCCATGGATTGTTGTGGTCAACAATTAAGCTGCCCACGTTTATGGTTGGTAATAACAAAGAAATTTCGAGAAAGACATTTGACTGATAAGCCTAACTCCAATCGTGTTTGGGCACACAATGAAAAAATTAAAAAACATAAGCTCAGATTCGGTCAAATTGATAAGCGTAGGAAGGGAAGGGTTGTTGGGGTAGCGACTATATCCATGATGAGATTCCTTTTCATCACAAGCATGTGCTTTTGGTGTGAGGGCAAAAATCTACATGGTATCAGAGCGCAGGTCATCGGTTTGAGTCCCTTAAGCTTGGCTTATCGACGTGGTACGTAGTGGATACAAATCTTACATGGTATGTGGTTGTATCCGGCTCTATCATCTGAGGGTGTTGGCGTAGCGACTATATCCACGATGAACGATGAGATCCCTCTCCACCATAAATACGTGTGGCGTAGCGACTATATCCACGATGAACGATGAGATCCCTCTCCACCATAAATACGTGCTTTTGCTGTGACCGCAAAAATCTACAAGGATCCTATATGTTACAGTTGTCAAAATCACCGATCAGCCTCTAGGGGCATGAAGATTACAATTTTATTTATTGCTTGAAAAGAAGCGAGCAATTGTGACATTCAAAGATATTTTCAATTTTTTTAAACGTAGTGTATAATTAATAAAGCAAACTTTGTTTTTTGGTTTAATTCAGATATTAGAATGTAATTCTTTGCTAGCTTGAAGTGCAAGGCAAGTAGATGCTGCAGTTATCATTGTAGGAAGAAAAAACAAACTGTTTCATCATACTTTTTAATGCGTTTGACTTTAATTTTGGCTGCTCAATAAATCAGTTAATTATTGATTTTTAAAAACTAAACAATTTTTTTAATAGGTATTTCAAGAATTTTTGGTCTGGTCGAGTAAATAGGATCACAAAAAGATTCTTATTTTCAACATTAATTTAAAACAACAATGTAAACAATTCAATTTTGCGACCACATAGACCAGTGAGAGTACAATGCTTATGCTGACAATGGTTCGATTGGAGTTTGAACCTCGATGGCTTGAACAATAATGCCACAGTTTCACAATCACACTATACCAAATGACAAAATATTATACAATTTTAATTTATAATGTTATTAATATTAATGTAACAAATATGATAAAATATTAAAAAAGAAATATAAAAATATGTCACTTAAATAATATTTTATAAAAAAAGATTTAACTTTTAAATTTAGAAATATTTTTGAGATTTTTAAATTTAAAAATCAACACAAATAATTTGAATTTTTTTGTTTCTTTTACTTATATTAATTAGATTGTGACCTAAATTTAAGAACAAAATACCATTCATGATAAAAAGAAAGTTTATTGATATTAATATTTAAAAAGTGTTGTCGAAGTGATAATTTTTCATTCTCATTAATAATTCCTTTATGAATATGTTTTTGATTAAGGGAAAATCATAATTTTAAGGGACCCTGAAACCTTAAGTACAAAGAGCTACCAATATGAAAGACACAACCAACCCATAGCTCACCAACAACAAAAACCAAAAAAATGGACCTTTAACTGTTGGCATATTGGCATAACTGATAGAGATGATGATGTACTGGTAAAGGATTATTGGTGATGATAGATTGATGAACTGCTGGTGATGATATAACTGTGATATTATGCTTTGTGATCAATTATTTGTGTTGTCATTGATGACAACCATTTTTTTTTATGTGTGGTATATTATCTAAGTTATCTAGCCTAACCGGCAATGGAATGTTTGCTAAGTTGACAGTGAATCAGGAAGCAAGAACAATGAAGGAGATGATTGCGGTAGAGATCCATGTTGATTTACGCGTTTTGGTTTGGAATATATGCTTATGACATTCTAATGAGTCTATGACTGGAACCACATCATGTTTAGAGAACCAAAAGTCATGTTTGTAATTGTCTGTTGTTTATTCAGTGCAGGGTTTGAGAACCGATATCAAGATCTTTGACCGGTGATGATTTATGGTTTGGCGGTAAAACTTTTCATGTTCATAAGTTGATGATGATGTGTCAGAATCTGTGTGAACATTTAAGATGTTTTTTTTGCACGTACATGGAGCGAATTTATTGGGAAACAATGAAGGGCTTAGCAGAATGTGGTAAGGGTTTGACAACAAATCAGATCGATGTGCGGTGATGTGATGATCATTCAATAGATGTAACTGTCTTGAAATTTGTTGAAATGGTCTGATATGATCTATGATGTAAATTTAATGTACTTTGAATTTGGTTAGGGTTTTGTAACCGACCTAATTGTTAAGTCCATTTAGGTCAAGTTTTAGAAGGTTTATTGTGTCGGTGATCAAAGAAGGAGACCGTGCCGAACCAGATTGAGATGTCTGCATGTGTAAAGCAGATTGGAGTTGAAATTGATCTGTACTAGCAAGTAGAGAGTGCATTGATCAAATCATTTATCTATTATTTCCTGATAGTTGTAGCAATATTAAAATCCCTTAATCGGGTAGGTCCTAATAGGCCTGATCTTGTAAATCCCTTCACTGGGTGGCTCATTAATTTGGGTTTAAATCCTTTAGCAAAGTTACTCCTATCAGGGTAGAGCTCCTAACAGGGCTGAGGTTAAAATCCCTTCACCAGATGACTCCTAACATCATCTTCTCTTAACCGGGCATTATTGTAAAGCTCCTAACCAGGATAGGCCTTTAACAAGGCACATTCAAAAAGAGTGCAAATATTTTGTGGGTGCTGATTCCCAGCATGGTTTTTCCCATTTGGGTTGAACCACATGAAAAATCTTTGTGTTCATGTTGTGGATGGATTGTTGATTTATTCATTTGATGACCTTACCATGTTTTCTTAATGATGAACACTTAAGTAGCTACTGGTAATGTTTTGGTAAATTTGATTTAAGTGACTATTTGATCAGGTACCAATACTGGTTATGAACTATTTTTGGTGAAGTATTTTTCAGATTGGTGAAAGATTTCAGTTTATTGTTATTACTGATTCACCCCCCTCTGAGTACTAACTGGATCCTCACATTAACAATTGGTATCAGAGAACTAGGTCCTCTTTGTGCAGAAGCTTAACCACTTGAGGAATAGATCCAAAGATGATGAAGAAGGAGGGTCCCAAATTCACTAGGGACAACTACAAAATATGGAGTGATAGAATGAAGATTTACATCAAAGGTATGGGTGCTCTATTTTGGTAGCATGTTATTACTGAGTATGTACCTTCTACCGGTCCTCTGACTGTTCATAAGCTTAAGGAGCAGTAGGAAAGCATTCAAGCATTGGAAGCCATTGTAAGTACACTTTCTAATACTGAATATATTGATGTCCATCATTTAGAAACTGCTTTTGAAGTTTGGGAGAAGTTAGAATTAATCTATGGTGGTGATAAGCATGTTCAAAAGGCTAAAGAAGAGAGCCTTAGAGGAAAGTTTGATGATATGAAAATGATGGAAGAAGAAAATATTACTCAGTATGGATAGAGGATAAAAGAAGTTGCCGATGGAATCAAAAGTGTTGGTGGTACTATAGAAGAAGACACTGTGGTAAGTAAAATTCTTAGAACCCTATTGCCTGTCTATGCCATTAGAGTGTCTGCTATTCAAGAGTTGAGCTCAATCAGTAATGATAAGGTTACTGTTGATTCTTTGATTGGTAAGCTCACTACTTTTGAGTTGAATAGTTTTGATAACAGTGTACCTAAGACAAAATCTTCTTTCAAAGCATCTATATCTAGTGTACCGGTGAGAAGAGGGAAAGTTGTTTGTCGTAGTAATGAATGCAGGTCAAGTCATCATGGCAGTAGTAAAGCTAATGTGGATGATGAAAATAATCTAATGCAGTTTGAAGCTCTATTAGAAAAAATACTTCCTAGAGGCACGGGTAAGTACAAAGGAAAGCTTCCTCTTAACTGTTTCTCTTGTAACAAGATAGGACATATAGCTGCAAACTATCCTAATAGTGATCAAAAGGAAAAGTTTAGAAAATACAAGAGAAAAGGAAAGAAACAATATTATGTTGCAATGGATGAAGGTGCCACTGATGAGGAATCTGAGGATGAAGACAATGAGGAGATTGTTTTTGTTACTATTAAGGAAGATCTATTTGATAAGAAGGATTTATTATCTCACATTAACAACAGTGATGAATGGATTTATGACAGTGGTTGCTCACACCACATGACTGGTGATAAGAACAAGTTTATTTCTCTTGAAGAATTTGATGGCGGTGTAGTAAGATTTGGAAACAATTCACCTTGTATGGTAAAAGGTAGAGGTTCTATCTCTTTGAATGGTAAAAGTAATGCTGATGATGTATATTGGGTTGAAAGTTTAAAACATAACGTGTTGAGTATTGGTTAGTTGAATGACAAAGGTTATCATCTTGAGTTTAAGAATGGAGTGTGCAGGATCTTAGGATGCAAAGGAGAATTAATTGCTACTGGTCAGCAAACTAAAGGTAACTTATTCCATCTGAATGCTAATGTGAACAATTTTTTGGTTGCTAAGGTTGAAGATAGCTGGTTATGGCATAGAAGGTTTTGTCATGTGAACTTTGATAATGTGATTAAGGTAAACAAGTCAAATTTGGTTATAGGTATGCCACAACTTGTTAAACTAGACAATGTGATGTGTAAATAATGTTAGTTGGGTAAGATGACTACATCTTCTTTTAAGAGTAAATCTTTTTCTTCTGAGCATATTCTAGATTTGGTGCACACTGACTTATGTGGTCCTATGAGGACTAGAAATTTTTATGGTGACAAGGATTTCATGTTATTTATTGATGATTTTTCAAGGATGATGTGGGTTACTTTTCTAAAGGAAAAGTTGGAAGCTTTCAACAAGCTTAATGCATTCAAGGCCTTAGTAGAAAAGGAAACCAGTGAGAATCTTAAGTTCCTGAGATTTGACCGAGGTGGAGAGTTTACATTAGATGAGTTTGTGAGATATTGTGATAAAAATGGAATAAAGAGGCAATTGTGTGCACCAAGGACACCACAATGGAATGAAATTGTAGAAAGGAGAAACATATCCATTGTTGAAGCAGCAAGGACTATGCTGATATAGGGAGATGTACCTAAGATGTTTTGGAGAGAAGTAGTCAGCACTATAGTATACACATTGAACTGGGTAATAGTGAAGAAAGATAATGACAAGAAACCCTATGAGTTATAGTATGGTAAAACTTCTAGTTTTAGTTACTTCAAAGTTTTTGGCAGCAAGTGTTTTATAAAAAGAGATGATTATATTGGTAAATTTGACCCTAAAAGTGATGAAAGAACATTTCTTGGCTACTCTACTAAGAGAAAAGCTTTCAAGTGTTTTAAAAAAAAGGACAAAGAAGATTGTGGAGAGTGTGAATGTAAAATTTGATGAGTACTTTGATAAATCTGATGATACCAACAAATCTCATCCAGCAGATGATGAACAAAAACTTGTGATTATTGAACCGAAAGTGCAGATAGATGTTGAGTAGAATGATGCAGATGAAGATGCTTAAATGGTAGAAGAAGAAGAAGATGAAGAACAAGAAAAGGTTTTGAACTCGAATAGTTATACTTAGGTATGTAAGGTTAAATCATTTTGAAGACCAAATAATAGGTGATAAGAATGCCAGAGTACAGACTAGAAGAAAAATCAGAGAAAGTGCATGTCTGATTTCCACAGTTGAATCGAAGATATTGAGAGAAGCTCTTAAGGATGATGATTGGATAAAAGCAATGAATGAAGAGCTTGATCAGATTGAGAAAAACAACACATGGTCACTTGTTCTTAGACCTAGTGGCAAAGGGTATGCACAAGAAGAAGGTGAAGATTATGGAGAGACCTTTGCACCAGTTGATAGACTTGAAGGTGTTAGAATGCTACTTGCATCTGTAGCTTTTAATGACTTCAAAGTTTACCAAATGGATGTAAAGTCAACATTTCTGAATGGTGTTCTTGAAGAAGAGGTGTATATTGAATGAACAGATGGGTTCGCATTGACAAAAGACAAGAATATGGTATGAAAACTGCATAACACTTTATATGGCTTAAAGCAAGCACCAAGGGCATGGTTTGAGAGACTTCATGCACATCTGATAAAGATAGGATTTCAAAGAACCAATGAGGACAACAATATTTATTTGAAGACTGAAGGAGACAAGATGTTGATTGCAATAGTATTTGTTGATGATATCATATTTGGAAGAAATGATGATATGAGTATGACTTTTGCAGAGGAGATGATGGAAGAGTTTGAGATGTCTTTGATAGGTGAGATTAAATTTTTCATTGGTTTGTAGGTCCAATAGCTAAAAGGTGGAATTTTCATGAGTCAGTCTAAGTATGTGAAAGAAGTGTTAAAGACCTTTGGAATAGAAGACTGCAAATCAGTTGGAACACCTATGGTTATCGGTTGCAAATTGTCAAAAGAAGATCATTCACCCTTAGTGGATGAGAAGGAATATAGATCCATGATTCGGAAATTGCACTATGTTGTTCATAGTAGACCGGATATTGGCCATGTAGTTGGTTTAGTAGAAAGATTTCAGAAGTGCCCTAAGGAGACACATATGATAGCAGTGAAGATAATATTCATATATCTTAGAGGGACAGTTGATTATGGATTGTGGTATCCACTGATGTTGATTGGGAAGGAAATGTAGATGACCAGAAGAGCACAACCGATGGTGCATTATTTCTAGGAGGAAGACTGGTATCTTGGACCAGTAAGAAAAAAACTTGTATATTTCTGTCTACAATAGAAGCAGAGTATGTAGCTGCATCCATGAACTGTACACAAGCTATATGGATTAGACATGTCTTGGAAGGATTCAAGCAAGATATGACAGAATCAGTGATCATACATTGTGATTACACAAGTGCTATAAACATTTATAAGAACCCAGTATTGCATGCTAGGATGAAACATATTGAATTGAAGTATCACTTTCTGAGAGAAAAAATACAAGAAAAGAAAGTGAGACTGGAGCATGTGTCAAGTAAGGATTAGTTGGTAGATATATTCACCAAGTCACTGCCTAAGGTCACCTTTGAATATCTCAGAGGCAAGTTAGGGGTCATACCCTTACACAAGATCAACTAGGATGCTAGTGATGCATCAATCCGGTGGACTCCTTGAATATCTTTCACTGTGGATTGATGAGAAGTGGCATACTCCTCAGGGAGAGCAACAAAGATGAAGCAACAAAAATGAAGATAAAAGATGCATTTGCACCTTTGGCATTGCTATCAAATGGGGAGAAGAAATGTAATAGTCATGGGGAGAAGATCAAAGGAGAAAATCAATTGAAGCACAGATCGGTACAACATGGCATGATGAGTTCCTGATATTTGTCATCAGTTGATTATTTTAGTTGTTGCAGTCTATTAGTGTTGCCATCAATGCCAAAAGGAGAGAATGTCAACATATTGGCATAACTGATAGAGATGATGATGTACTGGTAAATTACTATTGGTGATGATATATTGATGGACTGTTGGTGATGATATAACTATGATATTATGCTTTATGATCAGTTATTTGTGTTGTCATTGATGGTAACCATGTTTGTTTATGTTTGGTATATCATCTAAGTTATATAGCCTAATCAGTAATGAAATGTTTGTTAAGTTGACAGTGAACCAGTAAGCAAGAACAGTGAAGGAGATGATTGCGGTAGAGATCCATGTTGATTTAGGCATTGAGGTTTAGAATATATGCTTATGACATTCTAATGAGTCTATGATTAGAACCGCATCATGTCTTGAGAACTGGAAGTCATGTTTGTAATTGACTGTTGTTTATTTAGTGCAAGGTTTGAGAACTAGTATCAAGATATTTGATTGGTGATGATGTATGGTTTGACGGTAAATCTTTTCAAGTTCGTAAGTTGATGGTGATGTGTCAGAATCCGTGTGAAGAGATAAGATTCTGTTTTAGAGCATACATGGAGAAAATTTATTGCGAAATAGCGAAATGCTTAGCAGAATGTGATAAGGGCTTGACAACTTATCAGATCGATGTGATAATTTTATAAATAGTATTGCATAAACTAATGGGTCTAAAATATTTAGTGTAAACAACATTATCATTTTTCAAAATTAGAGCTATAAAAGTTGCATTTTTCTGTTTAAGAATTTTACCTATTCTGAAGAATTCTCTAACAATGTTGAAGATGTCACTTCCCACAATATTCCAATGATCTTCAAAGAGGGCCAGAGGGAACCCATCCGGACTAGGGGACTTACAAGGGGAAAAGGAAAACAGAGCAGTCTTAATCTCCTGCAAAGTCACTCTTTTATTGAGATGAAGAAGATCACTGTCCCCAATAATCTCCAAGATGACATCGAAAATATTGTTCTGGTCCTGACGGCCACCCTGGTTCATGGAAATGTTTAGAGTTAGAGATTCAATGAACAAGACAACCATATCATCTTCATTCTCCATCATAGATCCATCTTCTTTTAGGAGTTTCCTTATTCTATTTCGGTTTCTATGCTTCAAAGTAGATTGGTGGAAGAACTTAGTGTTCTTGTCCCCCTCCTTGAGACATTGTAACCTTGACTTCTATTTCTAGAACACTTCTTCTTTTCTATTAAGTATGAGCCATTGGTTTGTCAAGTCCATTTCTTGTTTAAACTCTTCCTCCTTATCAGTTCTCTCTTCCATTTTAGTTTGAATCACACTCAGACCATTTATGATGTTCTTTTTTTGTTCGAAGATGTTACCAAATGAGTATCGGTTCTATCCTTTAACTTTCTCTTTTAGAATTTTGAGCTTTCGAGCAATTTTAAACAAGGGGTGCCCAAAACATGGGTATACCACCATTTCTCAACCAGCATACTAAAGTGCTTGTGTTGGGCCAACATCATCTGATACCTGAAAGGATAGAATTTACAGTTCCCAGGCTCATCCAACCTTAAAAGGATAACATTATGATCAAACCCTGATCGAAGAGAGGACTAGAGAGAGAAGGAATCAAGGTAGTTCTAGTTGGAAGAGATCAACACTCTATCTAACCTGACTTGAATCAATCGATCCCCAAACCTCATGTTGGTCCAAGTGAACTTAATTAGACCCAAATAGAGGGATATCCAATAACCCAGAAGAGGATATAAACTCAGCCAGCTCAGACATTCTATCAGAGAAATCCTCAATTCCACCAGTTTTCTCCGAGGGGAAAAGGTGGGAGTTAAAATCTCCAGCAACCATCCATAACTCATCTATTTTGTTACCAATATGATTGGTAATGCAGTTCCATAATCTAGCACGAGCTTTAGCGGCATAAACATTGACTAGATACCACTACAGATTGGACTTGATATCCTTCATTTTGACAATCAGGCAATTTTTTTAAGAGGAAACTAGATTTCCTTCAAAAAGGGTGGGATTCCAGAGGGTGGCTATTCCCCCCGAAGCACCAACAGAGTCACTATTGAGGAAGTTAGCAGAGGGCCAAAAAGAGTTAATGGCCTTCTGGAACTTATCCTTGTTTATTTGGGTTTCTTGTATCATAAGAATATCCACCTTTTGTTCCATAAGTTTGCACTTAAGCATATGTTGTTTTATCGAGATATTCAAGCCCCTAACATTCCAAGAGATAATAATCATTAACACAAATAGCAAAAAAACTCCCTACTCACCTGAATAGAGAGGAGAACAATCCATAGGGGATTAGGTCTTCTTTTTCTTGTTTTCAAAGATACCATCGAGGGTAGATTGTTTCCCTATTGCCACCTCTTGATCTACATCCTTCTGTCTAGAATCTTTGTTAGTTGGTCTACCCATCTTGTTGTTGTCACCTACATTTTTTTTTCTTCTTGTTGTACTTGATTGGGACATGTTCCCACCCCTTGTCTTCTTTTTCTTCCTCAGCAAATCAGAGCTTTGATTTAGCTGGTGGGGGGTTAGCAAAGAATCCCAACATTTGCAGGTTTTCCTTGAGGTTACCAAAGTCACCGAGGGTCTTCTTTTTTAGGAGTTAACAACAAGATTTTTTGGGCAAGCTCCACCTCACTTGGAGAGTTGGGTAGAACAAATTCCTTAGAGATAATCTCATCTTCCTTCAACTCCTCAGTGCGTAGTCCCTTCCCACCCGGTTGAAAAAGATCAACAATAATCTCACTCACACTAGGGGAAACCCTCGTGAGAGGTTCCACACTAGTGGGAGGAGTAGCAGAAGCCTCCACATGCACCACAATAATAGATGTGGAAGCCTTAAGGTCATCAATAAACTTCTTTCTATCATTTTGCAGATTGGTAACAATCTCCTCATTCAAAGGACCATTCTTAATAGAGGAAGAAATCACCAACTTGGATTCAGCCATGTTAGCAATTTCAATCCTAACCTTCTCAGAGTTAACATTAGGCTGACGAGGTATCTGGTTGTTACTCTTCTTGCAAGCAGAGCTCAAATGACCATATTTGCCACAACTTTGACAGAAAGCTTTCACATTTTCATACTCAATCTGCTGAACCTAAGAACTAAGCTTGTATAGTAGGGTAATCTTGGTAGGAAAGACAATATTAATAGAAACATTCACACTAACCCGGGTAAACAAAATCCTAGATCTACTTTGTGTTATGCTATCAATAGCCAAGAACTTGCCACAAAAGTTCGCAACTCCCTTGAGAATTTCCACATTCCAGAATTTTAGGGGGAGCGTCGGAAGATGAATCTAAGTAGGGACAACTGCACCTAGATCCATCCAGGGGTCAAGGTTCGGTTTCCATTTGCATAAAGAGAGATAGTTTAAAGACTTGAAGACCCAAGGCCCACTCGTGAGAATACTAGACAGGTCAGCTTGGTTTGTGAAGCTAAAAAGGAGAAGCCCACCGGTCATGGCACTGGAAGAAACACTTCCTTTCAACTTCCAATTAGAGGACACCCACTTTTTCACCAGTTCTAAAGAGGGTTGAAAGGCCAAGAACTTCCCCACTAGGGAGAGAGTAAGTTCAATGATGGTCATACTAACTAACACATCCAGAACCTCAAATTTATTATCACTGATCACACAGGCAGCAGAAGGAGATGAACTGTCAAAAGCTTTCCCCATCTTTGCAAGGCTCCCACCCAGAAGCTTCTCTGCATAGGACCTTGATTCAAATTCTGAAAAAACGTCATGTCGGTACTAGGGAGTAGAAAGGCGATAAGACGAATCTGCCACTAGAGGATCTTCTAGAAAAGCAACACAATCACGTGGCCCGAGGGTTTGGGAAGCCCGTAAGCCCCCCTCCCCCCTCAAACCCCATTCATAACAAGCTGCAGCCCACAAAAAGAATAGTTAAAGGGAATTAGGAAGCATAAGACCGTTAGTGGGAAACTGCCATAGAACTGTAAGCAAGAAAGACTAGGGAAAACCCGCCATTAGAGCAGTTTAAGGCGACTGTCAACAAATTATTTAAATGAAAATAGAATGGTCTTATAAAATCAAAGTTATGTCCTATATAATGTTATTTTCAAATTATGATATAATTATGAAATTCCTATAACATTCTTAAACTTGAATTATTTTTATAGAATATTTAATCCATTCATAAAATTGTTTTTAATTAGTTAAGCAAAGATTTTGAAATTGTTTTTAATTATTGAACAGAGTTGAATGAATAAATGAATCCCTGGACTTTATGGGTATGGTATTATTTCAAAATGTCAATTTACATATCAAAGGCCTTCTGTGCATGACACCAAGGTCATTGAATCAAGCCTTAACTACAAATTACTACTGAAATTTTAAAAGAATTATAGCAATATTTGAGATTAAGAAGTAACAATTTAATGGTGATCAACTCTTGCTAAGCCATATGGATATTTTCTTGTTTGGGTGGTAAAAGGATCGGCCAGTCTCTGCTGGAGTTGTGTTCAGTGAATTGGTGAAACATTTATCATTTATAGGCGGGAGAGATTGGATCCAAGAGGGAAGTACGATACAACAATTGGGGTACTGCATGAACTGCCCTTTTTCTTCTCACTTGAATCCTTCATCTTCTTTGCATTTTCATCATGCTTTCCCTCTTCTTCAGGGAACACATCATTTGCAGCGGGCAATTTGAAGCAACTCTGCACAAATCCGAATACACCCATTTTGGAGAATTATATTTATACAGACGTTGAAGATAGAGATGAGATGTATGTGTTCTCAGTGACTCTCTAATTTATAGATATGTTGCAGTTCACAGTATTGTAATGTGGAGTAGTGCTTAGCAATGGATTGTTGTCTGAATTTATATAAGAATAGGTATTCCTCCATCATCATCATTTCGTTTAAATTGCGTGGAATGCACGCCAAGTTACAACAAGTAGAGGCCGTCATGGAATGCACGCCAAGTAGAAGCCGTCAACAATTAAGCTGCCCACGTTTATTATGGGAAATAACGAAGAATTTTCAAGAATAACATGTGACTGATAAATGGTTTAATTATGCTGTTTGGTCAAACTGATAAGCCCCGCAATGAATAAATAACAAACATGAGCAGATTCGGCCGCATTGATTAGCCTTTGGGGGCATGAGGATTACAATTTTATTTCTTCCTTGAAAAGAAGCTAATAATTGTGACATTTAAAATATTTTTCAATCCTTTTTTGAACATAATGTTTACGTAACAATGAAACTTTTTTTTTGGCATTAATTCAGATATTAGAATGTAATGGTTTGCTGTCTTGAGACGCAAGGCAAGTAGATGCTGCAGCTGTCATTGTAGGAAGAAATAAAACAAAGCCTTTTTGTCATATTTATAAACCTGCTTCAATTCAATTTTGGCTGCTGAACAAATTAATTAATTACTTAACTTTAAAAAAATATAATTTTTATAATAAATATTTTAGAATTTTTAGTTTGGTTAAATAAGGCGACAAATAGGAGATCTCATTTTCAACATGAATTCACAAATATTAATATGAATAATTCAATTCAAATTTGGAGCACATTAGTCTATTGAGTGTATTTAGCATTAAGTGGCATGACATGAATGACAAATGCATGAATCCAATGAATCAATGAAAGCACAATGCTTATGATTGCAATAGACCAAAGAGGTTTGAATCTTGGTGGCTTCATCAATAATGCTACAATTTCACCATCACACTATCTTCAATTGCAATCAATGTTATTGGTGAAGGAAGTAGTCCTTGGATATTCTTGAGGAGTCCTCCTTCCTTTCAAAATGCACACGCATTTTACAACAACAAGAGATTGATTTCTTATTAACTTTCACATGCCAAGGTCTACAATTTTTAAATGATCTTTCACTTATGGTAATATTTCCAAGTAACACTAAATCATCTAATTTTTTTCCTAAAAATTCCGTTTGACTTATATCTAATAGGTGTTTGTGATGAGGATCACAATTTTTTTACCCCATTCTTAGTTTCAAAGCATCTCCAGCATTTACCTTTGTATTATCATGCCAATATTTTGCAACCAAATATTTCATTTCAATATTCAATTTCATGTCAAAACTTGGGATTCGACCACTAAAACTCCAACATTGGTTGATTAGATCATTTTCAATGCTTTCTCTTCTCTTTTCCACTCTTACCAATGTTTTAGGATGTATGTTTAGAATTTCACCATTGTTTTTTATTAGGATAAAACGGGTTTTGAAGGGGTCCCGAAACCCTTACAACAAGAAAGCTACCAACGAAAAATAGACTCGATTACCTGGCAACGAACCACAAGTTTTAGAAAGGACATGAAACCTTCCAGACTTATGGGCATCCAAGACCCAACCACAACCAACTAAACACCAGCCAAGCATCAAGAGAAAACCATTGCACAACAGGTTGGTCCAAGTAATTGGTCTAAGTCAGCAAACAATAGACCTCAAAAGATAAAGAACAAGGGATTTCTAGGAACCCTTCGCCAATAAGAAGGGTTTTTCTAGGCTCCCATAACATGTAACAGATTTTCTAGGCCCCAAAAAACCACAAATCCCAATCCTAACCAAAAACCACTGGCGAAACTGGGCCCTTGAAAACTGCTAGCATCCAGCCTATCTGTAAAAGAAACAAAAAACATAGGGTTTTTCTAAGCTCCCTCAAGTTTTAGAGTGGGTTTTACAAGGCTCCCACAACCTAATTTGGGATTAGAAATGGCTTCCAAAACCAGCCACATTTTGGGTTTTGAAAGGGATCCCAAAACGCACAAGTTGAAACCGCCAGAGATAATCCAGCTGAAAATCGGCTCCCAACTAGAAAAGAATTTTTGCACCTCCATAGGAAAAGGGCCCACCTCCATAGGGACTAAAGAGAAGTAGAACACTAGTTGAGCCTTCCAAGTACCATTCAACCCCACAAGAACCAGTGATAGATGATCTAAACCATACAAGAAAACTGGAAAACTAGGTTTTAAAAAGGCCCCCAAAACCTTCAAGAGAAATCGAGGCCCACAATAGCCAAACACTGAACAAACAATCACTACCATTATATCCACTTCCATGTGATATAAGTGGTAGGGAACAACCAATCTGATGAGGAAAACAACACAATAACCAGCCTCAAAAAACAAGGCAACAAGCACCCTTAAGAAACACCACCTAGCAAGGACCGACGAACCACTCTTTCCCTCAACAAAAGCTCCATTCACCTCAATATAATAAGAAAGGAAGGAAAAACAGGGCAGGACAACCATTCCTATACCAAATCAACTACAAGCTCTCAAAAATAAATAGAGAAATAACCAGAGAAAGAACAATGAGAGTCAGAGTAGTAGAAGGAACCCACAAGAAAGAGAGGGAGCCAAAGATGCAGAGGGTCCACATAGAAGACAAGGAACAAACCCCCATATTATCCAAAAGATAGCTGCAGAAGGGTGTGGTAGGGGAAAAAAGAGAAGACCTAGAACTGGGAAGCTTTCTAGCCAAACCATGCTAAAGTTCAAGGCCCAAAACCGTGCTTGCACAACAACCTGCCCATAGGCCCACACCAAAATCCAGATCACAAGCACACCCCAAAGAGAATTGGCCTGAAGAATAGAAATGTCACAGAGCAGTGCTAGAGGAGTGTAAACCCACAAAAATGCTAGACATAGATCCAACACCAACCGGGACAAAAGCCTCTCCCAAGCCCTCCACAGAAACAACACAATGGAACCCACACACAACCTGCCTGCAAAGCGCACTCCCAAGAAGACCATGCTGAAGACACAAAGAAAGCAGAAACAGAAGGACCAAAAAGGGCACGCAAAAAGGCGAGGTCTTCTCCAATCCAGATCTCTACCATTGATATCAAAACCATCTTCCTCTCCATCATAGTTGGCTAAACCAAAAACCCTAGGGCTTTCGCCTCCACCGCTTCCGCTTTTGCCTCTCCCGCTCTCTATTTTATGGACTGCAAATTGTTTTGAACAAAATTTCACCATTGTTGTTCAACATTCCTAGTTTATCCAAAGTTGTTTTATTCACTATAGTAGTTGTAATAGCTCACTGCGTCACATTCTTATCTTTAGATTGACTCTATTTTCCAATAGACTCAATGGCATTTGCAATTGTAGATATAGAATGTTTAAGCGAGTTATCTGTTTTATTTGGTTTCACAAAAATACCTAATGTTTTCTTTACTTTTCTCATTTTCCACATTCTCATCAATTGCATCACGAGTTGACATTGAACTGAAAGTTTTTTTTTAATAAAAAAATTGTTTGTATAATCTATAGGCATGCGTTCTTATTTGTCTCCAAGATATCTTACAAAAAAGAATATCCAAAACATCACTTTCAATTTTTAGTTTTTTTTTAAAAACATTTCATTTTCAACAACACAAAAAAAAATCATTTTCAACAACAAAAGGATTTTCATTTTCACCAACACAAGGGATTTCATTTGAACTCCTATTTATTTCTACAACTTTTTTAACAATAGAATTGATCACAACATTGGTATTTCTAGCTTATTTTAAATGATCAATACAAATATCATCTATATAATCACATTTTTCATATCATTTAAAGGTGGATTTGAAGATGTCCTTGGATTTGTTCCTATTGTTACATTCTCCATATCATTGAAAGGTGGATTTGAAGGCATACCATAATTAGTTTCTATAATCATATTATCTTCCACATTCACCTCTTGCATATTTGTGTCATGTATATACATCCATCCTCCATGGCCTCTTCAATATTTTCTCTTCAATAGTCACGAAACCAAATGCTTCAATATTATTCATTTCTTAAATACTCATCCTTCTCTTTGTCTATCGGGTTTTTTCTTTCCCTCTATTTGCTTCAATTTTTCTAGTGTTCATGACCTTCCTTTGTTTCATTGTTTGACATTGTTTTAACCCAATGATTACCAAATTCTGAAGGGAGAAATAAGTTAAGCTTTCAATAAGCATGGAGAACATTGATAATGGAGGAGGAGATAAAATGGACGATTGGTTAGACTTTTGATGATTTAAAATACCATTATTCTAGTTTTTTTATTTATTTATTTTCCTCTTTGTCTTATTTTCTTTCCTTTCTTATAGAATTCTTAGAAAGATGGATAGAGCCCTCATCAAGGAACATTTTCCATACTGTTATTGATATTGGAGTTCTAGTAAGTCCATTTTGGGCACTCAAAACCACTTGATCCTCTTTTGTTTGTACATTACTTCAGAGAAGGGTTTCATTTCCAAGGATGCCACGAAGGAACAAAAATTGTGACAAGACATAGAGTTGTACACTAATTAAGTGTCACTAGAAGCTTACGAGAGGATGTCTGTAGAAAAATAAAGAAAAGCCCTACTAAAAGGGATAAGATACTCATATTGAAATGGCAATAGAGCTTAAATATAGGGATCTAGTACTACCTTATCAATACATGCAAAATGTAGATTGTTTATCTTTATTTTTCAAGAAACAATTTTTCAAACTAAATGTTCTAAAGGTACAAGTGAAAGCCAAATAGTCTGTCTTAATTTTTCAAGAAACAATTCTCCGTCAAACCCTAAGTCTAAACCCTTAAAAAGATGAAGTTGTGTGAATATGATATTTTTTCAAGAGATATTCTTTTATATCTATAATATTGTTAAAATGTGCAAATTGTCTTGTTAAAAATATTTTGACTATCTAGTGCCAATTGGATAGACTGATATATTATGTAACTATACTTGCCTCCGGAATTTTTTAAATTGACTTCACAAATTTTTTATTATTTGTTTGATTTTTTTTATGTCTATTATTAATTTTTAATAATAATAAATGTTTCTCAAGTGGTTTTAAATTATTAGGAGATGTTTAAATCATGCCTTGTTTTCTCTAGAAAGTTTATATTTGATACTTAGAGAAACCTTAACTCAATATTTTCACTAGAAGGTAGAGGATATGTCATTTCTTCAGATTTTGGTTTGGAGGAAATTGTTGAAATTTCTATAGCCTTATGCAATTTATCTTTTAAAATATCCATGCTATTGTTCTACTATTGAATACCAAGATCTGTTGTGTATTGGTTCTAGATTCATGAAAAAATAAGGGTCATAGAGTAGTTGTTTGATTTTGTTCAAAACATTGAATATGTTAGCAATGATTGAGTTTGATGGCATCCTTTAGAAGTTTTAACATGGGAAAAGTTTGTAAAATTTTGGGAATACAAAATTTGGCACTGCAAATCATTATTCTATTTTATGAGGTAGAAAGATTTGCAGTGCAATGATGCTAGCCACTTTGGATAAATTTAAGATGACACAAACATGTTTTCAATTAAATTTTGGATGTCTATGTATATTTGAAATCTTTTTCTTTCTTGTTGGTCTTTGCAAAGTCACAAACCATTTGAAATTCTTTTCCTTCTTGTTGGTCTTTGTGAAGTTACAAACCATTTAATATCTAGTATAGAAGAAGGATGTTTGTTTTTTCCTATGTTTCTTTGATTTTTGATGGAGGGCTTAGGAATGCCAAAAGCATTTTTTATAATATTTTGTGGATGACTTTTTTATGAGGTGTGGGTTCTTTAGGTCTCATTCGCAAGAGAAGGAAATTATCCAAAAAATAAATATAATTATCTTGGAGTATATACAATGATAATATACAACATGAAAAAATCAACACCACTACCTTAAGATGATTGCAAGATAGGTACAAAATAAGCTCCATCCACACCTTTGACTATCTAAGCTCCTAGCTTGATGAAGGGATATTGAATTTCTCATTTCAAACCATTAGGAAATGACACTAGAAATATTCCCTCAAATGCCAAGCTAGATACCCCCAACATTAATTTATAAGAATTTTCCTCAAATGCACAATAAATATTGCTAAATCCCTTCAAAAAAAAATTGCAATGTCCTTTGGTCTTGAAAAGAACTCTCCATGAGGACATGGCACACAAGTAGATGCTAGTAAATACGCTATCATTCTCTACCATACCTCTCATACCTCTCACATTTTTTAGCCACCTTATGACATTCTTCATAATCTGGTAGGAATGTACATAGTATCCATGAACGCATAGTCATTCTCTACCATACCTCTCACGTTTTTTAGCCACCTTATGACCACCTTCATAATATGTTGCAGTCGTCATCACTAAAGAAAAAATGTGTTGTCTTCCTTAAACTGATAAACCTGCTTGCAATAATATTTGTCCACTTCATGAATAAATGTATGAAAAATGAGTTGATTTGGTCAAATTGATAAACCTACAAAAGCGAAGGGCAATATATGCTGCAGTCATAAAAATCAATGATTAGCATGTGGGGCCATAAAGAAGAGAATAATTGAGACATTCAAAACTACAATTACTCGGCCCAGTAAAAGTCAAGTTTATGATGTAGTTGTCATCGTTGCATTGCTGGAAGAAAAAAAGAACTACTTTGATCAAACTGATAAAATCATCCCAGACAAGCTTTGACCATTCAATGGATAAATCAATGTAATACCTGTGAGTATGGTGTTATTTCAAAATGTTAATTTATATATGAAAGGCTTTCTGCACATGACAACAAGGTCATTGAATCAAGCCTTTCCTACAAATTACTACTGAACCAAAAGAATTATAGCAATATTTGAGATTAAGAAGTAACAATTCAGTAGGGATCTGCTCTTGCTAAGCTATATGAAGATTTGCTTGACTTTCATACAAAATGGATGTTAAAAGGATCGGCCAAATCTCTTCTAGTGTCAATCAGTACCCACATGTTACCATGAAATTACTGGGCATGCATCTGTAATTGTTCACACTGTGTTCGATGAATTGGTGAACCATCAAAACTCCTCCAACCAAATGAAGTAATCAAAGAAAAGAAATAGAAAGAGGCTAGAGGCGGGATAGATTGGATCCAAGAGGGAAGTGCGATACAACAATTGGGGCACTGCATGAATTGCCCTTTTTCTTCTCACTTGAATCCGTCTTCTTTCCATTTTCATCTTGCTTTTGCTGTTCTTCAGGGAAAACATCATTTGTAGCGGGTAATTTGAAGCAACTCTGCACAAATCCGAATACACCCATATTGGAGAAATTTATAGAAACTTTGCAAATAGAGATGAAATGTATGTTTGCCCAATGACTGAACTTTGCAGGAAAGTTGTAGTTCATAATATTGTAATGGGAAGTAGTGATTGTTCATCTGAATTTATATGTAATGGGTATGCCCCCATCGTAGTTGTTTCCTTTAAATTGCGTGGGGTGCACGCCAAGTTACTACCAGCAGTCATTCTATGAATTGTTCTGGTCAACAATCAAGTTTAGGCTGGGTCAGTGGGAAAAAACGAAGAAATATCTAGGACGACATTTGACTTAAAAATAGTTTCTCAACACGCGGGTTTTATTTTGGCATCTTTGGTATTGGTAAGAAAATACAATCAAATCTAGGCGTCAAGGTGAAGTTGAAATGTTTACCAAATTTACCTTGTTTTGATTGAGTTACACGTATAATGGCGAAAATTGTTTACTTTAGAATTTTTTTTTAATGGTTTAGGTTCTAATAATTAAATTGTTATAAATATAATAATTTATTTAAGTAGTGTTATATATATATATATATATATATATATATATAGCTCATGATAAATTATATAACGAATAAATTTTTATAATAGTCTTATTTTTAAAATTCAATTATTTGTAGAAATTATTTCAATTGTATCAAATATTTTGGTTTAATGTGAATTGTTATAATAGAGTCTATATCTTGAGAGACAAAGGGAATAGTGCTAGCAAAACCCTCCAAAGTGGAAACTATATCCAAGAGGCGAACAACCGAACCCACGATGGGAACCTAGTAATCTAGAAAGAGAAAATCCTACACCATCAAGGGAATAAGCCCCAAACTTGAGAGAACACCCAAGGGAGCCCGAGGGACATCAGTATCATGAGCAGTAAGCACTAGAGAATCAAGGGAACCTGAACAAGGGCCACAGGGGAAGAGAAACCATGAACAACAATAGGAGCTAGAGAAGAGTAGCCATGAAATGCAAAGGAAGGGAAAGCCACCAAGGAAGGGGATCCCAAAGCTATCGAAGAGTTTGAAGTGACCTTAACCAGGAAGATTGTAAGATGACACCTTTCAACGTCCTTCCACCAAGTAGGATACAAGAAAGGACAAGACACATTTGGACAAGACAAGACAAGATGCCCAATGATAATGAAACATTTGCAAAAAAATGAGATCCCCTTGAAATCCATGCATTGTCACAATAAAAGATCTCCAACCTTCAGAGAAATCATTATTGGGAGGGGTTTGGAGAGGTCAAGGTCAACCAAGATGCGCACAAAGAAGGTGTAGGACAAAAGACAAGTGTTTGAGTCAACTTTAATGAAGCTTCCAAGAATATTGCCAATGGATTCAAAGGCAGCTTGGCACTAGAAGTGACGAGGGAGATGTGGAAACTTGACCATGTAGGGAAGATTTCAATAGGGTTCGTATGGGAGTTGAAAGAGGGGGTCTAGGGGTGGAGAGCCAACTCATGGGAATCTCATCTCTAGACACGCTTAGAGAGAATAGCCTCTTTATCATTATTGTATTCAAACAAAAAAATCTCAAGCACATGTTGTAAATTTCCAACTTAACTAACACCAAGGGGTTCTAGTGGATTGAAATCCAAGAGGGGAGTGTCGGAAGAAATGGCCAAAATCGGTTGAAACTTTGTATAAGAGCATATTTCTCATAGTAAGTTATATAAACCAGAACTTCCTTGTGAGATCCAATCTTGGGACCATAAAAGAACAATGAAAGCATTTAACTAAAGGAGCCAAAGGTCCACATGGGATTTTAAAAAGTTGATCTACAAAGGAAACCTTAAAAGGGGAGTTAACTGAAACATTTTCTCTAGAGGCATCAAGTAGGGTTTTCTATAGGGGGAGTGTTTGAGATATCCACTACTAGCTTACATATAGGGGAAACATTACTATCTGCCATACGTAGGAAGGAGGATTTTAAACTCAAGAGAGAGATGCCATAGGTAGGAGTATGTTAAAAACTGTATAACAATTGTTACCCTTTCTCCTAGTTGTTTTTTATTATACTCTCTCTCTATATATAATTTTCATGTCTAGTTGCTAGTCTATTTTAGCTAGCTTGTTTACCAAGCTTGTTTAGTTATTTTTGTTATGATTTAAATTGAATCCTATGGGATGGGGGCTCTTCCCCTATTTATCTTAATAAAAAAACATGATAACACATAACTTTTCTTAAGCACCTTAATAATATTAAGCATTTCTTGCATTGATTAAGAATCTAATAATGACTAATTTAGAATTGAGATGGCCAGCTTGTGTAAGCCTCCACTCACCCTCTTCCTCTTATACTATGTCACTTCTCTTAATTTTTAATACATACAAGGAAACATAGCTTTGTATTCCACCCTTACATAGATGTAGAATTCGAGAATAGTGCCTACATTCAAGGAGACAAGCTATAGCTCACCACCAATGAAAATCAAGGAGCCTCAACTACAACTTCAACTAAGGAACATACATAAGATCTATTCTTCTATGGGACAACTCTTCTTAGGCTTTGAAATGTTTTTCTACCCATTTCCAATTCAGTGTTGGTAACAAAAATAATCATTGTAGTAGCAATGGAGAGGGATTTTCTTTCTTCATGGCACTTTTCAAGTTGAAACAACCATTATATGCAATCAGTAGGGGTTTTGGCTTGTTTAATCACAAAATTCATAAGGGATCACACTATCATATGGTTGTTACTGAATTTGATACTCATAAGAATTATTGGGATCTCAATGATAACCATGTAGGAATCAACATCAATAACATTTTCTCAAAGGTCAAAATCATCTCTCAAATCATCAAATTTCAACACACAAACATTGAAAACATAAAAATAGGTCAAAACTCATTTATAAGATATTTTATGGCCTCCAAGAAATGTCTAACCCTAAGATCTTTACCATTACCAAACTAAACAAAATTTAAAATTTAATAACACTTTCAAAATCAAATAAAACATACATCCTCATTTACAAAATTAATGAAACTCTTATCACTAACATAACTTTCATATCCCGACACATGATTTTCAACATCAAATAAATCATCAAAAATTAAAATAATATTAAATCAAAATCTGAAAAGATAACTACGAAACATTTAAACCACCACATTTAAATATTTCCTTAAAACATGAAATCACAACTTAAAACTTCAATAAGTGAAGTATCTCTATAAGGTTTTGATGATTCTCCCTTTACACAGATTGACACTTATTTTCTACACATTAGTCATAATATGTGTGTGTGGGGTTAGGTAATCACTAGTAATCACACAAATCCATTAATCTCACTAAGATCATCTTCATAATTTAAATGATAACAATTGATATAATTCACCCTTGTTGATGATTTATAGCTTCAGTCGGATAAAATTAAATGTTAAATTGGCCTTAAGGCCTTCAACATTTAATTATATATATCATTATGTTATTTATTATTATTATTGTTAAATTGATTTGATAATAATAATTATTACTAATGTCTTGTTCGCCATGCTTAGTGAATGGGTGCGATATCTTGTGACTGTCATATCTCTCCAAAGAGCGATGACTCTTGACAACGTCACCCATCGATGCATACTAATTGTTATACCTGCATCAGAGATTAAGTGATAATAGCACATTTGACCGAATTCAACTGATAAGGAACGAATAGCATATACGGTGAGCAATATCAGATCTATGACATATCGAATATATAAATACAGCAGATGGAGGCAACCAGATCGTATTTCAACATCAGCAAATTATATGTATTGATTACAAATCGATCGCACAACATTGGATAACTCTAATAATAGATGACTATAGTTGATAGATAAGAATCAAAGTATATACCTACAACAGATCCGTTATACTTCATTGCTGATCCAAACTTAACAACCCTCTACTCAACATTTTATATCAATTTAGATATATCATCAAAGAGAATGAAATCATAAATGTTGGATTTAACTTTTACTTAATCTATTTAATTTATCTTTAATATTTTTTTATTATCAAGAATGTCATTCAATAAATATTGAACGGCTATATTGTCTATTGAACATTCTAGATGTACATTTGACCATATTTATTAGTTAGTTGAAATTCATAATCATGAACAAATGGACTGCTCACATTGTATATTCATTTATGCACAATAAAAAGAGTTAGATGACCAACTACTCCTTGTGGCTTACATGTCAAATGCTTATCCCAAAGCAGAAACTGCTAGTATTAGTTTTCCTGTCACAGCCAAATAACTTTTCTCTTGTAAAATTCAATGATTAAATTGTAAATATTTATTTAACTATATTTGACTTTATGTTCATATTCTTGAATAATCTATTTTAATGTTATTAATCAACACAATTTACAATTGTTTTCTCTTACAATAAGGCCAGAAAGGGAACTATATTTTTTGCTTGAATAATAGTGACATTCAAAACAAGTATGTGCTAGTTATACCTAGCCTTGTAAAATTCAAGTTTGCGTTGAAGTCCTCATCGTTGCTACTTTTTGAAGAATAACTGATCTACTTTGAACGAACTGATAAAGTCTTTCCAGACAATTGAATGAATAAATGAAACACTGGCCTTTGTGCGTCTGGTATTATTTCAAAATGTGAATTTACATATCAAATGCCTTCTGCGCATGACACCAAGGTCCTTGAAGTTGGCATTAACTACAAAATACTAGTAGTAATTTTTAAAAGACTTATAGCAATATTTGAGATTAAGAAGTGACAATTCCATAGGGATCAACTCTTGCTAAGCCATATGAAAGTTTGCTTGACTTTCATACAATTTGGCTTTTGAAATTTCGGCTGGAGTTGATCGATACCCTCATATTACAATGAAGTTACAACATTTATCAAACATTTATCATCTATTACTGAGGGGCATCCAGCAGTAACTGCTCATGCTGTGTTGAGTGAATTGGTGAAACATTGACCATCTACTAGAGATTGGATCCAAGAGGGAAGTATGATACAACAATTGGGGCACTGCATGAACTGCCCTTTTTCTTCTCACTTGAATCCTTCATCTTCTTTGCATTATCATCTTGCTTTCCATTATCATCATCCTTTCCCTCATCTTCAGGGAACACATCATTTGCAGCAGGTAATTTGAAGCAACTCTGCACAAATCCGAATTTACCCATTTTGGAGAAATTTATAGAAACTTTGCAGGTAATGAGAAGGTCAAGGAGCTTAGCTAGGATTGGAAAGCTATTAAAACCTCACACTATAGACCATTACTTTGTATCTTTTGTAGGTGTTGTTTTTTTGGCACTAGTTGTGCTTTATTTTGTCTAGTTTTTTGTCCATTTTGTTTTGGTTGCTTCTAGTTTTTTGTTGTGTCTGTTGGTTCTAATGTTGGGTGTTCTCACTCCTTGTGAGTCCCCTTTGTTTTACCATGTGGTTGTTATATCAAGGTTTGGGCCATCTCCTTCTTTATCTCATCAAAACATCCAAAGAAGAAACAGGTTTGAGAGATCACTAATTTAAAATCTAAGAAGATGAAGAGAAAATGATTTCAAGTAAAAAATAACAAGAAGAAATAAATTTCTTAGTCTTCTCATCACTCTACTCTCTGGAACTCTCAAATATGCCTCTAGAGAATTACTTCCTAGGATATGAGAGGGTAATTTTGATGAAATTTATGATTAGTTTTCTATAAAGCGATCTTAGTAAGGGGGCTTAAGAAAAATTCAATATAATCAACAACTTGTTATAGCATTTCTTATAAAATATATAAAATAGAAAAATATTAATAGATAAATAATAATAATATGACATAAAGAATATATAATTGATTATTCTTATTGTATATTACATTAAAATTTTAAGTAAGTTATGGAATAATATAACAATTAAATTACACAAAGTGACTAAGCTACTAAGTGCTCGCATTTCTTTGTATGTTTGACTCATTTTTTATTTTCTTTATTTGGTTGTATTTTCTCCATTCCTTATGTTTCAAATCATATTAGTCTAAGTGCAATTCAAATTTTGGTGTAGGTGCAAGTTACACAAGACTTATTCTTTTATAGAATTACACTATTGATTCAATCTAAGCCTTTCTAATCTAAGGGACATTTGTTCTAAGCACCTTATTTTGAAGGGGATTAGATTGAACCTACTTAAGTATAACTCTTTTCATAGTATTGTCTTCTTTGATCCACATCTTATAATTTTTCAAAAAATAAAATCACCCAAAGGTAAGATTTTGCATGAACATAACCCTCATAGTTAGCCTTCTAAATTATAATATATTTAAAATATAATTATAAACATTTTTTATTTTATTTTATAATCATTTGATATACCCATACTAACAATAAATATATCTATTCAATACATTAAAAATAAGAAAATTAGATAAAATATAATTAAAAAAGTACATTACATTTCATATTGATGTCTTTGTGTTAAAAAATATATTAAAATTAAGAAATAAAAATAAGATAAAATAGATGTCTAAATTTCTATATAGAATATCTATATATTTGATATTTAGATTCATAGAGTCTCTATAAACATAAAATATCATGATGGAATTTTTAAGTACTCTCAATGAAGAAGACAATCATATAATCATATAAATCTAGAAGGAAAAGGACAAACTTGGAAGAACAAAATCAAAGCATTAATTTGAGCATTGGACATTTAAAAAATATTTTTTTTTTTACACTTTCATGATTTTTGTGATTGAATTTTTTTGGTTTAATGTGTTGACTTTAATAAGTTGTATTTTTATTAATAATGTTAGTTAAGAGTTTAATGTGGTTTGATATTCAATAAATTATTTAAATGAAAATATAATGGTCTTATAAAATTAAAGTTGTGTCTTATATACAATGTTTTTTTTCAAATATTGATTAACTACGAAGTTGCTATGCCATTCTTGAACTTGAATTATTTTTATAAAATATCTCATTCCTTATAAAGATAAGCAAAGATTTTGAATGATCCATCCTTATAAAGAAAGACTATTCATAGTTTTCTTAATAAAAAAGGTATAATAAGTTTGATGATCAATTTAGAGGTTTGTTCCAAGATAGAATATTCTAGTCAATGAGGAATAAGAAATTGAATATCAATCTAGTGTAGATTGGGGTTGGAAGTGTATGTTTGCTTTGGTTAGAGTTTCCCTAGCTTCTTTATTGTTGAGAATGCTTTTGTAATTTATACCTCACTTCACATGTTGAAGAGAAGTATTTACTAGGTTGGATGTTAGAGTAGGTTGTATTATCTATCAAACATTCTAAATGCATAATTGATCATACTTATGAATTACTTGAAATTTAGAATTATGAACAAATGGTTTGCTCACATTGTAGATTCATTTATACACCATGAAAATAGTTAGATGACCAACTAATACTTATGACATAGATGTTAGATTGTTGAAACCCTATCTAGATAAGTAGAGGGGAAAGGAACCTCAAATCCTTATCTCAAAGTAGGAACTGCTTGTGGTTGGTTCCCCTATCAAAATGTGTTAACTTTAATAAGTTGTATTTTTATTGAAAATGTTAGTTAAGATTTTAATGTGGTTGGATAATCAAGAAGTTTGTTGAATGAAAAGAGAATGGTCTTATGAAATTAAATTTGAGTTCTATACAATGTTATTTTCAAATTATGATATAATTATGAAGTTCCTATAGCATTCTTAAACTTGAATTATTTTTATGAAATATTTAATCCATTGATAAAATTATCTTTGATTAGATAAGAAGGGATTTTGAAACAAACTCGACCCTAGTAAAGATAGACCATCCATAAATTTTTTAATAAAAATGATATAATTATTTTGGTGATCAATGTAGAGATTTGCTCCAAGATAGGACGTTCTGAGTCGCAGAGGAATAAGAAATTGAATATCAATCTAGTGCAAATTGGGGTTGGAAGTGTAGGTTTGCTTTGGTTAGAGTTTCCCTAGCTTCTTTGTTGGTGAGCATGCTTTTGTAATTGGTAGCTCAAACGATATGTAGAAGAGAAGTATTTACTCGGTTGGATGTTAGAATGTGTTGTATTGTCTATCCAACATTTTAAATTCACAATTGACCATACTTACGAATGAATTGAAATTTAAAATCATGAACAAATGGGTTGCTCACATTGTAGATTCATTTATATGCCATGAAAGAAGCTAGATGACCAACCATTGCTTATGGTTTAAATGTGAGATTTCTTAAACCCTAACTAGATAATTAGAGGGGAAATGAATCTCAAATCCTTATCTCAAAGTAGGAACTACTAGTGGATAGTTCCCCTATCACAGTCAAATAACTTTTCTCTATAAAATTCAAAGATTGAATTGAAAATATTTATGTAACTATATTTAAATTTATATTAATGTTTGTGTATAATCTATTTTCCTATTATTATTAGTCAACACACTTTACAATTCTTTTTTCTTGCAATAAAATGAATATCTACTATTAAAACAACTGGTAAATTTAAAAGTTAGGATCAAGAGGACTAAATTGGGACAATAATATTTAATCGACTGAAAGCGAGGCATGGAATACAAGGCAAGTATATGTTATTATTTCAAAATGTCAATTTACATATTAAAGGCCTTGTGTGCATGACACCAAGGTCATTGAATCAAGCCTTAACTACAAATTACTACTGAAATTTTAAAAGAATTATAGCAATATTTAATATTAAGAAGTAACAATTCAATAGTGATCAACTCTTGCTCAGCCATATGGATATTTTCTTGTCTGGATGGTGTTTGGTCAAACTGATAAATAAATAAAAAACATAAGCAGATTCGGCCGAATTGATTAGCCTGTGGGGGCATGAGAATTAATGATTAGCCTGTGGGGGCATGAGGATTAAAATTTTATTTCTTCCTTGAAAAGAAGCTAATAATTGTGACATTTAAAATAATTTTCAATCCTTTTTTTAACGTAATCTTTACCTAACAATGAAACTTTTAGTTTTGGCATTAATTCAGATATTAGAATGTAATTGTTTGCTATCTTGAGGTGCAAGGCAAGTAGATGCTGCAGCTATCATTGTAGGAAGAAATAAAACAAAGCCTTTTTGTCATATTTATAAACCTGCTTCAATTCAATTATAAACCTGCTTCAATTCAATTTTCGCTGCTGAACAAGTCAATTAATGAATAACTTTAAAAAATAATAATTTTTATAATAGGTATTTTAGAATTTTTAGTTGGGTGGAATAAATTTTTTAAAATTATACATTTTTTTTAATGGGTATTTTAGAATTTTTAGTTTGGTTAAATAAGGTTACAAACAGGGCATCTTATTTTCAATGTGAATACACAATATTAATGTGAATAATTCAATTCAAATCAAATTTGGAGCACATTAGTCTATTGAGTGTATCGAGCATTAAGTTGCTTGACATGAATGTCAATTGCATGAATCCAATGAATCAATGAGAGCACAATGCTTATGATTGCAATAGTCCAAAGAGGTTTGAATCTTGGTGGCTTCATCAATAATGCTACAATTTCACCATCACACTATCTTCAATTGCAATCAATGTTATTGGTGAAGGAAGTAGTCCTTGGGGGGTCTTGAGGAGTCCTCCTTCCTTTCAAATAGCACATACATTTTACAATAACAAGAGATTGATTGCTTATTAATTTTCACATGCCAAGGTCTACATTTTTTAAATGATCTTTCACTTATGGTAATATTTACAAGTATCACTTAATCATCTAAATTTTTTCCAAAAAATTCAGTTTGAGTTATATCTAATAGGTGTTTGTGATGAGGATCACAAATTTTTTACCCCACTCTTAGTTTCAAGGCATCTCTGGCATTTACCTTTGTATTATCATGCCAATATTTTTCAACCAAATATTTCATTTCAATATTCAATTTCATGTCAAAATTTGGGAGTAGACTACTAAAATTCCAACATTGGTTGATCATATCATTTTCAATGCTTTCTCTTCTCTTTTCCATTCTTACCTTTTTTTAGGATGTGTGTTTATAATTTCACCATTGTTGTTCAACATTCATTTATCTAACGTTGTTTTATTCATTATAGTAGTTGTAATAGTTGACCATGCCACATTCTTATCTTTAGATTGACTAATTTTTCCAATAGACTCAATGACACTTGCAATAGTAGATATAACATGTTTAAGTGATTTATCTTTTTATTTGGTTTTACAAAAATACCTAACTCTTTCTTTACTTTTCTCATTTTCCACATTCTCATCAATTGCATCATGAGTTGACATTGAAATGAAAGTTTTTTTGATAAAAAAAATGTTTATATAATCTATAGGCATGCGTTCTTATTTGCCTTCAAGATATCTTACGAATACGATTATCCAAAACATCACTTTCAATTTAAAAAAAAAAAAAAACACATTTCCTTCTCAACTACAAAAGGATTTTCATTTTCACTAACACAAGGGATTTCATTTGAACTCCTATTTATTTTTACAATTTTATTGGCAATAGAATCAATCACAACATTGGTATATCTAGCTTCTTTGAAATGGTCAATACAAATATCATCTATAATAACATTTTTCATATCATTTAAAGGTGGAGTGGAAGATGTTCTTGGATTTGTTCCTATTGTCACATTCTCCATATCATTGAAAGGCGAATTTGAAGACATACCATAATTAGTTTCTATAATTGTATTATCTTCCACATTCACCTCTTGCATATTTGTGTCATGTATATCTTGTTAGAATTATTGATTGATGAATCCCACAAGCCCAGATAATCTTTTGCAAGAATGCTTGTTACATACAAAGGAGAAATTGCACAACAAATGAGAATATTGAAGACAATAACAATGAATAAATCTATGAAAAATGAGCTGATTTGATCAAAGTGATAAACATACAAAAGGGAAGGAAAGTATATGATGCAGTCATCAAAATCAATGATTAGCATGTGGGGCCATAAAGGACTATAATTTTATTTCTTTCTTGAAAAGAAGAGAATAATTGAGACATTCAAAACTACTATTACCCAGCGTAGTAAAAGTCAAGTTTATGATGTGTAGAAATTCTATTGCAGTCACTGATTATTAATCTCCTATCTCATAAAAATTATTTAACTGCTGAAAATAAATTTACAGCTGAATATCAAAAAATAACACAACTGCAACTTCACTAAAAATACGGAAAGAAATAAGCAACACAAGGACACAATATTTTTGGACAATCGTCCCTGGAAAAACCCCTAAGGGAAAACCAGTTCTACAGATGGAAAATATATTAATCTTCAGCAATATAAGAATTACAAAAGAATTCCTTGCCTCTTACTGGCAGAACTCCGACAAACTCCTAATATCTCCTGCTGATATCCTCCACTGCTATATCAATGCTATCACTGCGCCTCTTGCTAACACTGCAAGACTATTTGCTATCAATGCAAATTCTTCTCAAGACTTCTCATTTTCCAAATGACCCATGACCCCTTTTTATACTACTCTATTGGAAAACCAACGGCCGAGATTAATTCAAACCAACGACTGAGATTAAGACAACTCAATTAACCAATAACTAATTTTGGCTATGAGGTGTCACCTAAAAAGAGCCACTATTAAATAACAATTGTTTTTATCCTAACAATACTTGTTTGACAAAAATAACCATTTTCTAATTCTAGGTCAGGATGAACAGCTGTCCAAAACTACCCATAACTAATGCTGTTATTTCTGGGTAAGGACGAACAGCTGTCCAAGCTACCCATAATTAACACTCCCTCTTAGCGAGGAAGCTGTTCTGCATGACACCCATCTTATCTCTAAAGAAGATGAATTTTGCCTTCCCCAATGCCTTTGTTAGAATGTCTGCTACCTGCTCCTCTGTAGGTATGTACTGTAGCTGAACAGTCCCCCTCTGTACACAATCCCTGATGAAGTGATACCTGATGTCTATATGTTTTGATCTATCATGAAACACTGGATTCTCAGTCAACTTGATGCAACTCTGATTGTTGCAGTGTATCACCGTAGTCTCAACCTTCTGACCAAACAAGGCTACTAGCAACTTCCGAAGCCATATAGCTTCACACGTCGCCATGCTGGCTGCTATGTATTATGCTTCTGATCAACTCAAGGCCACAAATTTTTGCTTCCTGCTGAACCAAGAAACAACTCCTGATCCCAAGCTGAAACAACATCCTGAAGTACTCCTTTTGTCCGTTGTACTGCATGCCCAATCTACATCAGTATAGCCTATCAACTTGATACCTTCACCTCGAACATATCTGATCCCATACTCAACTGTACCATGAAGATAACGCAACACATGCTTAGCCGCCGTCCAATGCACTCTCTTTGGCTCTACCATGAACTGACTAAGAGAGTTTACTGCAAAGGCTATATCTAGCCTGGTGTTGACCAAATACATGAGCGAACCAATTAGCTGCCTGTATAGGGTGGGATCAACATCCTTTTCCTTGGATGCATCTACCTTCCTCCAATTAGTGATCATGGGTGTAGACATGGCTTTGCAATATTCCATCTCGAATCTCTTCAAGATTTCAATGCAATATTTCCCTTGACCAAGGAAAATCTCTCCATCAGTCTGCCACACCTCCATGCCTAGAAAGTAGTGCATAAGTCCCAAATTCTTCATCTCAAACTCTTCTGCAAAGTCCCTCTTGCAATCCTCTATGAGTCCTAGCGCACCAGTAAGAAACAAGTCATCCACATATAGAACAAGAATGAGAACCTCACCCCCAACCACCAAGTAGTAGAGGTTCGCATCAGCCTCACTCTTCACAAAGCCCATTTCCTGCAAGTATGTATCAATGCGCTCATACCACGCTCTGGGAGCCTGCTTGAGTCCATATAAGGCTTTCTTTAATCTACACACGTGGGTCTCTTTGCTGTGTGCTACAAAGCCTTCTGGTTGTTCTATGTATACCTCCTCCTTCAATTCTCCATTAAGGAATGCTGTCTTGACATCCATTTGATGGATCTGCCATCCCATCTGTGCTGCAAATGAGATTACAGCTCGTATAGAAGTATACCTAGCCACAGGAGAAAATGTCTCCTCATAGTCTATTCCCTCCTTTTGAGAGAACCCCTTGGCCAGAAACATCGCCTTATATTTCTCGATGCTACCATCTGCACCATGCTTTATCTTGAAGATCCAGCGCGATCCAACTACTGCTCTATCAGTTGGTCTAGGCACTACCTCCCATACATCATTTTGCATTATTGAGTTATATTCCTCAACCATAGCATCTCGCCATACCCAATGCTTTGCAGCTTCCTGATAGCTGGAAGGTTCACTATCTACCAACTGGCTAACTAATGTCACATAGTCATTGAACTTGGCTGGTTGTCTCCTCTGTCTTGTACTCTTCCTAGGAGCTCCCACAGACTCCTGAGTATCCCTTTGTATCTCTTGAACCTCATGGTTCCTACTGCCAACTGTAGAGGATGAAATATCAACCTCTATATCATCTAGATGCATATCCTGCTGCACCAGTTGCTCCATACTCTGTGAATCTTCACTACCTGAGTCTATGCTTGTACTAGTAACTATACTTGAGCTTTGTTGTCCTTGACTTGGACTTGGAGCTTTCGTTGGCTGCTCACTCCGATCATCTGCTGGCAAATCTCTGGATCTTCTAAACGCCTTGTCCTCCATGAACTTGACATCACGTCTAACAATAATTCTTCTGGTCCTTGGAATGAACATCCTATATGCCTTTGAAGTTTCACTATACCCAACAAAGTACCCCTTCTCTGCAGTCTGATCTAACTTGGTACGTGTGTCTCCAGGAATAAGGCAATATGCCAAACTCCCAAATATCCTGAAGTGACCAACATCTGGCTTCTTCCCCGTGAAAGCCTCCTCTGGTGTCATTTTCCCTAGTACCTTGTGTGGAACCCTATTCTGAATGTAGACTGTTCTACTACACGCTTCTGCCCATAAGTAGTGGGGCATGTCCTGGTCATGTAGCATAGCCCTTGCTGCCTCCAAAATAGAACGGTTCTTCCTCTCAGCAACTCCATTCTGCTGTGGATTGTAAGGAACAGTCCACTCTCTCTTGATTTCTTCTCTAGTACAGAAATCCTGGAAGTCATTTCCTTTGTACTCGCCTCCATTGTCTGACCGAAGAACCTTTATCTTCCTTCTTGTTGATTTCTCCACAAGAGCCTTGAACTCTTGGAAGCGACTGAAAACCTCATCCTTGGTCTTCAAGAAGTATATCCAGGTCTTCCTAGAGAAATCATCAATAAAGGTAACATAATACTCATATCCTCTGAGAGACTTTGTCGACATTGTTCCACATACATTTGAATGTACTAGATCAAGAACACCCGTAGATCTAGTGTCACTCCTTGGAAAAGATGCTTTTGCAAACTTTCCCAACACACATCCCTTACATACATCATCATACTCTGTGCTCACCTCTGGAACACCTGTCACCGTCTCACGAAGCAATCTAAGTGCTCCATGATGAATATGGCCCATCCTCCTATGCCATAGCTCTCCAAGATCTCTAGGGTTACTGCTGCTCATGAGTGCCTTAGGAGTATCAAACTGTAACCTATAAAGGCGACCACTCCTAACTCCAATAGATACAGGTGATTTCCAATCTTTATGCTTAATCAAAACATGCATCCCTCTAAAGAGAACATTATACCCTTTATCCTGAAGGATAGATACAGAAACCAAATTCATACCTAAGCCTGGCACATGCAACACATCATGAAGAGGAATTACCTTTCCATTCTCCCTCTAAAGTTGAACAATTCCTTTCCCAACTGAGTTGAGCTTGGACAAGTTCCCCATAGAGATCTGGATTCTGGTGTTCTCCTCTTTGTAGCTGGAGAAGTACTCTCGAACTCCTGTCATATGAAATGACGCCCCACTGTCTATATACTAGACACTCTGTGAGGTTGAGCTAATCATACAGGCTATGAGTGCAAACTCATCCTCCAATCTACTAGAGAGCTCCTCTGCACTTGCTGAAGCTGCCACTTGGTTCTTTCCCTTCTTATCTTTCTTCCTTTGTGGGCAATCGCTGACATAGTGGCCAAACTCGTGACAACCAAAGCACTTGACCTTAGATAGGTCCTTCTTCTTTTCAATTTGTGAATTTGCTCCTTTGCTAGATCCCTTCTTTATTTTCCCCTTTCCCGCTAGGGCAACATTTTCTTGTTCTACCTCACTTTTCTGACTCTTGTTGTTGGCTCCATTGACAAGACTTAGTCTAAGCTCCTCTTGAGTGAAATCACTCCATAGTCGATCCCAGCTAGGTAAGGTGTCTCATCCATTAATAACTTGAACAAAGACCTCCCATTGCTTAGTAAACCCATTTAGGGCTATTCTTACTAGCTCGTCTTCATTTGGCTTATCTCCAACAGCTGCTAACTCATCCTTGACAAGTCTAAGCCTGGTGAGGTAACTTGTAACATCTTCTCCCTTGTTCATCCGGGTATTCCTCAATTTTTCTCTGAGAATCAGCTTCCGGTTAGTGGTAGCATTCTGGTACAGATTCAGAATGGTGTCCCACATCTTCTTTGCTGTATCTAACTCTGCGATATGTGGAACAACATGGTCCTTGACACCATCAAGGATTATCCTCCTTGCCTTGGCATCATCCTTCTTGTATGCTGCAAGTTGTACTGGATCTATAGGTACAGCTACAGTACTGGTAACATATTCCTTGATACCATTCTCTTCCAGCAATAAAGAAATTCTGGCTTTCCAGACACCAAAATTTGAGGCACCATCCAATCTGTCCTGATCTCTCAAACCTGCTGAGGCCATCTCAAAGAAATAAAGGAAAACAATAACTCGAAAGAAGTCAAACTCAAATTTCTTTCCTTTGCTTAGGGTAAACCTTTTCTACCCTCAACAAAGCTCTGATACCATGTAGAAATTCTATTGCAGTCACTGATTATTAATCTCCTATCTCATAAAAATTATTTAACTGCTGAAAATAAATTTACACCTGAATATCGAAAAATAACACAACTGCAACTTCACTAAAAATACGGAAAGAAATAAGCAACACAAGGACACAATATTTTTGGACAATCGTCCCTGGAAAAACCCCTAAGGGAAAACCAGTTCTACAGATGGAAAATATATTAATCTTCAGCAATATAAGAATTACAAAAGAATTCCTTGCCTCTTACTGGCATAACTCCGACAAACTCCTAATATCTCCTGCTGATATCCTCCACTAATATATCAATGCTATCACTGCGCCTCTTGCTAACACTGCAAGACTATTTGCTATCACTGCAAATTCTTCTCAAGACTTCTCATTTTCCAAATGACCCATGACCCCTTTTTATACTACTCTGTTGGAAAACCAACGGCCTAGATTAATTCAAACCAACGGCTGAGATTAAGACAACTCAATTAACCAATAACTAATTTTGGCTATGAGGTGTCACCTAAAAAGAGCCACTATTAAATAACAATTGTTTTTATCCTAACAATACTTGTTTGACAAAAACAACCATTTTCTAATTCTAGGTCAGGACGAACAGCTGTCCAAAACTACCCATAACTAATGTTGTTATTTCTGGGTAAGGACGAACAGCTGTCCAAGCTACCCATAATTAACATGATGTAGTTGTCATCATTGCATTATTGGAAGAAAAAAAGGGCTACTTTGATCAAACTGATAAAATCATCCGAGACAAGCTTTGACCATTCAATGGATAAATCAATCACTGGCCTTTGTAAAACCTGTGAGTATGGTGTTATTTCAAAATGTTAATTTATATAACGAAGGCTTTCTGCACATGACAACAAGGTCATTGAATCAAGCCTTTCCTACAAATTACTATTGAACCAGAAGAATTATAGCAATATTTGAGATTAAGAAGTAACAATTCAGTAGGGATTTTCTCTTGCTAAGCCATATGAAGCTTTGCTTGACTTTCATACAATTTGGATGTTAAAAGGATCGTTCAAATCTCTTCTAGTGTCGATCAGTACCCACATATTACCATGAAATTACTGGGCATTCATCTGTAATTGTTCACACTATGTTCGATGAATTGGTGAACCATCAAAACTCCTCCAACCAAAAGAAAGAAGCTAGAGGTGGGAGAGATTGGATCCAAGAGGGAAGTACGAAACAACAATTGGGGCACTGCATGAATTGCCCTTTTTCTTGTGAGTATAATCCTTCATCTTCTTTCCATTATCATCTTGCTTTTGCTGGTCTTCAGGGAACACATCATTTTTAGCGGGTAGTTTGAAGCAACTCTGCACAAATCCGAATACACCCATTTTGGAGAAATTTATAGAAACTTTGCAAATATAGATGAAATGTATGTTTGCCCAATGACCAAAATTTGCAGGAAAGTTGTAGTTCACAATATTGTAATGGGAAGTAGAGATTGTTCATCTGAACTTATATGAACGTTCTCACAACATTGTAATACGCATGCCCCCATCATAGTTGTTTCATTTAAATTGCGTTGAGTGCACGCCAAGTTAGTATGGCATTGAGTACATTGGTCATTTTCTTGGGAGTTTGATGAGAGTGCAATGTTGCATTTGGAGCTTAGCATGGATTGATTAGTTGCATGTGCTCATGGATACATGGAGATTTAGGTGAGGTTTGGAGTTCTCTTGTGATTAGAGACTTGTGTTGAGATTTTAGTAGGATGTCTGAGGATCCTACACCTTGGTAGGGCATGAATCTAGGTATTAGGTAAATTGCTGTTAAGGTGGAGATTTTTGGATTATGACAATAATTGTCGGTTAATGTCAACAAAAGAAGACAATAAAAGTTTTTAATTTAGTCTTACCTTTAGAATAACAATTTTTATTTGTGAGCAAGTTCCTAATTTCTTATATGGAATTAAGGAAAGGAGGCCATGTGGGAACGTTCCTAATTTCTTTAATGGAATTGAGGAGGTTATTTCTATGTTGTATGTTGATTCTAATATATATATATATATATATATATATATATATATCTTTGTTGTCATGAAGGTAATGTTGAGGAAAAGTAATGAATTGTAGATTGCAAGAGCAAGTGGTGTGGATTGCAAATTGCAAGAGCAATTGTTAAGATGTTGTAAATTGCGAATTCAAATTGTAAAAGTTATAGCAACACTTGATAGTGGTAGCTAGCTATGGACTTTGTAATTGTTTTCTCTGAGCAATAAGAATATCGATACCTTGCCCTGTGGATGTTTCCTTGATGTTTTGTCAAGATTTTACCATGTAAATCAGCTTCTTATGTGTTGTTATATTGTTCCATTTGATTCTCTTTATTATTTCTTTACAACTAATTTGTGCTGCAATATTTGATCTTCTAGGTTTTTTCTTCCACTTCTACAACAAGAGATATCAGAGAAATTATTGTTGGAGCAACTGTATTAGGATTTGGTGTTGTGTTTTTGAACATCAAATGGAAAAGGTTTCGAATGTAAGGTTCGAGGTGGAGAAATTTAATGAAAAGAATAAATTTGAGCTATGGAAGCTTAAGATGCATGATTTGTTAGTGCAACAAGGATTGCATGAGGCATTGGTAGGGAAGTTAAATAAACCTATAGATGTGTCTGACGAAGACCAGGAATTTTTGTTGTTGGTTCTTTTGAATATTGTGGGAGAGGAAACAACAACAATCTTATGGAATAAACTGGAGTTCTTCTTATGGGTTTATGGTTTTAGCCCATGGTTATATGAAAGCACGCGATGATTATCCTTTGGCTAGATCTGAGTTGTGGAGTCAGTATAGCCTGAATGCTCCTAGACAACTTGTTAGGTTTTGCATCTTTCCTATTTTTAAAATTTGTGGGTTTGATCTTCCTTTGAGGAGATGATAGATCATGATGTCATGGTTAGGTTCTTTATTTTTGAGGTTGGAACATTGACAGTTGATCATGTGTTTTAATTTTTGTGGCATTGCGTACATTGGTCATTTGCTTGGGAGCTTGATGAGAGTGTAATATTGCATTTGGAGCTTAGCATGGATTGCTCGATTGTATGTGCTCATGGATACATGAAGATTTATGTGAAGCTTGGAGTTCTCTTGTGATTAGAGACTTGTGTTGAGATTTTTGTAGGAAGTCTGAGGAGCCTATTCCTTTGTAGGGCATGAATAGATATCAGGAAAAAAATTGTCAAGGTGGAGATTGTTGGATTATGACAACAATTGCTGGTTAATTGCAACAAAAGAAGACAATAGAAGTTTCTAATTTAGTTTTATCTTTAGAATAACAATATTTATTTGTGAGCAAGTTCCTAATTTCTTTTATGGAATTAAGGAAATGAGGCCACGTGGGAATGTTCCTAATTTATTTAATGGAATTGAGGAGGTTATTTCTATGTTGTATGTTAATTCTAATTTAGAGATATTCTATATATCTTTGTTGTCATGAAGGCAATGTTGAGGAAAAGTAATCAATTGTAGATTGCAAGAGCAATTGGTGTGGATTGCAGATTGCAAAAGCAATTCTTAAGATGTTGTTGTAAATTGCAAATTCTGATAGTAAAAGTGATAGCAGCACCTGGTAGTGGTAGGTAGCTATGGAGTTTGTAATTGTTTTCTTTGAGCAATAAGAATACTGATACCCTTTCCTTGTGGATGTTTCCTTGATGTTTTGACAAAGTTTTACCACATAAATTAATATCTTATATGTTGTTTTATTATTTCATTTTTTTCTCTTTATTATTTCTTTGCAACTAATTTGTGCTGCAATATTTAATTTTCTGGATTTATGCTTCAGCTTCCACAACAACATTTACCATCTACCATCTACTAGGAATAGAGTAGACTAGAGGTGAGAGAGATTGGAGCCAAGAGGGAAGTATGATACTACAATTGGGGCACTGCATGAACTGCCTTTTTTCTTCTCACTTGAATCCTTCATCTTCTTTCCATTATCATCATGCTTTCCCTGTTCTTCAAGGAACACATCATTTGTAGCGGGTAATTTCAAGTAACTCTGCACAAATCTGAAAAAACCCATTTTGGAGAAGTTTATAGAACCGTTACAGATAGACATGAATCTGGAATTTAGGGGAAAGTTGCATTGCTTGGCCACAAAAATTGGAGTAATGTGTAGTATTGATTTCTGTGTGATTTTATATATGAGAATAAGTATTCCTCCATCGTTGTCGTTTCGTTTAAATTGCTGTGGATTGTTGTGGTCAACAATTAAGCTGCCCGCGTTTATGGTGGGTAATAACAAAGAAATTTCTAGAATTAGGGCACACAGTGAACAAATAAAACTCCAATCATCTTTGGGCACACAATGAACAAATAAAAAACATAAGCCTACGAAGGGAAGGGTCGTATATGTTGCTTACAATTTTATTTCTTACTTGAAAAGAAGCGAGCAAATGTAACATTCAAAAATATTTTCAAATTTTTTATACTTAATGGATACGTAATAAAGCAACCTTTATTTCTAGCTTTAATTCAGATATTAGAATAGCAAGGCAAGTAGATGCTACAACTGTGATCGTAGAAAGAGAAATACAAATTGTTTTCATCATATTTATTCATCTGGTTCAATTCAATTATAGCTGCTCAATAAATCAGGTTATTATTTTTTTCTCAATGACAGGTCAAGTCCAGAATATATTAAAATAGAGTAGAAAATAAACATTAAAGACATGGAGTCTGTTAAAGCCAAAACCAGAAGCAGAATCAGAAAATCAAAATTTTCTAAACAAGGGGATCAACTAGTCTGTCAAAAGTATAAACTATTACAAAATTGCTACCAATAAATCAATTAATTATTGGTTTTCAAAAATTATAATTTTTTTTTAATAGTTATTTCAAGAATTTTAGTCTGGCCAAGTAAGATTACAAAAATGATCTTATTGTCAATATTAACTTAAAACATCAATGTAAACAATTCAGATTTGCGAGCATATATGAATGCAATAGATCAATGAAAGTACAATGCTTATGCTGACAATGGTCCAGTAGGAGTTTGAACATTGGTGGCTTCAACAATAATGCCACAATTTCACAATCACACTATATCAAATGACAAAAAAATATACAATTTTATTTTATAACATTATTAATATTTATGTAACAAATACGATAAATTATTGAAAAGGAAATATGAAAAATATGTCACTTAAATAAAATATTATAAAACAAGATTTAATTTTTATAACTTAAAAATATTTTGACATTTTCAATATTTAAAAATCAACAAAAATAATTTGCATTATTTTTTTAATTTCTATTATTGAGATTGTATCCTAAATTTGAAAACAAAATACCATTCATGATAAAAAGGAATTTGATTGATATTAATATTTAAAAAGTGTTGTTAAAGTGATCATTTTTCATTCTCATTAACAATTCCTTCATGAATATGTTTTTGATTAAGAGGAAACCAAAATCCTAAGGGACCTCGAAACTCTAAGTACAAAGAGTTGCTAATAGGAAACACGGCAAACCCGTAGCTCACCAACAACAAAAACCAATAAAATGGACCTCTAACACAATAGGCCAAAAAAAGTAAAACAATGAAATCACACAAAATAACTAAACTATTAAGTACTCATCTCGATAGAAGAAAGAAAGAAAATGGCTAGGGCCATCATTGAAATCCTAGGTAATTAGAAAACCCTTAATTTTTTTGGAAGAGATGACAAAAAACAATAGGGATATGGTGCGTAAAAATCTGGCTTCCATTTAGATCCTATTTAGGAAGAGCTTGAGTGAAGATATACAAAGAGGTTCAGTTGTTGATGGAAATTGTGATTGTTACTACTCTCAATACAACTGGGACTATTGTCAAGGTGAATTCTAAGTTCTGTGCTACTACTCTAGCCAAAGGTATGATTAAAAGACCATCTTTTCATGAGAAGGTCAAGGAGCTTAGCTAGGATTGGAAAGAAATTAAAACCCCCACATTATAGACCATTGGTTTGTATATTCCGTGGGTCTTGTTTTTGGCAGTAGTTGAGTTTTGTTTTGTTTGGTTTTTTGTCCATTTTGTTTTAGTTGGTTCTGGTTTTTTGTTGTGTTTGCTAGTTCTAACGTTGGGTGTTCTCACTCCTCATGAGACCCCTTTCTTTCGCCACATTTTTATTACGTAAGGGTTTGGGCCCTCTCTCACTTTATCTAATCAAAACATTCAAAGAAGAAAGAGGTTTGAGAGATCACTAATTTAAAATCTAAGATGATGAAGAGAAAATGATTTCAAGTAAAAAAATAACAGGATGAAATAAATTTGTTAGTCTTCTTATCACTTTAACCTCTACAACTCTCAAATATACCTCTAGAGAATTACTTCCTACGATATGAAAGGGTAATCTCGATGAAAGTTATGGCTAGTTTTCTATAAAGCGGGCTTTAGGAAAAATCCATATAATCAACAACTAGTTTTCTAAATTTCTATATATAATCTCTATATATTTGATATTTAGATTCATAGTCTCTATAAACATATGCAAGGGGTAATCCAGGAGTATCGGGTGTTGGGTGTGTGATCAGAAATCATGAACTACAAGAGTTCCTGATGGTACTAATAACGTGGCAGAAGTAAGGGCATTACATTTTGGTATGAAACTAGCTCTATCTTTGAAGGCAAAAAAATTGGTAATTGAAGGTGACTCGATGAATATCATTTCTGCCCTGAAGAGTTTTCAAGTTGTATCTTGCAGAATAGATTATATAATCCAAGAAGTTAAGGTATTGATTGCACGACTTGATGATTATTGTGTCTTGCATTGCTAAAGGGAAGCTAATAAATTGGCAGAGTTATTGGTTAACAGAGGTTGTTGTTTACCAAAGGGGAAAAGTATAATCTCAAGTTTGGAGATTAAAGAAGATTTCAAGATATAAAGGATATGATGTCCTTTATAAAGGATATGATGTGCAATATAAAGGATAGGATGTCCTTTGTAAAAGTGTGGAAATGATTTTCAGGATAGGTGTACATTGCTCCCTATTTTGGCAAATCGTTCATTTCAAAACCTGGTTTTGTGAATAATTATTGATTGAAGACTCACATGCACAAAATGTTGTTTAATTCAGAATAATAGGATATCCGACTGGTATTTCATCTACAATTTGTTCAAGAGTGGTAGTCTTTTAGTACAACACATGTATAGGGATGGATTTGAGATTATTTCATACCATCCTCATGGATTGGTGGCATTTATCTATGTGCAGTCTCACATTGGTAAGTGGTGCTCTTCAAAATGGAATTTCATATCCAACTGCAAGGAAATTTTCATGTAGTTTGTGTTAATATCTCATCAGGGGTTTAGTTTTATTTAGATTAATTTTTCATTAATTTATTTTATTAGGTTTTTCTGTTCCGACAGTTTTGTATAATAGTTTACAACTGTTTTTGCCTCCTCTTTATATCTGCTTGTTTATTTTATTTTGATGAAACAGTTTTTACAGGAATACAAATTATATCGAGATTGCCATTCTTTCCATTCTTTTTTCTATCTACTAACAAAGATTCCAGATTGTTATTTTCTGCTTGGGCTATCAGTGGTATCAGAGCTTTGGAGTTCGGAGTATATTTTTAGGTGAAGCATCTGAAGATTGCAGCTTTCTACAAAATCAAAATACGGAAACAAAAATTGATTTAGGTGGAATCAATTTATTTATTTTTACAAGAATTTTATATCTAGTTATATTTGGTAAAGTTTGGCAAAATATTTTGAGCAATCCTATAAATTTGCAAACTGTGCAAATTCTATATACATTTATTTTCAATTTACAATGCAGTCTATTGTTTCATTCATTGGGGAAATATTAACTAGAAAAGATACTTGGTTGGAATGGCATAGAAAAGTGGAAAATACATTAATTTTTAATGATTTATGGTATAAAATATGTGATGGAGATACCCAGCCTACAGAACCAATAGATGTGAAAGAAAAAGAAATTTGGAATTATAAAAATTCAAAAGCCTTGACTTTGATAAGAGCTTCAGTTAATGAAGATAGCCCAAATCAGTCATATCAAAACCTTGCTTCAGTTGTTCTTTCACATTTTGAATATTATTCTCATCAGGACCAGTGATAAATAAATCATCCACATAAACAACAAAATAGACAATAATGTTATCAAGTTTTTTAACAAAAAGTGTGGCATCATCAAATTCAAAATGCTGGAAATTCAACTTTAAGAGATACTCGGTAAGTTTTTCATACCATGCTCGAGGAGATTGTTTCAAACCATGTAATGATTTGACAAGCTTGCATACCTGATGTTCTTTTCCATTGACTGCATACTCATTTGGTTGAGTCATATAAACTTATTCTTTGAGATCTCCATTTAAGAATATTGTTTTAACATCCATTTGGTGAATTTTAAGATGATGAGAATAATATTCAAAATGAGAAAGAACAACTGAAGCAATGTTTTGATATGACTGATTTGGGCCATCTTCATTGCTATTTGGCTATTGAGGTAACTCAAACACCTCATTTTATTTTTATCACCCAACAAAAAATATTGGTGAACTTTTGCTTAAGTTTGGCATGGCTGATTGTAAGCCCCTTAGTACTCCTATGGAGAAAGATCTTAAGCTCTCTTCAGATGATCCTTCAGCATTGGTTGATGCAACTATTTAGAGGAAACTTGTCCAACAAACATTGAAAGATTTAAGACCTGATGAAATAGGTAAAATAGGTACAAGAAGCTCTTACAAAGCAAGGCTCCAAGCACAAACCTATAGTGCAGATAACTTGGACACCATTGGTGAACTCAATCTCATAATTGACTCTAAACCATCATCCTATAATGAAGCCAAAAATATTACAGCATGGAGGAAAGCTACGCAAGATGAGTATGATGCTCTTTTGAAAAATGGCACATGGGAGTTGGTTGATCGTCCACTTGGTTGTAAACCTATTGGCTGCAAGTGGATTTTTAGGAATAAATATAAAGCAGATGGTACGCTTGAAAAATACAAAGCCCGACTTGCTCCCAAAGGTTATTCTCAAAAGGAGGGCATAGATTATGATGAAAAATTTGCACCTACAACAAAATGGACCACCATTCGTGCTTTGTTGGCCCTTGCAGCTCAATATGGGTGGAAAATTCACCAAATGGATGTTAAAACACCATTCTTAAATGGTGATCTCAAAGAATCAATTTATATGACTCAGCCACATGGGTATGCAGTCAATGGAAAAGAACATCGGGTATGCAAGCTTGTCAAATCATTATATGGTTTGAAACAAGCTCCTCGAGCATGGTATGAAAAACTTATCGAGTCTCTCTTAAAGTTGAATTTCCAGCATTTTGAATTTGATGATGCCACACTTTTTGTTAAAAAACTTGATAACATTATTGTCTTTCTTGTTGTTTATGTGGATGATTTATTTATCACTGGTCCTGATGAGAATAATATTCAAAGTGTGAAAGAACAACTGAAGCAAGGTTTTGATATGACTAATTTGGGCCATCTTTATTACTATTGGGTATTGAGGTAACTCAAACACCTCATTTTATTTTTATCACCCAACAAATATATATTGGTGAACTTTTGCATAAGTTTGGCATGGCTGATTGTAAGCCCCTTAGTACTCCTATGGAGCAAAATCTTAAGCTCTCTTCAGATGACCCTTTAGCATTGGTTGATGCAACTATCTACAGGAAACTTGTTGGTAGTTTGATTTATGCTACAACTACCCGTTCGGATATTTATTTTGTTGTTGGAGTTCTTTCAAGGTTTATGCAACAACCTAGAGAAACTCATTGGTTAGCTGCCATACACATTCTTCTCTATTTTCATGGTACTCAACACTATGGGCTCAAATACTCCAAGACAAACCAATTTTCTTTGGTTGGCTATTCTGTTTCCGATTATGAAGGTGATTCCATAGATGGAAAATCTACATCCGAGTATTTAATGTATCTTGGATCTACTGTCATGTCTTGGAGATTTAAAAAGCAATCTGTTCTAAAAAGCAATCTATTCCATCCACCTCTTCTTCCGAAGCTGAATATATGGCCGCCTTTGAAGCAACTTGAGAAATCTTATGGCTTCGAAGCATTCTTGAAGACTTGTAGACACCAGAGATTTCATCAACTCCACTCTTCATTGACAATCAATCTACTATCAAAATGGCTAAAAATCCAGTATTTCATGATCGCACCAAGCACATCAATACAAAGTTTCATTTGATTCGGCATTATGTGAAAGATGGCAGCATATACCTTAAATATTGTCCCACTGCAGATCAACCAGCACATATTCTTACCAAGGCTTTGGGCAGAGAAAAGTTTGAGAAGTTTAGAGAAATACTTGACTTAACCCCTTTAGATTAAGGGGGGGATGTTATATCTCATCAAGGGTTTAGTTTTATTTAGATTAATTTTTCATTAGTTTATTTTATTAGGTTTTTCTGTTCCAATAGTTTTGTATAACAGTTTACAACTATTTTTGTCTCCTCTTTATATCTGCTTGTTTATTTTATTTTTATGAAATAGTTTTTACAGGAATACAAATTATATTTAGATTGCCATTCTTTACATTATTTTTTCTATCTACTAACAGAGATTCTAGATTGTTATTTTCTGCTTGGGCTATCAGTTTGGCCATAGGATAATGCATATCCCATGGTGCTAAATCAATTTTTTTCTATCTCGTGCATGAATGTGGACTAGGAATTGTGGGTGGTTGTGGGAGAAGAATGATTAAGGGAAAATCAATTTATTTCCCCCTCTGTAGTGGTTTATAGGTTGGCAACTGTCTTGATGGATTTGTCACTATGTCTAGAGTTTACAAGGTTAATAAAAAGTTCTTTTGTTCATACTTCCTTTTACTCTTGGGAAGAACTAAATTTTCAACTGTTAAACTACAATTTCTTTGTGGGAGACACTTGAATAGGGGTTATCCTTAACAGATTTGAAATTTTCAAGACATGGTGGAACAATCTTTGCACACATCCATCATTAATGGCATTAGATTTGCATCTCCAAAACCATTTCTTAATTGAGCTTTCTTGAATTTAGTAAAGATAAGTGAGCCTCTTTTTTCTTCTGTGGTTAACATGTTTCTAGCAATGTGGGAGCTTCACCTTCATGCCCAGGTAGATCCCAATGAGTTTCATTCTTCTTTTCCATGACCTAGTGATGTGGCTTCCTCTCAAGAATCAACTAATGCAAGAGTTTCTAAATGAAGCTATTGGACAAAGAAGGTTTTTGGTTTTTGTATTATTATCTTGTCTGAATATTGCGCTAATATATGGCTCAAAGAAGCTTCCTATAGTAAAATAGTGATAAGGATATTTGATCATTTTGAAGAAGAGAAATGTTGCAGGTTTTGTGGGTCAGTGCAAGAAGATGAGTCCACTTTTTGGCCAAAAAGTGGAAGTGTTTTCCCTGATTTTCAAATTTTGTCTCATTTGAGCTTAAATTTTGAAACACTTACAGATTGAATCTTGGAAAAAGTCAGTAATATAAAAGATATCTCTCTGAGTGTACTTTCCAAATATGTAATTTATTTTAATACCCACATAATAAAAAATAACTTTTTGAATAGAGTTTTGAAAACTATGTTTTAAAAATGCCTGTTTAAGGACCATACCATGCATGTGTACGACCCACACTTTTTGACACAAATAAAATTATTTTCTCAAACCATTTTGGGAAATGGTTTGTAACACACTGAAGATTGATGAGCATATTTTTCTGTATTTTTTTTTCTAATATTTTTTTTTTAATTAATTATTTAATGGCCATAATTATCTTTTTTAAAATTTGACGTGTACGACCCACATAATTTGATGTAAACTTAACATTTTTTGATTTTTTTTTTTAAATACAAAAGAATTTTGTGTAGATTGATGACATATAATTTTTTTTCCAAAATTCTTTAAAATAAAAAATTTATTAAATTAACAAAATTAGTTAATATTTCAAATTTATGGACCTGATTTAGTATAAATTAAATGAAAAATAGTTAAAATAATCAATTTTTAAATAAATTTACATATTTAGAATCTAGAGAGTATAATCTGAAATGGGTTTTAATTTCGTATAAAAATTCTCTAATTAGAGGCAAGTAAACTATTTCAGAAGTTCATATTTGTGCTTTCATTCATGGAGATTTGAATTTGCAGGTCCATGTCTTAGGTGTGGCCATCCCAAGCCTATCCTGAGCCTAATCCCGAGCCAAGTGGCGGGTTGTGGAATCAACTTCCAAAAAATGGGCCCCCGTTTCCAAACAAGGGCGGCTTGTGGAAAAAAAGGAAAAATGTGATTTAGAAACGGGGGCCCGTTTTTAAAAAATGGGCCCCCGTTTCTAAAAAACGGGCCCCTGTTTTGTTTAAAAGCGGGCTCCCATTTTAGAACAAAACGGGGGCCTGTTTATTTTTTCTTCGGACCCCCGTTACCTTTCGGCTCGGGCGTCTAAAGCATAAACAGGCCCCCATTTTTTGAAAACGGTCCCCCGTTTATAAGAGCACATTTTCCAATGCACAGACTTCCACGAATTTGTGACTCATTACCTTGCACTTGCCCTTGTGTTGAATATTATCTTCCTCTATTACTAGTGCTTATAAGATGAAACAGTTTGATAGTGCTTCAAATGGGTCGTGTTGAATCTAGGTTTTGTTTGAAGGCATAAAATCTCTTAAGGATTGATAGACACTCTGATAATGATAAGTTTTTTTCATTTTTTGATCTTAGGAATGATATAGTTCAATCTAGAATTGAGTGTCAAGTGGATGAAATAGAGATATTTGAAGACCTAAGATGGGTTGTATTTTGTGTGATAAAAGGGAAAATTACAGTAGGTTTTACAATAGGAGTTTCTAGTATAGCTCTCTAATGGTGGGTAAATTTTATTCCTACATATTTTGTATGGATTTATTATATTTACTATTTCTAATTAATATATTTATATTATAGACTTCGGCCTTTTGTCTAAAAAAAAAACTTTCAAGTACCCTCAATGAAGAAGACAACCATATAATCATATAAATCTAGAAGGCATTGGATTTTGAAAAAGGAGGATCCTAATTTTAGAAGGGTTATAATAAGATTGATTAGTACTAAAAAATATAAGATAAACTTTACAAATTAGTAGAGTGATAGAGTGAGTAAGATTTATAATTGTTCAAGTTTTTTTTGTTTTTTTTTTTAATGATTTTTCTGATTCATTTTTTTTGGTTTAATGTGTTAACTTTAATAAGTTGTATTTTTATTAAAAAAATTAATGAAGAGTTTAATGTGGTGGATAGTCAATAAATTGTTTAAATGAAAATAGAATGGTCTTATAAAATTAAAGTTGTCTTATATAATGTTATTTTCAAATTATGATATAACTTTGAAGTTCCTATACCATTATTAAACTTGAATTATTTTTATTAAATATTTAATCCATTCATAAAATTATTTTTTAATTATTTAAGCAAAGATTTTGAAATGACATAGACCATTCATAATTGTTTAAATAAAAATAATATAATTAGTTTGATGACCAATTTACAGATTTGTTCCAAGATAGTATATTCTAAGTCAAAGAGGAATAAGAAATTGAATATCAATCTAGTGCATATTAGGATTAGAAGTGTATGCTTTCTTTGGTCAAAGTTTCCCTATCTTCTTTATTTGTGAGCATGCTTTTGTAATTGGTAGCTCACTCCATTTATAGAAGAGAAGTATTTACTAGGTTGGATGCCTGCTAGAATGGGTTGTATTGTCTATCCAACATTGTTAATGCACACTTGACCATACTTGTGAATTAAGTGAAATTTAGAATCATAAATAGATGGATTGTAAACTCACATTGTAGATTCATTTATTCACCATAAAAAAAGTTAGATGACTGGTAACTAGTACTCATGGCTTAGATGTTAGATTGTTGAAACCCTAGCTAGATAAATAGAGGGGAAAGGAACCTCAAATCCTTATTTCAAAGTAGAAACTACTAGTCATTATTTCCCTATCATAGCCAAATAAATTTTCTCTATAAAATTCAAAAGTTGAATTGTAAATATTTGTTTAACTACATTTGAATTCATATTAATATTTGTGCATGATCTATTTTACTATTTTTGTTTATATTAGCAGGGTGAAGGCCCTAAACCTATAAAATAACAAAATCAGAGTACAGCATCAAATAGCCACTCAAGAAAGCCCAACTTGTTGTTCCTCTGAAGTAATAAAAAATTAACATGACTCTATAACTAAACAAACTACTATTAACTAATTAACCACCATCTTCTAAGCATAATAAAAGTAATATAAGTAGCAACAGTACTAAAAAATTTACCTATAGGAACTCTATTCATTAAAGTCCAATTAAGTGGCACGCAGGTCTCATACTCAAATATATATTACCGCCATAATCTACTATCCTAAGCAGAGAGCTAAACATAAGAAAAACTAAGAAAAACATATTGCTCATTGTTAATCATACTCTAATTTCATTGAAGCCTATTCACTTGGCTCACCCAGACATCCTCTTGATTGTCCTCCCTATCTTCACTGTCCTTGTCCATCTTCCCTTCCTTTTCTCTCTTTCTTGTTTTCTTCTTTATCTTTCTATGTCCTGTCACCATCACCATTGTGCAGCCTTCCTCATGATACCATTCGTAATGGTGCAAAGCGAGCCAAAAGCCTCATAGATTTTTTCAAAACACTAATTGTAGTCATTTGATTTCTCCTCCAAGATCAAAACTCTCTCCTTAAGCTCCATAATCTGATCCTCCATATTTTGTTGCTTTCTTTCTCTGATGGCATATCTAGAGAATAGGGAACCATCTTGACATCCTCATGAGGGGTTGAGGGCTGTGAGTTCTGGTTGAAATCCTCTGAGTCATCCTCAGAATCACTCTCTTCCTCCATCTCCTCTTTGAATTTCTCTTCCTTTTCTTCTTCCCCAGCTTGAAAATCTTCCTCCTGCATATCCTCAATTGATATCTCCTCTATTTCCTCCAGATTAAAGGCTTCCTCGAGATTAGTGGTTGTCTCCTTAGTCTCAATCATAATTTTCTTCTCCTTTTCAAGTAGCGTACCAGATCTTCTCTCCCCTTAACTACTCTCCTTCCTTTCCCTCTCCAAAATCCCCTCTTCCTCATTATCTAAGTCATGCAGATCAAGATAAATTGTAATGCTCTTTCTAGAAGAGTCCTCTATTTTTTTCTCTTTGGCAAGATTGTTTTTGGGGGTATCCAATTTTCTTTTGTCCGGGTTAATTTTAAGGATGGTGACTTCATGGGGCTCAATTTCCTACAACATGAATGATTTCTTACCGTTGAGATTTGGAAGGGGGGTTGAGTCTGGGGAGTGGAGTGGTTTTGACTCAGTAAGTTAAATTTTCACAAAGGACCCCTTTTTATTTTTGAGCCTATCACAGATAGGTAAGGAGAGTAGATGATTTCAGTTTGGGAAATTGTCAAATGCATATTTATATATTAGATAGATTAAATCTTGGTGAAGCATCAGATTAGCTCCATTTGCAATGCACGACTCCAAAGATGTAAACAAGAAATATGGTAGGTTAATTCTTTCCCCATGTCTTATATGATTTAAGATGGGGAAATGGTACCCATGAACTATAGTATATTGACCCTCAAATGTGAAATATTTACTAATGAAATAACTAAGTATGGGATAGGGTTTCGGGAGAAGTTGTTCCTGAGGGCTTATTAAAGAACTTCTTCATGTAGGATTTATAATCATCATTACTCCATTTCTCCACTCTCTCCCCTTCATTCTTCAGCCCAGTAACTTCATCTATTAACTCTGGTGACGCCATGAAGGAAATTTGGCCCACAATAAACTCCCCATTTTACCAAGAATAACAGAACCTCACAGATAAAGCCCTATTATACCCCTTCATGGCAAGAAAGAATGGGGTCATTATCGCATTAAGGAAGAGCTCTTAGACCTCTTCATTCTTGTAGTAAGGAAGAGCTCTTAGACCTTTTCATTCTCCTGGAGTCTCATACCATCCACTAAGCCTTTTGGATTTATTACAGCCACATCTACACCCTACCAATTTGGCAGCTTACACATCATCCCAATCAGCCAATTAATCAACATCCTACTCATCATGTTGTACGGACTCGGGCAGGTAATTTGAAATTTAAATTTTTAGGAACAGATCGAAATTAAAAGGAAGAAACTACCAACACCGCTATTGCTTCGAATAGTTGACCATATCATCTCGATAGGAGTTTACCCTCTTCGTTGCCAATATATGTTTTAGTCCCGTCGGCCTCTCCAAATAACTAAAGTAGCACCATCGGTTTCTTGTTAAACCTAAATTAGCAACCTCATCTGTAGCTGCATTTCCTTCCCTGTACAAGTGTTTTACTTTTATTTTCTTAAAAGATTTGAATAACCTTTTGCAGTTCTGAATTATTCCTCTTATCTCCCATGGTGAATTTACCATATCATTTAGGCAGTCAACAACCAATTTTGATTCGCCTTCCAAAATCACATTCACGTCTTTATGGTGTTGTAGTTGCATGAGACCCATAGAAGAAGCCATTGCTTCTACTTTATTATTTGACCCTTTTCCTAGATTTGTTCAATACCCTTGTATCATGTGGCCTCTAATATCCCTGATTATTCCTCTAGCTCCCAATAAGCCCCGGTTCCCTTTTAAACAACCATCAAAATTATACTTTAGCCAACCAACCTCTTGTAGTGTCCAAGTGCATCTTTTCCTTAGGATCATAGAAAGCCAGTTCATCCTTTGTAGACTATGCGATTTTCCCATTTTTATTTAATCTCAGATCCATCAAGGTCGACATGACTTTTGAAATCATTGGCTGACCCATAGTGATGATTTATTTTATATGCCACTTTATGATGTTGAATAAAACCTTACTACTTCTTGCTTCATCTGTAAACACTCTATTATTATGTTCTTTCCATATATTCCAGGCCATAATTGGTCGGATTTGAAGCCAAAGATTTTTTAACATAGGATGAGAGTAAGGAGATAGAGCCCACTGCTCCATAAGATCTTTCAATTTCTCTAGAATGGTCCAGTATGTTTTTATGTCTCCTAACAAGTCATCCCAAATTTCCTTTGCATATTGACAATGTAGAAACATGTGATCAATTCTCTCCTGGTCCTTGCAGCATAACACACATCTATTAACAAAGGAAAATCCTCTTTTGTTTAGATTATCTACTGTCAGTGTTCGTCCATGAGTTGTGGCTCACCAAAAGCAATCGATGTTCAGAGTCAGGCCTTTAATCAAAATATTTTTCCAATTAAAAGTTTCATTCAATTCTTCCTCCATATTACGATAGGTTCATTTAACATAGAAGATACCTAAGGAGTTATGCTTCCAAATCCATCCATCCTCCACTTGAGGAGAGAACAAGGTGTAGTCCAGTAAAAGGGAAGTTAGATATTTTTCCTCTTTCACCAATTGATCATGAAAATGGGCTATTATATCTTCTTGTTATAGAATCTCATCTTCCAGGGATTTCCAATGCACCTTGTCTCTTTGCCATTTTAAGTAGTTCTAAACCAATTTTCCACATATCCTTATCAAAATCTGTTTGACTTTCCTGAATTGAGGTAATTCTGATAGGGCATTGTGTTTTATCCACAAATCATCCCAAAAATAGGTTCTTTCTCCATTCCCTATTATCATTTTTCTACCCTTTCTTAGGATTGCTCTAGTTTTTGCTATATTATTCTAGATGAAAGATCTTGAGTGTAATTCAGTCTTGTTTATAAATTGACAACATCTGTCATTACCAAGGTATTTATCTCTCAGAATATCTGTCCATTCCTTTTTCCCTTCAATCAATTGCCAGCCAACTTTAGATATTAGAGCCCAGTTGAAGGATTTTAGTTTTCTTATCCCAAGGCTACCCACTTTGATCAGGCTACATACTTTGTCCTAGGCCGCTAGGGACATTTTGGTTCTTTCTTCAGTTCATGTCCATAGAAATCTTGTTTGAATATTCTCAATCCGATCCACAACCGACCCTGACTTTTTGAAGAGGGATAGGTAATATATATGAATGTTCTGGAGGTAGGACATTATGAACTGAATTTTCCCTGCCAAACTAAGTAACTTGTACCCTTCCATCCAGCTAACATCTTCTAAAATCTATCAGTTATCCCATTCCAAAACACCAAGGAGGGGGATTTGGAAATGAAGGGTAACCCAAAGTAAGAATCTAGAAGAACAATAGTTTGACAACCAAGGATATTGGTAATTTTCTCTTGAATGTTATGATTAACATTCATAGAGAATATCTTACTCTTTTCATAATTAATATGTTGTCCTGAGATCTTAGCATAATTATTTAGAGTCCTCTTCCAAAACTTCACTTCTGAGACATAGGCTTCCCCAAATATTATAGTATCATCCACAAACTATTGGTGTGATATAGGATCTAGTGTAGAAGCATCCTTAACCCCCCTTAGCTTTCCTCTTCTTCTAATTTTATCAATGTTTCTACCCAAAACATTAGCTATGATAATAAAAAGATATGGTGAAAGCTAGTCACCCTGACACAGGCCTTGAATTTGACAGCCACCCCTAACTGTCAAATGATTTTTTTTGATGGTTTGGTTGTTTTGGCGACTTTCATTTGACGTTTTTAGAAAAATATTAGTTGTCAAAAAAATTAATATACGACAAAATCTTAAATTTTATGTATTAAGATGAGTTTCTAAATTTATCTTGAAGACAATCTTATTAAAAATATATAAAAATTTAAATTTACTAAGTTTCTAAATTCATATAAAAATATACAAAATATTCTTAAAAATCATATTAAAATATTTTAAAATTGATTCAATTATCACAAGTTTAAATTCATATAAGAATTTACAAACTATTCTAAAAAAACATATTAAAATATTTTAAAATTGATTCAATTATACAAGTTTCCAAATTCATATAAGAAAATAGAAACTATCCTAAAAGAAATATTAAAATATTTTAAAAATTAGAAACAATACTATCTTACCAATTTAAAATATTCTAAATAAATTTATATACATTCTAAAATAATATATATCAATATTACGAATTATAATACTATATAATATATAATATATATTATCTATTATTATTTTTTACGGTTTATTAATTATTTGAAATGTCATATGTACATCTTTACAAAAATATAGCATGTCTATACATACGGTCTAATAATTTTTTGGACTGTCATATACGGTCCAAAAGTGAAAAAATGACCATTTAGCTTGTCAAATTCCAGGCCTGCCTTGACGAAGCCCTCTACCACATGAAAAATAACCCTTTGGAGATCCATTTAGAAGCATAGAGAATTTTGGATTCGTGACACATTGCATTATCATGTTTAGAAATTTACCCTTGAATCCAAACTTTCTTAGAACTTCAAAGAGGACGTTTGATGAGACTCTATCATAGGATTTTGAAATGTCCAGTTTAAAGGCCATAGAGGGTACTTTACTACTTTCCATTGAGTGTACTTGTTCCTGTGCAATAAGAACATTTAGAATGTGCTTGCCTTTTACAAAACCTTTTTGATTTACAGAGGTAATTTTATCAAACATAGGTTTGAACCTATTCACCATAACCTTAGAGTAGATTCTATACAAATTATTACACAAACTAATAGGCCTAAAGTCTTTTGTCGAGATAACATAATTGGTTTTTGGGATTAAGGCAATGAATGTTGAGTTTCTTTGATTGAGGAGTTTACCTAACTGGAAGAAGTCTTTCACTACAAGGAGGATATCCTCACCAATGATATCCCAGTGATCTTGAAAAAAAAGGCAGGAGGGAAGCCATCAAGGCCCGGGGATTTGAAGGAACCAAAGGAGAACATCGCATCCCTAACCTCCTACAGGGAGACCTTGGATACCAAAAGAGATAAATATTGTTTATTGATAACCTTCAGAATCACACCAAGCAGATCATTTGGGTCTTGAAATCTTCTTTGGTTGATCTAATTATTTAGATTGTAAAAATCTTCAAACAACTCAGCCATCTTGTCCTCATTTTCTATGAAAGTACCATCCTCTTTAATAATGTTTTTGGTCATGTTCCTACTTATGTGCTTCATGGTTGATTGGTGGAAGAATAAAATATGTTTTAATTCCTTTCAGTTAGCCATTGTATTCTAGATTTTTGCTTCCAAAACACTTCTTCTTTTTTATTCAGCCTGAACCATTTATCACTTAAATCCATCTTGTCCCTACTTTCTTCCTCAGAGGCACAACCATCCGCCATTTTCCTTTGTATTTTGTCAAGATTAGCACTAATAATTTTCTTTTGTTCAAAGATATTTCCAACTGAGTAACAGTTCCACCCTTTGAATTTCTCTTTTAGATTTTTAAGTTTTTGAACAACACAAAACATAGGGGTACTATTGACTGGGACATTCCACCATTTTTCAACTTGAGATGTGAAATTAAGATGATGTGACCATATTATCTCATACTCGAAGGGATATAATTTCCTCTCTCTAGAGTCTTCCATGGATAGAAGAATTGCATTGTAATTTAAATTTGATCTCAGGAAGGAGCATAGAGAGAAAGACTCATAGTTTTTCCAGTTGTTCAAAACCAAGAACCTATCAAGTCTAACCTAAATGAGGTTTTGCCCCCGTCTTCTGTTAGACCAAGTAAAATTGGAACCCGTGAGATTGATGTCCATTAGGTTAGTAGAAGAAATAAAGTCTACCAAATCACTCATGCTCTCCGAATAGTCAACTATGCCTCCATATTTCTTTGAGGGATGGAGAGGAAAGTTTAAATCTCCAACAACCATCCATAAAGAAGTCACCATATTATGAATGAGACTAGTTAGAGAATACCATAGACAAGCTTGAAGGGTTATAGAATTCAAAGTATAAACATTTATAAGAAATCACTCCAGATATGAACAAAGGTCCCACATCTTGACAATCAGATAGTTTTTCACCGAATGAAATAAAGTACCATCAAAATAGGATGGGTTTCAAAGCATGGCAATGGCCCTAGATGCACCTTACACTTCACTTGATAAGAAGGCAACAGACGCCCAAAAAGAGTTTGTAGCCTCACCCAAAGCATCAGACTTCATTTTAGTTTCCTGAATTAGAAGGATATCTGCTTTTTTATCCAACAAAGTACACTTTAGCATATGTTGTTTTAGAGGGCTATTTAAGCCCCTCACATTCTAGGATAATATCTTCATTATGAACAATGCAACAGATCTACTCAACTAGAGTAGAAGAAACATCCCAGGAATGGGATGTCATTAAGTCTTCTTTTTTTTCTCTCAGAGAGAGACCATCCAAGGTTCTTTGCCTTCCCTAGGCCACCTTTGATGTTGCATCCTTCTTTCTAGCATCCTTCTGTGAAGGTCTTGTTGGGTCTCATATCAATAGATTGGATAGGTTCTAAGGAAATGCCAACTCCTATGCTCAAACCTTCTAATTGACTTGGCCAACTTATAGAGTGAACCTATTTGGTTACTAACTCTCTCACTTTAGGCTCTGCAGGACCTAGGCAGATATACCTACTCACTAGTTGTTCCTTCAACTAATGCTTTTTATAGCAGATTTAGTGTCTTGATCTGACTTCCTCCTATCTCAGAATGGCATAAGCTCCTAGGACGAAGATATAGCAAATGAGTTCAAGATTGTTGTTGTAGAATCTATTTGATCTTTGTGCTTGAAATATATATATATATATATATATATATATATATACACTATTGCTAATTTATTCCAGAATTCCTACTCAGCTACTCCTATTACTTTTAATGTGAAAGTATGAACTGGTGAGTTGTATTTTATAGATGACCAATGCCTTTCTTTGCTATTTGGGCTACAGAGTCTTTATATTTCTTTAGGACTTATTGTGTAAACTTATGAGACAGTTTTTAAACCCACCCCCTCTCGATGAGTCTGTCAGTTACTATTTCTTATGAGCTCTACTTCAATGTCTATATTGTAAACTACCTGAATGAATTTAACTCTAACCTTAAGAGACCATCCAAGGAAGAAATACAAGGAACAATTACAATTCGCAAGTAAATATTTTTGATCCAAATCTACAATATGAAACACAAAATTTTACTAGAAGAACACAAATAACCTTATCTCCTTTAGATAATATCATAAGCAACTGTCTGCAGAAAAATGCAGTAATCAGCAACACATATGCAAAGGAAAAACAACTGATTATATTATGTATTTGCCAAAATAGTACAGTGGTAAGCCTGAGGCTATAATCTATTTCTTCTCTCATTGATTATCCATATTACAAAAAGCTCCCTCCTTTATATGATAGTATACATTATCACCAAGCGTTGTGGCTTTTCAACATAGAACTGTTAACTAACACTTTTGTTTCGAACATTACTTCAACTAGGTATTTTCTCCTGTCATCGAAATGCTGCATTCGGTCATTATTGCCACCTCCTCATTGATATATATCTGATGTCCATCGGGTTTCATATCGAACAAACCTTGGTCTTCGGTAACTTCCTTTATCCTTCCATCGAAACACTTTCTCTATCGACATCACTACACTCCTTCGACGAATGGGTCTATTGTTTCATCGAGACCATCTTTCTTTTGATGATTTGCTTCCACTATCATCTTTCATCGATGAGCTCATTAGTAATCTTCCTCAATAAATTTGCATCGGTAAAACCACACATATCGATAACATGCCTTTTAGCCTCCTTGAAAATCATATCCTTATCGATATCTTTTATTGATCTAGCTTCCTTATGTTTGATCGATATCATTCTTTCGATAAGAACGCTTCTTTCGGTAAGTTTCCTTCATGTTGCGCCGATGGTATTATTTCCTCATAAGCCTTTTCTCATCGATGAAAACCGTCTCTTCTTTCTTCAATATCCTCTTTCGATGGAATCATTGCTTTTGATAAGTCCTTTTTAGAGTTCATCAGTGTTCCCTTTCCTTTTCTGGTCTTACTAGCCTTAGATGATGATTCCATTCGAATTTAAGAAAGAGTTCTGTGTGTAAACAACTTTCTTGGAATCACTGAGTTTTATCTGTGAATTCACCCAAATTTTTGCTTCCAATTCGTCGCCTGTGAACTCCTCAATGGTGTGTTTTTTGATGTTGATCTATTACTTATGGCGCATTTAATCAGTTAGTAGTGGCGGTTTGGACAACGATCACCTGGGCACACGTTTGAATTTAATGGCGATGTGACCTTGCCTGAGATTCATTTCTTATTTTTGCGGCAATCAATAACCATTTCGATGAGAATATATCTTTCGATCATTAATTTCTTTAGTCCATCAATCTCTTTGTTTCTATCGACAACACTTTTATTTCGAATATCACTTCGATCAAGTATTTCCTTCATTCATCGAAATATTGTATTCGGTCACTATGGTTGTCTCCTCACCAATACCTACTGTCTCCTCACCGATACCTATCTGATATCCATCGAGTTTTTATGTCGAAGAAACCTTGGGCTTCGGTGACCTCCTTTATTTTTCCACCGAAATACCTCTTCCATTGATATCACTATGCCTCATCGATGAATGGATCTATTTTCTCACCGAAGCCTTTCTTTATCCTCTCTTGTCGTCTTCCACCAATAAAGTTGTATCGGCAAAATAACGCATATTGGAGTCATGCCTTTTAGCCTCCTCGAAACCTATTTCCTCATCGATATCTTTTATCGATGTAACTTCTTTTTGACTGATCGACCTTACTCTTTTGATGAGAATGTTTCTTTCAGTGAGTCCCTTTGCACCAATGGTATTATCTCCTCGAAGACCTTTTCCCGTCGATGAAAACCATCTCCACTTTCCTCGATATCTTTTGTCGACGGAATTACTGTCTTCGATGAGTCCTTTCTGAAGTTTATCGGTGTTTCCTTTCTTCGATAGCCCTTCTATATCGATGAGACATCGTTGGGTCCCATCGATAATATTTGAATCCAGATATCTTTATAGGACGCTATTATACCCGCTTGATGACTTGTGGGCTATCATGGTATTAATGAAAATGATGATTTCTTCTAACAATTGGGGGCTTTTATGATTTAATTCCACAGATAAACATTCAAATTTGATGCTTAACAGGTCTCCCTACTCTTTTATTTCCACCAACATATTCCTTCTTCTTATTCTTCCTATTATTAGTAGTTACCCAAGTCCATTCCTTATCATTGCTTTCATCTTCAGAGAACCATATTTTCAATTTGGGAGGTTGGGGAGTAGAGGAAAACCCCAGTATTTGTAGGTTTTCGTTAAGATTTACAAAACCTCCATTACTTTCCAATTTTGGGGTCATCATTTTATTTTTTGAATTGATATTTTCTTTGTCATGAATACAGCCCATAGAATCAGTTTCCTTTACCTTCTTATATTTCTTAGCTCCAACCTTGATCATCGTTTTCATAGGGCTATGACCCAGATCAACCACCATTTCCTCTATCCTAAGAATCTCATTCTAATTAAAATTAGAGGTTGGTGGTAGCGTTTCACCTTCCAAATAATGAGCATTTGAGAATGACGTTGTAAGATCATCTAGTTGTTTCTTCTTATCTTGAGCTAACATTTTTTCTATCTCCTAATTAGACAAAATAGGACCATGGGGGGGATCCTGCTCCAGATTGACATTAATCGTCGATTCATTCTCCAGTCTTGGCACATCCGAAACCAAGGGCAGTTGCTTCTTTGGTCCCAGTTGTTTATTGCAAGCCAATTTGAGAAGCCCATATCTATTGCACTTTTTATAGAAGGCTTTAGCATTCTCGTATTCAATAGGTTGGACCCATGTGGCCAGCCTTGATAGCAGCATCACTTTAGTCAGTAGAACTATGTTAATGGCTACATTAACACAGATTCTAGCATAGAGAAGTTTGGATTTACTTTGAGTGATATGATCCACCACAAGAAACTTTCTAAAAGAGTTGACAGTCCCCTTAAAAATCCCCAAATTCTAGAACTCAAGGTGAAGGCTAGGGAGACGACTCCAAGTAGGAGCCACAACACCTAAATCCTTCCATGGGTCCAGACTAGGCTTCCACTTACAATGACATATTTGAAGTTATTGTTTCCATAAGCCCAAGGGCCATCTGTTAGGATGCAAGCTAGATCCTCTTGGCTTTCAAAACTAAAGAGGAACGTACCATTCACCATGGCTTTAATCGAAACACTACCTTTAATTTTATATTTGGCCACCACCCACTTCTTAGCTTGGTCCAAGGAAGAGAAAAAATCCACAAAATTTCCAACAAGTGAAAGAATGATCTTTGTAATCGCCATATTTAGAAGCACGCCCAAAACCTCCACATGAATTTCTTTAACCACACATTCAACCTGGGGTAAAGGCTTGTCAAGTGATTTCCCCATCTTGGAAAGGCTCCCACCAAGGATTTTATCCATGAATGTGGAAGGTTCAACATCTAGAAAAATGGAGTCAAAGCGATATTGAGGCAAAGGAGGGCGAAGGAAAGATTCATAAACTAGGGGATCCATAGATGAAGGACAATCAGGAATCACATGGTTACAGGTCTCCATGGATGGGGAACTAGTAGAGAGGGCCCCTTTGCAACACTCATAATAGACAACACCATCCAGGACATGGGAATGAGTGAGAAGCACACAATATCCTTTCTTATGTTATTATTTTAGTGTTATTAATCAACACACTTTGCAATTATTTTTTCTTGCAATAAACTGAATATCTACCAATAAAATAATAGGTAAATTTAACTCTCAAGATGAAGAGGTCAGAAGGATTAAGTTGGGACGATAATATTTACTCAACTGAAAGCAAAGAGGCATGGAATACAAGGCAAGTATATGTTGTAGTCATCAATCGCTGAAAATAAGTGACATCTTGGTCATCTTTGGCCACTCAATGAATAAATCAACCAAAAGTGAGCTGATTTGGTCAAATTGAATACCCTATTGAAGGAAGCATATACTATAGTTGTCGAAATTGACGATTAGCATGTGGGGGCATAAGAAATACAAGTTTATTTCTTGCTTGAAAATAAGGGAATATTTGTAACACTAAAAGCTAGTATGTTTTGGTTATATCCACCCAAGTTTATGTGGTAGTCCTCATTGTTGCTACTTTGATTGAATTGATAAAATTATTCAACATAGTTGAATGAATAAATGAATCCCTTGCCTTTGTGGGTATGATATTATTAAAAAATGTCAATTTACATATCAAAGGCCTTCTGTGCATGACACCAAGGTCATTGAATCAAGCCTTAACTACAACTTACAACGAAAATTCAAAAATAATTGTTGGTGTAAATTATGTCTCATAATTACACATTACTTAAGTTGACTTAGGGTAATGCATTTCATAGTAATTTGGATATGAGACACTTAGGGAAGTGTGCACATAGGGATGATGTATGTAAGAGGATTTTTTCTTTTTGCACCTTATCTTGTTGTTACATTCCACCTTTGGTGGGTGAACCACCTCTTGTAGAATATTTTATTATTTCTCCTACCTACCTCTACCCACCCTTGTATCTCATTGAGTGACATGTCATGATTGTGTGCTCACATATCCATATGGCCTTGCCTTTATAAGCAGGTTCATCTTCTTTTTATTGGTTAATCTAGTTGATCATATTTGCATATTGATAAGAATACAATTCATTCTTGTCAAACTATTGTGTCTCTTATTTGTGCTATTCTTTGTGCCCTAGATCTTGACAAATTCTCACAAGAATTATAGCAATATTTGAGATTAAGAAGTAACAATTCAACAGTGATCAACTCTTGCTAAGACATGGATATTTTCTTGTCTGGATGGTAAAAGGATCGACCAGTCTCTATTGAAGTTGTGTTTAATGAATTGGTGAAACATTTATCATCTATAGGCAGGATAGATTGGATCAAGGGGGAATTAAGATACAATAATTGGGGCATTGCATGAAGTCCCCTATTTCTTGTGAGTAAATCCTTCATCTTCTTTCCACTATCATCTTTCGTTCCCTCTTCTTTAGGGAACCCATCATTTGTAGCGGGTAATTTCAAACAACTTTGCACAATTCCGAATACACCCATTTCAGAGAATTTTATCTATAAAGACGTTGCAGGAAATTCATAGTTTACAATATTGCAATATGGAGTAGTGCTTGGCATGGTATTGTTGTCTTAATTTATATCAAAATAGACAGTCCTCCGTTGTCGTTGTTTCATTTAAATTCTGTGAAACGCACGCCAAGTTATTACCAATGGTCATAGTTAGAAGACAAATTATTATTTTTGGTCGAGTAAAGTTGTTTCGTTTTTATGGTGGGTAATAACAAAGAAATTTTCAGAATAAAATTTGACTGATAAATAGTTTCTCAATATGTGAGTTGTCCTTCTATGTGAGTTTTCCTTCTAGCATCTTTCTTTTATATTGAAGTAGTCCTCGTTGAAGAAAAGTTGTGTTGTTTCGGTCAAACTGATAAACCTACCTCCAATCATCTTTGGCCACTCAATGAACAAATTAATAAAAAATGAGTTGTTCTCATCAAATTGATATGCTTACAATTATATTTCTTGCTTTCAATCCTTTTCTTAATGTAATGTATGTATAATAAATCAACTTCTATTTTTGGTTCATTCGGAGATAGTAATCACAACCATTCTATTAATTGTTCCAACTTATCTTGTCATTATTTTATCTTCCGGTCAACAGCATTAACACAAACAGTTAAGAAATGCATTCAAAAGAGATCTCACTAAAATATTTGAATTGATTTTCATAATAAATTTTCTCTCCCCACCATGTCACTCACCTTTCTACATAATGAGTGAGCCTGTAATTGTTCTGTACTCTCTTGGGAGTCCAGCTCAGAAGAGCTATAAGATGTAAGATTGTTGTGAGTCTATAATATGTTGTAATTTTTCAATATATGTTATTATGTTATTGTAGTCAAGGGTATGAGCTGAAGCTAAATCAGATGTAATGTTTTGTTTAAATTAAATAAAAAATATTTATCCGTTCCTTCAATTTCTGTTAGTGGTATCAAAGCCGATGGTGGATGAACTTCGAGTCATAAGAAACTGGTGAAGTCTTTGTAGAAGAGGCTATTGATTTGTGTTGCCACTAATTTGTCTTTGATAAAGGAAGCCGCCCACGCAATCAAGATTGTTGCGTAAGCCAGATCACAAAAAAGCTCGTGAGGAGAATGTAAGGCTAGATGAAGCTGTAAAGGCTAAAAGTTGCAAAAATATTGTTAAGAAGAGTCTGGAGAGCCAAAGAATTTGCAGAAGTGTTCTACCCCTGCTAGTGGTGTTAAAGAAGCCATAGTTTAATCTAGCCGCAACTAAAGAAGTAATCTACGGAGTTCGAAGAAGCCCTGAAGCGCGCTTGAAGGAGAATCACCCAAGTCAATCCTCGCTCTTTTACAGAAAGGGATCTCAGATCTTAGTAAAATGTTGCTGCAAATTTATTAAGGAAGGATGATTCCGCCCAATCAGCCAAAGAAGAATCTGTTAAGAGGTCGCCAGGGAGATATCAAGTGAGATCTTCATAGGATAGATTGGTAGCGGTCAAATCTGTGAAGGAGATTAAAGCAGCAGTTTTCACTACATTCTACATGTATCTCCCTGCCGACAGTCCAGATATTTCTTTGTTATTTATTGCTCTCTTATCCTCACAACTACTGTGAAGACCAATGAAACAATGTTAATCTCCTCACATTGACTATAAATAAGATGTAATACAAATTCTTACTCACTCTCTCAGTAGAGTCCAACTCCGCAGAGCTGCTAGGAAATATTAAATGTAATGCTCTATGATGTTTAATATGATAGATGAGTTTGTTATTTTCTCCTATTTTTGTTTCCATCAACTGGTATATATAAGATATTAGTGTAATTGTTTCCTTGCTTGAAGTTTCAAGGTGAGTAGATGCATTGCTTTTGTCATCCTTATAAACCCACTTCAAATCAGTTTTGGTCACTCAATAAATCATTTAATGATCAGTTTTTCTAAATTATAGTGTTAATTGTAATTACGTGTAGAGGCATACCAATTGTATATAGGATGCCATCAATCTGTGTTCACAAAATAAAATTTAAACATTGATAAGATAAATATGCGACTTGTTTTTTTCTTTAAGTCTACACAAAGATATATGTAGAATGACTAAAATGAAGGGAAACGAGGCATCACCATAAAATCTCTAAGATCAGTATGTACCTATATTATCATATGTTAATTCAAAACATGTTACAACATGCTGATACAAGCACATATTGCTATGCCATAAAAACGTAAATAGACATAGTTGATTTCCTACGATTAAAACCTTAAGAGGAAAGTGATTGCAATTTATAGATCTATGAAAATTTTCAGTGGCATTATGGTATACAAATTTAATACTTCAAAAATATAAAATAAGAAGAATAAGACATAAGAAAGAACACAAATATATGTGGGGAAAACCCTTTTAGATAAAAAAACCTTTCATGAGCCAATATAATGTTCATCAGCTCAAGTTACAATACATTTTCAGGATCTTAAGTTGCCTTTACATAGAGATTCACATCTTGTTCCATCCTAGAGAAAATATGTAGTGTAACCCCAGTGTAAAGAACTCCTCTCCTCTCATAAATTAGTTAAGCCATCAACATATATGTATAGCTCAACACAAAGAGGTAGGTACCCATGGTTTACAAAACTATCTTCAATGCATAAGAGGTAAGTTGTGTCATAAACATCTTTCTAATCTCGTGACACGTTGCTCATAGCAACTTCCAAAAAAACAACACCTATCACATCCATAATTGATTATCTTTCCAAATACAATGTGAGTACAACATACAAATTACTATGACCAAGAATAAGTGTCTTCCTTACCTCAAACCACTTGTCAAAACTGAACCCCACCATAAATACCAATTGCTAAAATTCAGCTCCAATACATAATATAAATTGAAAACCAAGACTCTCTAGTCAACATAGGAAATTGCCAAATCAATTTCCACTCCAAAATAAAAATATATGACAATATCTTCCCAAAACATAACATCTTCCAAGTGGGTGCCAACTTCCTAAAATAAGGAATATTCCATCTCATCACTTGCCATGTAGGATGCCACCTCACCAAGAGGTCACACAAACTAAATGACAACTTAGGAAGTTAATTACTTAGGATAAATTATTAATGTAACAATTGATTAAATAATTTAACATGTCAAGACTCTAAGGTTGAGACACCTTTATCCCAACATAAAATAGGGAAATTGGGAAACATTGCAATGCTTAGTTTGTGTTTGATGACTAGTAAGAAGGTGGTAAGAATCCTCTTTGTCTCCTAGATCACTGCATCCACAATCTTCTCTGTATGTGAATTCCAATCCAAAACACAAAAATATGGGGCTGAATAGTATTGATAAATGTGATAGTGAGTATTAGCCACACTTTCTAGCTTTTGGGAAACAAATGGGTATAGCACTAATGTGGTTTTTTCAAAAGATATGCATAAACATCCTCGTTATTTTCTTAGAAAAACTCTCTAACACAAATAGAATGACATATATGTTTAGACTTAACATATATGAATAAAGAGGTTTCAAAACATAGGCAAGGTATGCATAGACATGAAGTTTCAAATAGAGGAAACAAGGGCATTCAAGCTAAAATCAACATGAACCAAGGTCAATGAAAAATTCCAAATTTACAAGTCAAGGAATAAAAAGTAAAAACTATACCATGCACTCACTCATAGTTGATATTAATAGTAAACATTAATTGTCTATAAAAATTATATAGTTTCCATAAATCTAAAATATTATGAAGGAATTGTTAAGTTTTCTAAATGCAAAAAAAAACATATTAACCTAACGATCAAGGGAACACCTCAAAAAAACAAAATCAAAGATCTAATTTGATCATCTGACTCAAAATAGGTCCAGTCCTGAAGTAGTCACTGGTGAAGAGGGACCTCAAAGAGATCAATGCGGACCGGTCAACAAGAGTAAACACAATAGAAACACAAAGATATGATGGAGGGAATGCAGAACAGAGTGTTTTATTCCATGAAAATTGATTACATCCAACCAGTAGCAACCGGATTACAACATACCGGCTCACAAGCGTGGTAGAACACACAAAATAGGTCACAACCGGGACCTTGAATCAAAAGATCTTTCTTCTACACACAATATATCTACTTTATTCTCTGATTGATTACATTCTAATATACAATTACAATTATATATACCGATCCAAAGGATCCAGTTGGCCCAAAAGGGATCAAAACCCGAAGACCAAGACCTAACATGCAAAATAAACAAGGTCAACCTTTGCAAGGGGATTCCTATAGAAAATCCAAAGGATGAAATGTAGATCATGGGAAAAGGTTGGCCACACGACAAAGAAAATTAGAATCAATGCCCAAGGCTCCGCAAGCTTCAAAAGGGGTTCCTGTAAATCACCAAAATAGGTCCAGGCAACCGGTAATAAGAATGTCAACTGGTAACAAGAAACTAGGAAACAGATAGCGATATCTTGCTAGAAAATGATCCAAATGCGGTGCGGTCTAGAAAAAAGAAAGATGATCAAATCTTCAAGTAGAATCCAACTCCGCAAGATCCGGTGAGCCAAAACTGGGACACACAAAAAGGAAAACTAAAACTGCAATCTTAAAGCAAAATATAAATAAAATGGTTTTGGTTGATGCAAGATTGTTATGAACTAGGGATGCTCCTACATTAGACATCTGGGGTTATTGAAAAAGTGAGCCTCTCACTTTGTCAGGGTCAGAGGAAAACCAAGGTGGTCTACCTCTGCCTGAGAAATCCAAGATGAATCTTCAACTGGTCTGTTCTTCCACTTCACTAGATACTCCTTATACAGACTATTCTGGGTGCTCCGCCCAATCCTATTGTTCAAAATCTCTTCAATTTGATCCGATTCCTTCTGGGGCAACTGTTTCTCCAAGTCTACAATACTATCCTCAATGAATTTTGGTTGATGATACTCATGTAGATCTGTAATATTAAACACAGGTGAAATACTCATATTATCTGATAACTCCACTTCATATGCATTTCCAGAACTAAACTTCCTCAAAATCCTGAAAGGTCCAAACTTCTTCATCTGCAACTTGTTATAAGTTCTAACCAGGAATCTCTCTTTTCTCAAATATACCATCACTTCATCACCAACTTCAAATTCCTTATGTCTCCTCTTCTCATCTGCCTTTTCCTTATACTTGTTGTTCATGTCTTCCAAATGCTGCTTAACCTGAATATGCAATGTTGCCATGTGATTTTAAAAGTCTTCCGCTTCTGAACTTCTCTAGTCTTCACTTTTAATGTCTCTCAATTCTGATACACCTCTAGGATGCACTCCGGTAACTATCTAAATAGGTGTTTTTCCGGTACTTCTATTCATTGAATTGTTGTAGGCAAACTCTTCTTCTGCAAGGATCAAATCCCAACTTCTAGTTTTATCTCCCACTAAACATCTCAACAAGTTTCCCAAACTCTAGTTAACTACTTCTGTCTGCCCATCAGTCTGTGGATGAAAATTAGAACTGAACTTCAAATTTGTCTTCATCTTCTTCCAAAGTGTTCTCCAAAAATAGCCAACAAACTTAGTGTCTTTGTCTGAAACTATGCTCTTAGGTAATCCATGCAATCTCACCACTTCCTTGGAAAAAAGTCTGCTACATGCAATGCATTTGATGTTTTCTTACAAGGTATAAAATGCGCCCTCTTCGGGAATCTATCCACTACCACAAATATAGAATCATTCCCTCTCGGTGTCTTAGGCAATCCAAGTACTAAATCCATGCTTATATCCTCCCAAGGTCTTATTGGTATTGTCAAAGGTTTATACAATCCCACATTTTGACTACTACCCTTTGCAACTTGACAAAATCTACAGCTTTGCACATATCTCTTAACATCCTTATGAATCTCGGGCCAAAAGTACTTCTCACTCACCAATGCTACTATTTTGTCAATGCCAAAATGTCTAGCTAATCCTCCACTGTGTTTCTCCTTTATTATATTCTCTCTCATAGAACTCTTAGGTATGCACAACTGAACTCCTCTGAATAACATATTATCCCGAATGAAGTAATTCAACCACTTGCTTCTATCTAGCATAACCGGTTCTCTACATGCTTTCCAAGGTTTTGCAAAATTCAGGTCATCATCATAAAATGTCTTCAAATCTTCAAATCCTAAGACTGCCACTCTCATCTCTATCAACAAATTCCTTCTCCTACTCACTGCATCAACAACTTTGTTAGATTCCCCACTTATATGCTTCAAAACAAAGGTGTAAGTATGCAAGAATTCTACCCATCTCGTATGTCTCTGATTCAACTTACTCTGACTATTCAAATACTGTAAAGCTTGATGATCTGTATACAACACAAAATCCTTAGGCAACAAGTAATGTATTCACTTCTTCAAGGGTTGAACTATGGCATAAAACTACTGATAATACACTAAATATCTCCTCTGGGCATCATTTAATTTCTCACTGAAATAAGCTACTACTCTCCCTTCCTGACTCAATACTACTCCTATTGTTGTTCCACTTGCATCACAATCCACTTGAAATACTTTATTAAAATCTGGTAAAGCTAACAGAGGCTGCTCAGTCACTTTCAGCTTCAATAGTTCAAAACTTTTGTTTCCTCTAGTGGTCCACTTGAACTCCTTCTAATCTCCTCTCATGGTTTGTAGTATTCCCACTTATTTTTTCAGTTTTCAAGAACAAAATATATTACAATGCACCCGTTAAAGTTAAGAAATATAATCCAAATGCTACTAAAAAGTGACCCTTCCACTTTCTGATCACCAAGAGCCCAATGTGGGAAGGTGAGAGCATACGGCGATAAGGGGCTCGTTAGCTCACTAATCTACTAGAAATTACAAAGCAAATACAATACTTGGCGGCAAGCCATCCCCTTCCACTTTTCAATGGGATGAAGAACAAGAGCTTGCTGGTAAACCAGCCAAGGTAACAAGAGCATAATAGAACCAAATCACTCTTCCTCTTATGTAGTGGGAGGACTTTTACTTAAAACTATCACTCAATTACAAACATACAGGCGGCTAAGCCATCCTCTTCCACTTGTTTAGGGGGGAATGCAACATAAAATGAAATGGTCAGTACTACTAAAGCAATTCTTACAAAGATAGAGATGTGAAAGAAGATAGAATGAAGTACATATCTCAAGAATTCAATAACACACTCCCACCATAAACAATACTTGTTATTCTGAAATCAGATACAAGACAAATGCAGAACTAGCCATCCTGAAATCCACTAAAATGCTTGTAACTCTCTTAAAACCAGATAGAATCATGTCAAACCAAAAAAATATGAAGCATATGACATAAGAAAACAAAACAATACCTTGAAACTGCAACTGGAGAGAAACAACAACAACAATGCATGCAACCCAAGGCAATTCTAGAAATAGTGTTTTGATTGAATAGTTTGATCTACAACTGTAAATTGGAGATTTCTCCAAATGCCACACCAATGTAGGAGAATTATTGTCTCTCCGATATGCTTCCAACGAGCCCTCACCCAAAATGATGCACTCAACACACAGGTAGCTACGAGCAAAATACACTTCCAACCGGCACACACCAACAACACCAAAAAAACCAGTAGCACACAACTCTTCACCCAAACACCCAAAAGTCACCAAATAGCTCACAACTACGAACCATAGCTAGGAGTGATATCTCACACTCAAAACCGGAAGGAAAGATCTAGGAGGTATTGACCCTCAAAGAAGTCTGGAGTCATTCCGACAGCATAACGATATATTTTCTCTGGATGAACAAATGAGCAACCAAACACCTGTTTATATAGATTTTCAAATCTGAAATTCAAATGAAACGACCTCCAAATTCACCTCATTCAACTGCATTTCATTTCGTGTGGTGGACCCAAAGTGGGGCCCACTTTCCAAGTCCAAAAATCGCACCCAGGAAGAAGACCACGATTTTGGCATGATATAACTTTGGATTATATCAAAAATAAAGTCTCCTTATATCCATTAAATAATTCACCTAGGCAAGACTTAGGAAAAATATCTATTTCTGCAGAATTCCTCATAACATCAATCAGTAATAAAATAATTAAATAATAACCTTAGGATAAGGAATAATATTTAATTAAATCACTTATAACTCTAGTACTGATTATCAATAGAATCCGGATGAGGCTAGGCAATGAGGATCACTGAATTGTGCTGGAACAGGTCCAAATCCAGGACTACCAAAAATAGAATGTCCCAAACTACAACTTACTAAAAATAGTAAGTCATGAAATAATTCTCTGAAAATTGTTATCTTTGCAAGCAGAGAAAGAGCTTGGCGAGCTTAGCAACTCTATACCATCCTGACGACCAAACTCTAACATACTAAAAATAGTAAGTTCACATTCCACCCCTAATAAGTCTGGTCGGAACTCCAAGGAACATGAGAACCCTTAATTCACCTTTCCACATAGCCTACGGGTCTCTGGAATAGGCCAATGGACCACTGAATGCAACATCACAAAGAAGGGGACATTACAATCCGACCTTCCCAAAATTGCTTGTCCTCAAGAAATCACAAGCCAAGATGTTGTAAAACCTCCTCATTCTCTCATGTAGCATCCTCCACCGATAAGTCCTTCCACTTAACCAAATACTCTCAGATGGTCCTCCTTCTCAATAATGATTCCCTGACATCAAGGATGGCCTCAGAAACTAGCACCAATTCTCCCTCTCCATTGAAAGGAGGCAAATCAGAAGAGACTATCACATTGTGCCCAAGCACCTTTTTGAGGCGTTACACATGGAAGACATTATGTACTCGGCTACTCGCTAGTAGCTCCAACTCGTAAGCCACAACTCCCACTCTCTTGATGACCTTGAATGGTCCATAAAAACGTGGCTTGAGTTTTTACGCTCCACTCTTCTTGAGAGTAGACTGTCTGAAGGGCTGAAGTCTTAGGTAGACCATATCATCAACCTCAAATAAGCGCTTAATACGCTATTGATTAGCATACAACTTCTGCTGATTTTGTGCAATCCAAAGGTTGTCCTTCAATGCCTTCAGAATATCCTGACACTGCTAGACCATATCCCTATCTTGAGGTGCTCTACTATCTCCAAACACCAAATCAGAAAAACTAGGGCCCTCATAACTGTAAAGTGCCCTGAAAGGTGACATCCTAATGGACATGTGATAAGTGGAATTGTAGTAGTATTCACCAATATGCAGCCATCTTACCCAAGCCTTTTGCTGCTTTGAAACGTAGTTCCTCAAGTAACCTTCCAGCCACTTATTTACTATCTTTGTTTGTCCATCTATCTGGGGATGGTAACTCGTGCTTGGGGTGAGCACAGTACCACATAATCTGAAAATCTCTTGCTAGAAGGAGCTTAGGAACTTGTTGTCCCTATCACTCACAATATTTTTAGGCAGCCCATGTAGCCTAAACACCTCACAAAAGAATAAATAACAACCTAAGTTGTTGTCAATGAGCTAGTGATGGCAAAAAAAGGAGCAAATTTTGTCAATCTGTCCACCACCACATAGATGCAATCCTTCCGACTTGCCTTTGGCAACCCAGTGATGAAATTCATAGAGACACTTTCCCATTTTTGACTGGGAATTGGCAATGGTTGCAATAAATCAATGGGTGTTGTGTGTTCATCCTTGTTCTTCTGACAAGTATGGCATTCCCTAATGTACTTCAAGATATATCTCTTCAGCCCTTTCTAAGAGAATCTCTCTCGGATCTTCTTGTAAGTCTTGAAAAAACCTTGGTGGCGAGCAAGAGGAATATCGTGAAAAGTTTGCAATACCTTCTCCTTCAAATTTGATTCAAGTTGAAGAAGGATCCTTCCCTTATAGAAAATCAATCCATCAACCAAATTGTACTTTTCACCCTAAAAAGTTCCTTCAACAATGCTGGTTGCAAACTGATTTTTGGCATAATCAGCAAGCAATAGGTCCCTCCAATAAGCAGTAAGCTCAAACATAGAGCTTAGATGGGGTCTCTATCAAAGGGCATATGCCTTTATGTTGTTCTTCCCTTCCACATACTCTATGTCGAAGTCATAAGCTTGAAGCTTACTAACCCACTTCTGCTGCCTTTCATTCAAATATTTTTGGTGCATGAAATGCTTAAGACTGTTATGATCAGTCTTAACAACAAAACTACTTCCCACCAGATATTGTCTGAATTTTGCAAGGGCATGCATTATGGAAAGCATCTCCTTGTCATATTTTTGAATATAGACTTTCAGGCCCTCTCATCTTTCTACTTTCAAAGACAATAGGATGCTTGTCTTGCATAAGAACTGCACCAACACCTTCTCCTGATGCATCAAATTGCAGTTCAAAAGGCTTGGTGAAATCCGGTAAGGTCAAAACCGGGCATGAGCTCATGATTTCCTTAAACTGACCAAACACTGTTTATGCCTTTGTAGACCACGCAAAGGCTCCTTTCTTACTGAGAGTTGTGAGGGGGGCAACCAACTGAGAATAACCCTTCACAAACCTTATGTAAAAACCACATAATAGCTCTAATCTTTTCGGTATCCACCTTCACACCCTTTGCACTAATGATGTGCCCCAAGTAGAGAAACTCCCTCATTCCAAACTTAGACTTAGATTCTTTGGCAAACAATGATTCAGACTCCAGAATGCTAAGAATTTCATCTAAGTGTTGTAAGTGCTCCTTCCAAGACTTGCTGAAGATGAGAATGTCATCAAAGAATATGAACAAAATCTTTCTCAATTGCTTCTGAAAGATCCTATTCATGCAGGACTGAAATGTGGCTGGAGCATTAGTCAAACCAAAATGCATGACTAGAAATTCAAAATGCCTGAAAGAAGTCTTCTCAACATAAGAAGCCCTCATTCGGATTTAATGGTAGCTCGATCTGAGATCTATCTTGGAGAAGTACACGACACCATGCAGCTCATCAATGAGCTCATCAATCCAGGGAATGGGGTACTGATTCTTGATGGTTTTTTTATTTAAGTTTCAGTAATCCACACACATACTCATGGTCACATCCTTCTTCTTCACCAATACAACAAGCGAAGGAAAGGGGCTCTTGCTTGGTCTAATGTAACTCATGTCTAGAAGCTCCTTAATGGCTTTCTCAATCTCGTCCTTCTGCTTCTTTGAGTAACGGTAAGGAGTACTCATGATAGGCTTAGTACCCTCTTCCAACTCAATGATGTTTTTAGTAACGTGCTTAGGCAGCCTACCCAGAGGTGGAGTCTCAAACACCTTGCTCCTCTTTGAAATGAAAGCCTGAATGTCTTCAGGATAGCTTCTCCTTTCTTCAGATTAGTGGGATGGCATGACCATACACTCAGGAGATCTTCTAAGTGGCGGATTTCCAAAGACCTTGCTCTTGTCTGTGATTAGATCTTGAATATCAATAGTGAAGCTGCCCTTGTCTTCTAATGTGATTGATGGCATTAACACGCATTTTGCTGCCCACTCTACTTGGTTATGATGTATCAGCCTCTCCATCCTCTTCAAGGATACAATCTGAGGACCCCCATTAGATATTCCTCGCAAAACCATCTTCTTCCCTTCAGTCATGAACTTTAACTCCATGGTTTATAAGTTAAGAGTGATCTCACCAAGAGATCGCAGTCACTCAATGTCGAGGACCATATCACTAGTTCCTCCAATAATGACAACATAGAAGTCATCCTTGAATTTATAATTACCAAGCTTCATTGACATGTTCGACACCATCCGCTTACAACAAATCGTTGATCCATCAGCCACCATGACCTTGAAGTTTTCAACATCATTAGTGATAAGACCTCTCTTCGCAACAATCCTAGCGTCAATGAAGTTGTGAGTTGCTCCAGTATCAATTAGAGCAACAAGTCGGTGCTCTCCCAATGCTCCTCAAACTCCAAATAATTCATTCTTGTGGAAGTTAGAGAGTTGGGCAGCTATACCCTTATCATCTTGATCACTTTCAGGCCCTTCTGGAGCCTCTTCATACTCACTTTCCTTTGAATCAAGCTGTTGTTCTAAATTTTTAGAATTTGATCCATCAACTGAATATGATTCCATTTGCCGAGAATTACCCTTTCCATGGAATTTATGACCCGAAACCCAAGTTTCCTTGCATGAATAACACAAATTCTTCCTCTGAAGTTCCTGATGGAGCTCAAAATCCATCCAGGGATGGAACTTCTTAGGCTGATTAGAAAATTTCTTCTTGTCTTTACAAAATGGGAAAGTCTTTGACTGAAATTTAGACTTAGGGGCGGCCAACTCCATGCTTCTAGCCTTCTTGATTGCATTAGCCAAGGTGCACGGTTTAAAGGCTTTTACCCAACCTCTCAATGGCTCTTCAAGTCCTTTAGTGAATAAGACCACCAGTCTTTTCTCTGAGATACTACTAACCATAACTAAAAGACTGAAATTCACTTATGAAGGTGTCCACAGAACCCTATGGTTTGAGTTGTGCTATCTCTCTAAACTTCACCTCTGGATCCTTGGTATCAAATCATTCTATCAACTTGTTGGTGAATTCAGCATAGGTATGGATCAATTTGTGACCAAGGGTGATCAACCCATGGTACCACTATTCATGAGAAGCTCCATCTAGGTGCAAGGTGGTGAGCTTGATGGCCTCTTCTTCGAGCATAGGTCTCAAGGACAAGTAGTTGTCCAACTTTTGCACCCAAGCTCTAGCCATTCTCACACTTCTTCCATCAATGTGTGCTAGAGTGACCTTCCCAAGGGCCTATTGTAAATCTCTGGGAGTGGAGTAACGATTATCATATCTCCCTTCCCTTCTCTTCTTTTGATTCATGTATTGGTCAAGAGGTATAGCATTTTGAATCTCTTCAGCTATAGGAACTTCCACTTTAGGAGGCGGTGTTTCCCTTTGAAGGAAAACAGGTTGCAATTGCCTAGTCACCGATCCAACATGCATTCCATTACCAAGGCTACCATTGTTGCTACCATTTCCATTACCACAGGAGTTGTTGGAAGTACTGCCATTATTACCACTCATATTCTGATTTGGATCTTGATTATGCCCTCCTCCAGCACTCTGCCGAAAGGTGGCTATCATCTGGGACATCATGTCCATCACAGTGTCAAATTTCTTCTCTATTTTCTCTACAACCATAGTTGTTTCATTATGTCCAAATAGTCTTTCCCCCATTGAATCTTTCGAGTCCACTCAATCAACTTCCTTATCTCTATTTCTCAAGACTTCTGAAAAAGTCTCTTCAAAAGGCACTGCAGGAATCTGATACTACTGGCATCTCTATTCTTTGTTGTAGTAGCAGACGTCTCTGTCACTCATGGAGAACTCTAATTACTCTGACTTCACAGGATGGCAGGAAAAACCAACTTTGATACCAATGTAGTATTCCCACTTATTTTTTTGGTTTTCAAGCACAACAAATATTACAATGCATTTGTTAAAGTTAGGAAATATAATCTAAATGCTACTGAAAAGAGACCCTTCCACTTTCTGATCACCAAGAGCCTAATGTGGGAAGGTGAGAGCATATGGTGATAAGGGGTTTGTTAGCTCACTAATCCACTAGAAATTACAAAGCAAATACAATGCTGGGCGGCAAGCTAGCCCCTTCCACTTTTCAGCGGGATGAAGCAAAAGAGCTTGGTGGTAAATCAACCAAGGTAGCAAGAGCATAACAGAAAAAAATCAATCTACTGCTTATGCAGCGTGAGGAATTTTACATAAAACTATCAATCAACTGCATATTTCAGTAGGAGGACAATATCACTCAACCACTTGCTCATTGGGAGGGCAAAACTAAATTACAAACATACAAGTGGCTAAGCCATCCTCTTCCACTTATTCAGCGGGGAATACAACATATAATGAATTGGTTAGCACTACTGAAGCATTTCTTACAAAGATAGAGATGTGAAAGAATATATAATGAAGTACATATCTCAAGAATTTAATAACACACTCCCACCATAAACACTACTTACTGTTCTAAAACAGATACAAGGAAAATGTAGAACCAGCTAAAATAATTGTAACTCTCTCAAAACCTGATATAATCACGCCAAACCAAAAAAAAAGGAAGCATATGACATAAGAAAAAAAACAATACTTGAAACTGCAACTGGACAACAACAACAACAACAACAATGCACATAACCCAAGGCAATTCTGGAAATGGCATTTTGGCTGAATACTTCAACCTACAACTGTAAATTGGAGAGTTCTCCAAATACCACACCAATGTAGGAGAATTATTGTCTCTCCGATATGCTTCCAACAAGCCCTTACCCATAACGATGCACTCAACACACAGGTAGTTGTAGGCAAAATACACTTTCAGCCAACACACACCAACAAAATGAAAAAAACCATCAGCACACAACTCTTCACCAGCACACCCAAAAGTCACCAAATAGCTCACAAATACGAACCAAAGATAGGAGTGATATCTCACACACAAAACCAGAAGGACAGATCTAGGAGGTATTCACCCTCGAAGAAGTCTCGAGTCATTCTAATAGCATAATGATATTTTTCTCTGGATGAACAAATGAGGAGCCAAACACCTGTTTATATAGCTTTTCAACTCTGAAATTCAAATGAAACTGCCTCCAAATTTACCTCATTCAACTGCGTTTCATTTCATGTGGTGGACCCAAAGTGGCACCCACTTCCCAAGTCCAAAAATTGTGCCTAGGAAGAAGACCACAATTTTGGCATGATATAACTTTGGAGTATATCGAAAATAAAGTCTCCTTATATCCATTAAATAATTCTCCTAGGCAAGATTTAGGAAAAATATCAATTTCTACACAATTCCTCATAACATCAATCAGTAATAAAATAATGAAATAATAACCTTAGGATAAGGAATAATATTTAATCAAATCACTTATCACTCCAGTACTGATTATCAACAGAATCCGGATGAGGTTGAGCAATGAGGATCACTGAATTGTGCTTGAACATGACCAAATCCAGGACTACCAAAAATAAAATGTCCCAAACTACCATGTACTAAAAATAGTAAGTCATTAAATAATGCTCCAAAAATTGTTATCTTCGCAACCAGAGAAAGAGTTTGGCGAGCTTAGCAACTTTGTACCATCTCGACGGCCAAACCCTAGCTTACTAAAAATAGTAAGTTCACATTCCACCCCTGACAAGTCTGGTTAGAACTCCAAGGAATAGGGGAACCCTTAATTCACCTTTCCCCATAGCCTACGGGTCTCCAGAATAGGCCAATGGGCCACTGAATGCAACACCACAAGGAAGGGGACATTACATGGTCTCATTCATAGGGTTACAAACTGAATTGAATTTTTTTATAAACTTCTGGTAAAAACTAGCCAATCGATGAAATGACCTTACCTCTCCAATGCTTTTCGGTGTAAGCTATTCAACAATTTATTTCACTTTCTTAGGGTCCATCTTCAAACCATCGTCAGATATCACAAATCCTAAATAGAGTAACTCATCCCTTATGAGAGTACACTTTTTGATATTGATCAGCAACTTCTCTTCTCTCAACTTCTGCAAAACTTATCTTAACTGCAACAAATGCTCCTCTTTTGTATTACTAAAAATTAAAATGTCATCCAAATATACAATAATAAACTTACCCAAGAATTTCTTGAATATCTCATTAATCAGCCTCATGAAAGTACTCAGTGCATTATTCAATCCAAAAGGCATCACCAACCATTCATACAGTCATTAATTTGTCTTAAATGTTGTCTTACACTCATCACCTTCTTCAATCGAATCAAGATTATCAAGAAATTCTTCAATAACAAAATCAGCGTCATCATCTTTGTCTTCCATCTCTTCTCAAGCCAATCTAGCTCTGATACCAATTCTTAGTTGAAAATGAGCAGAGAAGAACATAAGATAAACACAAAATAGTAGAAAAGAAAAAATCAGACAACAAGAACGCAAGATGAATTTATAGTGGTTTAGCAATTGCCTACATCCACTCTCAAAGTAGAGATCTATCACATTAACCGATATCAATTCAACAATCATACATGACTACACTCAGTCATTTATAGAGACATCTCAGATATGAAATGACTAATATAATCAAGTGTATGAAATGACCCAAGTGGTAGCGAGGAAAACCCACCTCTTCCGAACCACTATAATCAAATGTATTCATGGTGAAAACTATGGATAACGTGTGCTAATTAGTTCATACCGACACTATGTCTCCCCATAAACCCGTTTGATCAAATTTATTTGATCATTTGTAGGGCGTAACCCCTACCGGCTGGGAGCCTTCTGTATTTACAGAGCTGAAAGTGCCGCATGTATTGCCACACGAGCGGATGCCCTTACTAGCACCTTTTTGTTTTAGAAGCCCAAATCCTTCTAGTTGTTGGGGCAGGAGGTCAGACCTTTGGTAGCGGCCCACACACATACGGTTCTTAGTAGAGATACAAAGTTCGCCATGGGGAGTTTTCATGGGGACTGATGCTTGGTTGACCCGAGAAGTGAGTGCCGAGGGTGGAGCCAGTGAGGTCAAGCATCTAAGTATCCGCTCTGAATAGCATAGCCTCGGGGGTAAAACCCTATGTGGGATCAATAACTATTGTCTTGGCCAGCCATAAGAATTGTGCTTGACTTATGTTAAACATTCAAACAATCAAGACCAAACAACAAAGCATTGTGTCTTTTGTGTCTTCAAGAGTATGCAAAACAATTTTACATCAAACAACACACTTTTCTTGGAGTCATTTTGGAGTCTAAACACTAGCAAACATTGAGTCCTCATCAGCATTGTGTCCTCTTGTCACGAAAAACAGTCAAACAGTCAGATTTGGTCACAACAAAACGACTTCACAGATTGGAAAAAATTGCACAAATTTTACAGAAACGCGTCTGTGTCTGTTTTAACCGCGTCTGAGTCATATAAGCACATTTGTGAAGGGCATAATAGCGTCTGTGTGTCTAGCGGCGTCTGTGTCGAACAGAAACACGTCTGTGTCTGGGAATCGCGTCTATGAAGTATACAGTCGCGTCTGTGTACAGAATTGCAAAACCTTTACAGTCGAGCAAACATAAACAAGAAAATCGCAGAAGCGCGTCTGGGTTAAACAGAGTAGCGTCTGTGTCCGGAAACCGCGTTTGTGAAGGATACAGTCGCGTCTGTGTTCAAAATTGCAAAAAAATTTCAGAGTCCAACAAACAAGAGAAATCAGTTTCGGAATACTTGAGCTTCCTAGGTTGTTTCTTCAGGTTTCATCTAGCATTCAACCTGTCTCTGGGTCTCATACAGTCCATCATTGCTTCACATCTCATTTTACATTCATACTTGTCTAAACTTGAGTCAAAAGGTCACTTGCTTGTCCTCATCATACTTTGTCAACACACTACATACAACAACACTTTGCTAAGTGGTCCCTCATCAAGGTTTCTTACCTTTGGGTCTCATTTGGTTTTACTTAGAGTCAAGGTCAACTTACCTCATCAAGAGAAACTATCCTCTCTTTGGAAGTCACACCTACTCTACTACATACATACTTGGTCTTACACTTTGGACATTACAAGTACACTTCAGACTCATTTACATTCCATTCAACTCTTGGTCTTCCATACTCTTTCCATTTTTCATCTAGTCTCACACATCTTGGTCAATACCTAGTTCATGGTTGAAACCCGTCTTCAAAAATCTAGGAGAGAAACTAAAGAGGCTCAAGAGTCCGCAAACATGAGTTCTTATGAGTATGACAATGAGATCTTTTTCAATCCTGAGCACACTACATTACCTGACATGGATGTCTATAGAAATAATCCAAATGTTGAGAACATGGACACTCTAAACAACAATGCTACACGAAATGACAATGTGGACAAATTTTCAATACATTCAGTAGATGTGGAAGAATCCATTATGAATCCCCATTTCAATCGATTGGTTGAGGAAATAATGAGGAGAGATAGACAATACTTCTTACAAATGATGGCACAAAGTGGAGCCAAGATACCTTATGATTTTGACATGTCTCAAATAATGGAACATAGACCTTTACAACAACCTCACTCCAATATGGATCAAAGGAGACCTAATAGTGGAGGAAATAGAGGACCACACATGGTACCTGAATCACCATCAGCTTTGCTTCAAAAACCAAAGGTCCCACATACACATGGTCAAACATATGATACTCACCTTCGCAGACCATTATGGAAGTCTTATGGAGAAAAATATGCTCAATCACATATCAATACTAAGGATCAACCACCAAAACAATTGGATGTTCAAAGGCATGCTCAAAATTTGGACACAAGGAAACCTCATGTCAAATTTGGGGGCAACACAATGGAACATGACATGCCTGTAGAATATGGTATACATGCGCAAAATAGATATGGGGTTCCTCAACATGAAGCTATGCCAAGTGCTCCCTATATGCCGCATCAATATAGACCTCCATATGGACATGTCTACGATCAGTATCATCCATACAAAGTACTCTATCCATTTTCATAGGACTCGACTACACTACGATTCTACTTGCAACCACATTCCGTTCTTTGTTGAGCTCTTGTGCATATAAAATCTAAGAGAAAATATATCAAGCAAGATCAATGGAGATAGGAAGAATGGAGATCAAAACCCTATTGGACATGTGATGGTATAATCTTTTTGATTTTGTTTTATTTGCATTGTCTTAGGTAATCTTTGTTTTATTTGTTTTATTTGCATTGTCTTAGGTAATCTTCATATGTGATGGTAGAATTAGGCTTAGATAATTAAATAGGATATGAAAATGGATAGAGTACTTTGTGATGAACAGGGAGTACTGAAATATGAGCAACACTTTGTGATGAACAAGGAGTGCAAATGTGTGTAACACTTTGTGATGAACAGGGAGTGTCACACACGTAGTACTTTGTGATGAACAGGGAGTACCACTAGGATAATCAGCAACACTTTGTGATAAACAGTGAGTGTCACTAGGGTAGATAGCCATATGCATTTAGATAGCGAGTAGCATTTTGTGATAAACAGTGAATGCCACTATAACTGACATGATTGAGTTGTTTGACTACAGGAGTATTTGCCGATGCTAGAGTCACGAGAGAGATTCCCGTCGACGCAGAGGTTGTGACCTGAGTTGTCGCTCGAGGATAGAGCTGTGATTGAGGCTATGGGATTGAGATACAGTCTGTATGTGCCTGAGTTTCGGGCGAACATGGGATTGCTGACTGCACTAGCTAAGAGATGGCACTCAGAGACTTGTACGTTTCATCTGCCGATGGGTGAGATGACAGTCACCCTGGAGGATGTATATAGGATTCTGCGGATACCGATCAATGGGGAGTTAGTACCCTACGATTGAGATGGAGACAAGGATGCACTGAGATGAGTGTTCTAGGATCCAAGACTGGAGATGAGGGCAGGACACGTGGCATGGGATACCATGACATGGATAGGATTAGCACTACCAATAGTGTTGGCAGGAGTGATCAGTGAGTTCCTCTGTATCAGTTTTGTACCATTTTGTATAATGATGTAGACACCTGCGGGTGATTGTAGCCATATGATTTTGACATCATTGTATCATGACACTTTATATATATATGAGATGATTCATCTTTGCGGCCGCTATATGCATGTGTACCTATGTGATGAGAAGTTCTTATGTGATGCTTATGATATGGATGCAAATATGTATATGATGCAACGCAATATTTTTTTTTGTTCTTTTATGTTTTATATGTGTATGCATGATGCAAATGTGAATGTATGTAATGCAGATGAATATGATAATGCAGATGTAAATTGTGCTAACAGGTGTTGTGTGCAGGATGTGATGCAGTTGTGATATCTATATGTATGTATGAAATGCTTATATGTGGTAATGTAGGTGCAACTACATGAAATGCAATTATTTTTGGTGTGTCATTATACTTAGTCATGTGATAGCAGGCTACGCGGACTCGAGAAGGACGATGGAAGTCAATCAAGAAAGGGGGATGAAAGATAGAAGATATGAAAGTGAAAGAGCTTCTTGTGCATTATCATCATTGAGCTTTATTATGGCAAGTAGGTTATGACAATCGAGGCATATGTTTGACCCAGAAAGTCATTGTACCCATTTGCATGGAGATAAGATAGTCACAAACAAGGAATGCCCTAGTTCATACTAGACTCACAGTGTCCTCATATCCTTGGACAAGTCATAGCATTACTAAGAGACAATCCACAGACAACAAATACAAATAGGTGACGATACCCCATCCTCGCCTTTCTAGTCAAAGACATCCTGGAGATAGAATCTCTAGTCAAAGACATCCTGGAAAAGCTAAAAGACATGTCACCAAAAAAGATGAAATCAAAAGAAAACCAAGACTCGACACCAACATCCACTATAGTCCTCAAGTTTAGTGTCTCTTGTCACTTGTATAAGTCTTATTTGATTGTGGTCACAATGTTTACTTTCACAAAAAGGATAGATAGCATTGAACCATATGTTGTCTGAGTCTGTTGAAAGATTTGATTTGTTGAAGCCCATTGTTGTTGTTGTGTCTCATCTGAAACTGACTGAATCCATGAAACTGATACTTTATTGCAGAGAAGATGAAACTTTATTGCGGATCTGTGATGCAAATGTTGCTTTATTGCGGATTGTGCGCGAATAGACTGAAGAAAGCTGGAAGAAACTGTACTCCTCAAAACATGTGATGTTCTCAGTTCCACACCCATTACTAGACGTAGGATTTTGCCTTAGCCATAGATAGAATCTGATTTATTATGGATGGAAAGGGAGGCGAAAAGGGAGGTTTATTATGAATGGCTAACCAATCTTGGGTAGATCAATAACAAGCCATGATGGGTGTAGACACCCAAAATTGTCATGTCTAATTAAATAAATATTTTATTTATTTAATTATCTAAGCCTAATTCTTCTATTAATTAAATAAATTTTTATTTATTTAATTAATTCATTTATCCTCTTCTAGCCTTATTTCTCATTTAAATAAATACATTTATTTATTTAAATTATCCCTTTCCTAAATTAAATAAATATTTTATTTATTTAATTGTCCTACTTCTTCTATTAATTAAATAAATCTTTATTTATTTAATTAATTCATTAACCTTTTCTACACATGACACATGTCATTCATCTCTTATTTCCTACACTACCTACCCCTTTCATTATTTTGGTATTTCTTATACCTACCCTCTAATCCTAGCCGACCTCTCTTTTTACACCTCTCAATCTTAACCCTCCATTTCTTATTGTGTCTTCTATTTAAGGAGATGCTTTCTTCATTGACAAACCCTAATGACTAATTTTGGAGGACTTAGCTACACTACAATTCTACTTGTAACCACATTCCGTTCTTTATTGAGCTCTTGTGCACATAAAAATCTGAGAGCAAGCATATCAAACAAGATCAATGGAGATAGGAAGAATGGAGATCAAAACCCTAGTGGACATGTGATGGTATAATCTTTGTGATTTTGAGTTATTTTGCATTGTCTTAGGTTATCTTCATATGTTATGGTGGATCTTTGTTCATTGTTAGGCTAGGGTTTGGTGGTTGAATCCATTTTAGTCTTTCAATATTGTTGTTTATTGCTATCCATTTTCACCATATACATTTTGGCACGCCCGGTGGGACTCTTGTCCCTTTGCATTTAACATTTTTGTTGCAGATTTTGCATTTTTGAAGTTGTAGATCGGACGATTTCGACGACATTTTAGGTTTTTTTCCGCGTCTGCGAGTGTTCGGATCGCGTTTTTGTATTTCAGAGGCGTCTATGATATCTTTTATCACGTCTGTGTTTCTGTCATTTTCTATTTTTGCAGGTTTCCGAAAGTCGCGTCTGTGATCCCGAATCGCGTCTGTAATCCCGAATCGCGTCTGTGAACCATCTGATCGCGTCTGAAGAATAAAGAGGCGTCTGTGTTATTAAATCGCGTCTGCGAATCACAGAACCGCGTCTGTGTAGGACAAACGCGTCTGTGTCTGGTATAACAGCGTCTGTGCATTCTGTTTTTTTTTGCAAAATTTTTTTTTTTTTTTTTCAAGTTTTTCGATTCGGCTTTTCGGATTTTGTACTTAGGGTTTCAGATCTGGTTTATTTTTGGCTAACCTTTGCAGATCTAGCTAACCTGGTTTGTGCAGCTTGCTTTGGAGGCAAATACGTTTTTGTTGAAGGCCCCTTTTCACAAAGTCTTTTTGGGTTTTCTTAAAATTTACCTAACTTGTGTGCTTGCAGGAAGGGGTTATCATTTGAAACAGCCCAAACTACTAACAATTTTGTTGCAGGGCCTTAGCTAGGGTTTTGTAATTTTATTTGTGTGCCTTGTCTTCATAACTTAGCAAACACTTCAATTGGTGCACTAAAATTGAACCATTGTCTTTTGTGTCTTGAGCAATAGGCTCTTTTTGTTTATTCTTTAGAGGGCCTGTCTTCCCGTGTGGTCATTAGGACTACTAGTGAGAAGAGAACGACCCAAGTGGTAGCAAAAGAAAAGCCATCTTCTTCCAAGCCACTATAATCAAATGTATTCATGGTGAAAACTATGAATAACGTGTGCTGATTAGTTCATACCGACACTATGTCTCCCCATAAACCCGTTTGATCAAATTTATTTGATCATTTGTAGGGCGTAACCCCTACTGGCTGGGAGCCTTCTGTATTTACAGAGCTGAAAGTGCCGCATGTATGGCCACACGAGCGGATGCCCTTACTAGTACCTCATTGTTTTAGATGCCCAAATCCTTCTAGTTGTTGAGGCAGGAGGTCGGACCTCTGGTAGCGGCCCACACACATACGGTTCTTAGTAGAGATACAAAGTTCGCCATGGGGAGTTTTCATGGGGACTGATGCTTGGCTGACCCGAGAAGTGAGTGCCGAGGGTGGAGCCAGTGAGGTCAAGCATCTAAGTATCCGCTCTGAATAGCGTAGCCTTGGGGGTAAAACCCCATGTGGGATCAACAATTATTGTCCTGGCCAGCCATAAGAATTGTGCTTGACTTATGATAAACATTCAAACAATCAAGACAAAACAGCAAAACATTGTGTCTTTTGTGTCTTCAAGTGTATGCAAAAACTTTTTACATCAAACAACACACTTTTTGGAGTCTAAACAGTCTGCAAACATTGGGTCATCAACACTGTGTCCTCTTGTCACGAAAAACAGTCAAAAAATCAGATTTGGTCACAGCAAAACAAATTCACAGATAGGAAAGATTGCACTAAGGTTACAGAAACGCGTCTGTGTCTGTTAAAACCGCGTCTGTGTCTGATAATCGCGTCTGTGAAGTACAGAATAGCGTCTATGTTTTTATCAGCGTCTGTGTCGAACAGAGACACGTCTGTGTCTGGAAATCGCGTCTGTGAAGTATATAGGCGCGTCTGTGTCCACAATTGCAAAAACTGTTACAGTCTTAGCAAACATCAACAAGAAATCTCAGAATCACGTTTGTGTCAAACAGAATAGCGTCTGTGTCTTCAAACCGCGTCTGTGAAGTATACAGAGGCGTCTGTGTCAGGATTTGAAAAAAGTTTAACAGTCAAGCAAACAAAGAAATCAGTTTCGGCACACTTGAGCTTCCTAGGTTGTCTCTTCAGGTTTCATCTAGCATTCAGCCTGTTCTAAGGTCTTACACAGTCCATCATTGCTTCATACCTCATTTTACATTCATACTTGTCTAAACTTGAGTCAAAAGGTCACTTGCTTGTCTTCACTATACTTTGTCAACACACTACATACTACAACACTTTGCTAAGTGGTCCCTCATCAAGGTTTCTTACCTTTGGGTCTCATTTGGTCTTACTTAGAGTCAAGGTCAGCTTACCTCATCAAGAGAAACTATCCTCTCTTTGGAAGTCACACCTACTCTACAACATACATACTTGGTCTTACACTTTGGACATTGCAAGTACACCCCTAGATTCATTTACACTCCATACAACTCTTGGTCTTACATACTCTTGTCATTTTCGTCTAAGACTCTCACATATTGCTAAACACCTAGTTCATGGTTGAAACCCGTCTTCAAAAATCTAGGAGAAAAGCTAAAGAAGCTCAAGGGCCCGTAAACATGAGTTCTTATGAGTATGACAATGATGTCTTCTACAATCCTGAGCACACTACATTACCAGACATGAATGTTTATAGACACAATCCAAATATGGAAAGCGCAAACGCTATACACAACGCTACACACAATGATAATGTGGACAATTCTTCAATACTATCAGCAGACATACAAGAATCTATAATGGACCCTCAATTCAATAGATTGGTTGAAGAGATAATGAGGAGAGATCGTCAATACTTTCTAAACATGATGGCACAAAGTGGAGCTAAAATACCACATGATTTTGACTTATCTCAACTTATGGAAAGTAGACCTTCACAACAAACTCAACCTAATAGTGGAGGACCAAATAATATGATGCCGGAGTCACCATCAGTTTTGCTTCAGAAACCAGCAATCCCACATACACAAGCTCAAATGCATGATACTTACACTCAAAGACCATCATGGAGGCCTTATGTTCAAACACATGCTCAAGATATGGGTCAACCAAGACAAATGGATACTCAAGGACTTCCTCAAAATTTTGACACAAGAAGACCTCATGCCAAAATTGGGGGCAACACAATGGAAAATGAAAGGCCCATTGAATATGGTTTATATACACAAAACAGATATGGGGTCCCTCAACAAGAAATTATGCCAAGTGCTCCATACATGTCGCAACAATATCGACCTCCATATGGACATGTCTACGATCAGTATCATCCATATATGCAACAAGCTCCTCCTCAAATGGGTGTTTCAAACATGGGATATGCTACAAGAAATCCATCTCCTCCCAAAAATAATTTGGAGCAACAAATTAGAGATCTACAAAAGAAAGTGGAAGACATGGGCACATCAAAACCCACATATACTATGAGAGATATATGCCCTTATCCCTTTGATAAGAGCATTCCAATGCCTCCGTTTCCTCCGCACTTTGCAACACCGAAATTTGACAAATATAGAGGGAGAGGAGATCCCAAGGCACACATAAGACAATTCTTCACAGCTTGCATTGAGGTAGCGGCAGAAGAAACATACTTAATGAGGTTGTTCCCACAGAGCTTAGGAGATCAAGCGATGGAATGGTTTTCTCAATTACCTCCTGGTATTAAGTCATGGGGCGACTTGGCAGAGGCATTCATTCAACATTTCTCTTACAACATTGAAACAGATGTCTCAGTTACTACCTTGTGCAATACGAAACAAAAAGAAGGAGAATCTTTTGCGTCATTTTTACAAAGATGGAGAAACTTAGCTAGCAGATGCTCTTGTGAAATCCCGCAAAAACAAATGGTGGAAATGTTCACACAAAATGTTAACAAGGCTATTGGTTATGATCTCAGAAAAGCTTGTTTGTCTACATTTAAGGATGTCATTGAAAAGGGGCTAGCAACAGAAAAGGTCTTGATTGAACAAGGAGTTATCAAACTATTCAAAGAAAACAAAGAGGACTTTAAGGGAAAGGACAAACCAAAGTTTTGGAACAAGAACAAGAACACAGTTAATGATGGTGTTGTTGATGCCAACACAGTGAGACCAAAGTTCATCTTTTCTGGATCAAATTCTACCAACAATCAAGTGAACAATCAAACGGCTGCTAAACCACGAAGGAAGTACACTCCATTGGGAGAACCACTTGAATCAGTATTCAAAAAGCTTGTAGCAAACAAAGTGATCACGGTCCCAGATTTTCCTCCATATGAACCAAAGGTAAAACCGAATTGGTGGAATGATGATGAATATTGTGAATTTCATAAAAGCAAGGGTCACAAGACAAGTAATTGCCATCGATTGAAAAACATTGTACAAGATCTCATTGACAGAGGAGATATTGAGATTGAGGGACATTCATCTAACCAAGAGCATGAGGTGTTTAAGGAACCATTCCCGAAACATGACAAGGGAAAAGGCAAAGTCACAGATGATCAAGCCAATTACACCAGAACATCTTACAATTATGATTCCACTATTAATCACATCTCAATGGACAATCATATTTCTACCATCACTATCAAAAATAAAAATCCTGAGAATCCTCCTCAGCGACCTAAAATTATCCTAAAAGGTGTGGGATCTTCATCCGAAGCTACCTCTGAATGTCATGTTACAACCCGTCGAGGTAAGATCACATTGCCAGGAACCTCTTCTAAGAATACCAATCTTCCGTCAACTAAGCCTGAGTACGATCTTGTAGAGCAATTAGGGAAAACACCCGCACTCATCTCTATTCTTGAGCTCTTACGTATATCTCCTGCACATAAAGCTGTCCTTGACAAAACCTTGAGAGATACTGCTGTCCCTACTGATCTAAACGTGGACCAGTTTCAAGCCATGGTGGGATACCTATCCGTTCCACACTCCCTCACATTCACAGAAGCCGATGACGCCTCCATAAGTCAGCCTCATAATGCACCTCTACATATTGAAGCCTTCATACATAAACACCGAATAAAACGAGTCCTGATAGATGGAGGAGCAGGTCTTAATATTTGTACATTGAGCACCATCAGACAATTGGGATATTCTGACAAAGCTGTGAATGCTACAAACCAAATCACTATTAAGGCTTATGATGATGAAGAGCGTTCGTCCAAGGGCACAGTCATCTTACCACTAAGAATAGGGCCAGTCACAAAGGACGTGATTTGTCAAGTCTTGGATCTAGACCTCACGTATAACATATTGCTAGGACGTCCGTGGATTCATGAAATGAGAGCGGTCCCATCAACATACCATCAGTGCATAAAATTTCCTCATAATGGAGTCGAGGTAACGGTCAATGGTGATCCAAATCCATTCATATATTGCAATAACTTGAGATCACATACTGAGATTATCATTCCCAGCAATCGTGAGGCTACTCCTTCTTCAGCATATATTGATCCTGAGTCATTAAAGCCCTCGACATCCAAACAAGGTGAACTTAGAGCCAAGTTTCAAGACAAAGGCATGGGAGAATACACTCTGAATCAAACAATGTTCTTATGACAAGTCATGAACTCCCCCAAGGAATATGGGAGACCACATCCTAATAAGCAAATCTCCATCATGCTCTTCAAATGGGATCCTACCGTCTTTCAAAAATGGGGCGAACTAGAGGAAGAAAGTTTATATAAAATGCTATATAAGGACGCTGAAGATGATACACATGATCAAATTATAATACCCTGTGAAAACTATGGTAAAGGTTTCAAAATTCTGCAGAGATTCGGGTATGATGGAAAAAGTCCTCTCGGACTACGCAAAGAAGGTGTCATGGAGCCTCTACAACCTGAGCTAACTACAAGAAGGGAACGCTCTAAGGGGCTTGGTTTTCTAAAGCCCAAGATTCAAAACAAGAGCACAAAACAGATATGGCGAGTCAAAGTGGCTGAAGTTCAACAAGAGGATAATTATTCCACGGACTCCAATGAGTGGGAATGGGGTTCAGACAAATCCTCCAGCGACTATGAACTTAATGAGACATTTAGAGAGCCAGATGAACCTACAGAGGAGGAGGAGTTTTACAAGAAATTCAGAGTTGGTCAAGAACCGACCTATAAGGATCCCGCACAAGCTTCGTTTCAAGGCCCTAGGTCAGGATCACATAGGATGAGGACACCTGTCCCTGAGGGTGCTACTAGTAATGATAATTTGGACTCACTCACGATCGACACTGATGAGGAGAGTGCCATTGACGACCTCGATGACTACCTTGACATACCTGAATATAACCACATCTTCACTATTAGCCTTGCGGACTCTAAAAACACTAAAGACCTTCCCCTCGTTCACCCCCAACTCATTGACTGGGATCAGGATGGACCACCACAGTTTGATACATTTCAAAATGACGAAGCTATTGTTGATTATCTTGGCATTCGCGATGATCTTCCTCTTGGAGACCATAAAGCAGGATACGCCATAGAGCTAAATAACATGGCATACTTTGGTGAGGGTGTCGGGCCTTCTAGTCGCAAAAATGTGAAAATAAAGACAAAACAAGGGTCTTATGGCGAAAACCACACTGTGGCGCTCTCTGACTCTAAAAAAGTAAAGAGAAAGGACGTATCTGAGGGTGAAAACCTCTCTGAGGCGCCCGAAGATGGAAGACTTGACATTCTCCCAGCATCATATGAGGAAAAATCATCCATGTTGGTAGAGGAGACTATAAAGACAAACATTGGTACAGCAGAGGTTCCACACAACATATTTTTGGCTCAATCATTGACAGAGGCCGAGAAAGCAAGGTTCATAAGCTTCTTTAAGGAACGACAAGTCAATTTCGCATGGTCTTATGCTGATATGCCTGGACTAGACCCCGACTTAGTAATGCATCATTTAACAGTCAAACCGGGGGCAAAACCAGTAAAACAGAAATTGAGGAAAATGCATCCACAGGTGGCATTGCTAGTCAAGGTAGAGCTGGAGAAATTACTAGATGTCGGATTCATACGCCCAATTGATTATCCTGAATGGATTTCCAACTTAGTGCCTGTTAGCAAACCAGATCGCAGCATCCGAATATGTACAGACTTCAGGGATATCAACAAGGCTTGTCCGAAGGATGATTTCCCATTACCAAACATTGATTTAATTGTTGATCTCACAGCAGGCCATGAGATGTTATCTTTAATGGACGGATTCTCTGGATATAATCAGATCAGGATTGCACCTGAAGATCAACATAAAACATCATTCACTTGTCCATGGGGAACCTTCTGCTGGAATGTCATGCCCTTTGGGCTGAAAAATGCAGGTGCCACGTATCAACGAGCCATGACTACTATCTTCCATGATCTCATGCATGTAAAGGTGGAAGATTATGTCGACGACCTTTTGGTTAAATCAATAGACAGAAATACACACTTGGACATACTTTCAGTTGCTTTTGATAGGCTGGAAAAATACAAGGTAAGATTAAACCCAAAGAAATGTGTCTTTGGAGTAACCTCCGGGAAGCTCCTAGGATTCATTGTGTCTAAAAGAGGAATAGAAGCGGATCCAGCAAAAGTCAAGGCTATCTTGGACATGCCGCCACCCAAGAATATCAGTCAACTTCGGTCTTTACAAGGGAGACTCCAGTCTATACGAAGATTCATAGCACAACTTGCAGATAAGTGCAATCCTTTCCAGCACCTGCTACACAAAAACATTAAGTTCAAATGGGATGAGAACTGTCAACAGGCTTTTCAGGCACTTAAAGACTATCTTTTGAACCCGCCAGTTTTGATGCCACCAATTCCGGATCAACCATTGCTACTTTACATATCAGCTACTCCAACAGCACTAGGGGCACTACTAGCACAGCAAATACCTGACGGCAAGGAAAAAGCAGTCTACTATATCAGTCGCACATTGGTGGGATATGAGCTGAACTACACACCAATTGAGCGTGCATTTCTCGCTGTGGTCTTCGCTTCACAAAAATTACGACATTATATGCTTACTCACAAAACCAAGTTGATTGCCAGAATTGATCCACTAAAATATCTGCTCAACAAAGCTACACTTACTGGGCGACTGGCCAAGTGGGTAATGATTTTGAGTGAATTCGACATTGAATACGTGGACAGAAAAGCCATAAAAGGACAAGCCATTGCAGATCAACTGGCAGATGCTCCCATGATAGATGATGTTCCTCTACAGTCAGAATTTCCAGATGAGTCCATTCTAACAATATCACCTGCAAAGCCATGGCAACTATACTTTGATGGCTCATACACACAGCATGGGGCAGGAGCGGGTATACTCTTTATAACTCCCCAAGGCGATTCTATACCAAAGTCATACCGCTTATCATTTCCTTGTACCAACAATATAGCGGAATACGAGGCATTAACAACGGGGTTAAGAATTGCAGTTCAGTGGAAGATCCAGGAACTTCGTGTTTTTGGCGATTCTCAACTTGTCATCCGTCAAGCAACTGATGATTATCAAACAAAAGATGAAAAGCTAATGCCTTACAAACAACTGGTAGATGATCTGAAACAACACTTTGCAAAGATAGAGTTTGAGCAGATACCAAGAGAACAGAATCGCGCTGCTGATGCCATGGCTACAATTGCTTCACTCATTGACCTACCGCAAAATGAGACCTGTTATGAGTTCCTGGTTGACAACCTGCTGATTCCGTCATATGAGATCACTCTTACGGAAATGATATGTGTTGTTGGTCCTGAATCCCAGTTATATGGTTCCATATTCACATACCTTCGCGACAACATCTTACCTCCCGATTTATCGAACAACCAACGCCGCACTTTCATCCGCCAATCCTCCCGATACGTTATCCTAGCTGATATCCTATACCGACGAGGTCTAGATGGCACCCTCCTTAGATGTTTAGAGAGTGACGAAGCTCAGATTGCGTTACGAGAAGTGCACGAAGGGATATGTGGTCCGCATACTAGTGGTCCTACCTTGGCCAAGAAACTCATCAGGACTGGATACTACTGGCCTACTATGGAAAAAGATGCATATCAGTTTGTCAAGAAGTGTAAGCAGTGTCAAATTCATGGAGACCTCATACACGCACCAGCACAAGAACTACAGCCACTTGCATCTCCTTGGCCCTTTTGTCAGTGGGGACTCGATCTCATAGGCAAGATTCACCCTCCTTCTTCCAACGGACATAAATTCATTATCACAGCCACAGAGTATTGCACAAAGTGGATTGAAGCCGTGCCTCTCACGCAAGTTACTGGGAAACAAATCGCTACTTTCATCCTGAACTACATCATTTGCCGATACGGGATTCCTACTTCCATTATCACTGACAACGGGCGTCCTTTCAAGAACCAGGATGTTCGTGAACTCTGTGAGCGATTCCATATCTCTCATCGTTTCTCCACACCATATTACCCCCAAGGTAATGGCCAAGCTGAGGCGTCTAACAAAACAATTCTCAAGATACTTAAAAAGACAGTCGACGACGCTGGCCGTAACTGGCATGTCCAACTCAATCCCGCACTTTGGGCCTATCGTACCAGTGTCCGCACACCTACAGGGGCTACACCTTACTCACTTGTCTACGGTGCTGAAGCCATCTTGCCTATTGAGGTCGAATTACCTTCTTTACGGGTCTCCTTGAGAAACATAATCAACGATGAAGACTACAGGGTCTCTCGCTTACAAGAACTAGAACTGCTGGAGGAACGACGACACACTGCTTTTAATCATCTCAAGGCTTACCAACAACGAATGAGTCGCAGTTACAATCACAAGGTCAAGCCTCGCACATTTGAGGTAGGTGACTTAGTCCTCAGAGAGAACCCCAAGAATCAGCAAGATAGAGAAAAGAAGGGCAAATTTGAACCCAACTGGCTTGGTCCTTACATCATCACAGCAGTATATGGATCTGGGGCATATCAGCTCTCAACTACAGAAGGGGAATCTTTGGAGGATCCTATCAATAGCATGCACCTTCGCAGGTTCTACACATAAGCTCTTTTTGAGTATCCTAATGCAAAAATACAAAAAAATAAAAAAAAATTCAAAAATACAAAAAAAATTATAAAACAAAAAAATCGTTACTTGGTGAAAACCTGGCAAATAGGCGCCTTGTGACAACAAAAAAATTGAAAAATCGAAAAAAGTAAAGAGAAATAATTTCGTCCAACGGTGAAAACCACTTCGGTGGCGCCCTGGGCAAGTACCATGGTGAAAACTGGGTCACCAGCGCCATGCGTAGAGACTTTGCTCCTCCCTCTTTCAGGATTCTCTTTCATCTTTTCACTTCGCACACACTCACGACCAATTCACTCACAATAAACTTACCATTCCCATCATGGCTTGTTATTGATCTACCCAAGATTGGTTAACCATTCATAATAAACCCTCCCTTTTCACTCCCTTTCCATCCATAATAAATCAGATCCTATCTGTGACTACGGCCAATTCCTACGTCTAGTAATGGGTGTGGAACTGAGAACATCACATGTTTCGAGGAGTACAGTTTCTTTCAGCTCTCTTCAGTCTATCCGCGCACAATTCGCAATAAAGCAACATTTTGCATCGCAGATCCGCAATAAAGTTTCATCTTCTCCACAATAAAGTATCAGTTTCATGGATTCAGTCAGTTTCCAAGGAGACACAGCAGCAACAATGGGCTTCAACAAAATCAAATCTTTCAACAGACTCAGACAACATATGGTTCAGTGCTATCTATCCTTTTTGTGAAAGTGAACATTGTGACCACAATCAAAATTTGACTTAAACAAGTGACAAGAGACACTAAACTTGAGGACTACAGTGGATGTTGGTGTCGAGTCTTGGTTTTCTTTTGATTTTATCTTTTGGTGACATGTCTTTTAGCTTTTCCAGGATGTCTTTGACTAGAGATTCTATCTCCAGGATGTCTTTGACTAGAAAGGCGAGGATGGGGTATCGTCACCTATTTGCATTTGCTGTCTGTGGATTGTCTTTTAGTAATGCTATGACTTGTCCAAGGATATGAGGACACTGTGAGTCTAGTATGAACTGGGGCATTCCTTGTTTGTGACTGTCTTATCTCCATGCAAACAGGTACAATGACTTTCTGGGCCGAACATATGCCTCGATTGTCATAACCTATTCTGCCATAATAAAGCTCAATGATGATAACGCACAAGAAGCTCTTTCACGTTCATATCTTCTGTCTTCCATCCCCCTTTCTTGATTGACTTCCATTGTCCTTCTCGAGTCCGCGTAGCCCGCTATCACATGACTGAGTATAATGACACACCAAAAACATTTGCATTTCATATAGTTGCACCTGCATCACCACATATAAGCATTTCATACATATAGATATTATAATTGCATCACATCCTGCATACAACACATGTTAGCACATCTCACATTTTCATTATGTAAATAATCATTTGCATTATCATATTCATTTGCATCACATACATTTTCATTCGCATCATGCATCACATATACAACATAAAAGAACAAAAATATATGGCATTGCATCATATAAGCATCCATATCATAAAACATGCATCACATAAGAACATCTCATCACATAAGGTACACATGCATATAGCTGCCGCAAAAGATGAATCATCTCATATATATAATCAAATGTGTCATAATACAATGATGTCAAAAGAATCATATGGCTACAAAAGAATCACCCGCAGGTGTCTACAATACAACAATGATACATCTACTGATACAATGGGAGCCCACTATAGCTATGAGGAACTCCCTCCCTCGGAGCCGCCTCGCCTCGACGGAGTCTGAGCTATAGATGGACCCGCCCCAGGATCCCCCTGTCCCTCTGGTGGTGGTGGAGGCCCCATAACCCCACCGCTGGATGCCTGTCTCCTGCGGCTCCCTCCCGTAGCCGTCGCTGTGCGCGACGATCTCTGGAAGCTCCTAGCCCGCTGCTCTGCTGGCACGGCTGCATAATATAGATCCCTCCAGTAGGCGATCTCCTCTCCGGCTCGCAAAACATATGCGTAGCCTACCCCTGCATCCTCTGCTGCACGCCTACCTGCCCTCAGAGCTGTCTTGGCCTCGGTATATCTCTGGATGGCCTGATCCCTCTCCCGCTCTGTATCTCGGACCCTGATCCTGAGGTGGTTCCTCTCTCGAACCAAATCCTCAATCTCATCTGCCTGGCCCTGGCAGATCTCCCGCAGCCTAAGCACCTCATCCTCCTCGGAGTCTCTGCTCTCCGTCCCTGCCTGTGGCTCCTCCTCTACAGGTGCCTGTCCCTGTGCCTCTGCCTGCACCTGTCCCTGTGCCTGTATAGGTACCTGTGGCTGTACCTGTCTCTGTCCCTCTGGCTGCACCTGTCTCTGTCCCTCTCTGGGACCCTGTGCTGCTGGCACCTGTAGGGGCAGTCCACCCCGTCCTCTCACCACTGGAGCTGCTCTCTCCTGACCTCCCTCCCTCCGAGGTGCTACCCGTCTCTCTCCCACCACTCCCCTCCGCCTCCGCCGGCCCCTACCTGCATCCCCTCCTCCATCATCATCATCTCCTCCACCCTCTCCATCCACTGGCTCTGCCGGATCTGTCAACCTAGGAAATGGATGCTCTGCCCAGTACGCAGAGTACTCTGCGTCCATCCCTGCATCATCTACCTCTGGCCACATGTCCCATGGCATCGGCATCATCTCCGCTAGCTGCATAACTGCCTGATCATATGATAGCAGTGGGCCGAACTGCACCTGATCTCTGACCGTACGGGCATACATGCCCGAGCCTCGCGACATCCTCTGAATCCTGCCATACTGCCTGCATACCCTATCCACCAGCTGTCTCTCTAATATATAGGGCGTCCGCCCAATCAGGTACCTGCTCCGGAAGGTGTAGGGCAGCTCCAGTGCATCGTCCCCCCACTCCTCGCACCCCAGGTACGGCCTCCAAATCACCATGTCAATATCATCAATGACTCTCCTCCAGTGCTCCAATCTCCCAATCCGAGGCTGGGATGTAATCATCGCATATAGGTGCACAAAACTCTGTCCCTGTCCTCTGCCTCTGAAATGAATAGGCCGTGTGATGGGAAGGTGCTCATAGGCCCACACCTGCAAGAGAGTCACACCGCAGCCCAAACCCACTGATCCATGGTATACAAACTGATGCAGCTCATAATACAAATGTGCTAGGACACATGGCCCCCATGCATACCTAGTGTGCTCTGCCATCAGCGTCTCCAAGGCCCCTCCCCAGCCCACTGCCAATCCTCGTGTGGCCCTGTCTGGACACAAGTATCCACTGATAACTCCCCCAACAACTGCCGGCAATGCTAATCCTGTGGCAGTCATGGTGTCCCAGGCTACATGGCCTGCTCGCATCTCCAACTCAGGATCCTGAAAGACCCGTCTCAAGGCCTCCCTGTCACCGTCACGGTCGTAGGGGATCAACTCTCCATCAATGGGAACATGTAATATCCTGTATACATCCTCCAGTGTCACTGTCATCTCACCCATCGGCAGGTGAAACGTGCATGTCTCTGAGTGCCATCTCTCGGCCAACGCAGTCAGCAACCCCATGTTTGCCCGAAACTCGGGCACATAGAGCATATGTGTGAGGCCCATCTCCTCAACGGAAATCATGTCCTGGATAGACAACTCTGGTCGCAACCTCTGAGTCGATGGGAATCTCTCCCGTGACTCCAACATCGGCAAATACTCCTGCAGTCAAGCAAATCAATCTTGTCAGTTATCGTGGCATTCACTGTTTATCACAAAATGCTACTTGCTACCTAAATGCATATGGCTATCTACCCTAGTGACACTCACTGTTCATCACAAAGTGTTGCTATTTATCCTAGTAGTGCTCATTGTTCATCACAAAGTACTACGTGTGTGACATTCCCTGTTCATCACAAAGTGTCACTCACATTCGCACTCCCTGTTCATCACAAAGTGCTGTCTATCCTGGTGCTCCCTGTTCATCACAAAGTGCCTTGATCTATCCTAATCTTCCTAGAGGACCTGCTTGAGTGTATCCTCTCAGCAGCTTATCCAATCGACAGCGTATGTTCATCACAGAACTGCCGATTTGACCTAAAGGACTAAAAACATGCATTTAAACACACAAACGCACTATTTCAACACACACGCGCTTTTAACTCATAAACGCGCTTATAGACTGCATAAACGCGCCTCTGCAACACAGACGCGCTTTCTGAACACAAACGTGCCTATGCCAGACACAAACGCGACCAGGGAACACAGACGTCCCTACATGACATAAACGCTATTCAAAAGCACAGACGCTACTACATTTCACAAACGCGTCCGCATTCAACACAAACGCGGTTCCAGGCACAGACGCGCCTGGACCCGACACAGACGCGCCTGTTGGACACAGACGCGCCTGGCGCTGACACAGACGCGGTTGCGCGTTTTTGCACTTTTAAACTATCCTATTTCTAGCGCATTTATTGCTCCTAAACATGCATTTATGACAAAACTCGAAATGCGTGAAAGTACGAGGAGGTTTTCGGGTACTTACCGGCTCTCCTGCATCGGCTGGTCGCTGGAATCGGCGAACACGGTCGAATCTATGAACGAATGCCATCGCTGCTGACTACTGCTACTCTTTTCTCGCTCTGCACTGTGATCTCGTAAGGGTGTGGATGACAATGAGGATGTCTTTTGCCCGTGGTCTATCTTATAGCCTACCCTAGCCCTCGCCCTCATTTCCCGAGTCAGTCTTCCTCATCCCTTGACTTTGTCACTTTATCCAATCAGTCCATTCTATCCCATCTTTCTTATCGAGAGATTGTCTGCAATCTTTCCAGACTTTTTCATCCAATCTCTCGAGGGAGCATATCATTCCCATCCTGGGGCAACTCTGTATCAGTTCATCTTATTTTCTTTGAAACAACGCGACAAGCCGCATTGTCTCAAAGAGGGGCAAAATGTAGACACCCAAAATTGTCATGTCTAATTAAATAAATATTTTATTTATTTAATTATCTAAGCCTAATTCTTCTATTAATTAAATAAATTTTTATTTATTTAATTAATTCATTTATCCTCTTCTAGCCTTATTTCTCATTTAAATAAATACATTTATTTATTTAAATTATCCCTTTCCTAAATTAAATAAATATTTTATTTATTTAATTGTCCTACTTCTTCTATTAATTAAATAAATCTTTATTTATTTAATTAATTCATTAACCTTTTCTACACATGACACATGTCATTCATCTCTTATTTCCTACACTACCTACCCCTTTCATTATTTTGGTATTTCTTATACCTACCCTCTAATCCTAGCCGACCTCTCTTTTTACACCTCTCAATCTTAACCCTCCATTGTATGCTTTTTGACTTAAAATTGTAGAACTTTGCCCCCCAGTTATTTTGATATTAGGGGAGATCAACTCTTGCTCTTTTTGCTTCATATGAGTTTTATCCTTGACTTTGATTTTTGTAGAGTCCAATAGCTTTTGATTTTGATTTGGACTGAAGCACTTTTCTTTATTTTTGAATTTTAGATTTTTCTTTTCAAAGCTTGATTTTTGATCCCCAATGAGTAAGGGCTTTTGTAATTCTTGTTGATCCAAGTCTGGAAGTGGAGTGGAAATGGAATGAGTGGATGATATGGTAAGGCTATGTGAGTTCTCAAGAGGGTTGGCGATACACTCAATAGATTCTTTGTTAGAACCACTCTTAGGACTATTGATATCAAGAGTTGCTTGCACCGCTAGAGGAGATTTGCATTCAGACTTAGTAGCCACAACACTAGGTGGTTCACACCCAATTCCTTGGCATTGAAAATTGTTTGTAGGTTGTTCTTGTTGACAGAATACCTTAGGAGATAATGGGAGTTGGTCAACATGAAATATATACTCACCACATCCTAGGTCTTTAATCTTGAACTTTTCTTTTAGCTCTGCTTGTTTGGATGTAGAAGCTTTTAAGGATTCAGGATCCACATATGCCGATGAAGGAATAGCTTCTCGATTAGCTGGAATTGTTATTTCAGATCTAGGTTGCAGATTGTTGCAATATATGAATGGATTTGGATCCGCTTTGACGGTCACTTCAACTCCATTGTGTGGAAACTTGATACATCGATGATATGTAGATGGGACTGCGCTCATTTCATGAATCCATGGGCATCCCAAGAGTATGTTGTATGTGAGATCGATGTCTAGGACTTGACAAACTACATCCTTTGTAACTGGCCCAACTCTGAGAGGTAAGGTGACTGTGCCCTTGGATGAACACTCTTCATCGTCATATGCCTTGATGGTGATTTTGTTTGTAGAATTCACAGCTTTATCAGAATATCCCAATTGTTTAATGGTGTTCAATGTACAAATGTTTAGACCAGCTCCTCCATCTATCAGGACTCACTTTATTCAATGTTTGTGTATGAAGGCTTCAATATGTAATGGTGCATTATGTGGCTGACTTACGGAGGCGTCATCGGCGTCTGTGAATGTAAGGGAATGTGGAATGGAAAGGTATCCCACCATGGCTTGAAACTGGTCCACGTTCAGATCAGTAGGAACGGCGGTGTCTCTCAAGATTTTGTCCAGAATAGCTTTATGTGCGGGAGATATGCGTAATAGCTCAAGGATTGAAATGAGCGCGGGTGTCTTCCCTAACTGTTCTACAAGGTCATACTCAGGTTTGGTTGATGAAGAAGCGGTGTTTTTAGTGGAGGCACCTGGCAACGTAATTTTACCTCGACGAGTTGTAACATGACATTCAAAGGTATGTTCGGAAGAAGATCCAACACCTCTTAGGACAATCTTGGGTCTCTGAGGAGGATTCTCAGGGTTTTTGTTCTTGATGGTAATAGTAGAGATATGATTGTCCATCGAGATATGATTGATAGTTGAATCATAGTTGTAAGGTGCTCTAGTATAGTTGGCCTGATCATCTGTGACTTTGGCTTTTCCCTTGTCGTGCTTTGGGAATGGTTCCTTAAACATCTCATGTTCTTGATTGGATGAGTGTCCCTCAATCTCAATATCACCTCTATCAATGAGATCTTGCACAATGTTCTTCAGTCGATGACAATTACCTGTTTTATGACCCTTGCTTTTATGAAATTCACAATACTCATCATCATTCCACCAATTCGGCTTAACCTTTGGTTCATATGGCGGGAAATCTGGAATTGTAATCACCTTGTTTGCCACTAACTTCTTGAAAACTGACTCAAGTGGTTCTCCCAATGGGGTGTACTTCCTTCGTGACCTGGAAGTTGTTTGATTATTCACTTGATTGTTTGTAGAACTTGATCCAGAAAAAATGAATTTGGGTCGCACTGTATTGGCATCAACAACACCATCATTGACTGTGTTCTTGTTTTTATTCCAAAATCTTGGCTTGTCTTTTCCTTTAAAGTCATCTTTGTTTTCCTTGAATATCTTAATAACTCCTTGTTCAATTAGGACCTTTTCTGTCACTAAGCCTTTTTCAATGACGTCCTTGAAGGTGGACAAACAAGCTTTCCTTAGATCATAGCCAATGTCTTTGTTAACATTTTGTGTGAACATCTCTACCATTTGTTTTTGTGGAATCTCACAAGAGCATGTGCTGGCTAGATTTCTCCATCTTTGTAAAAATGATGCAAAAGATTCTCCCTCTTTTTGCTTAGTATTGCACAAAGTAGTGACTAATATGTCTGTCTCTATGTTGTAGGAGAAATGTTGAATAAATGCCTCTGCTAAGTCACCCCATGACTTAATACCACGTGGGAGTTGGGAGAACCATTCCATAGCTTGATCACCTAAGCTTTGTGGGAATAATCTCATCAAATATGTCTCTTCTGCTGCTATCTCAATGCAAGCTATGAAAAATTGTCTTATGTGCGCCTTAGGATCCCCTTTTCCTCTATACTTATCAAATTTAGGCGTCACAAAGTGTGTAGGAAAAGGAGGCATTGGAATGCTCTTGTCAAATGGATAAGGACATATGTCTCTCATTGTGTATGTTGGCTTTGATGTATTTATGTCCTCCATTTTCTTTTGTAAGTCCCTGATTTGTTGCTCCAAATTTCTCTTAGGTGGAGATCGACTTCTTGGACCATATCCTATGTTTGAGGTACCCATTCGAGGAGGAGCTTGTTGCATATATGGATGATATTGATCATACACATGTTCATATGGAGGAGGTCTGCAATAATGTTGTGTATGTGGACCACTTGGTATAGATTCATGTTGAGGAACCCCATATCTATTTTACGCATGTATACCATATTCTACAGGCATGTCATGTTCCATTGTGTTGCCCCCAAATTTGACATGAGGTTTCCTTGTGTCCAAATTTTGAGCATGCCTTGGAATATCCCCTTGTTTTTGTGGTTGATCCTTAGCTTGAGTATGTGATTGAGCATATCTGTCAGCGTACGACCTCCATAATGGTCTGCGAAGGTAAGTATCATATGCTTGACCATGTGTATGTGGCACCTCTGGTTTTTGAAGCAAAGCTGATGGTGATTCAGGCACCATATATGGTCCTCTATTTCCTCCACTATTAGGTCTCCTTTGATCCATGTTGGAGTGAGTTTGTTGCAAAGGTCGGTTTTCCATTTTTTGAGACATGTCAAAATCATGAGGTATCTTGGCTCCACTTTGTGCCATCATGTGTAAGAAGTATTGTCTATCTCTCCTCATTATTTCCTCAACCAATCGATTGAAATGGGGATTCATAATGGATTCTTCCACATCTGCTGAAAGTACTGAAAAGTTGTCCACATTGTCATTTTGTGTAGCATTGTTGTTTATAGTGTCCATGTTCTCAACATTTGGATTGTTTCTATAGGCATCCATGTCAGGTAATGTAGTATGATCAGAATTGAAAAAGATCTCATTGTCATACTCATAAGAACTCATGTTTGTGGACTCTTGAGCCTCTTTAGTTTCTCTCCTAGATTTTTGAAGACGGGTTTCAACCATGAACTAGGTATTGACCAAGATGTGAGAGACTAGATGAAAAATGGAAAGAGTATGGAAGACCAAGAGTTGTATGGAGTGTAAATGTATCTGAGGTGTACTTGCAATGTCCAAAGTGTAAGACCAAGTATGTATGTAGTAGAGTAGGTGTGACTTCCAAAGAGAGGATAGTTTCTCTTGATGAGGTAAGTTGACCTTGACTCTAAGTAAAACCAAATGAGACCCAAAGGTAAGAAACCTTGACGAGGGACCACTTAGCAAAGTGTTGTTGTATGTAGTGTGTTGACAAAGTATGATGAGGACAAGCAAGTGACCTTTTGACTCAAGTTTAGACAAATGTGAATGTAATGTAAGGTGTAAAGCAATGATGGATTTTGTGAGACCCAAAGACAAGTTGAATGCTAGATGAAAACCTAGAGAAACAACCTTGGAAGCTCAAGAATTCCGAAACTGATTGTTCTTGTTTGTTGGACTGTAAAATTTTTCCAATTTGTGAAGTTGTTGGTTGTGACCAAATCTGAATGTTTGACTATTTTTCGTGACAAGAGGACACAATGTTGTTGAGGACTCAATGTTTGCAAGTGTTTAGACTTCAAAATGACTCCAAGAAAGTGTGTTGTTTGATGTAAAAATGTTTTGCATACACTTGAAAACACAAAAGACACAATGTTTTGTTGTTTGGTCTTGAATGTTTTGAATGTTTAACATAAGTCAAGCACAATTCTTATGGCTAGCCAAGACAATAGTTGTTGATCCCACATAGGGTTTTACCCCCGAGGCTACACTATTCAAAGCGGATACTTAGATGCTTGACCTCACTGGCTCCACCCTCGGCACTCACTTCTCGGGTCAGCCAAGCATCAGTCCCCATGAAAACTCCCCATGGCGAACTTTGTATCTCTACTAAGAACCGTATGTGTGTGGGCCACTACCAGAGGTCCGACCTCCTGCCCCAACAACTAGAAGGATTTGGGCCTCTAAAACAAAATGGTGCTAGTAAGGGCATCCGCTCGTGTGTCCATACATGCGGCACTTTCAGCTCTGTAAATACAGAAGGCTCCCAGCCGGTAGGGATTACGCCCTACAAATGATCAAATAAATTTGATCAAACGGGTTTATGGGGAGTCATAGTGTCGGTATGAACTAATCAGCACACGTTATTCATAGTTTTCACCATGAATACATTTGATTATAGTGGTTCGGAAGAGGTGGGTTTTCCTCGCTACCACTTGGGTCATTCTCTTCTCACTAGTAGTCCTAATGACCACACGGGAAGACAGGCCCTCTAAAGATTGAACAAAAAGAGCCTATTGCTCAAGACACAAAAGACAATGATTCAATTTTAGTGCACCAATGGAAGTGTTTGCTAGTCTATGAAAACAAGGCACACAATAAAAATCCAAAAACCCTTGCCAAGGATCTGCAACAAAGATTTATTAGTAGTTTGGATTGTTTGAAATAATCACCCCTTCCTGCAAGCACACAAGTTAGGTAAATTTTAGATCCAAATGACTTTGTGAAATAGGGGCCTTCAATAATGCGTTTTGTTGACCAATTCAAAGATATGATTCATCATAAAAAAAGACCACCTGTAAAATTTCAAGAGATTTCCAGAAATGTAAGAAAATCCAAAAAATTTGCTAATTTGCTCCAAAAATTTATTTTTTATGAAAAATCATAAAAAATTCATATAAAATGTAAAATCAACCCAAAAAATCTGAAATTTTTACTGGAGAGTCCTTATGGTCTTGCAAACCTGCACAAAAAATTTTCTACAACAAATCCAAGCAGTTTGTGAGATATGAGTAAAATAATGCAAAACCCTAATTTTCAAAGATCTGATTTTTGAGGAATGATTTTGCATCAAATTAAAATCACAAAGAACAGATCCTATGTATAATTATGAGATATTTTCAAAAATATAAGAAAATCCAAAAAATTCTTTCATTTGCTCAAAATTAATTTTTTATGAAAAATCATAAAAAATTCATACAAAATGCAAAATCGATCCAAAAAATCTGAAATGTTTACTGAATCTTTTTGATACGTTTCCTGACCTGCACAAAAAATTTTAAGTCAAAATTCAAAACGGTTTGTGAGATCTGATCAAAATAAGGAAAAACCCTAATTTTTAAAGATCCGATTTTTAGGGAAATATTTTTCATCAAAATTAAAATCACAAAGAACAGATCCTATGTATAATTATGATGGATTTCCAAAAATATAAGAAAATCCAAAAAATTCTCTCATTTGCTCTCAAAATTAATTTTTTATGAAAAATCATAAAAAATTCATAGAAAATGAAAATGTGCTCCAAAAATTCTGAATTTTGGCTTGAGAGCTCCTGATACTTTCTTCAACCTGCAAAAAACATTTGGTGCAAAATTTCCTAGCCATTTGTGAGATATGATCTAATCTCTCCAAGATCTTGATTTTGTGTCCAAAACCCTAGCTGCACAAGGTTATTCTCCAAATTGTTTTACAAAATAGCAATATAGGGTTAGAAAAATCTGCAAAAAAAACATAGATCTAAGAAAAATCCATGTCCCACGGGGCGTGCCAAAATGTTTATGGTGAAAATGGATAACAATAATAACAATATTGAAAGGCTAAATGAATTCAACTACAAAATCCTAGCCTAACAATCAACAAAGATCCACCATAACATATGAAGATTACCTAAGACAATGCAAATCAAATGAAATCACAAAGATTATACCATCACATGTCCAATAGGGTTTGGATCTCCATTCTTCCTATCTCCATTGATCTTGCTTGATATATATTTGCTCTCAGATTTTTATATGCACAAGAGCTCAACAAAGAACGGAATGTGGTTGCAAGTAGGATCATAGTGTAGTCGAGTCCTCCAAATTGTCGATTAGGCTGAGTGATTAGGGTTTGATAATGAAGAAGGCATCTCCTTAAATAGAAGACACAATATGAAATGGAGGGATAAGATTGAGAGGTGTAAAAAGGAGGTCGGCTAGGATTAGAAGGTAGGTAAAGGAAATAATAAAATAATTAAAGGGGTAGGTAGTGTATGAATTAAGAGATGAATGACATGTGTCATGGGTAGAAAAAGCTAATGAATTAATTAAATAAATAAAGATTTATTTAATAAATAGAAGAAGTAGGATAATTAAATAAATAAAAATATTTATTTAATTTAGGAAAAGGATAATTTAAATAAATAAATGTATTTATTTAAATGAGAAATAAGGCTAGAAGAGGATAAATGAATTAATTAAATAAATAAAGATTTATTTAATTAATAGAAGAATTAGGCTTAGATAATTAAATAAATAAAATATTTATTTAATTAGACATGACAATTTTAGGTGTCTACAGATATCAATTCAACAATCATACATGACTACACTCAGTCATTTATAGAGACATCTCAGATATGAAATGAAGTCTTCTGGGGAAGACAAACAACCATGTGACTGTTGGGCTTCATATACCCAACAAATACATTAAAAAGGAAAATTAGACAAAATATAATTTAAAAAGTACATTATGTTTCATATTGATGTCTTTTAATTGTTATCAAATTAATAAAATTAACAAATAAAAATATATTAAGATAAAATGGATGTCTAAATTTCTATATAGAATCTCTATATATTTGATATTTAGATTCATAGAATCTTTATAAACATAAAATATCATGATGGAACTTTCAAGTACTCTCAATGAAGAAGAGAATCGTATAAGTGGAAGAACAAAATCAAAGAATTAATTTGAGCATTGGACTTGAAAAAGGAGGATCTTAATTTTGAAAGAATTAAGTCTTATTGTCTATGCCATAATAAGATTTATTAGTACTAGAATATATGATAAAGTTCACAAAGGAATAGAATGAGTAAAGTTTATAATTGTTCAAGATTTTATTTTTTTTATGATTCAATTTTTTTGGTTTAATGTGTTAATTTTAATAAGTTATATTTTTATTAAAAAATTTAGTTAAGAATTTAATGTGGCTAGATAGTCAACAAGTTGTTTAAATGAAAATAGAACAGTCTTATAAAATCAAAGTTGTGTCCTATGTAAAGTTAAAATCAAATTATGATATAACTGTGAAGTTCCTATAGCATTCTTAAACTTGAATTATTTTAATAGAATATTTAATCTATTCATAAAATTATTTTTAATTAGTTAAGAAAAGATTTTGAAATGACCCTGACTCTTATAAAGATAGACCATTCATTATATTTTTTAATAAAAATGATATAATTAGTTTGATGACCAATTTATGGGTTTGCTCCAAGGTAGTATATTCCGAGTCAAAGAGGAATAAGAAATTGAATATCAATCTAGTGCATATTGGGATTAGAAGTGTATGTTTGCTTTGGTCAGAGTTTCCCTAGATTCTTTATTAGTGAGCATGCTTTTATAATTGGTAGCTCACTCCATATATAAAAGAGAAGTATTTACTAGGTTGGATACATGTTAGAATGGGTTGTATTGTCTATCCAACATTCTAAATGCACACTTGACCATACTTGTGAATAAATTGAAATTTGATTTATGAATTGATGAGTTGCTCACATTGTAGATTTATTTATTCACTGTAAAAAAAAGTTAGATGACTGGTAACTACTACTTATGACTTATATATGAGATCATTGAAACCCTAGCTAGATAAGTAGAGGGGAAAGGAACCTCAAATCCTTATCTCAAAGTAGAAACTGCTAGTGGTTATTTCCTTATCATAGCCAAATAACTTTTCTCTGAATATTTATTATGCCAAAAGGCATCTACAATGACATCAAAATGTTGTAAACAAAAATCAATTTTGAAACAATTTGACATGCAAATGATCGGTAAATGCATGAAATATGCCATCTTTTGGTTTTTGGGGAGGTGTTATTTTATTACTCCATATAAAATAGAACCCTCACCACTTGTCCCCAATTATATGAAACTGTTACATTCAAATGATAGTGGAAGACTGTCATAATATTTAAAAGGAAACGATCAACTCTATTATTATCCATATTTTTGAAACTCTTATATACTACTAATATTGTTGAAATCGCCAGATTCCTTCTATTATAAGATATCTCTCCGCATAATTTACCTATATTTTTTAAATATAGATATACTAGTTAAATTACATTTGAATTCATGTTAATATTTGTGCATGATCTATTTTACTGTTATAGGTCTACACACTTTACAATTTTTTTTCTTGCAATAAACTGAATATCTACTAATAAAACAATTGGTAAATTTAATTATCAGAATCAAGAGGTCAGAATGACTAAGTTGGGAGAATAATATTTACTTGACTAAAAGAAAAGAGGCATAGAATACAAGGCATTTATACGATGCAGTCATCAATCGTTGAAACAAAGTGATATCTTGGTCGTACTTCCAATCATCTTTGGCTACTCAATGAATAAATAAACCAAAAGTGAGCTGATTTGGTCAAATTGTTATTTCTTGCTTGAAAATAAGGGAATATTTGTAACACTTAATGATCCGAATTATGGATTCAGATGACAACACTTAAGTGAGAACCTGCGGTATTGTGGATGAACAAGATAACACGGAATTGAAGAAAGCCAAAAAGTGATCTATTCCATTCAAAAATCCAACATATAGTAGTTCATGAGATTCCAAGGGTCACAAAAACCCCTTGAGAATCGAAACCCAACAGTCACTTTTGTTTATTACATAATAAAATCTAGAACTACGAAAATTTCAAAAAAACTATATGAAATTTTGTCCTAACTTTAACTAGGCATAACTTTCTCCTCGGGACTTGAAATTACGAGCCGTTTAACTCGTTGGAAAGCTCGTTGGAAAGGTCTCCAAGAGTTAGAAGCAAAGTCATGAAAAAACATGCCTACGGCAACGTTTTAAAGGACAAACCAAACTTTCAAGGACTGAAAATGCCCTAAAAGCCTTCAAAAATAAGAATTACTAGCATATAGAAAAACTAAAAAATATATATAAAAATATTTCAAATTTTCTTCTGATCACTAAAAACTAGTATGCTCTGGTTATATCCAGTCGAGTTTATGCGGCAGTCCCCATTGTTGCTACTTTGGAAGAAACACTGTGCTACTTTGAGCGAACTGATAAAATTATTCAACGCAGTTGAATTAATAAATGAATTCCTGGCCTCTGTGGGTATGGTATTTACAAATCAAAGGCCTTTTGTGCATGACAGCAAGGTCATTGAATCAAACCTTAACTACAAATTACTCCTGAAATTTTAAAAGAATTATAGCAATATTTGAGATTAAGAAGTAACAATTCAATGGTGATCAACTCTTGCTAAGCCATATGGATATTTTCTTGTCTGGCTGGTAAAAGGATCAGCCAGTCTCTGCTGGAGTTGTGGTCAGTGAATTGGTGAAACATTTATCATCTATAGGCGGGATAGATTGGATCCAAGAGGGAAGTACGATACAACAATTGGGGCACTGCATGAATTGCCCTTTTCCTTGTGAGTAGAATCTTTCATCTTCTTTCCATTATCATCTTCCTTTCCTTGTTCTTGAGGGAACACATCATTTGTAGCGGGTAATATGAAGCAACTCTGCACAAATCCGAATTTACCCATTTTGGAGAAGTTTATAGAAACGTTGCAGATAGGGATGACTCTGGAATTTAGAGGAAAGTTGTAGTAGTTCACAATATTGTAATGTGGAGTAGTGCTTAGCAATAGATTGTTGTATGAATTTACATGAGAATAGGCATGCCTCCATCGTTTAAATTGCGTGGAATGCACGCCAAGTACAAGCCGTCATGGATTGTTGTGGTCAACAATTAAGCTGCCCACGTTTATGGTGGGTAATAACAAAGAAATTTCCAGAATAACATTTGGGTAATAAATGGTTTAATTCTGGTGGTTGGTCAAACTGATAAGCCTCACAATGAATAAATAGAAATCATGAGCAGATTCGACCGAATTTGATTAGCCTACGAAGGGAAGGGCCATATATGCTGCAGTTGTCAAAATGAATGATTAGCCTGTGGGGGCATGAGGATTACAATTTTATTTCTTCCTTGAAAAGAAGCTAATAATTGTGACATTTAAAATAATTTTCAATCCTTTTTTTAACGCAATGTTTACCTAATAATGCAACTTTTATTTTTGGTATTAATTCTGATATTAGAATGTAATTGTTTGCTATCTTGAAGCCCAATGCAAGTAGATGCTGCAGCTGTCATTGTAGGAAGAAATAAAAGAAGCTTCAATTCAAATTTGGCTCCGAACAAATTAATTAATGATTTATTTTTAAAAATTTATATAATTTTTTAATAGGTATTTTAGAAATTTAAGTTTGGTTAAATAAGGTTACAAATGAGGTATTTTATTTTTAACATGAATACACAATATTAATGTAAATAATTCAATTCAAAATTTTAGCACACTAGTCTATTGAGTGTATTGAGCATTAAGTCACTTGACATGAATGCAATGAATCAATGAGAGTGCAATGCTTATGTTTGCAATAGTCCAAAGAGGTTTGAATCTTGGTGGCTTCATCAATAATGCTACAATTTCACCATCACACTATATCATGAATGAAATTTTCTTATATAATTTTAATTATGTTATTATTAATTTTTATGTAAAAAATATGATAAATGTATTAATAAGAAATATATGTTGGTGTATGTGGTTCTTACTCTGGAGTATTTGCCTATGGAGCAAGAAGTTGTGCACATCTGCCCTAAACCTTTGGCATCTCCTCACTATCTTCAATTGCAATCAATGTTAGAGGTGAAGGAAGTAGTCCTTGGGGGATCTTGAGGAATGCTCCTTCCTTTCAAATTGCACATGCATTTTACAACAACAAGAGTTTAATTGCTTATTAGTTTAAGGTCTGCATTTTTTAAATAATCTTTGACTTATGGTAATATTTCCAGGTAACACCAAATCATCTAAATTTTTTCTATAAAATTCAGTTTGAGTTATATCTAATAGGTTTTTGACAATTGACTCTTTTTTCCAATAAACTCAATGGCACTTGCAATAGTAGATACAACATGTTTAGTGATTTATCTTTTTTTTTGGTTTCACAAAAATACCAAACTTTTTCTTTACTTTTCTTATTTTCCACATTCTCATCAATTGCATCATGAGTTGATGTTGAAATGAAAGTTTTTTTTGATAAACAAAATTGTTTGTATAATCGATAGGCATATGTTCTTATTTGTGTCCAAGATATCTTATGAAGAAGTCCAAACCATTACTTTCAATTTAAAAAAAAACACATTTCATTTTCAACAAAACAAACATTTTCATTTTCAAAAACTAAAAGGATTTTCATTTTCACCACCACAAGGGATTTCATTTGAACTCCTAGTGTTATTTCTACAACTTTGTTAATAATACAAGTGATCACAACATTGGTATATCTAGCTTCTTTGAAATGATCAATAGAAATATCATCTATAATTACATTTTCCATACCATTTAAAAGTGGATTTGTAGACATTCTTGGATTTGTTCCTATTTTCTGTTTCTCCACATCATTGAAAGGTTGATTTGAAGACATACCATAATTAGTTTGTATAATCATATTATCTTCCACATTCACCTTTTGCATATTTGTGTCATGAATATCTATCCCATTCTCCATGGCTTCTTCCATATTTTTCTCTTCAATAGTCATGCAGAACCAGATGCTTCAATATTATTCATTTCTTGAATTCTTGTTCTTCTCTCTCTTTATTGTTTTGTCTGCTTCCCTCAATTTTCTTCAATTTCTCTAGAGGTCATTGTTGGAATTATGCCTCTAATTCACTTGACCTGTGTTCATACTAATCGGGTTAACTCTGGCCGATTAAACAGTGTGAAGAAAATATGTGAACTCTATCGGTATATCCTTTGCCGATGTACTCGACATATCAGAGCTTGGAGTATTAGGTTTGAAGTCATCCCGATGACCTGACGAAGACGTCTTCGGTCATCGGGGTAGCATCGGTTATCAGATGGATGAAAGGATACAAGACTTGTAGTTTAGATCCTGATCTAATGGTCATCGCTTTACCGCTATGGAAAGATACACGTATAGATGGGAGATAAGGGTCATGTAGATCGGAGATGATCAAACGACGATCAAGGTTGATCTAATGGTGGTCCTTATGTCATGATGGGAAACTGCTTGTTAGTATATTCCTCACAACATGGCGACCAAGTGGTGGGACTTGGCAAGAGAGCGACTAAGGCAAATTAAAGGCCAAGCAGATCAAAATGATCAGATGGTGACCGTAGAAGATCTGACGGTGGTTGCCAGGTCGTGATGGGAAATTTCTCAAGAGACTTTCCATCGCGACCCAACAACAAAGAAGAATTCTGGGCGGATAGTGAGGTCATGCTAAGATGTCAGAGCAGGGACCCAAAACCAATCAAGGGGTGGCATGTGGCGGAGCACAGAGAGAAAGATCGGACGTTAAGGATAGCTGATTGTTTGTCTTCCCGATACCTGATGGAGTCGACTTGTTTGAGCTAGGGTTTTTGAATACGAACCGATTTGATTCCTGGATGCATGTGGGTTAATTGTTTTCTCACGAATGCAGACTGCTGCAGACAGTTAGATGTCTAACCGATTGGTGTAAATTGACAGTTGAATGGTTGACATGAAAATATATATGAAGCCAAGAGGAGACTCGAACATGGCTGTTATTTTGATGATAAGCCGTATACTGTGGGGTGTAACCTAAGTGATCAGAGTGAACATCTATGTTGTGATAATAGACTTTATTATAAAGTTTCTTTGCTGAGAATAAAGTGATCTTGTTGTCGGTGGTGGATTTTTTCCCGAAAGGGTTTTCCACGTAAATTCATGGTGTTTATCTCTGTGTATGTTTGAATTCTGATATTGTCTCTATTTTGTATATGCTAATCTTAGTATTCTGTAAAGTTATAAAATACACTAGTCTTGTTTCCCCTGCAAATTGACATTAGGGAAGCATTTTTTTGCATTGTGCTTTCCTTACAAGTGGTATCAGAGCTTGGCCAGTTGTGTTATCCTTGTGGGTAAGGTTGGTTTTTTGTGTTAATTTGTTTCAGTGGGAGTCTGTTAGTGTGTCTACTTGTTTATAGATTAAGATGGCAAGCACTTCTAGAAGAATGGATATTGAGAAGCTCAATAGCTCCAATTTTGAGTTATGGAAGCTTAAAATTGAGGACCCGCTTGTTCACCGAGATTTTTGGATTTCAATGAGTGGACAGAAACCTTCAGGCATGAGGCAAGAAGATTGGGATTTAGCAAACTAAAAAGCTAGAGGACTCATAAGATTAAGCCTTGCAGACTCAGTTTTGTTGAACGTGCATGAGGAGAAGACTGCAAGTGATTTGTGGAAGAAGTTAGGAGACATCTATCAGGGCAAAACCTTGGTGAATAAACTCTTCCTTAGGAAGAAGTTATATTCTCTGAAAATGGATGCAGGAACACCCTTGGTAGATCATTTGAATACGTTTAATATGGTTCTCGCTCAATTGACATCAGTTAGTGTGGCTATTCAAGAAGAAGAATGTTGTATGTTGTTGCTATGCTCATTGTGAGATTAATGGGAACATTTGGTGATGGCCATTGCTAGTACTACGACCCAGTTCAAGATGGATACTGTGGTCAATACTCTTTTGTCAGAAGAAATGAGAAAGAAGTCTTCTGAGATGACAAAAGATGCACTCTCTATTCGAGGCAGACCAAAGGACAAAGACAAGAAGAAAGGGAAGAAGTCCAAGTCCAAGTCTCAAGAGAGGTCCAAGTCTCCTGGAAAGAAGTCTAAGGTGAAATGCTAGAATTGTGGACAAAAGGGTCATATTCAAAAAGATTGCAAAGAGGAGAAGAAGAGAAAGAACTCTTTTGATAATGAATCTTCTCACAGTGATGCAGACGCCTTTGTAGCAACTCTGGCAGTGCCTGCTTCTGATAATGTGTGGTTTATTAACTCAGGGGCATCTTTCCATATGACATCTCACAAGGAGTGGTTCTCAAAGTATGAACCGTATGCTGGTGGGAAGGTGTACTTAGCAAGTGACTCAACACTGGAGATTGTTTGGAGAGGAAGAATTAAAATCCAATTTCCTAATGGGAGAATAAAGGGAATCAATGGAGTTATGCACATACCAGGTTTGGCAAGAAACCTACTTTCTGTAAGCGAGCCGAATGATGCTGGAGTTCAAGTAACTTTTGTGTCTGGTGGTTTTAAGATGACTAGAGGGTCTATTAGTTTGGCTAAGGGTGAACACGTTGGTACATTGTACAAGTTAAATGTTGAACCTGTGTGTTGTAATATGGTCACTAAGAAATCTGATAGAACTACCAAGTTGACATATGAAGTAAATTATATGGAAGCTAAACTTCCCGCAGAAAAGACAATGCTCTGGCATTATAGGCTTGGTCACATTGGTGAAAAAGGCTTGAAAAGCTTAAAGAGTAAAAATATAGTAGAAGGACTTACTGATTGTAACCCTGAGTTTGATTTCTGTGAATATTGCATATACGGAAAACAAAACCATGTTCAATTTTATTCAAGTCCTCATAAATCTTCTGACATTCTAGACTATGTGCATTCTGATGTGTTTGGTCCAGTGGATGTACCTTCTTTGTCTAAATCAAAGTACTATGTATCCTTTGTTGATGATTATTCGAGAAGGACATCTGTTTATTTTATGAACAATAAGTCAGAAGTGTTCAGTCAGTTTAAGGAATTTAAAAACTTGGTTGAAAATCAAACTGGAAGGAGAATAAAATGTTTAAGAACTGATAACGGTGGTGAGTATTGCAATACAAATTTTGACAAGTACTGTGTAGACCATGGAATTAAAAGAAATATAACTACGCCTTATACTCCACAACAAAATGGAGTTGTTGAAAGGTTGAATCGGTCTCTGAAGGAAAAAGAAAGAAGCATGTTGAGTAGTGCTCGACTAGAACAAAAGTTTTGGGTAGAAGCAGTTTCTACAATATGTTACCTATTGAACCGGTCACCTACAACAACGTTAGTAGACAAGACACCTATGGAAGCATAGTCTGGTAAGAAACCTTCTCTAAGACACATTTGTGTGTTTGGTTCATAGGCATATTCACATGTGCCTTATGTTAAAAGATCTAAATTGGATAACAAAGCAGTCAAATGTATTTTCATTGGATATGAAGTTGGAGTTAAAGCATACAAGCTTTGGGATCCTGAGACTGTAAAGGTTGTGTACAACATAAATGTCATCTTCCGAGAGCTGAAACCTATGTCTATAGATAAACCAATAGAGAAGGAAAAAGAGAAGGATGTGGTTGAATTTCCACTAGGGGAAGAAGTGACAACTTTGGATGTACATGAAGATGAGAATGAAGAGAGTTCAAGTAGCTCTGAAAGTTTAGAAGAAGAACAAAATGAAGCCTCACCACAAGTGTTAATAAGATCCACATGAGAGAGGTGACAACCTAATAGGTTTACCCCAAATAGGTATACTTTTTCAATGTTGAATGTAAATTGTGCCTATGCTTTACTTGCTGATACTGATGAGCCTAGGAATGTAAAAGAAGCCATGGATATGTCAGATTCAGATTCTTGGTTGGAAGCCATGAATGATGAAATGAAATCTTTGGACAAGAATGGAATATGGAATCTGGTATCCTTACCTAAAGGCAAAAAGTTAGTGGGCTATAAATGGGTTTTCAAAAGGAAGTATGGGCTAGATGGCAACATTGACAAGTACAATGCTAGATTGGTTGTGAAGGGGTATTCTCAAAAGGAAGGTATTAACTATGGAGAAATTTTCTCTCCTGTAGCTAAGCTGACATCTATTAGATCTTTTTGTCACTTGCAGCTGCATATGATTGGGAAGTCAAGAAAATGGATGTGAAAACATAATTTCTTCATGGGGACCTTGAAGAAGAAATCTGTATGTCCCAGCTTGAGCACTTTGTGAAAAAGGGTAAAGAACATTTGGTATGTAAAATAAAGAAGTCTCTTTATGGTTTGAAACAGTCTCCCAAAATGTGGTATCAAAAATATGATACATTTGTGTTGTCCTTGGGATTTGTGAGATAAAAAGTCGATCATTGTGTGTACTAAAAGGTTGAAGATGATAAGATCCTTATTATTTCTTTGTATGTTGACGACATGTTGTTCCTTGGAAATAACAAACGTATGATCTCAGACTTGAATTCCCAATTATCCTTGAAGTTCGAAATGAAGTATTTGGGGTTAGCAGACTACATTCTGGGAATGGAAATCAAGAAGGACAGGTCTAAGAGAAAACTCTGGCTCAGCCAGAGAAAGTACATCAATAGTGTTCTTGATGAGTTTAATATATCTGAGTGTAAACAACAAGTTGTTCCTATTTTGTAGGGAACCAAACTGTTTGTGCATTCGTGTATGACCACTCCAAATATTTTGAGAAGAAAAAGTCTTCATAAAAAGACTAAGTTGAAAAAGAGACAACCTAGTTCTAAGACACTTGTTAAAAGAAATAAATTTCTCTATATCAGTCATCAACTTTTTGCATCACATCGTGCATTCTTGTGTCATATGCAATTGTATATCGAAGGAAAAATAAACGAGTTTGACAAGGAGCCTTTGAGAAGTAGGGATTACATTCAGAAAGTGACATTTAACCAATGCCTAAATCATGGAGGAAGGATTAACCCTGCTTTGTTCCTAAAGTTCCTTATCAGTTATAATGAAGCTCATCCTGAGCCACCAACTCCACCAAGAACTCCAATAGAAGAAGACGAATTCATCACGGTAGAAATATATTAATGCCCGTTGTCACTCGATCTTAGAGAAATAAGCATAAGGAATCACAACTAGAATCAAGTATGGGTCGTAGATTGTCCAATCCTTTTGATGAGTATGCAAATATGGGAGAAAGAAAGATCACTAAAGAACTTCTCCAAGAATGTCAAGGAAACGCAGCTTTCCAAAAACTCATGGAAAGACTTATAGAAGAAGACAAGGAAAAATATCCACTCATGCTAACTAGCAAAGGAGTCAACATTCTTGAAGATTTTGATACAAAAAACTTGAGGAATATAGATGAGAGAATTTCAAGAACAAGGTCAAGAAACTATGCCTATCAAGAAAAATGAAGAGAAGAAGAGACACATGATCTAGAAAACATATGCAACCAAGATCGCACTCATGAACAAGACAACACCCACGAACAAGACCATACCCTCAATTAGGACAATCTTAATGAATGAGGGGAAGCTCCCCATCAGAGGACTAATGCACCCATAACTGCTCTTGCACAACAACTGCAAACACTGCAAAGACAAATGCAGGACATACAACAAGGAACTACAGTATGATACTCCTTAGAAAAAATTTGTCCTTATCCTTTTGATAGGAGATTGAACATGGTACCTTTTCCCCCAAATTCAGATATACCAAAGTATGACAAATATGATGGTAAAAGTGATCCCCGTGATCACATTCGGGAATTTTGTACCATGAGCCTAGAGTTTGCTCACGATGACACTTACTTAATGAGATTATTCCTAAGAAGTTTGGGAGGACAAACAATGGAGTGGCTATCTAAATTTACACCTCCTATCCAATCATTTGATGAGTTGGTAAAAAAATTCATAACACAATACTCCTATAACATTCAACATGCAATCACCATGTTGGATGTATGTATTATAAAACAAAAAACCAATGAAACATAATGCCAGGAAAGGAAAAGATGGAAATCTTCATTGATAATCTGAATAGTGAGATGAGTTATCAACTCAAACTCTAATGCATACCATCTTTTGCCAAATTAATAGAAAATGGAATCCAGGTGGAGGAAGCTTGCATCAAGAAAGGAACATTTAATTTCTTAAAGGAAGTTGTTAATTTGTCAAATACTAACACCTTTAACAATCAAAACAATAACAATAATTTGGACAAATCCAGATTTTGGACAAGGAACAAAAGCATTGTTAATGATGGGGTAGTTGATGCCAACAATTTGAAGTCTACACAACTAGTTTTGACTTTACCAGGAAACCCACCATCCCATAATGATAAAAAAGTGCTAATCAATGCACTAACACTTATCAGCAGAATCCCAATCCAAAAACTTCAACATCAAACACCAACAAAAATCATCAAGGCAACACCAATAACCAAGGCAACAACACTAACCAAGGGAACAACACAAACTAGAGAGGCAACACTAATACTTTCCCATATTGATGCATCTACACGCCATTAGGACAAACCTTAGAATCAACGTTTCAAGAACTCTTGGCGAATAAGATCATCACATTGCGAACCACAAACAACTTTGAACCCCCGGTCAAACCACCTTGGTGGAATGATTCACATTACTGTGAGTTTCATAGAAACAAAGGATATAACACAAATGATTGCATGAGGCTAAAGAACATAGTTCAGGACATGATAGACAAGGGAGATTTAATAATTGATGGTCACAAAATGAATGGTGACCATGAAGCCTTCAAAAATCCTCTTCCAAATTACAACAAGGGAGGAGCTTCAACATCAAACAATACTAAAGGAGCTTGTATAAATCACCTAAATGAGAACACCATCAATCATATATCGACATGTGACAATCAAGTGAATGTCATAAGAATCAAGGACAAACAAGAACATGTGTCGATAAATGTGACAACTAGAGCGCAAAAATATGTCTTGAAAGGTAACACATCAACATCGACAACTCTCCCCAAGACTCAAGATAATTTAGTTGATCAACTATGGAGAACTCCTGCTCAGATATCCATACTTGAGTTACTCAAACTCTCGCCAAAACACAAAGATATCTTGGAACAAGCACTTATCAAAACAAATGTCCCAAATAATCTGGACATTGATTGATTCGAAGTCATGGTGGCTCATATGACAAGGGCGCATAACATATCCTTTTCTGAACATGATGATGTCTCCTTGAATCATCTGCATAACACCCGGCTCCATATCGAAGTCTTCATCTATAAACATCGAGTAAAAAGAGTGTTAATAGACGGAGAAGTTGGTCTCAATATCTGTACTCTAAAGCTTATCTGTGCATTGGGCTTCTCTGAGTAGTCTATTGATCTGAAAAAGAAGATCAACATCAAAGCCTAGGATGATGAAGAGAGGTCATATGAGGGAACGATAATACTGCCTATTCAGGTAGGTCCTGTACAAAAAGATACCATGTGCCAAGTCTTGGACATAGACTTGACATACAATATACTATTGGGTCGTTTGTGGATCCATTAAATGCAAACGATGCCTTCCACATACCATCAATGTATCAAGTTCCCTTACAATGGACAAGAAATTTCCATATTTGTAGATAATAACCCCTTTTAGTATTAGAATGCTATGGGAGTAGCTCAAGGTAGCCTGGTTCCACACAATAGGGAGGCTCAAGCTTCCTCAACATCCAATCATCATTAAGAAGAACTCAAGTCTCTATCCATAGACTTTAAACAAAAGATGAAAATCAAGGACCGAGACATGGGGGAGTATTCTTTTGAACCCTTATGTCTATCTAAATTGCCAGTGTCACCAAAAAATTACGGACAAACTTCCACATCAACACATCAGGAAACATAGCCCATCACCAAGTTTGAAGGTAAATTTATCCAACTGGGCACATTGGCTGATGAATCAGAAGAGAAAGACATCCTTAGTTGGCTATACAAGGATGCTACCATAGAAGTGGTAGTACCAACAAAGCAGCATGGAAATGGGTTTTGAATCATGCAACAGATGGGATACAACGACAAAGGACCTATTGGCAAATGCCAAGAAGGAATTATAGAACCCTTACAACCCCCTTCACAATTTGCAAGAGACAAAACGGGACTTGGGTATGGACAACATGTGTCGCCTATGCAAAAACAAAATCACCTGCAAAAACCTCAGTGGAGAGAAAAGAAAAAATATAATGAATACTCATGGAAAGAAGCACTACACCAAGTAGTAGAAACAACAAGAAAAGAGCAAGAACATCAAGAAAACAAGAAACGACAAGAAGAATTGGCCTTTCAAAGGGAGGAAGCTTCTTATAAGAAAGTGCATCATGTGCAAGAACCTAATCAAACCAAGGTGGAGCCACCACCTAAAGAAATTGGTACTCACCAAAGGGAAGCAATGTATGAACAAATGCAAATAGTACAAGAAAGCTTCGATTCCAAATCAGAAAAAATCTACAAAACTAGTGTCAATTGTCAGAGATATTTTCTCACCATACAACATACTTGTCAGAAGCAGTGAGATAATCTGGGGTAGTAATTCTGAAACTGATTCTAATGAATATGAGTGGGGTAGTTTTTTGGATGTTACTAAGGAGATTGAGGTAGATACCATCCACTCATACAAATCCCTTTCTCAGGAGGGACAAGGCTCAGGATCTCTACCGCTTGAATTTAGACCACAACATATCTACGATGCTAGTGAGAATGAGAAACGATCATATGAACAAGGCAACATCAAAGATAATAAAATCGAAGACCTTGACAATATCATAGACCTCACCAGTATCCCAAACAACTATAGTGATGAATCTATCATGACACTTACCATGGCTGATCTTAACCCACCAAATGACTCCTTACCGCTCATATATCCTGATCTCATAGATTGGGAAGAACCTGAACATCATGATATACCAATATTCCTAGATGATGAATCCATTGTCCAATACCTATGTTTATTCAACCCTGAAATGTGCTCTACCAGTGAACAAAATAACGATATCTTCAATCAAGGGAGTGCCAAGTCTCTCAGTCGCAAAAATAAAATAAACAAAGGATCTAATGGTGAAAAGAAGTCAATAGCAGTATTAGATCACAAAAAAGTAAAAATAAAAGATGCATCTACAAGTGAAAACCTTTTTGAGGCACCTAGAGATGGGAGACTTGAGACTCTTCCTAAACATTATCAAGAAAGGTCACCAATATTGATTGAGCCAACTTAATTAATAAACATCGATACTGAAGGAGCAGTCAAAACCATACATCTAGTAGAATAACTCACAAAAGAGGAACAACCAGATTTTATCAAATTCTTCAAGGAAAAGAAAATCAATTTTGCTTGGTCTTGTGCTGATATGCCCAGAATAGATCCGAACCTAATCATGCATCACTTATTCATCGCTCCAGGAGCTAAGACGATCAAGCAAAAATTAAGAAAGATGAATCCACATGTGGCATTATTGGTCAAAGCAGAACTAAAGAAGTTATTAGACGTCAGATTCATCTGACCTATAGACTATGCTGAATGGATCTCAAACATTGTACCAATTTCAAAACCTGACAGAAGCATCAAAATATGCATAGCTTTTAGAGACGTCAACAAGGCATGTCCAAAGGATGACTTTCCTTTGCCCAGCATTGACATAATTGTAGATCTAACAGTAGGCCACACAATGTTATTAGTAATGGATGGTTTCTTTGGCTATAATCAAATCAAGATAGCCCTAGAGGATAAAGTTAAAATTGTGTTCACCTGTCCATGGGGAACATATTCTTGGAACGTCATGCCTTTTGGCTTGAAAAATTCTGGGGCAACTTATCAAAGATCCATGACAAAAATCTTCCATGATATGATTCATACCTTCATGGAGGACTATGTGGATGATTTACTAGATAAATCATTAAGTGAGCAAAATATCTAGGCATACTAGATAAAATCTTTTAAATATTAGAGAAATTCAAGATCAGACTAAACCCTAAGAAGTGTGTCTTCGGGGTCACATCAGGCAAAGTGTTAGGCTACATTGTTTCAGAAAAGGGCATTGAAGTAGATCCAACAAAGGTACAGGCTATCATGGAAATGCCACCTCCCAAGAATATTAGCCAACTCATATCTCTACAGGGATGACTGCAATCCATCAAATGATTTATAGCTCAACTGGTAGATAAATGTCTCCGATTCAATCATATTCTTCATAAGATTATACCTTTCAGATGGGAAGACAAGTGTGCGGAATCATTTCACCAGCTCAAGCAATATCTGATGAATCTGCCAGTTTTGGTACCATCGTTAGCAGGCAAGCCACTCATTCTATATATATCAATAACAAAAGTATCATTCAGGGCACCGCTAGCACAAAAAGATCCAGAAGGCAAAGAACAGGATATTCATTACATCAGCAGAACTTTGAACATATATGAGCTAAATTATACATTCATTGAGAAGGCTTGCTTAGCAGTGGTGTTCACCTCTCAAAATTTCTGCCACTATATGCTATCCCATACAATCAAGCTGGTAGCAAAAAATGATCCTCTCAAGTATTTACTCAGCAAGGCAGCTCTCATAGGATGATTGGCTAAGTGGGTCATGATTCTCAATGAGTTTGATATCTAGTACATAGAACGTCGACCTATCAAAGGATAGGTAATTGCAGATCAACTGGCAAAAGCACCACTACCAGACCAACAACCACTGCAGGTGCAATTTTCCAGACATGGATGTACTCACTGTCACACCCAAGCAATGGACCCTATACTTTGATGGATCCTATACACAACATGGATCGGGTGTCAGTATCATTTTCATCACTCCAGAGGGTCACACAATTCCAAGATCTTATAGACTGATGTTTCTATGCACCAACAACATTGTTGAATATGAAGCCTTGGTAACAGGAATCAAAATGGTTGTGGAATGGAGAATCACAGAATTGAGAGTCTATGGGGATTCTCAATTAGTTATCAATTAGATCAATGATGAATATCAGACAAAGGATGATAATATAATGCCTTAAAAGAGAATAGTGGATGATTTCAAATAGTACTTTGTACACATCACCTTTGAGCAAATCCCAAGATTGGACAACAGAGCTACTGATGCAATGGCCACTATTGCTTCACTACTACAAATTCCAGATAAATAGAGTCGTTACGAATTCCTGGTAGAGCAATTCTTTTCTCCATCCTATGACAATTCTACATCCTAAGTCATCTATGCCCTAACTGGTTTGGACTCACCTCTATACGGGACAATCTATGATTATCTCAAAAATAATACTCTCCCACTTGACCTATCTTGCAACCAAAAACGTAGCTTCATCTAGCAAGCCACCCACTATACCTTAACCGCTAACACACTTTACCACTGAGGTCTAGATGGTACTCTTCTTTTATGCCTCGATCGTAATGAATCCGACTTTGCCTTACATGAGTTTCACGAGGGTATCTGTGGTATGCATTCAAGTGGTCCTATTCTCGCCAAGAAACTTCTGAGGATGGGATATTACTGGCCCACAATGGATAGAGAGTCCTATCAATTTTCTAATAAATGTCCTAAATACCAGATTGACAACAATCTTATCCATGCACCAGCACAGGAGCTACAACCGTTCACCACATCTTAGCCTTTCTGTTGATGGGGACTTGATTTAGTAGGGAAAATTCATCCTTCCTCTTCGAATGGGCATAAGTTCATTATCACTACAATAAAGTACTTCACCAAATGGATCGAAGAAGTCCTGATGACCACCGTAACTGGAAAATAGATCTCATCTTTCATTCTCAACTATCTCATTTGCAGATATGGCATTCCTAGTTCCATCATCACAGACAATGGGCATCCTTTCAAGAGTCAAGATGTACAAGAGCTTTGTGAATGATTAAAAATCCAACATCGCTTCTCCACACCATACTACCCATAGGGGAATGGTCAAGCAGAGGCATCAAACAAAACAATCTTGAAAATCCTTAAGAAAACAGTAAATGATGCGGACAAGGATTGGCATGTACAACTCAATCTAACACTTTGCACATACAGGACTAGCATCCAGACACCTATAGGGGCTACACAATATTCATTGGTGTATGGTTCAGAGGCAATTCTACCTCTTGAGGTAGAAATCCCCTCTCTCCAAGTATCTTTGAAGGGCCTCATACCATATAAGGAATATCGAGTAAATAGGTTGCATGAACTAGAGCTTCTTGATGAAAAATGACAACATGCCTATGACCATCTCAAAGCATATCAGCAATGACTATGCAAAATCTATATTCATAGTCATCCCACGAGATTTCAAAGTCGGTGATCTCATACTAAAGGAAAATCTGAGAAATCAGCAAGATTGAGAAAAGAAGGGGAAGTTTGAGCCTAACTGGTTGGATCCCTTTGTCATCATATCAAGCTACGGATCAGGAGCGTATCAATTGTCAACTTCAGAAGGGGACTGATGGGGTGCATCTCACAAAAGGGTTACACCTTGTTCAATAGGTAGGTAAAGATGTTTTAGTGGGTTTTCATCCTTGTTCACACCCTATTGTTGTCCTTTAATAGGTCAAACAACTAACATTCTTTGGAGTGCTCCCTGTCAACTTGTTTTCTCCTATTACTCACAAGCATGGCTAGGATTCACTAGAGTAAATCCAACCATCAAGTTTCTAAACCTCCAACATACACTTGTAAGAGTCTCAGGGGGTGTACATAACGTGTTTCAATTCCACTCATGTGGTTCTTTGATTGGTTTTTCTCTATTTTCTCATTGCTTCCTCTTTTTCCTATTTTCTAGGCCTAGTAGCCCTAGAGCCCCTATTAGCCCTTCCTTACCAATTTTTGTTCAATTACTTAGAAAAACCTCCAAAGGACTTCCCAAAAGCTTTGGTGATCTGAATACCCTTTTGGAAAAACTTTTAGATTCACTAGGGTAGACTCTCTAGTATGTCTATACAGGTACAGATCCCAAAAAAGGCACTTTAGAGGGTTTTAGAGTTAACAATCTTCTCCATTAGGGTTTATTAGTTTCTACACCCTGTCACACCTCCATCTTTTCACTCAGACACTGCTAGGATTCATTCTTCCATTCTAAAAACTTGGCACATCCACATTTTTTCATCCCTGCAAACAAAGACAAAAAGGACAGTCATATCCCTAGTCGGGCTATGGTAGAGCTCACCTAGGATATGATGGCAGATGTCTTACGAGCAATCTCTAGGAATTTAAAAACAATATGTACACTATAAAAAGGTTCCATGACTTGAATCCCAAGGGCCATTGAACAAACACAATGGGATTTCAAGTTGGAACCATGTCTTGGGTCTTAAACCCTTGCTCAGACCAAGAGCAGTGCAGTATAAGACAATTTGCAATCAAACACTAAACCCGCACCAATAAAGAATTAAATCACCTCTTGATAAACTCAACAACATATACTAGATCACCATGAAAGGATAGTACCAATATCAAACCATCTGGTACGGACTGCTGCTACCAAAATGACAAATCTTAAGCAAAAATTTGGAAATTGTCTTCAAATATTATTCAAACATGCTCTTGGATTTTCCAACCCATTTAGAATCATTGAAAAATCATTTTATATTCCTCCTTAATCATAACCAACCCCTCGTTGGTTTCCTAACCACCGATTTGATCAATTTTGCAAAGTTGCTCAAAAAGTTGCAAAAAGTTGCAAAAAGTTATCAAGCAACAATGACAACTTTTGCTCCATTTTGCATTTTTGCAACTTAGGCATTTATCTTCATTATAAACCTCCTAGGATGGTTCCCTAACATTAAACTAACATGACCAAATTCCTAATAAGGCCTTACAATGAGTTTTGCACTATTTTGCAAAATAATGCCATTTTTGGCTTACAAGGGTACATTGGCCAAAAATGAGAAAATAAACAAACCTTGATGACAAACACACTTCAAATAACTCTAAAACACACTTGCGGATCTAACCATAGTCCATTATTCATTCATTGATCCCAAACATGATCAATCACTCCAAAATGTGAAAATGCATCAATAAAACTAAGTAGAACTAGGTGCTCTTGCACCAGGGATGTGCTTGACGAACCAACCAAAAACGTCCATCTAAATAATTTATACACTTGTGTCATCCCATGCACGTATCAAAAAAAGAAAATTAAAAAATTCTCAAAAACAAACTAAAAAGGGCAATAAAAACTAGTGAAAACCTGACAATAGGCGCTATTTTTGAGAGAACGACTCATCTATCAATCAATACTTATATCTTTGATCCATATAGTCTCCGCTAATAGACATCGCTAGCACACTTGTACACACAACATTATCCCAGACATACTTAGCGTAGTCACTGTCGTTGATTATCAAAAAGCAGTTATCCATATCATATCCCACCATGGCTTGGTGATCAACGTGTATATCTACATCGATAAATATCTATGAATAGGGGCAGAATTCCTCTCACTTTAGCATCCCAATAACAACAAACAAGGATCGCAGTATACTAGAGAACCAGTGTCAAAAATTGCTCATCAGGATAGAAAACAGGATCATTCTCCAACTGCAACTTTAACACACACATAATGGATGATTTTCTTAATTAGGATTTGTTTACATTTTTAGCATGAAGTTTTGACTATTTTTGTATCTTAATTTCTGAATCATTAGATCTCCTGAGCTACTCAAGGACCCTAAGCTAGAGAAGCGACGAAGGAATTTGATATTTTTCTTTGGTTTTCTGTCTATGAGAAGATCATTCGTATGGTGTAAATTTGTCTTGAGACATGATTGGAAACATATCATTGAAGATATTTTCCACTTTTGCACATACAAATGGTTAACTCTTGTATGTTTTATGCAAGCAACACTGAGGTCATCTTGGTTCAATTATACCTCGATGCTTGTTTCATCTTGCAATATCAAAATCCATGTAAGTTATACTCAGGTCATTATGGTTCAAATTATACCATGATGCTTGTATAAAATTTTAACATATCAAAAGCTCAATGATAACAAACAAAAGAGAACAAACAAATGAGTAAACAGGAACGACAACGATAGAATTAACATGAGCATTTATTTGCATATCATTTTCAACTTGCATTTAGTTGCATATCATTTTAAACTTGCATTTAGTTGCATATGATCTTAAAATCACGTTTTATCTTGCATTAGTCTCATATCATTATCATTATCATACATCTCATAAATCAAAGTAATCGATGCAATGCATCATCACATTCTCACCCATTCCATCATGAATCATACATTCACATCATAATCAAAATTCAGAGTATTATTATCTAAAGCATCGAATCATCCTCATAGAATCATCATATCAAAACATAATGCATATCATACATCAATAACACATCACATGTAGATCAAAGAAAATAAGTGTCATATATATATATATATAAAATGGTCGAAATGTACAAGGGATATCATATTTGTCAAAATACAACAAAGTGATAAAAAACAACAGAGATGGGTCTCTTAGGTATGACTATCTCCTGAGGCAAATGGTCTGATAGTAGATGTCCCAGCTCTTGGATCTCCACCAGGTGGATCACATCGGGCAGGCCCCGTAACTCCTCTGCTCTCTTTCCTCGCATGACTACGACCGGATCAACTGGATGCCACTGGAGCATAGCTAGGAGCTTTGTGATCTCGAGGGACCACCTCTTCATATAGACACCTATAATACTTAGCCTCCTTGGTCGAGTATTGTACCTCTCTCAGCATGTAATAAACTAGGGCACCAACCATCACTCTCTCCAACTTGTCAGCAAGGGCCTCTTCCTGACCCCGATGCTCTATCTCCGTATACCGCTCTGTGATAAACTATGTAATCTAATGCTGCTGCGCTAACATCTGTGTCTGCAGCTGCTGCACCGAAACCTGTAGCACTCTAATCTGTGAATCTTGTCGATGGGTGGGCACCCTAATTTGAACGAGTACCTGTGTCGTGGTCCCACCCACACCTGTCCCTGTTTGACGCACCAGTGGAGGTATAGGATCATATCTCCTCTTCTAGGAAGGTCACCTATCATCCTCTATACTGCCCACCATAGCTAGCACCACATCTACCCTACCAACCCCACCAACACCAAGCATGAGACCTCTCCCTCTATCTCCAATCCCTCTCCCTCAATCTTGAACACCTCTCCCTCCTCCTTCACCATCTCCAGCTCCCTCTCTTACCTCCTCTCCCTCCTCATCTCTCTGTCTAGCTCCCCCTCGCCTTTGTGGCTCCTCACCCTCATCATCATCACAAGCAGGCAGTAGCTTTGTCGAATCAGATATACGTGCTACTGCATGTGCCATGAAGTAGGCTGAAAAATCCTCTAAAATCTCAACATCAACAACCCTAACCCCATAATCCTAGATCACTCTTGCCAGCGAAATGTACTCCTCTACCGCTACTACGCTATCTAGAGTAGGTCCCCACTCCAACACATCTTGTCACCGATGAGCATATAAACAGGCTCCATGTGGCATCCCCTATTGTCTACCATACTATTGTTGAACACGGCTATGCGAGAATCGCTCAATAATAAAGGGTGTCCACCCAATCAGATACCTCAACATATATACATAGGGCATCTATAGCCTGTCCTCTTCCCACACCCCACAATCCATATACAGTCTCCAAATGACCATATTGATTTCATCCAATGCCCTTCGCCAGTGCTCTAGTTTGCCCAGCTTACGCTAGACAACTACACATGTATACCCATAAGCATAAGCCCGACCAACTGGCCTATCCCTCTCTGCAATCGGTCTCCACATGGGAATATGCTCCTAGGCCCACAACTGTAATAATGTCACCCCAACTGATAAACTAGTATATCCCGGATATACCACCTAGTTAATGATATAATGAGGCATCTCTAATAAGGAGGACAACCCACATCTCTCAATAATATCTTTATTAGCCTATGACAAACATGGAATCAGTGTCCATGGCTTCAAAAATCGCTCTCGAGACTAGAGCACGCTAAGATCTGCCTACAAATCAACAAGTATCCATCATTAGTTCCCAAATCCATCCAATATATCAAATCAAAGCAAATCAACTTGAAAGAGTGAAGCATCTCAAGAACACATCAAAACTTATATCAAAATCAGAATCAGGATCCATATCGAAAAGAAAATTAGGACCCATATCGAAAATCAAAATCCAGGACCCATATCGAAAAGCAAATCCAAGACCCATATTGAATTCAGAATCAGGACCCATATTGAAAATCAAAATCCATATTGAAAAGAAAAATCCAAACCCATATCAAAAGAAAAATCCAGACCCATATCAAAATCAGAATCAGGATCCATATCACCTTTTTACCAACTTTGGACCCTATGCGCTAGTCTTTTCCATCAATTTGCTAGAAATCAAACCCTATGCGTTGAACCTATCTGACACGCTAATTGGAACTCCATTTATGCTACTTTGTTTACTCAACGTGCTAGGTTATCCTATGTACTACCCAACCTACCCATTGCGCTTCTATGTAGACCCCATGCGCTAAATCATCTTATGTGCTAACCTACCCCCTGACTGCGATACAATGTAGTCCCCAGATGCTAAAAATCCTAGGGTTTTTCTACGCGCTAACACTCCTATCGTATGCACTAGACAACTTACCTGAAGTGCTAAACCGGCTAAATCCTACCCAAAATTTAAAAATGTGACCAAAATAAATAAAATCAATCAAAACTGAAGATAGATTTTGGCCACTCACTGGTGGGCCATAGGCAGTGGGTCTCTGGTGTTGCTTGACACGCTCAAATCGGTGCAAGGAGTATGGAATCAACATCATCATCAGAGCTCCAAATGTCACAATCACAAAGATACAAGTGTACAAATGATTTTTCAAAGTCACTTTTTACCTTTTAATAGGGTAAAATAAAAAAGGTTAATAAGTGGGGTATATATTTTACTCCTACTTTTTCATTTTTAACCTTATCAACATCATTTTTGGGAGATGAATCAATCATATGCATTCAACGTAGTCAATATTCTAATATTACAATTAATTCAAAAGCACTCATCAAATTTTTCACTAAATCCTTGATTCATCTCCTGAGGGGGCATCATTAGTATCATTCATCAAATCTACATCTAGGGCATCATATCGATATTTTGACACATAATATCATATCGATCAAAAATTTTCAGAATATCTAGCAAATTTTCTTTGAATCAACATGTGAGCACACATCAGTTCAAAGAGGGGCAAAATGTAGACGTATAAATCTGACCACTTTCCTAGATGAATATTTAATATTTATTTTAACCCCATTCCTCCTATTAATTAAATTCTATTTAATTAATTTCTTCACATTCATCTATTTGATTAAATGAATTAGTTCATTTATTTAATTAAATTCACGTAAACCTTTTCTAGCCTTTAATTAAATAAATCACTTTATTTAATTAATTTTCCTTTCTCCCCTTTTGATTAAATTGATCCTTGCAAATAAATAAATCTAATTTATTTATTAAATCCCCCACTTGTATTTATGCAAGTTGCATCTATTTTGTTGAAATATAGTAATTTTATTTTAATTAAAATCCTCCTCCATCCACTTGCATTTCCTACATCTCCCACTTGCCTCCTAAACCCCTTCTAGATTTTTCTAATCACTTCCAATTTAGCCTAATTCACCTCCTAACTATTGTCACATTCCTAAACAAAGAGAAGTCACTTCTCAAATCCTCCAAAGTCTTTGAAATGCATTAAAGGCTTTATGTCTTCAACAAGCTAACCCTCAAAGTCTTCCTAACCATTAGCGGTTAACTCAACCTTCTTGCATGGTTAGAAACTTTCTCTATAACTTAACCTTCATCTAACCCAAGGGTCTCATCAAAAATTCATGGCTTTAACCTTGGTTATCCTACTAACCCTTGCACAAGAGTTTACCCCCTGGGTAAAAACTTTATCTAAAGGATAACCCTAACCTAACCTTAACCCTTACCTCCTAGGGTAACCTTCATGTCTTCTCAAGCATTTAGTGCTTCTTACATCTTCTCTCAAGCAACCTCTTGTTGACAATTATCACCATTTCATTGGTGACAATTGTAAACATGGATTGATTAACTTTCAATACTGACCCTTGTTAAGATTATTAAATCTTGACCATCCATTGCCTTATTTTCCCTATAAATAGAGCTCTCATTCCTCATTTTCATAATCTCCAAGTTTTCACTCATCTACATTATAGCCTAAATTACTAAAAATTTAGTGTCTCTTTGTTAAATCATCATAATAAACATTTAGAAGCATTTAAATATATCATATAATATTCATGCTAGGATAGTATATCATTTGCTAGGATAATTTGCTAATCTTTTATCATATCATCATCTCTATGCTAGCTTAATCATTATATTTTCAATATCATACATATTGGAATGCATTCATACCTATAAATCAAACATCACTCATTCTTGGATTTGTCATTCTTAAGTCACTTTTCTTAGTGATCTGAGAGGAAAACATTGACTTTAGGGATCCTGTGAGATAGAGAACAATGGGACACCCCTTGGTAAGTCGAATTGATTGACTCGGTTCATATACTTGCACCAAGAGTCTCATTAGTGTGTGGGTATTTTGAGTTTGATTTATTCATTTTCATCACCATATTTTCCTGCATACAATATTTTTTTTGTTATGTCTAGTTGCTAGTCTATTTTAGCTAGCTTGTTTGCCAAGCCTGTTTAGTTATTTTTGATATGCTTTAAATTGAACCCTATGGGTCGGGGGCCCTTTCCCTACTTATCTGGATAAAGAAAATAACACATAACTTGTCTTAATCACCTTAATAATATTTAACATTTTTTGCATTAATTAAGAATCTAAAAACCACTAATTTAGATTGAGATGGCCAAGGTGTGTAAGCCTCCACTCACCCTCCTCGACTTCTACTATGTCACTTCTTTTAATGTTTATCACATACAAGGGAACATAGCTTTGTGTTCCCCCCTTAGATAGATATAGAATTTGAGAATAGTTCCTGCATTCAATGAGATAAGTTGTAGCTCACCACAGATGAATATCAAGGAACCTCAGCTACAACTTCGACCAAGGAACATACATAAGATCTATTCTTCTATAGGACTACTCTTCTTAGGCTTTAATTTTTTTTTTAATCCATTTCCAATTCATTGTTGGTAAGAGAAATAATCATTGTAGTAGTGATGGAGAGTGATTTTCTTTCTACATGGAACCTTTCAAGTTGAAACAACCCTTCTATACAATAGGCAAGGGTTTTGGCTTATTTAATCACACAATTCATAAGGGATCTTACTATCATATGGTTATTATTGAATTTGATACTCATAAGAATTATTGGGATCTCAATGAGAACCATGTAGGGATATACATCAATAACATTTTCTCAAAGGTCAAAATCACCTCTCAATCATCATATTTCAACACACAAATCTTGAAAAAATAAAAATAGGTCAAAAGTCATTTATAAGATATTTTATGGTCTTCAAGTAAAGACTAACCCTTAGGTACATATCTAAGATCTTTAACACTACTGAACTAAACAAAAATTAACATTTTATGACACTTTTAAAAACAAATAAAAGATGCATCCCCATTTACAAAATTAATGAAACTCTTATCACTAGCATAACTTTCAAATCCCAACACATGGTTCTTTGGCCACTAATTTAATTAAGTAACAAAAAATGAGTTGTTCTGATCAAATTGATAACCTTACCAAGGGAACGACAGTATATGCTTCAGTCCTCAAAATTGTCGATTAGCCTATGGGACATGGGCATTATAATTCTATTTCTTGCTTGAAATGAAGAAAATAATCGTGACATTCAAAAATATTTTCAATCTTTTTTTTTTTATGATGTAATGTATGCATAATAAATAAGATATTAGATGTAATTGTTTGTTAAATAGAAGTTGTAAGGTGAGTAGGTGCACTTTTTTTTATCATACTTGTAAGCCCAGTTTTGATTGAACTCAATAAATCATTTAATGATTGGCTTTCAAAATTATATTATAGTGTTAATTGTAATTATGTGGAGAGGCGTACCAATTGCATATACGATGCCATTAATATGTATTCACAAAATGATATTGAAATATTGATAAGATAAATATGCAGGTTGTTTTTTGCTTTAAGTCTACATAAAGATATATCCAAAAGCCTAAAATAGGGAAAATGGGGCAACGTTACAACATGCTTAGTTTAAGTTTGATGACCAGTAGGAAGGGGGTGGAGAGAATCCTCTTTTTCTCCTAGAACATTGCATCCACAATCTTCTCTACATGTGTTAGACCATGCAGCGCACTTGAATTGCAGTCCATAACACAAAAGAAAAATTGGGCTTGAATAGTATTGATAAATGTGATAGTGAGTATTAACCATACTTTATAGCTTCTGAGAAATAAATGGATATCACACTAGTGGGGTTTTTGCAGAAGATATATATAAACATCCTCCTCCTTTCCTTAGTAAACCTCTCTAACACATAATATAATGACACGTATGTTTGGACCTAATGCACATGATTTAAGAGGTTTCAAAAGAAAGCCAAGATATGCATAGACTTGAAGTTTCAAATAGACGAAACACGGGCATTCAAGCTAAAATCAACATGAATTGAGGTCAATGAAAAATTTCAAAGTTGCAAGTCATGAAATAAAAAGTAAAATTTGTACCATGCACTCAGTCATAGTCAATATTAATATTAAACATTAATTGTCCATCAAATATATATATAGTCTCTATAAATCTAAAATATCATGATGGATTTTTTAAGTGTTCTAAATGAAAATACAATCATATTAACCTAAAGGCCAAGGGCACACCTTAGAAGGACAAAATCAAAGAACTAATTTGATCATTAGGCTCAAAACAGGAGGGTCCACAGAAATTGAACCCTCTTTTCTATACCATAATAAGATTGATTAGTACTAGAAATAATGAGATAAAGTTTACAAAGTGATAGAGTAAGTAAGAGTTAGAGTTGTTCAAGGTCGGTATGTTGGCTTTTGCCATTCTTGTGATCCAATTATTTTGTTGGTGTGTTAGCTTTAATAAGTTGTATCTATGTTATAAATATTAGTTAGTAGTTTAATGTGGTTGGATAATCAATTAATTGTTTCCAATGGAAGTGGAATGGTCTTATAAAATTGAAGTTGTGTCTTATACACTCAATACAATATATGTAATGTTTCTTACAAATTATGATATAACCATGAAGTTCGTATACAAAATTATTGAATTTGAATTATTTCTATAAAATATTTAACCCTCCATAAAATTGCTAATAAAAATGATATAACTGACCAATTTAGTAGTTCACTACAAGAGAATATTTTTTGAGTCTGAGTTGGAAGTGTATGTTTTCTTTGGCTAGACTTTCCTTGGCTTGTCAATTGGTGAGCATGCTTTTGTGCTTGGTAGCCCATTCCATTTGTAGAAGAGAAGCATTTATTAGATTGGACATCAGAGCAGGTTGTATTATCTATCCAAAATTCTAAATGTACATTTGACCAAATTTATTAAATAATAGAAATTCATAACCATGAAAAAAGTGTTGGAAATATGATCCCAGCTACTCCAGTTGGTATCCTCTCTATGTCAGCATTATATTTTGAAATAGATTTTGGGAAAGATTTGAAAATATATCACATTAACTCCTACACAAGTTTCATACAGATTATGGTTAGTTTAAAATATATTATTGTAAGTGCCTTCTCTCTCTCCACTATATGCGCTTAAATGTTCTATATATTGTTTGAGTCTGGGATTGTTCTACACTCTCTAATGAGTACAACTCCATAGAGATGTAAGAAGAATTTCAATGTGAAAATAAATGTAATAGTATTCAAGTGTGCGAGCTGAAGCTCATAAGATCTTTGTAATGTTCCATGTAAGGAGTTGTAAGATGTTTCAGTCTATGTAATGGTAATTGTATGAATGAGCAAAAGCTCAGTTAACTCAGATAATATGTAATTGTTTCATTTTGTTCAATATTAAATAGTTGTTTCATTTTATTCTTCTTCAATCTTATGACAAGGCTGGTTACATTGTAGATTCATTTGTGGACCATAAAAAGAATTGGACGACCAAGTTGTGTAAACCTCTACTAGATAAATAGGGAAAAAGAACCTCCTATCCTATCACAGTGACTAACTTTTCTCTCATAAAATTAAAAAATTAAATTGCAAACATATATTTTACCTTTACTTGAATTTGTCTTCATATTTGTGCATAATCTATTCTTCCATTTTGATCAACCTTATTACGCTTATTTTCTCTTAAGTAAAATGAATATTTACTAATAAAACGGTCGGTGAGTGTATCTCTTAGGATGAAGACATCAGGATGGGACAATAATTTCACCTAGCTGAGAGCCAAGGAGGTGTCATAAAGATAATCTTTATGACAGATTTACACAACAAAACAAAGATAAACCAAAACACAACTTACAACACTGTGTGGTTATACAGAAAAGTTCAATCGCACTATAAAATTTTAACAGAAAACAGAGCATCAAACACTACTTTTAATTAAAGCAATGCTTAATACAACTGTAGCAAAGAAACAGAAATTCCATTCTATCATTGGAAACTTGCTATGCCAAAAGAGAAGTTTTTGAACAAAACAACATTGAACTGAAATAGAAACAGGCTTTCTGTAGATGAAAAGCAACACTGACATTGTCAGCAGCCAACAAATACAAGACATTTATAAACGCTGAAAATTAAAGTGATGTCTTGGTCCAACTGATAAACCTACTCATCTTTGGCCTGTCAATGAAAAATGAGTTGATTTGGTCAAATTGACAAGGCCAGAAAGGGAAGCATATTTCTTGCTTGAATAATAGTGACATTCAAAACTAGTATGCGCTAGTTATACCTGTTGGAGTTAATCACCAACTACCAAAACTAATGCTGCCGTATTTCCTTTCTTCCTCTCATGATATTCTGTTTTGTCATCTGCAGTCTTCTGATCAAACAAAGGACAAATGCCAACTTGTTTTTGATGGCAAAATCTTCCTCTTAGATCTTTCCACGGTGATCTAGAAACTTCAATTTTAATATGTTTTTTTTGTTTATTATGTGACATATGATTAGAAAGACAATATATGTAGTTTTGATATATATATGTAAAAAGTGTGTGCCCAGAAAAAGAGCTGCAGAACCAGTCAATGAAAGAGAAGAACAGGGGTTTTGTATAGCAGCAAAAGAACATTTTGTATAGCAGCAGAAGAACAGGGGAGTCATGATATTTGAATTTTTCTGAGTCTACAAAATGAGCAGACCTCAATAATATGAGGTATTTTGTAATCAGTTCTGTGATAGAATGAAAAGAATGGATTGTTTATTTAAAATCTGTTTTCTTTTATCTGCCCTGTTTTTTTTGTTCTGTTTTTTGCTCCCCTGTTTCTTTCCAGCAGTGGTATCAGAGCTGAAGGTTAAAAGTTATTGGGTGAAGTGACTGAGAAAGTTTTTCAAAGAGATAGAAAGGTTTTTTCACAGTCTATAATGGCAGCTCCAAGCACAAGTTTGACAAATCCACAGATCCCACAGTTTAATGGGAAAAATTATGATTACTGGGCAATCACAATGAAGACATTATTTTGTGCACAAGATTTATGGGAGTTTGTTGAAAATGGCTACCAAGAACCAGTAGATGCAACAACATATAATGCATTAACTCAAGCAGAGAAAGACTTACTGAAGGAAAATAAAAAGAAAGACTCAAAAGAGTTATAGCAATATTTGAGATTAAGAAGTAACAATTCAATAGGGATCAGCACTTTCTAAGCCATATGAAGGTTTGCTTGACTTTCATACAATTTGGCTTTTGAAAAGGATCGGCGAATCTCAGCTGGAGTTAATCAATACCCACATATTACAATGAAGTTACAACATTTATCATGCTGTGTTGAGCGAATTGGTGAAACATTTACCATCTACTAGGAATAGAGTATACTAGAGGCGGGAGAGATTGGATCCAACAGGGAAGTATGATACAACAATTGGGGCACTGCATGAACTGCCCTTTTTCTTCTCACTTGAATCCTTCATCTTCTTTGCATTATCATCTTGCTTTCCGTCTTCTTCAGGGAATACATCATTTGCAGCGGGTAATTTGAAGCAACTCTGCACAAATCTGAAAACACCCATTTTGGAGAAATTTATAGAAACTTTGCAGATAGAGATGAGTCTGAAATTTAGAGGAAAGCTGTAGTGCTTGGCCACAAAAATTGGAGTAACGTGGAGTAGTGATGGTTGTGTGAATTTATATGAGAATAGGCATTCCTCCATCGTCGTCGTTTCGTTTAAATTGCGTGGAATGCACGACAAGCCGCCATGGATTGTTGTGGTCAACAATTAAGCTGCCCACGTTTATGGTGGGTAATAACAAAGAAATTTCGAGAAAGACATTTGACTTATAAGCCTAACTCCAATCATGTTTGGGCACACAATGAAAAAATAAAAAACATAAGCTCAGATTCGGTCAAATTGATAAGCCTACGAAGGGAAGGGTCGTATATGTTGTAGTTGTCAAAATCATCGATCAGCCTGTGGGGGCATGAAGATTACAATTCTATTTATTGCTTGAAAAGAAGCGAGCAATTGTGACATTCAAAGATATTTTCAATTTTTTTAAACGTAATGTATAATTAATAAAGCAAACTTTGTTTCTGGGTTTAATTAGAATGTAATTCTTCGCTAGCTTGAGTGCAAGGCAAGTAGATGCTGCAGTTGTCATTGTAGGAAGAAAAAACCTAACTGTTTCATCATACTGTTTAATGCGTTTGAGTTCAATTTTGGCTGCTTAATAAATCAGTTAATTATTCATTTTAAAAAATTATACAGGTTTTTTATAAGTATTTCAAGATTTTTTCATAAGATCACAAAAAGATTCTTATTTTTAGCATTAATTTAAAACATCAATGTAAACAATTCAATTTTGCGAACACATACCAATGCAATAGATCAATGAGAGTACAATGCTTATGCTGACAATAGTTCAATAGGAGTTTGAACCTCATGGCTTGAACAATAATACCACAATTTCACAGTCACACTATACCAAATGACAAAAATATATACAATTTTAATTTATAATGTTATTAATATTTATGTAACAAATATGATAAATTATTAAAAAATAAATATAAAAATATGTCACTTAAATAATATATTATTAAGAAAAGATTCAAATTTTAAATTTAGAAATATTTTTGAGATTTTTTAATTTAAAAATCAACACAATTAATTTGATTTTTTTTGTTTCTTTTACTTATATTAATTAGATTGTAACCTAAATTTAAGAACAAAATACCATTCATGATAAAAAGAAAGTGTATTGATATTAATATTTAAATATGTTGTTGAAGTGATAATTTTTCATTCTCATTAATAAGTCCTTCATGAATATGTTTTTGATTAAAGGAAAATCATAATTTGAAGGGACCATGAAACCCTAAGTACAAAGAGCTACCAATATGAAAGACATGGCCAACCCATAGCTCACCAAAAATAAAAACCAAGAAAATGAACCTCTAACACAACAAGCTTGAAACACTAAAACAATGAAATTACACAAAATAACTAAACTATTAAGTACTTACCTCCATAGAAGAAAGAAAGAAAATGGCTAAGGTTTGGGTCCTCACTCACTTTATCTAATAAAAAAAATCTAAAAAAAAAAGAGTTTTGAAAGATCACTAATTTAAAATCTAAGAAGATGAAGAGAAAATGATTTGAAGTAAAAGATAACAATAAGAAATAAATTTCTTAGTCTTCTTATCACTCTAACCTCTGCAACTCTCAAATATACCTCTAGAGCATTATTTCCTATAATATGAGAGGACCTAATCTTGATGAAAGTTATGATTAGTTTTCTATAAAGAAAGCTTAGTAAGAGGGCTTAAGGGAAAATCCATATAATCAACAACTTCTTATAGCATTTCTTTAAGAAAATAAAAAATAAAAAAAGACTAGTAGATAAATAATATTAATAAAATGACGTATTAAAAATATATATAACTGATTATTCCTATTGTATATTACATTAAATTTTTAATTAAGATGATCTAATATAACAATGAAATTACAAAAGATAACTAAACTATTAAATAATCACATTTCTTTGTATGTTTGACTCATTTTTATTTTCTTTGTTTGGCTATATTTTCTCTATTCCTTATGTTTCAAGTAATTTTAGTCTAAATGCAATTCAACTTTTGATGCAAGTGCAAGTGACACAACACTTGGGCTTTTATAGAATTACACTATTTATTCAACCTAAGCCTATTTTAAGAAGCATTTGATCCAAGCCCCTTATATTGAAGGGGCTTAGATTGAACCTACTTATATAGAACTGTTTTGATAGTATTGTATTCTTTGATCTACATCTTATAAATTTTCAACAAATAAAATCATTCAAAGGTAAAATTTTGAATGAACATAAACCTCAAAATTCACCTTCTAAATTATAATTTATTTAAAATATATTTTTAAATTTTAAATTTTTTAATTTTATGATTATTTGATATATCCATACCAAAAACAAATACATCTATTGAATACATTGAAAAAAGAAAATTAGACAAAATATAATTGAAAAACTACATTACATTTCATATTGATGTCTTTTTGTTAAAAAAAATATTAAAATTAACAAATAAAATTATATTAAGATAAAAAGGATGTCTAAATTTCTATATAGAATCTCTATATATTTGATATTTAGATACATAAAATATCTATAAACATAAAATATCATGATGGAAATTTCAATTACTCTGAATGAATAAGAGAATCACATAATCATATAAATGTAGAAGGCAAAGGACAATCCTAGAAGAACAAAATCAAAGCATTAATTTAAGCATTGGACTTGAAAAAGGAGGATCTTCATTTTGGAAGAGTTAAGTCCTATTGTCTATGCCATAATAAGATTTAATAGTACTAGAAATTATAAGACAAATTTCACATTTTTTTTGGTTTAATGTGTTAACTTTAATAAGTTGTATTTTTATTAAAAATTCTAGTTAAGAGTTTAATGTGGCCAACAAATTGTTTTTTATTAGAATAGAAAGGAGATGGCCCTAAACCGGAGACAATGATTACAACAATACATCACCAAGTAGCCAACAAAAGATAGAAAAAATACCTAGTCACCCATCAAAAGTAATCAAAAACCCTCATAACCATGTAGCTGTTTCTACAGATTCTAACAAGCTTCCAACTTTTAAACAGAATAGTCCTAGTATACCTATTATCAATATTCCTAAAACTAATAGTTTTTATGTTCAAATCATCCATAAACCTAGAAACAAAAGTCTTAGCATAACCATAAAATATAAAGTTTATCAAAATGGGTGCGCAGACCCCGATAATCCACCATGAGAAAAACATTAACAAAAAGAAAAAGGAAGGATCCGAACAGAAAATATCTACTCATTCTTGATTAGGTTCCAGTCCCTTTTGGGTCTTCCCAAGTTTAGATTCAATGTGTCGTTATAGTCCATTTCCCCTTCCTTGTCGAGCTCCTTCGCTTCCTACTTGGCCACTTTCTTTTTAATTTTCTTAATTCTTCCATGTCTAGAAACAATTCCCAGAACAACACTCTTCATGATACCGTCTGCAATGCAACAAAGAGAGTTAACTGCATCACACAATAGCTAGATTTTTTTGTCCCTCTCCTCATTTTTATGTTCCAGGGTTGACAGTTTCTCTCTCATGTCATTTAATTTCCCTTCCATCTTACTGCTATCGTCATGCACAGGCAACATAGGCGAACATGGCACCATATCTTAATCTTCAGAGATGTTGGGGCAGAAATGGCTTAGCCTCATTTTGAATGCACATTTGCAACAAGGAGAATAGGAAAAAAGGCATATTAATTTTCTCATGGTGCCTAATGTTATTCAACATTGAGAAATGATACCCGTGCATAGTAGGGTATCTAACCTCTAAGGTAAAATATTTCATGACATAGTAACTAACAATAAGAAAGGGTATGGGTAGAGCATAGTGGTCGTACCCATTCTGCAAAGGCACCGATTTCTCATCCTTTTCTAAGAACCGCTTCATGAACCCTTTATAATCTCCTGAGATTTTCATTTCAACTTTTTTCCCTTCATTCTGTAAGCCCGTCACCTACGCAATGTTCTTCTAAGTCACAGTAAATGAAATTTTTTCGACCATGACCATGCGATTCTGCCAGGAGTTGTAGAATCTAGTAGAGAGCTCCTTGTTATAACCTTTTAACACTAAGAAAAAGGGAGTGAACCCAACCACTTGGAAAAGCTCCCAGATTTCCTTACTATTGAGCAGCCCCGAACAATTACAAGGTTTAGTACACTTGAGAGGCCCCCCATGTTGAGATTAGGATGAATAGAGCACAACAAAACTTTTTGAAATCGACTGGACAAACAACTACATTTTTGCACTTTCAAGATTCTTCTTGAAGAATTGCTTTTAATCTTATCTTTTCTAATTTTACTCAAATTAAACTTCTTACATGTGTGGCACCAAATGCAATCATTTCCTATAAAGGTAGCGCAAAAATCTAAGGCTTTATCTATCTTTCTAATGAAGACAATATCTCCCCATATCCATATGCCAACTCCATCCATTGCTTTTACATCCGTATCAAGAAAGTTTGGATCCAAGTCACAATCCACCTCAACCGTCCAGCTAGAGAGGGAACCCGTAGTGGCAGGATGCCTAGTCATCTTCAACCTACACAACATCATGTAGGGGCCCACCTTTTTTCTAAATTTTTTAAAAAGGGTGGTCATCTTGGAATAGTTAAAAACATTGACCAAAAAGAACCCAAAAAATAGAGACACCAAATTATTGGCTTGCATTCTGTGTTTCCCATGCAAGGATTTCTTTAAGCTCTCTCAAGGTATTTCCAAAATTAAAAACCTACCAGTCTGGATTTCCAAGACTTTGATTAGCAACAAGGTCTGCCATCCTATTACCCTCCCTATAGACATGTTGTATCTTAATACCATCAAAAGTTGACATAATGCTTTTGCACTTGTTAGCCATACCCCTAACTTCCCACAACGGAGATTAATTTAGAGTCACCTTCGAGGATAACATTATTCCTTGAGATAATTTGTAAACTTAGCAGACCCATGGAAGTCGTCAAGGCTTCAACCTTGTTTTTACTGGCAATCCCAAGGTTGGAACCATATCTCACAAGCATTTTACCATTATGGTCTCTTATTAAGCCTCCTGCCTCTGAAACCCCAAGGTTACCTTTAGAACATCCATCAAAGTTACATTTAATCCAATCTAGTTTAGGAGGTTGCCAAGAGCAAGTCTTTCTCAGTAACATTTTGTGCCAGTTAAGCTCCAAAAAATTGTGACGAATCCACCAGACTTGTCTTAGCCAGAGGTCCAAGAGGGAGGGGTAAATTTTGAAAGAAGCTGAGGGTTGAGCATTAACATTTTCTTTAATTTTGTGGATTATGATGGTTGCAAGGATCATGTTGCTTCTCCTTTCTTTTCTGAAGACCCTATTGTTTTGTTCCTTCTAGATATTCCATGCTAGGAATGGGGGAGTTTGATACCAAATACTTTTTGCCACCGAGTGTGAGTAAGGAGATAAATGTCAAGCTTCTATAAAGTCTTTCATATTTCTAGGTTGAGTCCAGCTAGTTTTCAACTTGATTAGAACCTCTTCCCAAATTTCTTGGGCATAAACACAATTAAGGAATATGTGCTCAATACTTTCCATTTCCTTTTGTTAAAGATCACATATGTTAGCTAGAAAGAATCCTCATCTATTCAAATTATCAACCATGAGGATCCTTCCATGGGTTATAGCCCACCAATAATAATTGATTATTTGGATAAGACCCTTGATCCAAATAGATTTCTAATTGAAGTATTTAGTAGTGTATTCTTCAAAATTTTGGTAAGCTGATTTTACCATGAAATTCCTAGAGGCTTTAGGTTTCCAAATCCACTCATCTTCCACCAAGGGAGAGCAAAGGGAGTAGTCGGGAAGAAGAGAAGAGAGTTTAGAAGCCTCGAGCAAGTGTTGATTTTTACTAGTGGGATGAACATTCAACAAGGAGGAAACCATTTTATTCAAGTCTTTCCAAGAAGCATAATCCCTATTCCAAATTATGTAGTCGTGGACATTGTTTCCACAATGACTTCTTAAGAATTGCTTGATATTCCTGAATTGTGGGATATGATCTAAGGGAAAAAAATTTAACCAAGTGTCCTTCTAGAAATTAGTCTTTATACCATTTCCTTTTAATATCTTTCCATTTCCTTTGATGTCATTTTTGGTTTTAGCCACATAATTCCAAATAGTAGAACTAGTAGGGAGATCCATCTGATTGAAGAACTTATCCTCACTCTTTCTTAGGAAGTACTTAGCTTTAAAGATGTTGGTCCAATCTTTTTGTGCTTCTGCTAATTGGAAGCCAATTTTGGTAATGAGGGTTTTGTTAAAGGACTTGATCTTCCTTATACCCAACCCACCACACTTCAAGGGTTTACAAAATTTTTTCCAAAGCAACCAAGGAAAGTCTACTTCTTTCTTTTGTGCCATCCCATAGAAACCTTTTTTTGAATCCTCTCTATCTTATTAGCAATAGAGCCTGACATTTTGAACAAAGAGAGGTAATAGATTGACATATTCTACAAATAGGACTTGACAAGTTGTAATTTTCTTGCCATACTAAGGAGCTTTCCTTTCCAACCAGCCAATTTCTTTTGGAACCTTTCAAAAAAGCCGTTCCAAAAGTTCAGAGAAGGGTGTTTATAGATGCAGGGGAGCCCAAGTTAGGAATCCAGGAGGGTAGCAGCTTGACAACCAAGGATAGAGGATATTTTAGCTTGAAGGATAGAGTTGGTATTCATAAAGAATAGTTTGCTTTTGACAAAGTTTATATACTGTCCTAAAATTGAAGCATAGATGGCTAAGGTATTTTTCCACATCTTTACCTCTGAGACAATATTCTCCAAAAAATATAGTATCGTCCACAAATTATTGTTGAGTAATGGGGTTTAGGGTGGAGGCCACCTTGAAGCCTTTGAGGGAGCCCTCTCTTCTGAGATTTTCTATATTTATTCCCAACACTTGAGCAACAATAATAAATAGATAGGGGGAGAGGGGGTCACCCTGTCTCAGACCTATTTCACAAGAGAAGTAGCCCTTATGACATCCATAGGGGGAGAGAGGGTCACCTTGTCCTAATATTCCTAAGAATCTACATTTAAACCCGAACCTCCTAAGGACTTCAATAAGGAAGTCCTAAGACACTCTATCATAAGCCTTGGAGATATCCAATTTTAAGACCATAGCAGGTTTTTGGTTGTTTTCCATAGAATGAATGAGTTCATGTCCTACAATGATTGCATCCAGAATATGTCTCCCTTCCACAAACCCTTTGTGATGACTAAAGATCATTTTATCTAATAGGGGTTTCATTCTATTGACCATCACTTTAGAGATAATTTTGTAAACAATATTGCATAAACTAATGGGTCTAAAGTCTTTAGTGGAAACATCATTATCATTTTTTGGAATCAGAGCTATAAAAGTTGCATTTATCTATTTAAGAAGTTTACCTATTCTAAAGAAGTCTCTAACATCATTGAAGATGTCACTTCCCACAATATCCCAATGATCTTGAAAGAAGGCCAGGCGGAACCCATCCAGACCAGGGTAATTACAAGGGGCAAAGAAAAATAGACCATTCTTCACCTCCCGCAAAGTCACTCTTTTATTGAGACGAAGAAGATCAATGTCCCTAATAATCTCCGAGATGACATCCAAAATATTGTTTTGGTCTTGACCACCACCCTAGTTCATGGGATTGTTTAGACTTAGAGATTCAATGAATAAGGCAGCCATAACATCTTCATTCTCCATCGTAGATCCATCTTCTCTCAGGAATTTCCTTATTCTATTTAGGCTTCTTGCTTCAAAGTAGATTGGTGGAAGAACTTAGTGTTCTTGTCCCCCTCCTAGAGCCATTGTAACCATGACTTTTGTTTCCAGAACACTTCTTCTTTTCTATTAAGTATGAGCCATTGGTTTCTCAAGTCCATTTCTTCTTTACACTCTTCCTCCTTATCAGTTCTCTCTTCCATTTTAGTTTGAATCACACTTAGACTATTTATGATGTTCTTTTTTTGTTTGAAGATGTTACCAAATGAGTATTAATTCCATCCTTTAACTTTGTCTTTTAGGATTTTGAGCTTTTGAGCAATTTTAAACAAGGGGGTGCCCAAAATAGGGGTATTCAACCATTTCTCAACCAGCATAGTAAAGTCTGTGTTCTTGACCCACATCATCTCATACCTGAAAGGATAGAATTTAAGGTTCCCAAGCTCATCCAACCTTAAAAGGATAGTATTATGATCAGACCCTAATCAAGGAGAGGACTAGAGAGAGAAGGAATCAAGGAAGTTCTAGTTTGAAGAGATCAACACTCTATCTAATCTGACTTGAATCAATTGATCCCCAAACCTTCTATTGGTCCAAGTGAACTTAATTAGACCCAATGAGAGGGATATCAAATAACCTAGAAAATGATATAAACTCAGCCAGCTCAGACATGCTATCTCAGAAATCCTCAATCCCACGAGCTTTCTCTGAGGGGAAAAGGGGGAACTTAAAATCTTCAGAAACCATCTATAACTCATCAATTTTGTTACCAATATGATTGGTAATGTAGTTCCATAATCTAGCACGGGCATTCGGGGCATAAACATTGACTAGATACCACTGCAGGTTGGACTTGATATCCTTCATTTTGACAATCAGGCAATTTTTTTCAGAGGAAACCAAATTTCCTTCAAAAGGGTGGGATTCTAGAGGGTGTCTATTCCCCCCAAAGTGCCAATAGAGTCACTATTTAGGAAGTCAGTAGAGGGCCAAAAAGAGTTAATGTTCTTCTGGAAGTTATCCTTGTTCGTTTTAGTTTCTTGTATCATAAGAATGTCCACCTTTTGGTCCATAAGTTTGCACTTAAGCATATGCTATTTTATTGGGCCATCCAAGCCCCTAACGTTCCAAGAGATAATAATCATCAACACAAATAGCAAAAAATCTCCCTACTCGCCTGAATAGAGAGGAGAACAATCTGCGGGGGATTAGGTCTTCTTTTTCTTGTTCTCAGGGATACCATCAAGGGTAGACTGTTTCTCTATTGCCACCTCCCCATCTACATCCTTCTGTCTAGAATATTTGTTAGTTTGTCTACCCATCTTGTTTTTTCCGCCTACATCTCCTTTTTCTTCTTCTTGTTCTTGATTGGGACATGTTCCCACCCCTTCTCTTCTTTTTCTTCCTAAGCAAACCAAAGATTTGATTTAGTTGGCGGGGGGAGGGGGGGCGGGGATGTAGCAGAGAATCCCAATATTTCTAGGTTTTCCTTGAGGTTAACAAAGCCACTGATGGTCTTCTCTTTAGGAGTTACCAGCAAGATTTTCTAGGCAATCTCCACCTCACTTGGAGATTTGGATGGAATAAGTTCCTTAGAGATAATGTTATCTTCCTTCAACTCCTCAGTGCGTAGTCCCTTCCCACCCAGTTGAAAAAGATCAACGGCAATCTCACTCACACCACGGGAAACCCTCATGAGAGGTTCCACACTAGTGGGAAGAGGAGAAGAAGCCTCCACAGGCATCACAATAACAAATGTGGAAGCTGTAAGGTCATCAATACACTTCTTTCTATCTTTTTGCAGATTGGTAATAATCTCCTCACTCGAAGGAGCATTCTTAATAGGGGAAAAAATCACCAACTTGGATTCAACCATGTTAGCAGTTTAAATCCTAACCTTCTCAGACTTCTTAGGCTGAAGAGGTATTTGGTTGTTACTCTTCTTGCTGGTAGAGCTCAAATGACCATATCTACCACAACTTTGATAGAAAGCTTTCACATTTTTATACTCAATCTGCTGAACCCAAGAACCAAGCCTATATAGCAGGGTAATCTTGGTAGGAAAGACAGTATTAATAGAAACATTCACAGAGACCTGGGAAAACAAAAGTCTTGATCTACTTTGTGTTATGCTATCAATAGTCAAGAACTTTCCAAAAGATTTCGCAACTCCCTTGAGAATTTCCACATTCCAGAAATCTAGGGGGAGCCTCGAAACACGAATCCAAGTAGGCGTAACTACACCCAGATCTATCCAAGGGTCAAGTTTCGGTTTCCATTTGCAAAAAGAGAGATAGTTCGAAGACCTGAAGACCCAAGGCCCACCCCTGAGAATACTAGACAGGTTAGCTTGGTTAGTGAAGCTGAAAAGGAAAATCCCACCATCCATTGCACCGGAAGAAATGCTTCCTTTCAGCTTCCAATTAGAGGACACCCATTTTTTCATTAGTTCTAAAGAGGGTCGAAAGGCCAAGAACTTCCCCACTAGGGAGAGACTATGTTTAGCAATGGCCATATTAACCAACACATCTGGAACCTCAACTTTATTCTCACTGATCACACAGGTAGCAAAAGGAGACAGACTTTCAGAGGCTTTCCCCATCTTTGCAGGGCTCCCACCCAGAAGCTTCTCTGCATAGGACCCTGATTCAAGTTCTGCAAAAACATCATGGCATACTGGGGAAAAAAAAAGGTGACAGGACGAATCTACCACCAGAGAATCTTCTGGAAAAGCAGTACAATCACATGGCCCGAGGGTTTGGGAAGACCGTAAGGTCCCCCCCAACCCCATTCATAACAAGTCACAACCCACAAATAGAACAGTTAAAGGGAAGCAAGAAGCAGAAGGCTGTTAGTGGGAAACTACCATAGAACTGTAAGCAGAAAAGACTAGGGAAAACCTGTCATTAGAGCAGCTTAAGGCCATTGTCAACAAATTATTTAAATGAAAATAGAATGGTCTTATTAAATCAAAGTTGTATCCTATATAATGTTATTTTCAAATTATTGTATAACTATGAATTTCCTATAGCATTCTTAAACTTGAATTATTTTTATAGAATATTTAATCCATTCATAAAATTGTTTTTAATTAGTTAAGCAAATATTTTGAAATGACCCTGACCCTTATAAAGACAGACCATTCACAATTTTTTTAATAAAAATTATATAATTAGTTTGATGGCCAATTTATAGGTTTGCTTCAAGATAGTATAATCTGAATCAAAGAGGAATAAGAAATTGAATATCAATCTAGGTCATATTGAGATTATAAGTATGTTTACTTTCATTAGAGTTTCCCTAGCTTCTTTATTGGTAAACATGCTTTTATAATTGGTAGTTCACTCCATATATAGAAGAGAAGTATATACTAGGTTGGATACATGTTAGAAATGGGTTGTACTTTCTATCCAACATTCTAAATGCACACTTGACCATACTTGTGAATTAATTGAAATTTAGAATCATGAATAGATTAGTTGCTCAGATTGTAGATTAATTTATTCACTTTAAAAAAGTTAGATGATTGGTAACTATTACTTATGACTTAGATGTTAGATTTTTTAAACCATAACTAAATAAGTAGAGGGGAAAGGAACCTCAAATTCTTATCTCAAAGTAGAAAGTGTAGTGGTTATTTGCCTATGACAGCCAAAACAAAACTTTTTTTCTATAAAATTCAAAAAATGAATTGTAAATATTTATTCAACGACATTTGAATTCATGTTAATTTTTTTGCATGATATATTCTAGTCAACACACTTTACACTTATTTTTTCTTGCAATAAACTGAATATCTACTAATAAAACAATTGGTAAATTTAACTCTTAGGATCAAGAGGCTAGAAGTACTAAGTTGGGACAATAATATTTACTCAACTGAATACAAGGCAAGTATATGTTGTAGTCATCAATCACTGAAAAAAATGATGTCTTGGTCATCTTTGGCCACCCAATGAATAAATCAACCAAAAGTGAGCTAATTTGATTAATTTGATTACCCTATCAATGGAGGCATATGCTACCGTATACACCTAAAAATAGTCTGAAGATAATTAATTAAATAAGCAATTATTTAATTAATCCTCCTACCCAATTTAATTGAGTTCATCAACAATTTGATTAAATTTCCCCTTTCATCTACTTATTAATAAATCTAAGGATTTATTTAATAGGTTCATTTCAACCCTTTGATTAATTAATTTAAATTAATTAATTCCCTCCATCAAAATCATTTTTTCTATATCCCCTAATTAATTTAAAAAAATCAATTTATGAGTTGTTGAAATTAATTAGCCTTTTCATATTATTTGAATTTTTAAATTCAAATTCTCCTAACTTCCACCACTCCTAAACCTAACCCATTCCATCTAACCCCGGGTTTTGCCTAACCCCATCCTAGCTTGCACATCCTAACCACCATGTTCCCTTTCCTTGAACACTTTGCCCTCTCATGAGCAAAGCTTTGTGACACTTTTCACTAAGTGTTCCCTTTCATTTAACCCCTTCTAGAATCCTCTTGACACTTGTCACCATAGAGATGACAGATGTTCCCTTTAGTCCAACCCCTTTGCCAACCTCCTCCAATTTAACCATTGATATCTTCAAATCAATCTTGACTGTTGATTCCTGCCACCTCACCCCTAGCCTTGGAAATCCTATAAATAGACCTTATTTTGGAGCATAAAGGGTCCCAATTTCATATAATTTTTGATTCATCTCATTTGCATTCAAGCAATGTTACTATAGACATCTAGTTTCTAGCAAATCATTCTTAGCATTGTTATCATGTTCAAATCTTAGCTTAATTGCATCTTCATTCTAGCTTATTTTCTAGAATAATCATGAAATCATGTAGCTTAATCATGTTATTCTTGCTAGATCATGCATCTTTATCATTCAAATCCTCCATCTAAGTGTAGTCAAGTCATTGGAGTTTGCATACCAAGATCTGAGAGCAAAATTCATACTCGCATTTACTAGGAGGCAATAGATCGCTTAGCTATGGTTTTGTCTTTCTTTGATTTAATTCATTAATCATTGCTTGTAATGATCTATTGAGTGCATTGTGTTTGCAGGTACAAGTACAAAGCACGACAACTACAACTGTCGAAATCGACGATTAGCGTAGTCCTCATTGTTGCTACTTTGGAAGAAAAACTGAGCTACTTTGATCGAACTGATAAAATTATTCAACACAGTTGAATGAATAAATGAATCCCTGGACTTTGTGGGTATGGTATTATTTCAAAATGTCAATTTACATATCAAAGGCCTTCTGTGCATGACACCAATGTCATTGAATCAAGCCTTAACTACAAATTACAACCGAAATTTTAAAAGAATTATAGCAATATTTGAGATTAAGTAACAATTTAATGGTGATCAACTTTTGCTAAGCCATATGGATATTTTCTTGTATGGCTGGTAAAAGGATCGTCTAGTCTTTGCTGGAGTTGTGTTGAGTGGATTGGTGAAACATTTATCATCTATAGGCGGGAGAGATTGGATCCAAGAGGGAAGTACAATACAACAATTGGGGCACTGCATGAAGTGCCCTTTTTCTTCTCACTTGAATCCTTCATCTTCTTTGCATTTTCATCATGCTTTCCCTCTTCTTCAGGGAACACATCATTTGAAGCGGGTAATTTGAAGCAACTCTGGACAAATCCGAATACACTCATTTTGGAGAATTTTATTTATACAGACGTTGAAGATAGAGATGAGATGTATGTTTTCTCAGTGACTCTCTAATTTATAGATATGTTGCAGTTCACAGTATTGTAATGTGTAGTAGTGCTTGGCAATGGATTGTTGTCTGAATTTATATAAGATAGGTATTCCTCCATCGTCGTCATTTCGTTTAAATTGCGTGGAATGCACGCCAATTTACAACAGGTAGAAGCCGTCATGGAATGCACGCCAAGTAGAAGCCGTCTACAATTAAGCTGCCCACGTTTATTATGGGAAATAACGAAGAATTTTCCAGAATAACATTTGACTGATAAATGGTTTAATTATGCTGTTTGGTCAAACTGATAAGCCCCGCAATGAATAAATAACAAACATGAGCAGATTCGGCCGCATTGATTAGCCTTTGGGGGCATGAGGATTACAATTTTATTTCTTCCTTGATAAGAAGCCAATAATTGTGACATTTAAAATATTTTTCAATCCTTTTTTTAACATAATGTTTACGTAACAATGAAACTTCTCTTTTTTGGCATTAATTCGGATATTAGAATGTCATGGTTTGCTGTCTTGAGGCGCAAGGCAAGTAGATGCTGCAGCTGTCATTGTAGGAAGAAATAAATCAAAGCCTTTTTGTCATATTTATAAACCTGCTTCAATTCAATTTTGGCTGCTGAACAAATTAATTAATTACTTAACTTTAAAAAAATATAATTTTTACAATAAATAGTTTAGAATTTTTAGTTTGGTTTAATAAACTTTTAAAAATTATACAATTTTGTTAATGAGTATTTTAGAATTTTTACTTTGGTTAAATAAGGCAACAAATAGGGGATTTCATTTTCAACATGAATTCACAAATATTAATGTGAATAATTCAATTCAAATTTGGAGCACATTAGTCTATTGAGTGAGCATTAAGTCGCATGACATGAATGACAAATGGATGAATCCAATGAATCAATGAAAGCACAATGCTTATGATTGCAATAGACCAAAGAGGTTTGAATCTTGGTGGCTTCATCAATAATGCTACAATTTTACCATCACACTATCTTCAATTGCAATCAATGTTATTGGTGAAGGAAGTAGTCCTTGGAGATTCTTGAGGAGTCCCCCTTCCTTTCAAATTGCACATGCATTTTACAACAACAAGAGATTAATTTCTTATTAATTTTCACGTGCCAAGGTCTACAATTTTTAAATGATCTTTCACTTATGGTAATATTTCCAAGTAACATTGAATCATCTAAACTTTTTCCAAAAAAATTCAATAACACAAATAGAGATGAGAACAATCCACAAGGGATTAGGTCTTTTTTTTCTTGTTTTCAGGGATACCATCGAGGGTAGACTTTTTCTCTATTACCACCTCCTAATCTACATCCTTCTATCTAGAATATTTGTTAGATGGTCTACGCATCTTGTTGTTGCCGCCTACATTTTCTTTTTTCTTCTTGTTCTTGACTGGGACATGTTCCCACCCCTTGTCTTCTTTTTCTTCCTCAGCAAACTAGAGCTTTAATTTAGCTAGCAGGGTGGTAGAAAAGAATCCCAACATTTGTTGGTTTTCCTTGAGGTTAGCAGAGTCACCGAGGGTCTTTGTTTTAGGAGTTACCAACAAGATTTTTTGGGAAAGCTCCACCTCACTCGGAGAGTTTGGTAGAAAAAATTCCTTAGAGATAATCTCATCTTCCTTCAACTCCTCAGTGTGTAGTCGATTCCCATCTGGTTGTAAAAGATCAAGGAAATCTCACTCACACTAGGGGAAACCCTCGTGAGAGGTTCCATACTAATGGGAGGAGGAGAAGAATCCTCCACAAGCATCACAATAACAGATGTGGAAGTCATAAGGTCATCAATACACTTCTTTCTATCTTTCTGCACATTTGTAATAATCTCCTCATTCGAAGGAGCATTCTTAATAGGGGAAGAAATCACCAACTTGGATTCAGCCATCTTAGCAGTTTCAATCCTACCATCTCAGAGTTAACATTATGTTGAAGAGGTATTTGGTTGTTACTTTTCTTGCAAGCAGAGCTCAAATGACCATATCTTCCACAACTTTGATAGAAAGCTTTCACATTTTCATACTCAATCTGCTAAACCCAAGAACCAAGATTTTATAGTAGGGTAATCTTGGTAGGCAAGACAATATTAATAGAAACTTTCACACTAACCTAGGAAAACAGAAGCCTGGATGTACTTTGTGTTATGCTATCAATAGCCAAGAACTTGCCAAAAGAGTTCGCAGCTCCCTTGGGAATTTCCACATTCTAGAATTCTAGGGGGAGCGTCGAAAGACGAATCCAAGTAGGGGAAACTACACCCAGATCCATTCAAGGGTCAAGGTTCGGTTTCCATTTGCACAGAGAGAGATAGTTTGAAAACCCGAAGACCCAAGGCCCATTCGTGAGAATACTAGCCAGGTCCACTTGGTTTGTGAAGCTAAAAAGGAAAAGCCCATTGCCCATGGCACTGGAAGAAACTCTTCCTTTTAGCTTCCAATTAGAGGACACCCACTCTTTCACCATTTCTAAAGAGGGTTGAAAGGCCAAGAACTTCCCCACTAGGGAGAGACTAAGTTCAGCAATGGCCGTATTACTAACACATCCAGAACCTCAACTTTATTCTCATTGATCACACAAGTAGGAGAAGGAGTTGAATTGTCAGAATCTTTCCCCGTCTTTTTAGGGCTCCTTTTCAGAAGCTTCTCCACATAGGACCTTGATTCAAGTTCTGAAAAAACATCATTGTGGTACTAGGGAGAAGAAAGGCGACAGGATGAATCTACCACCAGAGGATCTTTTGAAAAAGTAGCACAATCACGTGGCCGAGGGTTTTGGAAAGCCCATAAGGTCACCCCCCCTCCCCTCCCCCCCACCCCATTCATAACAAGCCACAACCCACAAATAGAACAGTTAAAGGGAAGCAGGAAGCTGAAGACCATTAGTAGGAAGTAGAAGACCGTTAGTGGGAAATTGCCATAGAACTGTAAGTAGGAAAGACTAGGGAAAACCCGCCATTAGAGTAACTTAAGGCCACTGTCAACAAATTGTTTAAATGAAAATAGAATGGTCTTATAAAATCAAAGTTGTGTCCTGTATAATGTTATTTTTGAATTATGATATAACTATGAAGTTCCTATAGCATTCTTAAACTTGAATTATTTTTATAGAATATTTAATCCATTCATAAAATTGTTTTTAATTGGTTAAGGAAAGATTTTGAAATGACCCTTACCCATAAAGACAAACCATTCATAGTTTTTTTAATAAAAATGATATAATTAGTTTGATGACCAATTTATAGGTTTGCTTCAAGATAGTATATTTTGAATCAAAGAGGAATAAGAAATTGAATATCAATCTAGGTCATATTGAGATTAGAAGTGTATGTTTGCTTTGGTTAGAGTTTCCCTAACTTCTTTATTGGTAAACATGCTTTTATAATTGGTAGCTCACTCCATATGTAGAAGAGAAGTATTTACTAGGTTGGATACATGTTACAATGGGTTGTACTGTCTATCAAACATTATAAATGCACACTTGACCATACTTGTGAATTAATTGAAATTTAGAATCATGAATAGATTGGTTGCTCACATTGTAGATTTATTTATTTACCATAAAAAAATGTTAGATAACTAGTAACTGCCACTTATGACTTAGATGTTAGATTGTTGAAACCCTAACTAAATAAGTAGAGGCTAAAGGAACCTCAAATCCTTATCTCAAAATAGAAATTACTAGTGGTTATTTCCCTATGGCAACCAAAAAAAATTTCTCTATAAAATTCAAAAAATGAATTGTAAATATTTATTCATCTACATTTGAATTCATGTTAATTTTTGTGCATGATCTATTTTACTGTTACTAGTCAACACACTTTACACTTGTTGTTTCTTGCAATAAACTGAATATCTACTAATAAAACAATTAGTAAATTTAAATCTCAGGATCAAGAGGCCAGAAGTACTAAGTTGGGACAATAATATTTACTCGACTGAATACAAGGCAAGTATACGTTGTAGTCATCCATCGCTGAACAAAATGATGTCTTGGTCATCTTTGGCCACTCAATGAATAAATCAACCAAAAGTGAGCTGATCTGATCAATTTGATTACCCTATCGACGGAGGCATATGCAACAGCTGTCGAAATCGACGATTAGCGTAGTCCTCATTGTTGCTACTTCGGAAGAAAAACTGAGCTACTTAGATCGAACTGATAAAATTATTCAACACAGTTGAATGAATAAATGAATCCCTGGACTTTGTGGGTATGGTATTATTTCAAAATGTCAATTTACATATCAAAGGCCTTCTGTGCATGACACCAAGGTCATTGAATCAAGCCTTAACTACAAATTACTACTGAAATTTTAAAAGAATTATAGCAATATTTGACATTAAGAAGTAACAATTCAATGGTGATCAACTCTTGCTAAGCCATATGGATATTTTCTTGTCTGGCTGGTAAATGGATCAGCCAGTCTCTGCTGGAGTTGTGTTCAGTGAATTGGTGAAACATTTATCATCTATAGGCGGGAGAGATTGGATCCAAGAGGGAAGTACGATACAACAATTGGGGCACTGCATGAACTGCCCTTTTTCTTCTCACTTGAATCCTTCATCTTCTTTGCATTTTCATCATGCTTTCCCTCTTCTTCTGGGAACACATCATTTGCAGCGGGTAATTTGAAGCAACTCTGCACAAATCCGAATACACCCATTTTGGAGAATTTTATTTATACAGACGTTGAAGATAGAGATGAGATGTATGTGTTCTCAGTGACTCTCTAATTTATAGATATGTCGCAGTTCACAGTAATGTAATGTGGAGTAGTGCTTAGCAATGGATTGTTTTCTGAATTTATATAAGAATAGATATTCCTCCATCATCATCATTTCGTTTAAATTGCGTGGAATGCACGCCAAGTTACAACAAGTAGAAGCCGTCATGGAATGCACGCCAAGTAGAAGCCGTCAACAATTAAGCTGCCCACGTTTATTGTGGGTAATAACGAAGAATTTTCCAGAATAACATTTGACTGATAAATGGTTTAATTATGCTGTTTGGTCAAACTGATAAGCCCCGCAATGATAAGGACCAAAAAGGGCACGCAGAAAGGCGAGGTCTTCTCCACTCCAGATCTCTACCATCGATATCAGAACCATATTCCTCTCCATCATAGTTGGCTAAACCAAAAACCCTAGGGCTTTCGCCTCCACCACTTCCGCTTTCGCCTCTCCCGCTCTCCATTTTATGGACTGCAAACTGTTTTGAACAAAATTTGACCTTTTTTGTTCAACATTCCTTTATCCAAAGTTGTTTTATTCACTATAGTAGTTGTAATAGCTCATTGGCCACATTCTTATCTTTAGATTGACTCTATTTTCCAATAGACTCAATTGCACTTGCAATTGTAGATAGAGAATGTTTAAGTGATTTATCTGTTTTATTTGGTTTCACAAAAATACGTAATGTTTTCTTTACTTTTCTCATTTTCCACATTCTTATCAATTGCATCATGAGTTGACATTGAAATGGAAGTTTTTTTTTTATAAAAAAGTTGTTTGTATAATCTATAGGCATACGTTCTTATTTGTCTCCAAGATATCTTACAAATAAGATTATCCAAAACATCACTTTCAATTTTAAAAAAAAAAACATTTCATTTTCAACCGCACAAAAAAAATCATTTTCAACAACAAAAGGATTTTCATTTTCACCAACACAAGGGATTTCATTTGAACTCCTATTTATTTCTACAACTTTTTTAACAATAGAATTGATCACAACATTGGTATATCTAGCTTATTTTAAATGATCAATACAAATATCATCTATATAATGATATTTTTCATATCATTTAAAGGTGGATTTGAAGATGTCCTTGGATTTGTTCCTATTGTTACATTCTCCATATCATTGAAAGGTGGATTTGAAGGTATACCATAATTAGTTTCTATAATCATATTATCTTCCACATTCACCTCTTGCATATTTGTGTCACGTATATCCATCCATCCTCCATGGCCTCTTCAATAGTCACGAAACCAGATGCTTCAATATTATTCATTTTTTAAATTCTCATTCTTCTCTCTGTTTATCGGTTTTTTTCTTTCCCTTTATTTGCTTCAATTTTTCTAGTGTTCATGACATTCCTTTGTTTCATTGTTTGACATTGTTTTAACCCCATGATTACCAAATTCTGAAGGGAGAAATAAGTTAAGCTTTCAATAAGCATGGAGAACATTGATAACGAAGGAGGAGACAAAATGGAGGATTGGTTAGACTTTTTGATGATTTAAAATACCATTATTCTAGTTTTTTTTATTTATTTATTTTCCCTTGTCTTATTTTCTTTCCTTTCTTATAGGATTCTTAGAAACATGGATAGAGCCTCATCAAGGAACATTTTCCATACTGTTATTGATATTGGAGTTCTACTAAGTCCTTTTTGGGTACTCAGAACCACTTGATCCTCATTTGTCTGTACATTACTTCAGAGAACGGTTTCATTTCCAAGGATGCCATGAAGGAACAAAAATTGTGACAAGACATAGAGTTGTACACTAATGAAGTGTCACTACAAGCTTACGAGATGATGTCTATAGAAAAATTAAGCGAAGCCCTACTAAAAGGGATGGGATGCAAATATTGAAATGGAAATAGAGCTTAATTATAGGGATCTAGTACTTACCTTATCAATCAATGCGAAATGTAGATTGTTTATCTTTCTTTTTCAGGAAACAAATTTTCAAACTAAATGTTCTAAAGGTGCAAGTTAAAGCCAAATAGTTTGTCTTAATTTTTCAAGAAACAAATTCTTCGTCAAACCCTAAGTCTAAACCCTTAAAAAGATGAAGTTGTGTGAATATGATATTTTTTCAAGAGATAGTCTTTTATATCTAAAATATTGTTAAAATGTGCAAATTGTCTTGTTAAAAACATTTTGACTATCTAGTGACAATTGGATAGATTGGTATATTGTGTAACTACACTTGCCTCCGAATTTTTTTAAATTGGCTTCAAAAAAAATTTATTATTTGTTTGATTTTTTTTATGTCTATTATTATTTATAATAATAATAAATGTCTCTCAAGTGGTTTTAAATTATTAGGAGATGTTTAAATCATGCCTTGTTTTCTCTAGAAAGTTTATATTTGATACTTAGAGAAACCGTAACTCAATATATTCACTAGAAGGTAGAGGATATGTCATTTCTTTAGATTTTGGTTTGGAGGAAATTGTTGAAAATTTATATAGCCTTATGCAGTTTATCTTTTAAATTATCAATGCTATTGTTCTACTACTGAATACCAAGATCTGTTGTGTAGTGGTTCTAGATTCATGAATAATAAGGGTCATAGAGTAGTTGTTTGATTTTGTTCAAAACATTGAATATGTTAGCAATGTTTGAGTTTGATGGTATCCTTTAGAAGTTTTAATATGGGAAAAGTTTGTAAAATTTTGGGAATATAAAAGTTGGCATTGCAAATCATTATTCTATTTTATGAGGTAGAAAGATTTTCAGTGCAATGATGCTAGCCACTTTGGATAAATTTAAGATGACACAAGCATGTTTTCAATTAAATTTTGGATGCATGTATATTTTTGAAATCCTTTTCTTTCCTGTTGCTCTTTGCAAAGTCACAAACCATTTGAAATTATTTTCCTTCTTGTTGGTCTTTGTAAAGTTACAAACCATTTAATATCTAATATAGAAGAAGGATATTTGTTTTTTCCTATGTTTCTTTGATTTTTTATGGAGGGCTTAGGAATGCCAAAAGCATTTTTATAATATTTTGTTGATGACTTTTTTTATGAGGTGTGGGTTCTATAGGTCTCATTCGCAAGAAAAGGAAATTATCCAACAAATAGAATATAATAATCTTGGAGTATATACAATGGTAATATACAACATGAAACAATCAACACCACTACCCTAAGATTATTACAAGATAGGTATAAAATAAGCTCCATCCACACCTTTGACTATCTAAGCTCCTAGCTCCAAGAAGGGATATTGAATTTCTAATTTCAAACCATTAGGAGATGACACTAGAAAAGAAACCAAGCTAGATACCCCCGAACATTAATTTATAAGAATTTTCCTCAAATGCACAATAAATAAAGCTAAATCCCTTCAAAAATTTGCAATGTTCTTTGGTCTTGAAAAGAACTCTCTATGTGGACAAGACACACATGCAGTTGCTATTAAATCAACTGACATGCTATCATTCTCTAACATACCTCTCACATTTTTCAGCCACCTTAGGACCTTCTTCATAATCTGGTAGGAATGTAAATAGTATCCAAGAACGCATAGTCATTCTCTGCCATACCTCTCACATTTTTTAGCCACCTTATGACCTTCTTCATAATCTGGTAGGAATGTACATAGTATCCATGAACGCATAGTCATTCTCTACCATACCTCTCACATTTTTAGCCACCTTATGACCTTCTTCATAATATGTTTCAGTCGTCATCGCTAAAGAAAAAATGTGTTGTCTTCCTTAAACAAATCTTATTCATTATCTCCAACCTTGAGAGAAATCATTATTGGGAGGGGTTTGGAGAGGTCAAGGTCAACCAAGATGTGCACAAAGAAGGTGTAGGACAAAAGACTAGTGTTTGAGTCAACTTTAATGAAGCTTCCAAGAATATTGTCAATGGATTCAAAGGTAGCTTGGCACTAGAAGTGAAGTTGGAGATGTGGAAACTTGACCACATAGAGAAGACTTCAATAGGGTTCATATGGGAGTTGAAAGAGGGGGTCTACGGGTGGAGAGACAAATCATGTGAATCTCATCTCCAAATGCCCTTAGAGAGAATAGCCTCTTTATCATTAGTGTATTCGAACAAAAAAATCCCAAGCACATGGGGTAAATTTCCAACTTAACTAACACCAAGGGGTTCTAGTGGATTGAAATCCAAGAGTGGAGTGTCGGAAGAGATGTCCAAAATCGGTTGAAACTTTGAATAAGAGCATATTTCTCATAGTAAGTTATATAATCAAGAACTTCCTTGCGAGATCCAATTTTGGGATCATAAAAGAACAAGGGAAGCATTTAACTAAAGGAGCCAAAGGTCCACATGGGATTTTTTTGAGTTGATCTACAAAGGAAACCTTAAAAGGGGAGTTAACTAAAACATTTTCTCTAGAGGCATCAAGTAGGGTTTTCTATAGGGGGAGTATTTGAGATATCCACTACTAGCTTACTTATAGGGAAACATTACTATCTGCCATACGTAGGAAGGAGGATTTTAAACTCAAGAGAGAGATGCCATAGATAGGAGTATGTTAAAAAATGTATAACAATTGTTACCCTTTCTCCTAGTTGTTTTTTATTATACTCTCTCTATATATAATTTTCATGTCTAGTTGCTAGTCTATTTTAGTTGGCTTGTTTACCAAGCTTGTTTAGTTATTTTTGATATGATTTAAATTGAACCCTATAGGATGGGGGCTCTTCCCCTATTTATCTTAATAAAAAAACATGATAACACATAACTTTTCTTAATCACCTTAATAATATTAAGCATTTCTTACATTGATTAAGAATCTTATAATGATTAATTTAGAATTGAGATGGCCAGCTTGTGTAAGCCTTCACTCACCCTCTTCCCCTTCTACTATGCCACTTCTCTTAATTTTTAATACATGCAAGGAAACATATCTTTGTATTCCACCCTTACATAGATATAGAATTTGAGAATAGTGCCTACATTCAAGGAGACAAGTTGTAGCTCACCACCAATGAAAATCAAGGAGCCTCAACTACAACTTCGACCAAGGAACATACATAAGATCTATTCTTCTATGGGACAACTCTTCTTAGGCTTTGAAAAGTTTTTCTGCCCATTTCTAATTCAGTGTTGGTAACATAAATAATCATTGTAGTAGCAATGGAGAGGGATTTTCTTTCTTCATGGCACCTTTCATGTTGAAACAACCATTATATGCAATCAGTAGGGGTTTTGGCTTGTTTAATCACAAAATTCATAAGGGATCACACTATCAATAGTTGTTACTGAATTTGATACTCATAAGAATTATTGGGATCTCAATGACAACCATGTAGGAATCAACATCAATAACATTTTCTCAAAGGTCAAAATCAACTCTCAAATCATCAAATTTCAACACACAAACATTGAAAAAATAAAAATAGGTCAAAACTCATTTATAAGATATTTTATGACCTCCAAGAAATGTCTAACCCTAAGATCTTTACCATTACCAAACTAAACAAAAAATTAAAATTTAATAACACTTTCAAAACCAAATAAAACATACATCTCGATTTACAAAATTAATGGAACTCTTGTCACTAACATAACTTTCATATCCCAACACATGATTTTCAAACATCAAATAAATCAACAAAAATTAAAATAATATTAAATCAATATCTTAAAAGATAACTACGAAACATTTAAACCACCACATTTGAATAGTTCCTTAAAACATGAAATCGAAACTTAAAACTTCAATAAGTGAAGTATCTCTATAAGATTTTGATGATTCTCCCTTTACAAAGATTGACACTTATTTTCTACACATTAGTCATAATATGTGTGTGGGGAGTTAGGTAATCATTAGTAATCGCACAAATCCACTAATCTCGCTAAGATCATCTTCATAATTTAAATGATAACAATTGATATAATTCAGCCTCTACTCAACATTTTATATCAATCTAGATATATCAACAAAGAGAATGAAATCATAAATGTTGGATTTAACCTTTACTTAATCTATCTAATTTATCTTTAATATTTTATTATTATCAAGAATGTCATTCAATAAATATTGAACAGTTATATTGTCGATTGAACATTCTAGATGCACATTTGACCATATTTATTAGTTAGTTGAAATTTATAATCATGAAAAAATGGACTGCTCACATTGTACATTCATTTATGCACAATAAAAAGAGTTAGATGACCAACTACTCCTTGTGGCTTAGATGTTAGGTTGTTGAAACCTTCACCATATTAATAGAGGGGAAAGGAATCTCAAATGCTTATCTCAAAGCAGAAACTGCTAGTATTAGTTTTCCTGTCACAGCCAAATAACTTTTCCCTTGTAAAATTCAATGATTAAATTGCAAATATTTATTTAACTATATTTGACTTTATTTTCATATTCTTGAATAATCTATTTTAATGTTATTAGTCAACACAAATTACAATTGTTTTCTCTTACAATAAGGCCAAAAAGGGAAGTATATTTCTTGCTTGAATAATAGTGACATTCAAAACTAGTATGTGCTACTTATACCCAGCCTTGTAAAATTCAAGTTTGTGTTGAAGTCCTTGTAGTTGCTACTTTGGAAGAATAACTGAGCTACTTTGAACGAACTGATAAAGTCTTTATAGACAATTGAATGAATAAATGAAACACTGGCCTTTGTGCGTCTGGTATTATTTCAAAATGTCAATTTACATATCAAATGCCTTCTGCGCATGACACCAAGGTCATTGAAGCAAGCACGAACTACAAATTACTAGTAGTAATTTTTAAAAGACTTCTAGCAATATTTGAGATTAAGAATTAACAATTACATAGGGATCAGCTCTTGCTAAACCATATGAAATTTCAGTTGGAGTTGATCGATACCCACATATTACAATGAAGTTACAACATTTATCATCTATTACTAAGGGGCTTCCAGCAGTAACTGCTCATGCTGTGTTGAGTGAATTGGTGAAACATTGACCATCTAGTCGGAATAGAGTAGACTAGAGACGAGAGAGATTGGATGCAACAGGGAAGTATGATACAACAATTGGGGCACTGCATGAATTGCCCTTTTTTGTGGTAGTTACAAGTGGATTCATTGGAAGTTTCTCCTTGTGGGTTTGGAGTATGTCAGGTTATTTGCTATGCAAATTCGAATGGAGACATTTTTTGGTCGCATTTCATGGAGCTATTTGCAGATTTTCAGGGATATTTTTTCAGGTTTTACAATTCACCTTCTTCAGGTATTATCATTCACATTTCTCTTTCTTAGCTTACAGTTCTACATGAAAGATAAAAGAAAAATGAAACGAAAAGATTGTTTGATTTCAGTTTGAAGGAAAACGGTTTATAGTTTTCGAGAAAGGGAAAATGTTTACTACAGATTGGTTACGGTTACTTTCAGTTAAAGAAATGAAAGAAGTTGGTTTTATTTTGGGATTCAAAAACAAAATACTTCTGCAAATTATGTGTATGATTGAAACCCTAACTAGGGTTTAGGTACCCTAGTTCAAGGGTATCCTCTGAAGTTTACAGTTGGCTTCCTTATTTAAACAAAAACATGAGACATTACCTCAGCGAGGAGATATAGTAGAAAAACATTTTTCATGAAATATATTGTTTTTATTTGGGATACATGACTCTAGTTTTTATAACATAGGTATAACACTGTTTCATACAGTGAGTATTGAAATTGGTATTATTGTAAAAAAACTTAAATTTGTTTTGTATTCAACTGTGGTCGTGGAACTGCAAGTAAATATGCAGTTTTAAAATCATTGGTGAATACAAATATAGACTTGGCTATTGGTTTGAGGTGTTGAGTTGATCTCCACCATTGTAGTCAGTTGATGATTGAGTTGAAATAAAGCACGCTGGTTCGAGTGGTTTTTTATACCCCATGAGGGTTTTTCCACTCAGGAAAATCGTGTGTTATGTGATGCCAGTTTATACTCAGATTGTGTTGCTTAAAAGTTCAAGATTTTCATTCCATTGTAAGTTAAATCTGGTTCATGCATTGCTCTGATACTTTGTCATTGTTCCTATTTGTTCAAATAGTCAAAGAGTCCATCTATTTAAAACTTTCATTCAAAGTATGATGTTTGAATGTTAAAGACAAGTTAAATTTGCATTTTGAGAGTTTAAAGTTTTTTTTGTTTGAAAAAGCATTATAAGATTGTTCACTCAGAATTAATTGAACAATCTGAATTTATGCTTTCAATAAGTTAAGCTGCATATCATTCTGTTAAATGTTCACTCTACTTCATCATTTCATTCATTTAGTCCAAGGTCAATTTGTTATAATCTTGCAATCAAGCCATAAAAGTTTAAAAGTTATATCACTCTGATTCACCCCCCCCCCCTCTCAGAGTGTTTCCACTTCCAACAAGTGGTATCAGAGCTTAGGGTCCTGCATGGTTAGGTCTTTCCTAGGATAGATCCTGGTTTGTTTTAGAAGTCTTTTTTATCATGTCTCATATTCAAGAGGGGTCTTCTATTACTAGAGCTCCATTATTTGATGGAACTGATTATGTATTCTAGAAAATCGGAATGGAAACATATCTGATTTCATTAGACCTTGATGTATGGAATATTATTTGTAGTAAGTACTCAGTACCTGCTACTATACCTATAGATCTTGATGAAAAAAAACAATATTTAATGAATGCTAGAGCCAAACATGCTATTTTGTGTGCGCTGACCAAAGATGTCTTTGTTAAAATCATGCATTGCAAATCTGCACATGAGATTTGGGAAAAACTTGAAAACATTTATCAAGGTAATGAAAAGGTCAAACAATCTAAAATACTCACCCTCAAAACTCAGTTTGAGGAAATGAGAATGAAAGATGATGAAAAAGTTGCAGAATACTTTCTATGGATTGATGAAGTTGTAAATGGGATGAGAGCATTAGGTGAAGAGGTTGATGAATTCACAGTGGTTAAGAAAGTGATTAGAACCGTATTGCCTAAATATGAAACTAAAGTCTCTGCTCTTGAAGAAAAGAAAAATTTCAATAAACTTACTCTAGATGATCTTCAAGGAACCTTGACCGCATTTGAAATGAGAACAAATAAAGCTGACAATGCTAGTTCATTATTAAAAGAGTCTGCCTTCAAAACAGAGAAGAAAGAGGATGTGATTAGTGAATCTGAATTATCTGATTCCTTAGAGGCTCTCTTAGTAAGAAAACTCAAAAAGAAATACAGAAGCAAGTTGCCTCTGAAATGCTTTGCTTGTGGCAAAGCTGGTCACTTTGCAACCCAATGTCCTCATGCTGAACAAAACAATGATGATGATCAAAATGAAAAACATTATAAGAAAAAGGCTTTCAGTCCTAAGAAGAAATTCAACTTTAACAATTTTAAAAAGAAAAAGAGTCTATCAGCAAAGAAGACTCTGATGATGAGTCAGATGACTCTCTAAGTGATGAAGGTGAAACCTTATTCATGGCTGAAATTGATTCATCTAAGACTGCAAGTAGAAAAATGGCCAGTAAATTGAATAGTCAATCAGATTCAAAGAATTGTGAGATAAATCTTGAAGGTGAATTACTTTGTGCCCTTCAAGATATTAAAAAACTCAAGAAACTCATCTCCTCTCCGGAGAAAAGTTTAGATAATTTGACTATCTCTCTTCAAACTAAATTAGATGACTCAAAAAGAGTTATAGGGAATCTCAGATCAGTACTCTTTGATAAAGAAAAGGATATTCAAGCACTCAAACAATAGGTTAAATCTCTCAAAAACTAAGTTGAAGAACATGAAACAACCATTGACTTGCATAATATGCTAGGGAAACAAAAACAACCTGCTAACATAGGTGAATTTTCAAAATCTGCAGATCAGAATGTAAAAACTAATAGCAAGAATAATCTATTTGAAAGAAAGTGGAGCAATTTCAGGTTTAATTCCTTCTTCAATGGATATTGTTTTTTTTGTAACAGATTTGGTCACAAAATCAGCACCTGCAAATTCATGATGCGTAAACCACCAAGGTTTGGCCACAATCAATATTTTGGCTTTCCTAAAACTATCAGATGTTTCAAGTGTAATGATATTGATCATATTTCCAAGCAGTGTAGACAAAATAAATCAACTACAGAAAAGGTTTGGAGACCCAAACAAATTCAAAACATAGAACAATCCTTGCTTGTTCAAACTGCTTTTCTATCTAATAAGAAATCTTTATGGGTTGTTGATAGTGGTTGCTCTAACCACATGACAGGGGATAAAGACAAGTTCTTGAAACTTGAAGACTATGCTGGTGGTTGTGTAAAGTTTGGTGACAATTCTAGAATTCAAATAAAAGGTAGAGGGTCTTTGCTTCATAATGATGATACACCTCTTCATGATGTGTATTATGTAGAAGGTCTTAAACACAACTTGTTGAGTGTTAGTCAAATCTGTGATAGTGGATACAATGTCTCATTCAACTCACAAGGTTGTGCAATCAAAATCAAGTCTGGTAAAATAGTTGCAATAGGATTAAGGACACATGGCAATATATATAATCTTCTTGACTCATCAAATAATGAAAGAATGAAGGTATGTGTCTTATGGGTCAAATTGAAGACAACTGGTTGTGGCATAAATGTTTAGGTCACATAAATTTTGATAATCTGGTTAGAATCAATAAATATCAGAATGTAAGAGGACTACCAGTGCTCAGTAAACCAGAAAATGTTGTTTGTTTTGGGTGTATCGAAGGCAAACAAACAAAGGTAAGCTTCAAGTCAAAGGAAAATTCCTCTACTAAACCTTTACAACTAGTTCACACTGATCTATGTGGGCCTACTAGGACTAAGTCCATCAATGGTGAAAAATACTTCATGGTATTTGTTGATGACTACACAAGAATGGTTTGGGTAACTTTTCTCAAACACAAATCAGAAGCCTTTGAAAGGTTCAAAATCTTTTGTAAAATGGTAGAGAGAGAATCAGAGTTCAAACTTAAATGTTTCCATTCAGATAAAGGAGGAGAGTTTACCTCTCAAGAATTCATTGAGTATTGTGAAAATCATGGCATAAAAAGACAGTATGCAGCCATTAGAACACCCCAACAAAATGGGGTAGTTGAACAGAAAAATAGAACTGTCAAGGAAATGGCTAGAACTATGTTAGATTAAGCCAAGTTACCTGATAGATTTTGGAAAGAAGCTGTTCATACAGTTGTCTATATCTTAAACAGGGTACAAATCAGAGTAAAATCTAATTTCACTCCCTATGAACTGTGGTATGGCCATTCTACAACTATCAAGTACTTTAAAATTTTTGGTTGCAAATGTTTTATTAGAAAGGATGATGAAAATTTGGGTAGTTTTCAGTCTAAATTAGATGAGGGTATCTTTTTAGGTTACTCTACACAAAGTAAAGCATATAAATGCTTCAATTTAAAGTTGCATAAGATTGTTGAAACTATAAATGTTACATTTGATGAGAAGGTGTTTCTAGATGATAATCATGTGCAGGATGTTGAAGAGGAGCATACAATAGCACTTGATAGATCTCCTGAATCTGCTAGAGCAGATAATTTTCAACAGGAGAATGCATCAAGTTCTAAAGTAGTGATTCCTCAAAATACACCCTCTAGGATTATTACAAAGAGACATCCTCAAAATTTGATTATTGGGGATAAAGATGCAAGAATACTAACCAGAAGAAAAGCTAAGTTTGAGGAACAAGCTCATATTGCTGAGCATTTTTGTTTGATAACTGAATTTGAGCCTAAAACTGTAAATGATGCATTAAATGATAATTGTTGGTTGAAGGCAATGCAGGATGAAATCAATCAGATTGAGAAAAATAAGACTTGGGAGTTAGTCCCAAGACCAGATAATAAAAATATAATTGGTGGCAAATGGATTTTCCAAAACAAGTTAGATGAAAGTGGCAAAGTGGTTCGAAATAAAGCATGCTTTGTGTGCAAAGGATATGCTCAACAAGAAGGTATAGACTTTGGAGAAACTTATGCTCCTGTTGCTCGTATGGAATCAATCAGAATTTTCTTAGCTTATTCATGTTTTAAAAATTTCAAAGTTTATCAAATGGACGTTAAAACTGCTTTCTTGAATGGCTATTTAGATGAAGAGGTTTATATGGAACAACCTAAAGGTTTTGTGTCAAAGGACAATTCTGACTTTGTCTACAGGTTGAAAAAGGCCTTATATGGTCTTAAGCAAGCTTCCAGAGCTTGGTATTCCCGGTTGGATGCACATTTAACAACCAATGGCTTCACTAGAGGTGGTGTTGACAACAATCTGTATGTCAAGGTTGAAGGTGATGATATCCTTGTGGTTGAGGTTTATGTAGATGATATTATCTTTGGTTGCAATAATGATGCATTATCCAAGAAATTTTCTACTATCATGGAATCTGAATTTGAGATGTCAATGTTAGGAGAATTAACATTTTTTCTTGGGCTTCAAGTTTCATAGCTGGAGCAAGGCATATTTTTGTCACAAACCAAGTATGCCAAAGAGATGCTAAAAAGGTTTCAGATGGATGACTGTCATCCAGCTAGCACCCCCATGATGATAGGTTGTAAGTTATCTAAAACTGATGATTCTCCTGATGTTAATCAATCAGAATATAGATCAATGATTGGTAGCTTACTGTATTTAACAGCCTCTAGGCCAGATTTAATGCAATCCGTTTGCATGGTGTCAAGATTTCAATCTGCCCCCAAACAGTCACATTTGATTGTGGTTAAACGAATTTTCAAGTATATACAAGGCACACTTGATTTTGGCCTACGGTATCCTCGCAATACTAATTTTACATTGATGGCTTTTACTGATGCGGATTGGGCTGGTTGTTTAGATGATAGAGGTAGCACCAGTGGCGCTGTATTTTACCTTGGTGATCGTCTTATTGCTTGGCACAGCAAAAAACAAGACTCAGTCTCCTTATCAACTGCAGAGGCTGAATATATTGCCGCCACTTCTTGCTACACTCAACTTTTGTGGATGGCACAACAGTTACTTGATATGGGTATCAAGGTTCCTAAGCCCATTTCTATTTTCTATGACAATACTAGTGCCATCAATTTGTCCAAGAACCCTGTACTGCACTCCAGGACCAAACATATTGCCATTAAGTTTCACTTTCTACAAGAAAAAGTGCTTGCTAATGAAGTTCAGCTTCTGCATGTGCCTACACAAGCACAAGTAGCTGACATTTTCACTAAAGCATTGCCTAAGGAGGTATTTGAAAGATTTAGAGAATGATTGGGAGTTATCTCTCAACCTCTTATTGCTTGAATTTTGTGCACAGGTTAAGGGGGAGCTTGGAACTTTCACAGTAGCATTTGTTTTGCTTCCCTTGGATATGTGATGTTGTGCATTTTCTTCTTGTTCCCCTATGTCCTTGAGACAAAAAGGGGGAGTATTCATCATTAGTCTGGTCTTATTGATTCATCTCTGTGATTACAGCTGGTTATATCTGTGGTTACAGTTGGTTATATTGATTCCTTTATGTGGTTATAGTGATTCATTTATGTCATTGGATAATGATTTGTGGTTATAGCTGGTTATATTGATTCCTTTATGTGGTTACAATGATTCATTTACGTCATTGGATAATGATTTGTGGTTACAATGATTCATTTCTTCACAAACAATGGTTACAGTGATTACATCTTTTATAGCGGTATTGACAATTTTACTTACTTCTTTTTCAGCAGTACCGTGGTCACAATGATGGCTTGTTTTTCCATCAAGGACAAAGGGGGAGTTTGTTGCCCTTTTTTTTTGCTTGTCCTTGATGAAAAAAGTGTTCATTGTTTTGTGCACGCACTTTTTGTCTTGGCATGTGACTTTGACAGCAGTCAAACACTTTATTCATTTTGATGACATGGTAATCCACTCAAGCACTTAATGATGAGTTAGTGGCAATCCATGTGGGCAATGACACTTGAAAACATATCTTATTATTATGTTTTTTCACGGACTTCAAATATCATTCATTATGTCTTGGGGTTCGAATGAAAGCTTTTAGGGTAAACAAAAGAGTTTTTTTTTGTTGAACGATGGAAACCTTTATGCAGCGCCGCCATGTTTTTTTTGTGGTAGTTATAGGCGGATTCATTGGAAGTTTCTCCTTGTGGGTTTGGAGTATGTCAGGTTATTTGCTATGCAATTTCGAATGCAGACATTTTTTGGTCGCATTTCATGGAGCTATTTACAGATTTTTAGGGATATTTTTCCAGGTTTTACAATTCACCTTCTTCAGGTATTATCATTCACATTTCTCTTTCTTATCTTACAGTTCTGCATGAAAGATAAAAGAAAAATGAAACGAAAAGATTGTTTGATTTTAGTTTGAAGGAAAACGGCTTATAGTTTTTGAGAAAGGGAAAATGTTTACTACAGATTGGTTACGGTTACTTTCAATTAAAGAAATGAAAGAAGTTGGTTTTATTTTGGGATTCAAAAACAAAATACTTCTGCAAATTATGTGTATGATTGAAACCCTAACTAGGGTTTAGGTACCCTAGTTCAAGGGTATCCTCTGAAGTTTACAGCTGGCTTCGTTATTTAAACGAAAATATGAGACATTACCTCAGCGAGGAGATATAGCAGAAAAACATTTTTCATGAAATATATTGTTTTTATTTGGGATACATGACTCTAGTTTTTATAACATAGGTATACCACTGTTTCATACAGTGAGTATTGAAATTGGTATTATTGTAAAAAAACTTAAATTTGTTTTGTATTCAACTGTGGTCGTGGAACTGCAAGTAAATATGCAGTTTTAAAATCATTGGTGAATACAAATATAGACTTGGCTATTGGTTTGAGGTGTTGAGTTGATCTCCACCATTGTAGTCAGTTGATGATTGAGTTGAAATAAAGCAAGCTGGTTCGAGTGGTTTTTTATACCCCATGAGGGTTTTTCCACTCAGGAAAATCGTGTGTTATGTGATGCCAATTTATACTCAGATTGTGTTGCTTAAAAGTTCAAGATTTTCATTCCATTGTAAGTTAAATCTGGTTCATGCATTGCTCTGATACTTTGTCATTGTTCCTATTTGTTCAAATAGTCAAAGAGTCCATCTATTTAAAACTTTCATTCAAAGTATGATGTTTGAATGTTAAAGACAAGTTAAATCTGCATTTTGAGAGTTTAAAGTTTTTTTTGTTTGAAAAAGCATTATAAGATTGTTCACTCAGAATTAATTGAACAATCTGAATTCATGCTTTCAATAAGTTAAGCTGCATATCATTCTATTAAATGTTCACTCTGCTTCATCATTTCATTCATTTAGTCCAAGGTCAATTTGTTATAATCTTGCAATCAAGCCATAAAAGTTTAAAAGTTATATCACTTTGATTCAACCCCCCCGCTCTCAGAGTGTTTCCACTTCCAACACAATTGTGACATTCAAAGATATTTTCAAGTTTTTTAAACGTAATGTATACATAATAAAGGAACCTTTATTTCTGGGTTTACTTCAGATATCAGAATGTAATTGTTTGCTATCATGAAGTGCAAGGCAAGTAGATGTTGTAGCTGTCATGAAAAAAAACAAAAAAAAACTGTTTCATCAAATGGTAAAGTTCTTGGATTTGACCGTGTGTGATTTTTTGTTATCAATGTTTCGAATCATACTCTATGATTCATCATCAGGATGAGCTAGAGAAGATTCTATGATTCGAAACATTGATAACAAAAAAATACACACAGTCAAATCCAAAAGCTTTCACCATACAATTTTGGACTGTGGAAACTTAATGTCTACAACTGTTTCATCATATTTATTAATGTGTTTCAATTAAATTTTGGCTTCTCAATAAATCAGTTAATTATTAGTTTTCAAAACATATTTTTTTAAATGGTATTTCAAGAATTTTTAGTCTGGCTGACTAAGTAAGATTACAAAAGGGAGCTTATTTTCAACATTAACTTAAAATATCTATGTAAATTTGCAAGCGCATATCAATGCAATAGATCAATGAGAGTATAGTGCTTATTCTGACAATAGTCCAATAGGAATTTGAACCTTGGTGGCTTCAACAATAATACCACAATTTCACAAACACACTATACCAAATGACATAAAATTATACAATTTTAATTCTAATATTATTGATATTTTATATAACAAAGATGATAAATTTCTGAAAAAGAAATATTAAAACATGTCACTTAAATAAAATACTATAAAATATTATTTATTTTTTATAATTTAAAAATATCAATAAATTTAAAAATCAACACAAATAATTTGATTTGTTTTACACTTATTATTGAGATCGTAACCTAAATTTAAGAACAAAATACCATTCATGATAAAAAGAAAGTCTATTGATTTTAATATTTAAAAAGTGTTGTTGAAGTGATCATTATTCATTAAACACATAGCCAACCTGTAGCTCAGCAACAACAAAAACCAAGAAAATAGATCTCTAACACAACATGCCTAAAACACTAAAATAATGAAATTGCACAAAATTAATAAACTATTAAGTACTCACCCCAATAGAAGAAAGAAAGAAAATGGCTAGGACCATCATTAAAATCCTTAGCAACTAGGAAACCTTGAAAAAAATTTGGAAGGGATAGCAAAGAACAATAGGGATATAGTGCAAAAAATTTTGGTTTCCATGTAGAACTTGTTTAAGAAGAGCTCAAGTGAAGATATGCAAAGAGGAAGTGATCCATGGAAATTGTGATTGGTACTACTTTGGGGATGACTAGGACCATTATCAAGGTGAATTGTGAGTCCCTTGCTATTGCTCTAGCCAAGGTTATGATTAAAAGACTGTCTTTCAATGAGAAGGTCAAGGAGCTTAGCTAGGATTGGAAAGTTATTAAAACCTCACACTATAGACCATTAGTTTGTATCTTTTGTAGGTGTTGTTTTTGGCACTAGTTGTGCTTTGTTTTGTCTAGTTTTTTGTCCATTTTGTCTTGGTTGGTTCTGGTTTTTTGTTGTGTCTGTTGGTTCTAATGTTGGGTGTTCTCAATCCTTGTGAGTCCCCTTTCTTTTACCATGTGGTTGTTATATCAGGGTTTGGGCCATCTCCTTCTTTATCTCATAAAAAAATCCAAAGAAGAAACAGGTTTGAGAGATCACTAATTTAAAATCTAAGAAGGTCAAGAGAAAATGATTTCAAGTAAAAAATAACAAGAAATAAATTTCTTAGTCTTCTCATCACTCTACTCTCTGCAACTCTCAAATATGCCTCTAGAGCACTACTTCCTAGGATATGAGAGGGTAATTTTGATGAATGTTATGATTAATTTTCTATAAAGCGAGCTTAGTAAGGGGGCTTAAGAAAAAATCCATATAATCAACAACTTGTTATAGCATTTCTTATAAAATATATAAAATAGAAAAAGATTAATAGATAAATAATAATAATAATAATAATAATATGACATAAAGAATATATATAATTGATTATTCTTATTGTATATTACATTAAAATTTTAAGTAAGTTATCGAATAATATAACAATTAAATTACACAAAGTGACTAAGCTATTAAGTGCTCGCATTTCTTTGTATGTTTGACTCATTTTTTATTTTCTTTGTTTGGTTGTATTTTCTCCATTCCTTATGTTTCAAATCATTTTACTCTAAGTGCAACTCAAATTTTGGTGCAAGTGCAAGTGACGCAAGACTTATTCTTTTATAGAATTACACTATTGATTCAATCTAAGCCTTTCTAATCTAAGTGACATTTGATCTAAGCACCTTATTTTGAAGGGGATTAGATCGAACCTACTTAAGTATAACTCTTTTCGTAGTATTGTCTTCTTTGATCCACATCTTATAATTTTTCAACAAATAAAATCACCCAAAGGTAAGATTTTTCATGAACATAACCCTCATAGTTAGCCTTCTAAATTATAATATATTTAAAATATAATTATAAACATTTTTTATTTTATTTTATAATCATTTGATATACCCATACTAACAATAAATACATCTATTCAATACATTGAAAATAAGTAAATTAGGCAAAATATAATTTAAAAAAGTACATTACATTCCATATTGATATCTTTGTGTTAAAAAATATATTAAAATTAAGAAATAAAAAATAAGATAAAATGGATGTCTAAATTTCTATATAGAATATCTATATATTTGATATTTAGATTCATGAAGTCTCTATAAACATAAAATATTATGATGGAACTTTTAAGTACTCTCAATGGAGAAGACAATCACATAATCATATAAATCTAGAAGGAAAAGGACAATCTTGAAAGAACAAAATCAAATCATTAATTTGAGCATTGGACATTTAAAAAATATATATTTTCTTTTTAGACATTTATGATTTTTGTGATTGAATTTTTTTGGTTTAATGTGTTGACTTTAATAAGTTGTATTTTTATTAAAAATGTTAGTTAAGAGTTTAATGTGCTTCGATATTCAATAAATTGTTTAAATGAAAAAATAATGGTCTTATAAAATTAAAGTTGTGTCTTATATACAATGTTTTTTTTCAAATTTTGATATAACTACGAAGTTGCTATACCATTCTTAAACTTGAATTATTTTTATAAAATATCTCATTCCTTATAAAGATAAGCAAAGATTTTGAATGATCCATCCTTATAAAGATAGACTATTCATAATTTTCTTAATAAAAAAAGTATAATAAGTTTGATGATCAATTTAGAGGTTTTTTCCAAGATAGTATATTCTAGTAAATGAGGAATAATAAATTGAATATCAATCTACTATAGATTGGGGTTGGAAGTGTATGTTTGCTTTGGTTAGAGTTTTCCTAGCTTCTTTACTGTTGAGCATGCTTTTGTAATTTGTACCTCATTTCACATGTTGAAGAGAAGTATTTACTAGGTTGGATGTTAGAGTGGGTTGTATTATCTATCAAACATTCTAAATGCATAATTGATCATACTTATGAATTACTTGAAATTTAGAATCATGAACAAATGGTTTTCTCACATTGTAGATTCATTTATACACCATGAAAATAGTTAGATGACCAACTAATACTGATGACTTAGATGTTAGATTGTTGAAACCCTATCTAGATAAGTAGAGCAGAAAGAAACCTCAAAGCCTTATCTCAAAGTAGGAACTGCTAGTGGTTAATTCCCCTCTCAAAAATGTGTTAACTTTAATAAGTTGTATTTTTATCGAAAATGTTAGTTAAGATTTTAATGTGGTTGGATAATCAAGAAGTTACTTGAATGAAAAGAAAATGGTCTTATGAAATTAAATTTGTGTTCTATACAATGTTATTTTCAAATTACGATATAATTATGAAGTTCCTATAGCATTATTAAACTTGAATTATTTTTATTAAATATTTAATCCATTCATAAAATTGTCTTTGATTAGATAAGAAGTGATTTTGACACAAACTTGACCCTTGTAAAGATAGACCATCCATATATTTTTTAATAAAAATGATATAATTATTTTGGTGACCAATTTAGAGACTTTCTCCAAGATAGTATGTTCTGAGTCACAGAGGAATAAGAAATTGAATATCAATCTAGTGCAAATTGGGGTTGGAAGTGTAGATTTGCTTTGGTTAGAGTTTCCCTAGCTTCTTTGTTGGTGAGCATGCTTTTTTAATTGGTAGCTCACACGATATGTAGAAGAGAAGTATTTACTAGGTTGGATGTTAGACTGTGTTGTATTGTCTATCCAACATTTTAAATTCACAATTGACCATACTTACGAATTAATTGAAATTTAGAATCATGAAAAAATGTGTTGCTCACATTCTAGATTCATTTATATGCCATGAAAGAAGCTAGATGACCAACTATTTCTTATGGCTTAAATATGAGATTGCTTAAACCCTAACTAAATAAAGAGGAGGGAAATGAACCTCAAATCCTTATATCAAAGTAGGAACTGCTAGTGGTTAGTTCCCCTATCACAATCAAATAACTTTTCTCTATAAAATTTAAAGATTGAATTGTAAATATTTATGTAATTATATTTAAATTTATATTAATTTTTGTGTATAATCTATTTCCTGTTATTATTAGTCAACACACTTTACAATTGTTTTTTCTTGCAATAAAATGAATATCTACTATTAAAACAACTCGTAAATTTAAAAGTTAGATCAAGAGGTCAAGAGGCATGGAATACAAGGAAAGTATACGTTGCAATCATCATCGCTGAAAAAAAGTGATGTCCTGGTCAATCATATTTGGCCACTCAATGAATAAATCAACCAAAAGTGAGCTGATTTTGTCAAATTGATTAGGAGGTATATGCAGGTATAAGTTTATTTATTTCTTGATACGAAGCAAATAATGGTCACACTGATAAAACTACTATGTTCTAGTTGTATCTAGCCAAGTAAAAGATAATTTTATGTGGTAGTCCTCATCATTGCTACTCTGGAAGAAATACTGAGATACTTTGATCGATCTGATAAAAAATAATCAACACAATTGAATGAATAAATGAATCCTTGGCCTTTGTGGGTATGTTATTATTTCAAAATGTCAATTTACATATTAAAGGCCTTGTGTGCATGACACAAAGGTCATTGAATCAATTCTTGCTGAGTCATATTAATTTTTATAATAGTTATTTTAGAATTTTTAGTTTGGTTGAATAAATTTTTAAAAATTATACAATTTTTTTAATGGGTATTTTAGTTTTTTTAGTTTGGTTAAATAAGGTTACAAAGAGGGGATCTTATTTTCAACATGAATACACAATATTAATGTGAATAATTCAATTCAAATCAAATTTGGAGCACATTAGTTTATTGAATGTATCAAGCATTAGGTTGCTTGACATGAATGACAATTGCATGAATCCGATGAATCAATGAGAGCACAATGCTTATGACTGAAATAGCCCAAAGAGGTTTGAATCTTGGTGGCTTCATCAATAATGCTACAATTTTACCATCACACTATCTTCAATTGCAATCAATTTTATTGGTGAAGGAAGTAGTCCTTGGGGGGTCTTGAGGAGTCATCCTTGCTTTCAAATTGCACATAATTTTTACAACAACAAGAGATTGATTTCTTATTAATTTTCATAGGCCAAGGTCGATTTCTTATTAATTTTCATAGGCCAAGGTCTACATATTTAAAATGATCTTTCACTTATGGTAATATTTACAGGTAACACTTAATCATCTAAATTTTCTCCAAAAAAATCAGTTTGAGTTATATCTAATAGGTGTTTGTGATGAGCATCACAAATTTTTTACCCCACTCTTAGTTTCAAAGCATCTCTGGCATTTACCTTTGTATTATCATGCCAATATCTTTCAACCAAATATTTCATTTCAATATTCAATTTCATGTCAAAACTTGGGAGTCGACCACTAAAGCTCCAATATTGGTTGATCAGATCAATTTTCAATGCTTTCTCTTCTCTTTTCCACTCTTACCAATGTTTTAGGATGTGTGTTTAGAATTTCACCATTGTGATTAAACATTTATTTATCCAAAGTTGTTTTATTCATTATAGTAGTTGTAATAGTTGATCATGCCACATTCTTATCTTTAGATCAGCTCTTTTTTCCAATAGACTCAATGACACTTGCAATAGTAGATATAACATGTTTAAGTGATTTATCTTTTTTATTAGGTTTCACAAAAATACCTAACTTTTTCTTTACTTTTCTCATTTTCCACATTCTCATCAATTGCATCATGAGTTGACACTGAAATGAATTTTTTTTTTGATTAAAAAGGTGTTTATATAATCTATAGGCATGCATTCTTATTTGTCTCCAAGATATCTTACGAATAAGATTATCCAAAACATCACTTTCAATTTTTAAAAAAAACACATTTCATTCTCAATAACAAAGGATTTTTATTTTCACTAACACAAGGGATTTCATTTGAACTCCTATTTATTTCTACAATTTTGTTAACAATAGAATTGATCACAACATTGGTATATCTAGCTTCTTTGAAATGGTCAATATAAATATCATCTATAATCACATTTTTCGTATCATTTGAAGGTGTATTTGAAGATGTTCTTGGATTTTTTGCTATTGTCACATTCTCCATATCATTGAAAGGCGGATCTAAAGACATACCATAATTAGTTTCTATAATCGTATTATCTTCCACATTCACCTCTTGAATATTTGTGTCATGTATATCTTGTTAGAATTCATGATTGATGAATCCCACAAGCCCAGATAATCATCTGCAAGAATACCTGCTACATACAAAGGAGAAATTGCATAACAAACGAGAATATTGAAGACAATAACAATAATTGAATGCTTGATTGAATATTGATTTATTTACAATGAAGGATATGTCATCCTTGATTGAGGCTTGTTTGATTAATATACCTAAGGGATGCATGCATATTAAATGATTATTAAATTCCTAGAAAAGCTTCCTAAATTTAGCTTAAGTGAAAAAAGAAAAACATGACTTAATTAATTAATCAATATGGTTAAATTAATTAAGTAAATAAAACCTTTTACTCTAACATATCTATCCCATCCTCCATGGCCTCTTCCATATTTTTTTAAGAAATATTCTTTTATATCTAAAACATTGTTAAAATGTGCAAATTGTCTTGTTAAAAATATTTTGACTATCTAGTGACAATTGGATAGACTTGTATGTTGTGTAACTACAGTTGCCTCAAAACAAATTTAAATTGACTTGCAAATTTTTTATTATTTGTTTGATTTTTTGTATGTCTAGTATTATTTTTAATAATATTAAATGCCTCTCAAGTGGTTTTAAATGATTAGGAGATGTTGAAATCATGGCTTGTTTTCTCTAGAAAGTTAATATTTGATACTTAGAGAAACCTTAACTCAATAGATTCACTAGAAGGTAGAGGATATGTCATTTCTTTAGATTTTGGTTTGGAGGCAATTGTTGTAAATTTTTGTAGCTTTATACAATCTATCTTTTAAAATATCCATGCTATTGTTCTACATTTGAATACCAAGATTTGTTGTGTAGTGGTTCTAGATTCATGAATAATAAGGGTCATAGAGTAGTTGTTTGATTTTGTTTATGTCAGATATTTTCAAAACATCTAATATGTTGGCAATGTTTGTGCTTGATGGTATCATTTAGAAGTTTTAATATGGGAAATGTTTGTAAAATTTTGTGAATACAAAAGTTGGCATTGAAAATTATTATTCTATTTTGTGAGGTAGAAATATTTACAGTGCAATGATGCTAGTCACTTTAGATAAATTTAAGTTGACATAAATATGTTTTCAATTAAAATTTGGATACCTATGTATATTTGAGATTCTTTTCTTTCTTTTTGGTCTTTCGAAGTCACAAACTATTTTAAATTCTTTTTCTTCTTGTTGGTCTTTGTGAAGTTGTAAACCATTTAATATCTAATATAGAAGAAGGAAATTTGTTTTTCCTATGTTTCTTTGATTTTTGATGGAGGGCTTAAGAATGCCAGCAAAAAATTATAATATTTTGTGGATGAATTTTTTGATGAGGTGTGGGGTCCATAGGTCTCATTCCCAAGAGAAAGAAAAAATCCAAAAAATAAAATATAATGATCTTGGAGTATATACAATGTTAATATACACCATGAAAAAATGAACACCACTATCCTAAGATGGCTGCAAGATAGGTACAACATAAGCTCCATCCACACCTTTGACTATCTAAGCTCTTGGCTCCAAGAAGGGATATTGAATTTCTCATTGCAAACCATTAGGAGATGACACTAGAAAAGAAACCAAGCTATATACCCCAAAACATTAATCTATAAGAATTATCCTCAAATGCACAATACATAGAGCTAAATCCCTTCAAAAAATTGCAATGTCCTCTGGTCTTGTAGAGAACTCTCCATGAGGAACGACACACAAGAATTCCTAGTAAATCAATTGATATGCTATCATTCTCTACCATGCCTCTCACATTTTTGAGCCATCTTATGACCTTCTTCATAATATGGTAGGAATGTACATAGGATCCATGAGCGCATAGTCATATTTGCAATTTGATCTTTCAATTTTACTAAGAAATCATGGACTAGGAATGTATGTGTCTATAGCATACCACCAATAATCCATTAGAAACCATTTGAAAAACCATTATAACCCATTGCAAATAGATAAAACAATTTATTCAAGAGAAGCTGAAATTAGCATTGTCTTAGGGGCAGCATTGCAACTGGTCACACTAGGAAAGAATATAAATCTCCCATTCTTTTCTATCAATATTGACCATACAAGAGAATTGATACCCCATAATTAGCAAGGAAAACAATCTCTATATTACTTTCTCTAAAAAAATTATTAAACAAAATTGATACAATGCTACTTCCAATCACTCCAGTCAATAAATATAATCTTTAAGTAATTTATCCCAAGTGGAAGTGTTGTGTAGTATCTTTTAGACCTTTCATGTGTCAAATTTAGTTTTTCCATGTCACCCTCCTCCTTAAATGTTTGTACCTTCTTTCTATGATAATTATTTTTCTAATCTTAACAACAAATTTATTAATTCCTTCACTAGGACATACTAAAATTTACCCCAATAAATGCTTATTTGTAATGGTACATGAATTACTATTAAAAGATCAAAACCTTTGTGAAGTGGTGGGTGAATCTAATTTGCTGATCTTTCTTGTTTATGTGAGTTTGACCCAAGTCTTAATCCATGTTTGACCTAGCTATGTTTAACTCATCTTTATGTCTTTTCTTTTCATCTTTATTTGCTTAGATAAAAGGCCAATTTTGTATTTGTCCCAATTCTATCACCAAATTGTAGTGGCTAGATTTGACTTTGTAACAACCATTGTAACTTTTGCAGTTGATAACAAATTAGAAGATATTCTGAATATAAATATCATTCAATATATCTTAGGGGAATATGAGTTATGTTATGAACATGTTAATAATTTGTAAGCATTGTTCTTCTCTCATCTTAGGCAAGATTTTTGTTTGTCACTCATCTTAGGCAGGATATTTGTGTGTCAAATGTTACTTTGAGCTTAATGATGTTAAATGGAATTGTGAAACACCATAACTGTAGCTTATTCTCTTTAAGCAAGGATTCAATTCTACCATTCATTTTGGTTTTCATCCATTTGTTTATTGGGATATCAGGTGTTATGATTGTTCTGCCGGTCATTATTGGCTATATCATATTCAAACAACCCTCTGCACGTAAACACAATGTATCGACTTTCTATTGTACCAACAAAGTGTGCTTTTTTCATGCAACTAGTAGCTTTAATGTGGTTGGATAGTCAATTCGTTGGATAGAACAGTTTCTTATGGAAGTGGTTGGAATAATAATGTTTACTTGATTGAAAGCAAACTAACATGGAATTCAAGACAAATATATGTTCCAGCCATCGCTAAAGAAAAAATGTGTTTTCCTTAAACTGATAAACCCGCTTGCAATAATCTTTGGCCACTCAATGAATAAATGTATGAAAAATGTGCTGATTTGGTCAAATTGATAAACCTACAAAAGGGAAGGGCAGTATATGCTGCAGTCATCAAAATCAATGATTAGCATGTGGGGCCATAAAGGACTACAATTTTATTTCTTTCTTGAAAAGAAGAGAATAATTAAGACCTTCAAAACTACTATTACCCAGCGCAGTAAAAGTCAAGTTTATGATGTAGTTGTCATCGTTGCATTGCTGGAAGAAAAAAAGAGCTACTTTGATCAAACTGATAAAATCATCCCAGACAAGCTTTGACCATTCAATGGATAAATCAATGTAATACCTGAGAGTATGGTGTTATTTCAAAATGTTAAATTATATATCAAAGGCTTTCTGCACATGACAATAAGGTCATTGAATCAAGCCTCTCCTACAAATTATTACTGAACCAGAAGTATTATAGCAATATTTGAGATTTAGAAGTAACAATTCAGTAGGGATTTGCTCTTGCTAAGCCATATGAAGATTTGCTTGACTTTCATACAATTTGGATGTTAAAAGGATCGGCCAAATCTCTTCTAGTGTCGATCAAGTACCCACATATTACCATGAAATTACTGGGCATGCATCTGTAATTGTTCACACTGTGTTCGATGAATTGTTGAACCATCAAAACTCCTCCAACCAATTGAAGTAATGAGAGTAAAGAAAAAGAAAGAGGCTAGAGGCGGGAGAGATTGGATCCAAGAGGGAAGTACGAAACAACAATTGAGGCACTTCATGAATTGCCCTTTTTCTTGTGAGTAGAATCCTTCATCTTCTTTCCATTATCATCTTGCTTTTGCTGGTCTTCAGGGAACACATCATTTGTAGCGGGTAGTTTGAAGCAACTCTGCACAAATCCGAATACACCCATTATGGAGAAATGTATAGAAACTTTGCAAATAGAGATGAAATGTATGTTTGCCCAATGACTGAAATTTGCAGGAAAGTTGTAGTTCACAATATTGTAATGGGAAGTAGAGATTGTTCATCTGAACTTATATGAACGTTCTCACAATAGGTCACAATATTGTAATATGCATGCCCCCATCATAGTTGTTTCATTTAACTTGCGTGGAGTGCATGCCAAGTTAGTATGGCATTGAGTACATTGGTCATTTGCTTGGGAGTTTGATGAGAGTGTGATGTTGCATTTGGAGCTTAGCATGGATTGATTAGTTGCATGTGCTCATGGATGCATGGAGATTCAGGTGAGGTTTGGAGTTTTCTTGTGATTAGAGGCTTATGTTGAGATTCAGGTGAGGTTTGGAGTTCTCTTGTGATTAGAGACTTATGTTGAGATTTCAGTAGGATGTCTAAGGAGCCTACACCTTGGTAGGGCATGAATCTAGGTATCAGGTAAATTGCTGTCAAGATGGAGATTGTTGGATTATGACAATAATTGTTGGTTAATGGCAACAAAACAAAACAATATAAGTTTTTAATTTAGTCTTACCTTTAGAATAACAATTTTTTTTGTAAGAAAGTTCCTAATTTCTTTTACGGAATCAAGGAAAGGAGGCCATGTATGTATGTTTGCCCAATGATTGAAATTTGCAGGAAAGTTGTAGTTCACAATATTGTAATGGGAAGTAGAGATTGTTCATCTGAACTTATATGAACGTTCTCACAATAGGTCACAATATTGTAATATGCATGCCCCCATCATAGTTGTTTCGTTTAACTTGCATGGAGTGCATGCCAAGTTAGTATGGCATTGAGTACATTGGTCATTTGCTTGGGAGCTTGATGAGAGTGCGATGTTGCATTTGGAGCTTAGCATGGATTGATTAGTTGCATGTGCTCATGGATACATGGAGATTCAAGTGAGGTTTGGAGTTCTCTTGTGATTAGAGAAATTATTGTTGGAGCGATCGTATAAGTATTTGGTGTTGTGTTTTTGAACATCAAATGGCAAAGGTTTCGAATGCAAGGTTTGAGGTGGATAGATTTAATGAAAATAATAACTTTGAGCTATGGAAGCTTAAGATGCATGATTTGTTAGTGCAACAAGGATTCCATGAGGCATTGGTAGGGAAGTTAGAGAAACCTATAGATGTGTTTGGCAAAAGCCAAGAATATCTAGTTTTGGCTCTTTTCAATATTTTGGGAGAGGAAACAACAACAATCTTATGGAATAGACTAGAGTGTGTCTTATGGGTTTATAGTTTTAGCCCATGGTTATATGAAAGCACAAGATGATTATCCTTTGGCTGGATCTAAGTTGTGGAGTTGGTATAGCTTGAATGCTCCTGGACAACTTGTTAGGTTTTTCAGCTTTCCTATTTTTAAAATTTGTGGGTTTGATCTTCCTTTGAGGAGATGATAGATCATGATGTCATGGTAAGGTTCTTGATTTTTGAGGTTGGAACATTGACAGTTGATCATGTGTTTCAATTTTTGTGGAATTGCTCGTACATTGGTCGTTTGCTTGGGAGCTTGATGAGACTAAAATGTTGCATTTGGAGTTTAGCATACATTGCTCAGTTGTATGTGCTCATGTGTACATGGAGATTTATGTGAGGCTTGGATTTTTCTTATGATTAGAGACTTGTGTTGAGATTTCAGTATGAAGTCCGAAGAGCCTATACCTTTGTAGGGCATGAATAGGTATCAGGAAAATTATTGTCAAGGTGGAGATTGTTGGATTATGACAACAATTGTTGGTTACTTGCAACAAAAGAAGACAATAGAAGTTTCTAATTTAGTCTTAGGTTTAGAATAACATTATTTATTTGTGAGCAAGTTCCTAATTTCTTTTATGGAATTAAGGAAAGGAGGCCATGTGGGAATGTTCCTAATTTCTTTAATGGAATTGAGGAGGTTATTTCTATTTTGTATGTTGATTCTAGTTTAGAGATATTCTATATATCTTTGTTGTCATGAAGGCAATGTTGAGGAAAAGTAATCAATTGTAGATTGCAAGAGCAATTGGTGTGGATTGCTGATCAAAAGAGCAATTGTTAAGATGTTGTTGTAAATTATAAATTTTGTTTATAAACATGATAGTAGCACCTGGTAGTGGTAGCTAGTTGTGGAGTTTGTAATTGTACTTTTCTTCAAGCAATAATAATATTGATACCCTTGCCCAATGGATGTTTCCTTGATGTTTTGTCAAGGTTTTACCACGTAAATTAGTATCTTATGTGTTGTTCTATTATTTCATTTTTTCTCTTTATTATTTCTTTGCAACTAATTTGTATTGCAATATTTAATCTTCTAGATTTATGCTTCGGCTTCCACAACAATATTTACCATCTACTAGGAATAGAGTAGACTAGAGGTGAGAGAGATTGGAGCCAAGAGGGAAGTATGATACCACAATTGGGGCACTGCATGAACTACCTTTTTCCTTCTCACTTGAATCCTTCATCTTCTTTCCATTATAATCATGCTTTCCCTATTATTCAGGGAACACATAATTTGTAGCGGGTAATTTCACACAACTCTACACAAATCTGAAAAAACCCATTTTGGAGAAGTTTATAGAAATGTTGCAGATAGAGATGAATCTGGAATTTAGGGGAAATTTGTATTGCTTGGCCACAAAAGTTGGAGTAATGTGTAGTAATGATATTTGTGTGATTTTATATGAGAATAGGTATTCCTCCATCATTTTCGTTTCATTTAAATTGCATGGAATCCACACTAAGTAGAAGTTGTCATGGATTGTTGTGGTCAACAATTGAGCTGCCCACGTTTATGGTGGGTAATAACAAAGAAATTTATAGAATAACATTTGACTAATAAGCCTAACTCCAATCATCTTTGGGCATACAATGAACAAATAAAAAACATAAGCAGGTTTGGTCAAATTGATAAGCCTACGAAGGGAAGGGTCGTATATGTTGTAGCTATCAAAATCATTGATTAGGTTGTGGGGGCACAAGGATTACAATTTTATTTCTTGCTTGTGTCATAACCCTCTTTTTGGCACTCGAAATGACTTGCTATTATTATTATTATATTAATTTTATGAGTAATGTTAGAAAGAAAAGATAAATTGAAATGAGGTTGAAGTTTTAAATAAAAAGAAGAATTAAATAGTGGTGACAAACTCGTGAGGTCATAATTTACTTGGAAATTATTTATTTCCTCAATATTCTAATTGAGCACATGGTGTAGGAGAAATAAGAAGATTCTAGAAAAGCAATTTTCAAATTCAAAATATCAAGGAATAAAAATTATATTTAGCAAGTATATGACATAGGAGTTATAAATTATTCTATGACAAGAATAATTCTATTCATAGTTCTTTTTATGACAAGGCAGTTACAAAATTTATTTTTGATAAAATGGAGGAGAATTCAAATTTGAATTTTAAATTCATGGTCAAATGTAACCCCCACTATGTCAACAATCATTTTTGCAATAAATTAATTATTTATTTTCTCAATATGTTATTTAGCACATGTTGTAGGAGAAATTAGAAGCTTCTAGATGAATCTTCATTCTTTAATTTCCTTGCATGTAACTCCCCCCGCTAAGATATTAATCAATTTTGCATGGATCCAATATTGGAAAAGAATCATTTCTTTCAATTAATTCTCTTGATAATGGAATTGATGGATCTTTTCTATATAATGTATGCAAGTTTTTGAAAAGAGGGGGTTGGTTATTTTGAAGAAAGAAAATTTTCTCAAGTTATTGAAAGTAGTAGGTTTCTCTTTGAGTCACATTTCATTGTAGGATTGTTAAGTAGTTGTTTTCAAGAAATTTCACAAAGTTGCTAGGAAGGATCAAGGGAGGGTAGCTTAAAGAATTTGGAGGGGATTCTACATCGAGCTTCGAGTATCCAGGTTCTCCTCTCTTCACATTCTTTTAATTGACATACGTGAACTTTGTATTTTGTAATAAATAGTTTATTTTCTCTCTTAGAATTTATTTCATATAAAATATCTACCATCTTAGTTAATTAGAAAAATTAATAAAGGAAATTCTATTAATTCAAAAAAAGAATATATATATATATATATATATATATATATATTTGTTGTTTCAAAAAAAAAGGGGGGGGGGGGGGAAAGTAAACCTTTTCTCCTTAAAAGTGCATGTAAGGATATATATTTATTTAATTAATTTTCTTTAGGGAAAAAGAAGGAAAGAGATATATATATATATATATATATATATATATATATATATATTTGTTGTTTCAAAAAAAAAAGGGGGGGGAAAAAGTAAACCTTTTCTCCTTAAAAGTGCATGTAAGGATATATATTTATTTAATTAATTTTCTTTAGGGAAAAAGAAGGAAAGAGATCTTGCTTTTGCTTTCTTTTCTATTTAATTCTAGATTTGTGCAAAAATACTCTTTTTCCTATTTAGTTATTTTTTCCAAGAATTAATTCTTCTCTCTGTGAATAGAGATTAATTACCCATGCAAAAATCTTGTTTTCTTGTGTTTATTCTTTTCTTTCCTGTGAATAAAAAAATTAATTTCCTGTGTATGAATCTTGTTTCTTATTTTTATTCTTTTTCTTTCCTGTGAATAAAAAAATTAATTTCCTATGTATGAATCTTGTTTCTTATTTTTATTCTTTTTCTTTCCTGTGATTAAATCTTTCACTCACTCATGGGTTTGATCAATCAAATGAAATTCTTATTTCTTAATAGTGAATTTTTGTTTCTACCTCTCTGGGATTATAAAGTTGTGCACCAGAAGCTTATTTCTCTTTGAATGAGGGTTTGATCAATTGTGTGTATTTCTTTTTGTTCCATTATTTTTCCTCTGTGAGTAGTCTACTTCTTTGTGATTGTAGGAAAGGAAGTTTTCAAATGTATCTGATATTCTCTGTAAGAATGAAATAAAACTACTCTCTCTCAAAAATCTATTCAACAAATTATTGGTGCCTTGTGTAAATTATTTTCTCTGAAATTTTCCTTTCTGAGAAATCTGTTTCTTAAAATATTGTTTTATATCAATGTTTCCAGAAAATCATTCTCTTAAATAAACCCCTTATTAAATTATTGTTTTATATCAATGTCTCTGGAAAATCATTCTCTATAAATAAACCTTTTCAAAAAAAAGAAAATACATCTCAGGAATGTGTGAAATCTGCTGATACCTCCTGAAAATCATTCTCTGTAAATAAACCTTTTCAAAAAAAAGAAAATACATCTCAAGAATGCGTGAAATCTGCTGATGCCTCCTGATAATTATTCTCTGTAAATAAAACTTTTCAAAAAAAATGCATCTCAGGAATATGTGAAATTTGTTGATGCCTCCAGAAAATCATTCTTTGTAACTCTGTAATTTCATCATACAACTATTATCTATATTTATTTTTTATTTAACCACTAATAAATAAATCAATAGTTATTATTTCCATGAATAAAACTTAATCAAAGTAAGATTGGGTATTAATAACTTTTAAATAAAATAAAAATATAATAATTTATTAATAATATTAATATAGTAAGATTATGTTAACACTAATTTTAATATTTTTTTATAATTATTAATTTTAATAATATGAAAATGCATACATAGAAAAGGATTGTTAATTTATCAAATTTTGTTGTACCACTATTTGTAAATTATAAGAGGGATTAAAATTGGAAATAGGTCCCAACAATTGAATCTAGATTAGATAAATGGGAAATCATTTGTCAAGTGATTGGAAAACTTAGATAGGAATGAACAATTTAAATTCTTCACAATGAATTTTAACTAATGTAGATTTATTTAATTGGATGATTCATTAATTTCATGAATTTAGATTGATATTTCCTTTCTTACCTAAGTATCAATATTATTTTAAAAGGGGGGTAAAATTAGAAAAAGACAAATTTAATGTCATGCAAGTTACATATTTATTGTCATCATACCAAATACATATTTATGATTATCATGCAAGTTGCATAATTGAAGTTACCATAGTCCTCATTTTGAATATAAATATCTTAGTAGTAGTAGGTTGAATATTGGATTGCTCTTTATTAGATTCCAAGATGCAAAATAAACAAGGTATTTAGTATAGTCAAACCTAATAATGGTCAAATTTATTTTCTAACCTTAAGAAAACATAAGATTAGTAAAAGAGGGAAATTCCATTTAATGTAGGGGTGAACCTCATAACAAATCTTCATACAATTTGCATGGTATAATCTATATTGTTATATCATCTATATTATCAAATCTGAAATCATTCTACCATGAGACTTGTCTTAGTTTGCGAACCTCAAATCAGGTTTTCGTCTTTCATTGTAAATGTCTAATGAAACTTAGCTTCGAAGATGAATGAGTTATGATTTCCTATTGTTGGATTCTTGCCTTAATATGGGTTTTGAGAATCCCTTTCCATGATCACTTAGAATATTAAACAACAATTTTAATTGAGGAAGATCTAGGAGGGAACCTTAGCTCCCATCCAAGAATTTGAGATTGATAAAGTTATTAAATAACCAAGGGTTAAATTTCTTCAAGTGGGAGGGTTAGTTAGTTAGCTCCTTATAATGTTGTGAAGGTTTTGGCATTGGCTCAAAAGCAACTAGACAAAGATTATAACTATTTAGGAACTTTTTGTATTTTGGTTAACTGGAATTATTTAGGAACTTTTTGTATATTGGTTAATTGGAATATTGATTAATTGGAATTGCTTAGGAACTTTTTGTATATTGGTTAATTAAAATGAATTGATTGTAATTATTTTCATTTGTTAATTAAAAGTGAATTGATTGGGATTATTTGACAATCGTGTTCATATTGGTTAACTAAAAAAAATTGATATTCATAACGGTTGATTAAAGGTAGATCAATTGGTATTAATTAGGAGCCTTATTCTTACTGGTTAATTATCAAGAAATATGTCTCTCTCCTAACCTCATATTTTAAACATGGGTAATATGGTTATCAAGATCTGTTCCCTTCAAGCAAGTAGGCACTAAATTGGTTGCTAGCCTTCTTGCAAGCAATTCAATATCCTTCATGTATTAAGAGCTTATTAAAAGTGTAACAGTTACTAATTCAAATCATTTTGTAAGCTATTTCCTACAAGTATCCTAGCTTTCAAGAAATTGGAATTTTCATGTATTTAGTTCAAGAATTAGAATTTCTTTATCATAGTTATTTTCACGAGAATGTTACTCCAAGGTAGTTGATTTATTTATTTTTCATTCTTGACAAATGTTCCTTTCGATTATATCTTATTTTCAATGTCAAGGAATAATTAATTTTCCATGTAAAAGTTTCATAATTGTTAAGTAAAATTTTATTCAAGCTTTCGTGAACTTATGGTTCATTTCTAGTTGGATAACTAAATAAGTGGAGTTGAAACCAAAACCTTAGCAGCATTCGGTATCTATGGTGCTCCTTGGTCATGCTTACGAGTAAAGTCGTCGCGTTGAACTACTACACTTAACGCCTAATAAAGCTGCATAAATGATGTTTGTGGCATCGTCCCTATAAATCATCGGAGAGTAATAAGGGACACTTGGAAGTTAAAATCCAAGGGGCAGGTAATCCCCCTTGGATTGATAATCTAATAAGATAATATTTGAATGAATTTACATCCGCTAGTTAAACCTTAGTAAACCCCTTTAGGGTTGATTGAGTGAAATGCTTTTATAAACTTGGCTTAATCTTGAATAATTATTGGCAATTGACAATTGGGTCAAGGGTGACACTTATGATAGGCATTAGGACCTAGATTTTTTAGGCCACAAGAAATAGGCCACCTTGAGCCTTTGCTTAAAGCTACCATCGTTGGTAGCAACCAAAGAGAAACTGTCTGGGACATTGACCCTAGAAAGGGTTGCATACCCACCAAAATAGTTTACATTAAATCATAGATTAGAAAATAGAACTACATACTTTACGCCTTGATCCCGTGCCGAAACGGGTATGTAGGCAGTCTAGGGATGAAGTTGTCCCTAGTACTCAGGTGTTCAGGATGGGGTCTAGGATTTGGTATAATAGATGGATTACAAATCCTCCTAATTGAAAGATAAGGAAAATAAAGGAAAAAGTAATTCAATGCATACTCAGAAGGAATCTCGTATGGATTCGCTTGACTTCCCAAGGCTTTAAGCTAAATTCCAAGGTAGAATTCATGCTTACATTATGTTATTTTGATTTCTCCTAAGGACAGCGACCTCGATGCACTCCTATTAGAGGAGTGTAGTACTTAGTGAGTGACTCGAGACCCAAATGGTCCCGATGAGTCTAAGTCTCTGGCCAGAGCACCTCCTATCCCAAGTTGGATAGATGCCTACCCTGTATGGGTAGATGGCTATCCCATATTGGATAGATGAAACCTCTTGTCCCATATGGACAGATGCCTAACCCATATGGTTAGATGCTCATCTCGGATGGATGAATGCCTAATCCAAATGGATAGATGCCTAGAGTATGTGACTGAATCAAACACAAAAGACTAAATAAGTAAATAAAATAAAAATGGTCGAAAATTCTTGGGTTATGTAGAGTGGGTTATTACAGCTTGAAAATAAGCGAGAAATTGTAATATTAAAAAATATTTTCAATTTTTTTATATGTAATGGATACATAATAAAGCAACCTTTATTTCTATCTTCGATTCAGATATCAGAATAATAAGGCAAGTAGATGCTACAACTATTATTGTAGAAAGAAAAATACAAACTGTTTTCATCATATTTATTCATTTGGTTCAATTCAATGATGGTTGCTCAATAAATTAGTTTATTATTTGTTTGCTCAATGACAGGTCAAGGCTAGAATATATTAAAATAGAGTAGAAAATAAACATTAAAGACATGGAATCTGTTAAAGCCAAAATAGGAAGCAGAACCAGAAAATCAAAATCATCCAAACAAGGGGATCAATTAGTCTATCAAAAGTATAAACTATTACAAAATTGCTACCAATAAATCAAATAATTATTGGTTTTCAAAAATTATAATTTTTTTTAATAGGTATTTCAATAATTTTAGTCTGGCCAAGTAACTGAGATCACAAAAAGGATCTTATTTTCAATATTAACTTAAAATATCAATGTAAACAATTCAGATTTGCAAGCACATATCAATGAAATAGATCATGAGAGTACAATGTTATATTTACAATGGTCCAGTAGGAGTTTGAACATTGGTGCCTTCGACAATAATGCCACAATTTCACAATCGTACTATACCAAATGACAAAAAAATATATAATTTTATTTTATAACATTATTAATATTTATGTAATAAATATGATGAATTATTGAAAAAGAAATATAAATATGTCACTTAAATAAAATATTATGAAATATGATTTAATTTTTATAATTTAAAAATCTTTTGACATTTTCAATATTTAAAAATCAACAAAAATATTTTGCATTTTTTTTTAATTTATATTATTGAGATTGTACCCTAGATTTAAGAACAAAATTCCATTCATGATAAAAAGAAATTTGATTGATATTAATATTTAAAAAGTGTTATTAAAGTGATCATTTTTCATTCTCATTAATAATTCCTTCATGAATATGTTTTTGATTGAGAAAAAATGAGAATTTAAAGGGACCTTGAAACTCTAAGTACAAAGAACATGCAATAGGAAACACACAGCCAACCTGTAGCTCACCAACAACAAAAACCAAGAAAATGGACCTCTAACACAATAGGCCTAAAACACTAAAATAATGAAATTACACAAAATAACTAAACTATTAAGTACTCACCCTGATAGAAGAAAGAAAGAAAATGGCTAGGGCCATCATTGAAATCCTAGGTAATTAGGAAACACTGAATTTTTTTGGAAGAGATGGAAAAGAACAATAGGGATATGGTGCGTAAAAAATTGGCTTCCATGTAGACCTTATTTAGAAAGAGCTTGAGTGAAGATATAGAAAAAGGAAGCTGTCAATGGAGATTGTGATTGGTGCTACCCTCGAGACAACTGGGACCATTGTCAAGGTAAATTCTAAGTTTCATGCTACTACTCTAGCCAAGGGTATGATTAAAGGACTATCTTTCCATGAGAAGGTCAAGGAGATTAGCTAGGATTGGAAAGCAATTAAAACCCCCACATTATAGACCATTGGTTTGCATCTTTCGTGGGTCTTGTTTTTTGGCACTAGTCGTGTTTTGTTTTGTCTACTTTTTTGTCCATTTTGTTTTGGTTGGTTCTGGTTTTTTGTTGTGTCTACTAGTTAGAGAATGTTGGGTATTCTCACTCCTCATGAGATCCCTAAAGTCTTCTGCCACATTTTTTTTACGTAAGGGTTTGGGCCCTCTCTGACTTTATCTAATCAAAACATCTAAAGAAGAAAGAGGTTTGAGAGATCACTAATTTAAAATATAAGAAGATGAAGAGAAAATAATTTCAAGTAAAAAATAACAAGAAGAAATAAATTTCTTAGTCTTCTTATCACTCTAACCTCTACAACTCTCGAATATACCTCTAGAGAATTAATTCCTAGGATATGAGAGTGTAATATTGATGAAAGTTATGACTAGTTTGATATAAAGCGAGCTTTAGGAAAAATCCATATAATCAACAACTCGTTATAGAATTTCTTAAAAAACTATAAAATAAAAAAAATATTACTAGATAAATAATAATGAAATGACATATTAAAAAAATATATAATTGATTATTCATATTATATATTAAATTAAATTTTTTATTGTTATGGAATAATATAGCCATGAAATTACACAAAGCAAAGATGAGTAGGAGTGGGAGCCGAAAAACAGGAGGGAGAGGGTAAGCTAGGTTTTTTACTGTAGAGGATTCTGATGAAGGAGACACAGATGGGGATGAAGATGGTGTTGGTGGGATGAAGATGGCATTGGTAGGAGAATCATTTCCATGAATAGTTTTTCTGTTGGTCTCGTTGCTATTACTCCCTGTGTTGACAGGTTTGGGTACGACTTTGTTTCTGCCTCTCTCTGTTGTTGTGTCGCTCTTTCCCTTGTGGTTGGCCTATTCTATAGGAGATGCGCTTGGCATATGGTTTTTTCAAAGGGGTGTTTAGGTGGGGTGTAGTCCACCTTTGGGATCCTGGTGGGTTTTTCGATGTGGTTCTACTTGATGGATCTAATCGTGTTTATGAAGGGTGCGTCTGTTTTGTGTTATTTTTTTATCCTGGGTTGTGGCCTTTAGTGGGTATGTTGTATGATGGCAATCTTCGAGGATTCTGGCTCTTTTCTTTCTTGGAGGTCAATATGGGGTTTCCTTGGTCTTCCGACCTCTCTTTGTTTTTTTTCTCATGGGTTGTTTGCTGAGATGTCTATTGAGGTGACCCCAACTCCTATTGAGGTGGAGTTGCATATGGATTTTCCTCCCGTGAGTAGATGTAGGGAGAAACTTTCCTTGGCTGCTCTCCATCATTGATCTTTTTGGTCTTTTTTGGTTCTTGGGTCCATGTTAAAACCCAACGTTTTGGGTTTGGGGAGCCTGCATAAACCCCGTGTGGTGGATTTTATTAGCTTTGAGATTTTTATGTTAAACCCTATTTTCTTGTTCTAGATGAAGGTTAAGGGAGCCTTATTAAAACCCTTATTTATTCTATTATTGGCTTCATCGCATGGTCCTTTTTGCTCGTTTATCTGTATCTTGGGGTTTCTTTGGCTATTCCTGTTGAGGTGGTCCTGTCTTGTATGGAGGGGGAGATGGATGTGGTTGGAGGAGACCTATTTCCTATTGAGGTAGATCTAGATGCTACTATTTTTTCCTAGAGGCTTCATACCATCATGGTTGGTTACGCTGAAGGTTTTGGGTGTCTTGTTAAAACCCTGTGTGGTTTTGAGAGTCATATAAAACCCATTTCAGGTTGTCGGAGCCTCTTAAAACCCACTCTCAAGGTTAAGAGAGCCTAGAAAAACCCTTGGTATTTTTCTTCTATCATGGACAAGCTAGATGCTGACAGTTTTCAAGGGGCCAGTTTGGCCAGTTTGTGTTTTTGCTTAGGTTTAGGTATTGTTGTTGGTGAGCTGGAGACTCTGTTATAGGTTAAGGGAGCCTGAGAAAACCCTGATGCTTAGCTGTGGGTGCCAAATAAACCCTCATTTTCTATTTCTCAGATCTATAAGGTGGTTTAGATCTGTTGTTGTTGCAAGCCTGGTTTGTATTGTCTTTCTTTTGTGTGTGGCTGACAGTTGTTTCATTTTGACTGCTTTGTGTTTTGTAGCCTCTTGTGTCACTACAGTTGTAATGTTTTATCCTTCTTATATGACTGTGGCTTTGTTGTTGTTTAGCTTTGTTGTATCTGTCTGCAATGTCCCTTTGTTGGTTTCGGATCCGTGAAAAATCCAAGGGTTTTAGGTTCCTTCAAAACCTTTTGTATGGGGTTTTTGGTCCCCTCAAAACTTGTTTATCCTAATATAAACCAATGAAACTACACAAAAAAGCAAAGGTATTAAGAACTCACATTTATTTGTATATTTGAATCATTTTTATTTTCTTTGTTTGGTTGTATTTTCTCTACTCCTTATGTTTCAAGTCATTTTAGTATAAATGCAATTCGGCACTTGGTGCAAGTGCAAGTGACACAACACTTGTGCTTTTATAGACTTACACTATTGATTCAACCTAAGCCTTTCTACTTTAACAAGCATTTGATCCAAGCTCCTTATATTGAAGGGTATTAAATTGAACCTATTTATTAGTATTGCCTTCTTTGATCCACATTTTATAATTTTTTAACATATAAAATCACCCAAAAGTAAGATTTTGTATGAACACAACCCTCAAAATTAGCCTTTTAAATTATAATATATTTTAAATTTTTTTTATTTTATTTAATAATCATTTGATATACCCATACTAAAAACAAATACCTCTATGGAATACATTAAAAGAAAACTAGAAAACATATAAATTAAAAAGTACATTACATTTCATATTAATGTCTTTTAAAAAATATATATATTAAAATTAACAAATAAAAATATATTAAGATAAAATTGATGCCTAAATTTCTATATAGAATCTCTATATATTCGATATTTAGATTCATAGAGTCTCTATAAACATATGCAAGGGGTAATCCAAGAGTATCGAGTGTTGGGTGTGTGATCAAAAAATCACGAAGGCAAAGTTGTATCAGTAGGTTCACAAGAGTTCCTGATGCTACTAATAATGTGGCAGAAGCAAGGGCATTACATTTTGGAATTAAACTAGCTCTATCTTTGAAGGCAGAAAAAGTGGTAATTGAAGGTGACTCGATGAATATCATTTGAGCCCTGAAGAGTTTTCAAGCTGTATCTTGGAGAATAGATTATATAATCCAATAAGTTAAGGTATTGATTGTGTGTCTTGATAATTATCATGTCTTACATTGCTATAGGGAAGCTAATAAATTGGAAGATTTATTGGCTTGTTAATATCTCATCAGGGGTTTAGTTTTATTTAGATTAATTTTTCATTAGTTTATTTTATTAGGTTTTTCTATTCTGATAGTTTTGTATAACAATTGACAATTGTTTTTGCCTCCTCCTTATATCTCCTTGTTTATTTCATTTTGAAGAACAATTTTTATGGGAATACAAATTATATTTAGATTTCCATTCTTTCCATTTTTTTTTCTATATGCTAACAGAGATTCTGGATTGTTATTTTTTGCCTGGGCTATCAGTGGTATCAGAGCTTTGGAGTTTGGAGTATATTTTTATGTGAAGCATTTGAAGATTCCAACTTTCTACAGAATCAAAATACATAAACAAAAATTGATTCAGGTGAAATGAATTTATTTATTTTTACAAGAATTTTGTATCTTGTTATATTTGGTAAAGTTTGGCAAGACATTTTGAGCAATCCTATAAATTTGCAAACTGTGCAAATTCTATATACATTTATTTTCAATTTACAATGCAGTCTATTGTTTCATTGATTGGGGAAATATTAACCAGAAAAGATACTTGATTGGAATGGCATAGAAAAGTGGAAAATATATTAATTTTTAATGATTTATGGTATAAAATATGTGATGGAGATACCCAACCTACAAAACCAACAGATGTTAAAGAAAAAGAAATTTGGAATTATAAAAATTCAAAAGCCTTGGCTTTGATAAGAGCTTCATTTAATGGAGATGTATATCGTCATATACAAGGATGCAAATTTGCTTGGGAAGCCCTTGACAAGTTAAAAAATTTATTTGATTCTCATTTAGAACTAGAATTTATTTAGTTACAATTAAAATTGTTCAATCTTGAATTAAAAAATGATGATGTTATGAGTTTGGCTTCTGAAATTAGAGCCATAAAATAAGATGTTAATGCTGCTGGTGGGAAAGTTGATACTTATCTTGGTACTTTTATTAAGGCACTCCTTCCAACACATTCTACTTATCTAGACTCCTTCAAGCAAGTAACCAATTGAAAACCGTTACTTTTTATTTATTGGTTGAAAAGTTGGTTGAAAGTGAAAAAGTTTTTCGAAGAAAAAAAGATAATACTAATGAAAATGTTTGTTTTGCTCACTAAGAAAAACCTCTAAAAAAGAGCTCTTCCAGAGGAGGTTATAATGATAGAGGCAAAGGTAGAGGTCAATGGAGGAAAAATGATAATCAAAATGATAGGCAACATTTATATTGTAAAAGATGTGGTAGAAAAAGAAGTCATGAAGCACATGAATGCAAGTTTTCATGGGATAAGATAGAAAGTTTTAAAGAAAATACTTTTAAGCAAAAAGATAAAACAGAAGTTTATAATGATAATAAACATTCAGATGATAAAATTCCAGGAGCAACCCAATTTGCTTGTGATAGTGATGATGATCAATATGTGCTTTCTGTTCCTAACTTTGCATCTAATTCCTCATGGTATGATTCTTGGATCTTAGATACTAGAGCCACACAACATATGACATTTCGATGTGATTACTTTGAGGAATTTCATGAAAGTGCATGTGGTCCAATTTATTTAGCTGATAAATCAAGTCTCAAACCTATTGGAAAAGGAACTATTCGATTTAAGTTGCCCAATCTTCCAGACTTTGTGCTTCATGATATATTGTTTATTCCTCAATTGCAACATAATTTTTTATCACTAGTATTGATTCAACAACAAGGCTACTCTATTCTGTTAAAAGATGGGCAATTTGTTGTTAGAAAAAAATCAAATAATCAAGTTGTATTCACTAGATGTGAGGATGGGAGATTATTAAAACTAAATGGCACTTCTTCTTTTTCTAATTTGTTTGCATATCTTACTAAAGAATGTAGTATATCTCGTGTTCTTTTATGGCATGCAAGACTTGGGCATATTGGTTATGATAACATTCATATCCTGCAAAAGAATGGTATTGATGGCTTACCCGTTTTGCCTAAAACAATTGAAAAATGTGAAGCATGTATTCTTGCCAAGCAACATAGAAATTCTTTTCCTCCCTCCACTTGGATAGCACAAAGAAAATTGCATCTTATTCATTCTGATTTATGTGGGCCTTTACCAGTAAATTTTGTGGGAGGATCTAAGTATTTCATGTTGTTTATTGATGATTATAGTCGCATGAATTGGATTTATTTCTTGCAGCAAAAGTCATAAGCTTTTGAAATTTTTAAAAGGTTTCGTGTTATGATTGAAAAATAAGCTCAATCTCAAATTGGTACTCTTCGAATAGATAATGGTGGACAATTTACTTCTCTAGTTTTTGAGTATTATCTACGTCAAAATGGGATCCAACATCATCTTACTATTAAAAGTACTCCTCAACAAAATGGTGTTGTTGAACAAATGAATAGAACTATCATGAATATGGTTCATGCAATGTTATATTTTAAAGGAATCAAACTACATATTTGGGCTGAAGCAGCAAGAACTGCAGTTTATCTTCATAATAGATATCCATCATCTACATTACAACAATCTATTCCATATGAAGTGTGGTTTGGATATCCTCCTTTTGTTCGACATCTTCACATTTTCGGTTCCACTTGCTATGCTTTAATTCCCAAGGACAAAAGAAGTAAGTTGCAACATCACAATATTAAGTGTATTTTTCTTGGTTATTCAGAATTTCCAAAGCATATAGGTTGTATGATGAAGTCAACAAAAAATTTTTTATTACATATGATGTTGTATTTATTGAAACCTCCAACATCACTAAAAATGATGAATGTAAATTCAAACAACTTGATACAATTACAAATTTTTCTCCTTGGATAGAAAACTCTTGTGAGATTCCACATATAGAATCTGTATCTCCAAGTGATCTAATTCATGTTGCTCCATCAATCAATGACCAAAAAGAAACCCATCATGATGAGCTTGAACTCTCTGAACCATTAACCACTAATATAAAATCTAGTAATGAAATGGTCACATGTTTTGTGCAACCAAAGTCTTCTCATAAGTGGGCAAAACAAGTCCAACAAACATTGAAATATTTAAGACCTGATGAAATAGGTAAAACAAGTACAAGAATCTCTTACAAAGCAAGGCTCCAAGCTCAAACCAATAGTACAAATAACTTGGAGACCATTGGTGGACTCAATCTCAATTGACTCTGAACCATCATCCTATAATGAAGCCAAAAATATTACAGTATAGAGGAAAGCTATGCAAGATGAGTATGATGCTCTTTTCAAAAATGGCACATGGGAGTTGGTTGATCCTCCACCTGGTTGTAAACCTATTGGCTGCAAGTGGATTTTTAGGAATAAATATAAAGCAGATGATACACTTGACAAACAAAAAGCCTGACTTGTTGCCAAAGGTTATGCTCAAAAGGAGGGCATAGATTATGATGAAACCTTTGCACCTACAACAAAATGGACCACCATTCATTCTTTGTTGGCCCTTGCAGCTCAAGATGGGTGGAAAATTCACCAAATGGATGTTAAAACAACATTCTTAAATGGTGATATCAAAGAATTAGTTTATATGACTCAACCAGATGGGTATGCATTCAATGGAAAAGAACATCAGGTATGCAAGCTTGTCAAATCATTATATGGTTTGAAACAAGCTCCTCAAGCTTGGTATGAAAAAATTACCGAGTATCTCTTAAAGTTGAATTTCTCGCATTTTGAATTTGATGATGCCATACTTTTTATTAAAAAACTTGATAACATTATTGTCTATCTTGTTGTTTATGCGGATGATTTATTTATCACTAGTCCTGATGAAAATAATATTCAAAATGTGAAAGAACAACTGAAGCAAGGTTTTGATATGATTGATTTGGGCCATCTTCATTACTATTTGGGTATTGAGGTAACTCAAACACCTCATTTTATTTTTATCACCCAACAAAAATATATTGGTGAACTTTTGCATAAGTTTGGCATGGCTGATTGCAAGCCCCTTAGTACTTCGATGGAGCAAAATCTCAAGCTCTCTTCAGATGACCCTTCAGCATTGGTTGATGCAAATATCTACAAGAAACTTGTTGGTAGTTTGATTTATGCTACAACTACCCATCCTGATATTTCTTTTGTTGTTGGAGTTCTTTCATGGTTTATGAAACAACCTAGAGACACTCATTGGTTAGCTACCAAATGCATTCTTCGCTATTTGCAAGGTACTCAACACTATGGGCTAAATACTCCAAGACAAACCAACTTTCTTTGGTTGGCTATTCTGATTCCGATTATGCAGGTGATTCCACAAATGGAAAATTTGCATCTGAGTATTTAATGTATCTTGGATCTGCTGTCATCTCTGAGATCTAAAACGCAATCTATTCTAGCCACCTCTTCTTTCGAAGCTGAATATATTGCCGTCTTTGAAGAAACTCGGGAAATCTTATGGCTTCAAAGAATTCTTGAAGATATGCAGACACCACAGATTTCATCAACTCCACTCTTCATTGACAATCAATCTTCTATCAAAATGGCTAAAAATCCAGTATTTCATGATCACACCAAGCACATCAATACAAAGATTCATTTGAATCGGCATCATGTGAAAGATGGCAGAATATACCTTAAATATTGCCCCATTGCAAATCAACCAGCAGATATTCTTACCAAGGCTTTGGGTAGAGAAAAGTTTGAGAAGTTCAGAGAAATGCTCGACTTAACCCCTTTAGATTTAGGGGGGATGTTAATATATCATCAGTGGTTTAGTTTTATTTAGATTAAGTTTTCATTAGTTTATTTTATTAGGTTTTTCTATTCCGGTAGTTTTGTATAATAGTTTACAACTATTTTTGCCTCCTCTTTATATCTGCTTGTTTATTTTATTTTGAAGAATAGTTTTTATAGGAGTACAAATTATATTCAGAAGGCCCTAAACCTATAAAACAACAAAAGAATAGTACAACATCAAATAACCAGTGAAGAAATCCCAACTTGTTGTTCCTCTGAAGTAATAAAAAATTAACATGACTCTATGACTAAACATACTACTATTAACTAATTAACCACCATCTTCTAAGCATAATAAAAGTGATAAAAGTAGAAACAATACTAAAAACTTTACCTATAGGAACTATCTTTATTAAACTCTAATTAAGTGGCACATAGGTCTCATACTATCATATGTATTACCACCATCATCTACTATTCTAATAAGAGAGCTAAACATAACAAAAACTAAGAAAAACATATTGCTCATTGTTAATCATACTCCAATTTCATTGCAGGCTATTCACTTGGCTCACCCAGGTATCCTTTTGATTGTCCTCCTTGTCTTCACTATCCTCGTCAATCTTCCCTTCCTTTTTCATCTTTCTTTCTTTCTTCTTTATCTTGCTCTGTCCTGGCACCATCACCATTGCAACCTTCCTCATGGTACCATCCGTAATGGTGTAAAATGATCCAAAAGCCTCATAGATTTTTTCAAAACACTGATTATAGTCATTTGATTCTCCTCCAAGATCAGGACTCTCTCCTTAAGCTCCATAATGTGATCCTCCATATTTTTGTTGCTTTCTTTCTTTGATGGCATATCCAAAGAATACGAAACCATCTCAACATCCTCATTATGGGTTGAGGTATGTGAGTTATGGTCAGAATCCTCCAAGTCATCCTTAGAATTGCTCTCTTCTTCCATCTCCTCTTTGAACTTCTCTTCCTATTCTTCTTCCTCAGCCTGAAACTCTTCCTCCTCCATATCCTCATTTGATATGTCCTTTGTTTCTTCTAGATTAAAGGCTTTCTCGAGATTAGTGGTTGTCTCCTTAGTCTCAATCATAATTTTCTTCTCCTTTGCAAGTAGCCTACATATCTTTTCTCCCCTGAACTACTCTCCTTCCTTTCCCTCTCCAAAATCCCCTCTTCCTCATTATCTGAGTCATGCAGATCAAGATCAATTGTAATGCTCTTTCTAGCGGAGTCCTCTATTTTTTTCAATTTGGCAGGGTTGTTTTTGGGGGTATCCAATTTTCTTTTGTCTAGGTTAATTTTAAGGATGGTGACTTCAAGGGGCTCAATTTCCTACAACATCAATGATTTCTTACCTTTGAGATTCGCAAGGGGGGTTGAGTTGGGGGAGAAGAGTGGTTTTGACTCAATAAGTTCAATTTGATAGAGGGCCCCTTCTTTTTCATTTTGAGCCCATCACGGCTAGGTAAGGAGAGAAGACAATTTCAGTTTGGGGAATTGTCAAATGCATATTTATACATTAGATAGATTAAACCTTGGTGAAGAAGTGGATTAGCTCCATTTTGTAGGATTTGAGAAATATAAATCCACAGAACCCAAAAGCAAACCTGCATGCAAAAAACCTGTCACAGAGAAAGAGAGAGAACGAATACAAGGGTTTTGGCTCTGACAAAGAGAAAAGATGTATTATCAGAGAAAAATGAATCAAGAATATGAATAATACAAGAGATCAATCCTTATAAAGGAGATCAACACCAAAAGGAAAACCTAACCCTAAGGTGTGTGCATTTAATAATTAAATATTAATTATTAAATGACTAATATGTGCATAAAGGGAAATCTTAAGAGGAGAGCAAAGTTAATTAATTACTTTACTCTAACACCCCCCCTTAAGATGAGCTACTCTGTCGAAGAATAACTGCTGATCTGAAGAACATCCACTGAACTAGAACAAGACTAGGTAGAGAAGACTGTAATCTGCATGAGTGCCGTCAAATGACACTACTCGAATCAGGAGGCAAACAAGGCAAAACAACTAAAATCAAAGATACAGATGGCATAAGAAACCAAAGCCTGAAGAGCTGATCAATCGAACCACGGAAGCAGTAGAACCAACATGATAAACCTCCCCATAATGCGGAAGTGGAAGAGGGACAGGAACACTGAAAAGGACAGCCAAAAACAATTGCATGACGAAGAACCAAGAACATCAAAGGTGCTGAGACACATTATCATGAGGCAAATGTCATGGAAGGAACACTCACTTGACAAAGGAAGATGGCAAACAAAGGCAAACATCAACCCCCTCATGGCACTTGATCAACAGTGCATGTACAACAAGACACAAGATATGCAAGATTCCAAGTAAACAATGCATGATGGCACTTTATCTCAGTGCGTTTGCATAATTACAAGCTACAATGATAAGAAGACTGGAAATAGAAACGAGAATCAAAACAGAGACACCCTACTCAGAAAAGAGATCCCAGGACCTGAAACAACCACGATATCCACCAGAGTGCTGAAAAGCAAAAAACTAAATAAAATATGCATGGAGTAGAATCTAGAAAAAAAAACTCATATTTCTGGAAAGTACACAGAACATGCTTTCTGAAAATATAAAGTTTTCGAAAAACGGAGGTCGGATGCTCATTCTACGTCTCCCGGAGTGCAAAAAAGAGACCTCACTTTGACTGTAAAAAAACATAGTCAAATAGCAAAATTGGAATAAAATACCAACACCATGAGGTCAGCCTCGAAACCAGCGTTCTGATGCCTATTTGTTCTCGAAAAAATGACTCCGTTTGCCCATTCTATAGCCCTGGAAGTGCAAAAAAGAAGCCCAACTTTGACTGGTAAAAAACATAGTCAAACAGCAGATCCAAGAAAAAAATCCACCACCATAAGGTCCGGCTTGGACTCCCCTTTCCAACGCCTATTCGTTCGCCAAAAACGGAGATCGGACACCCAAGTTATGCCCGATTTTGTAAAACTGCTCCAAAAGAGGACCCAGATGGGCCTTTAAGCCCTCAAGGGCTTAAAAAAAATAAGCCCCTGGTCCGCTGGGCGACCAGGGGCTAGGCGCTGGTGGCTGGCGGCGTGCTGGCGGTGCAGGGGCGGCGGCGGTGGAGTGGCGGCGAGCAGGCGGGGCGTGGGCTGGGCGCGGGCGGCGCGCGGGCTGCGGGCTGCGCCGGCGGCGCGGCGGTGGCTGCCGGGCCGCAACCGGTGGTTACTGCCAGCGGCGGCGGCTGGGCAGTGACCGCCGGGTGGCGCACCGGCGGCACGAGCCTGAAAATGGCTGCGCCCGCCGTAAAACAAAAACTGCGCATTTTTTTTGGAAAAAACTGCGTTTTTTATTATTTTTTTTATTTTTCACGCCTCGAACTGTGTGCCCTAGGGCCGTACGGCCTTGGGGCATAAAAAAATTTGCCTTCTGAAGCAACTGTGTCCAAATCGGACGAATTTTATATGGAAATAGGGGTTTTTGGGTGCTACGAGCTCAACGGTGAGGTCCGTTTGGGCTGAAAGTGCACCAAAAAAAAATACCCCATATTCCAAAATAAAAAATAGAAGACAAACACAGATCTGACGCAACCAAAACCTGGATCTCAAAATCTTTTAAAAGTCTGAACAAGCTGCAGCAGAACCTGGCTCTGATACCATGTAGGATTTGAGAAATACAAATCTACAGAACCCAAAGAAACCTGCATGCAAGAAACCTGTCATAGAGAAAGAGAGAGAACAAATACAAGAGTTTTGGCTCTGACAAAGAGAAAGATTTATTATCAGAGAAAAATATGAATCAAGAATATGAATAATACAAGAGATCAATCCTTATAAAGGAGATCAACACCAAAAGGAAAACCTAACCCTAAAGTGTGTGCATTTAATAATTAAATATTAATTATTAAATGACTAATATGTGCATAAAGGGAAATCTTAAGAGGAGAGCAAAGTTAATTAATTACTTTACTCTAACACATTTGAAATGCATGACTCCAAAGAAGTAAACAAGAAATATGGTAGCTTAATTATTTCCCAATGTCTTATATTATTTAAGATGGGGAAATGGTACCCATGAACTGTAGTATATTGACCCTCAAATGTGAAATATTTCATAATGAAATAACTAAGTATGGGATAGGGTTTTGGGAGAAGTCGTTCCCTAGGGCTTCTTGGAGAACTTCTTCATGTAGTATTTATAATTGTCATTACTCTATTTCTCCACTCTCTCCTTTTCATTCTTCAACCTAGTAACTTTAGCTATTAACTCTGGTGATACCATGAAGGAAATTTGACCCACAATAACTTCTCCATTCTGCCAGGAATTACAAAACCTCACAGATAAAGCCCTATTATACCCTTCATGGCAAGAAAGAATGGGGTCATGCCCGCATTAAGGAAGAGCTCCTAGACCTATTCATTATGCTAGAGTCCATCACTGTTATTTTTCTTTGTTCTTTTAAGAGGGCTCCCCATGTCGAACTTTTTCTTTGCAAAACAAAACAATAGATATGAAAGTGACTTGGAGAGTAGTTAGGATTTTTAGAAATTGCTTTTTCCTTCAACCAATACATCTTGAAAAGGTTAATTATGGCTTGATGAGTAGCATTGTCCACACATGCGATATTTCTTTTCACATTATGGGAGATTAAGGCATCCTGGGAAGCATAACCACCGCCTTTCCCACTAATGATTTTGCCTTCTTTTAAAATCACCGCTTGGTAAGGAAATGATAGTCTCATACCATCCACTAAGCCTTTTAGATTTATTACAGCCACATATACACCCTACCAATTTGGTAGCTTACACATCATCCCAATCAATCAGGTAATCAACATCCTACTCATCATGTTGTAGGGATTCGAGTAGGTAATTTGAAATTTAATTTTTCAGGAATTCATCAAAATTAAAAGGAAGAAACTACCGATACTGTTAGTGCTTCAAATAGTTGACAAAATCATCTCGAGAGGAGTTTACCCTCTCCCTTGCCAATATATGTTTTAATCCCATCGGGCTCTCCAAATAACTAAAGTAGCACCATCCATTTTTTGTTAAACCTAAACTAGCAACCTTATCTGTAGCCGCATTTCCTTCCCTATATGAGTGTTTTACTTTTATTTTATTAAAAGCTTTGAATATCCTTTTGTAGTTCTGAATTATTCCTCTTATCTCCCATGGTAAATTTACCGTATCATTTAGGCAGTCAACAACCAATTTCGATTCTCCTTCCAAAATCACATTCACACCTTTATGGTGTTGTAGTCGCATGAGACCCATCCAAGAAACCATTGATTCTACTTTATTATTTGACCCTTTTCCTAGATTTGTTCAATACCCTTCTATCACATGGCCTCTGTTATCCATTATTATGCCTCTAGCTCCCAATAAGCTCGGGTTCCCTTTTGAACAACCATCAAAATTACACTTTAGCCAGCTAACCTCTAGTAGAGTCCAAGTGCAACTTTTCCTTGGGATCATAAAATGCTAATTCATCCTTTGTAGACTATGCCATATTTCCATTTTTGTTTAATCTCAGATCCATCAATGTCGATATGAGTTTTGAACTCTGTGACTGACCCATATTGATGATTTGTTTTACATGCTACTTTATGATGTTCAATAACACCTTACTACTTCTTGCTTCATCCATGAAGACTCTATTATTTCGTTCTTTCCATATATTCCAAGCCATAATTGGTGGGATTTGAAGCCAAAGATTTTTGAACATAGGATGAGATTAAGGAGATAGAGCCCACTACTCCATAAGATCTTTCAATTTCTCTAGAATGGTCTAGTAGTTTTTTTGTATCCTAACAAGTCATCCCAAATTTCTTTTGCATATTGATAATGTAGAAATAGGTGATCAATGCTCTCCTGGTCATCGCAACATAGCACACATCTATTAACAAATGGAAACCCTCTTTTGTTTAGATTATATATTGTTAGAGTTCATCCATGAGCTATGGCCCACCAAAAGCAATTGATCTTCGGGGTCAGGCCTTTAATCCAAATATTTTTCCAATTAAAAGTTTCATTCTATTCTTCCTCCATATTACGATAGGTTGATTTAACAAAGAAGATACTTGAGGAATTATGCTTCCAAATCCAACCATCCTCCACTTGAGGAGAGAAGAAGGTATAGTCTAGTAAAAGGGAAGTTAGATATTTTTCCTCTTTCACCAATTGATCACAAAAATGGGTTGTTGTATCTTCTTGTTGTAGAACCTCATCTTCTAGGGTTTCCAATGCACCTTGTCCCTTTTCCATTTTAAGTAGTTCTGAACCAATTTTCCACATCTCCTTATCAAAATCTATTTGACTTTCCTAAATTGAGGTAATTCTGATAGGGCATTGTCTTTTATCCACAAATCATCCCAAAAATAGGTTCTTTCTCCATTGGCTATTATCATTTTTCTACCCTTTCTTTCTCCATTGGTTATTGTCATTACCAGGGTATTTAGGTTTGAGAATATCTGTCTATTCCTTTCTCCCTTCAGTCAATTGCCAGCCAAATTTAGATATTAGAGCCTGGTTGAAGGATTTTAGTTTCCTTATCCCAAGGCCACCAACTTTGATTAGGCTACATACTTTGTCCTAGGACACGAGGGACATTTTGTTTCTTTCTTCAATTCATGTAGATAGAAATCATTTTTGAATCTTTTCAGTCTAATCTGCAACTGACCCTGACATTTTAAAGAGGGATAGGTAATATATACAAATGTTCTAGAGGTGGGACTTTACCAACTAAATTTTCCCTGCCAAACTAAGTAACTTACCCTTCCATTCAGCTAACTTCTTCTAAATTCTCTCAATTATCCCATTATAAAATACCAAGGAGGGGGATTTGGCAATGAAGGGTAACCCCAAGTAAGAATCTAGAAGAACAACAGTTTGACAAGAAAGGATATTGATAATTTTCTCTTGAATGTTACGATTAACATTCATAAAGAATACCTTACTGTTTTCATAATTAATATTTTGTCTTGAGATCTTACCATAATTATTTAGAGTCCTCTTCCAACACTTTTCTTCAGAGATATAGGCTTCCCCAAACATTATAGTATCATCCACAAACTATTGGTGTGATATAGGATCTAGTGTATAAGCAGCCTTAACCCCCCTTAGGTTTCCTCTTCTTCTAAGTTTATCAATGTTTCTACCCAGAACTTCAGCTATGATAATGCAAAGATATGGTGAAAGCAATTCACCTTGACGAAGCCCTATACCACATGGAAAATAACCCTATGGAGATCCATTTAGAAGCACAGAGAATTTTGGAGTCGTGACACATTGCATTATCATGTTTAGAAATTTACCCTTGAATCCAAACTTTCTTAGAACTTCAAAGAGGAAGTTACATGAGACTCTATCATAGGCTTGTGAAATGTCTAGTATAAAGGTCATAGAGGGTAATTTACTACTTTCCATTGAGTGTACTTGTTCCTATGGAATAATAACAACATCCAGAATGTGCTTGCCTTTTACAAAACCTTTTTGATTTACAGAGGTCATTTTATCCAACATAGGTTTCAACCTATTCACCATAACCTTAGAGAATATTTTATACAAAGTATTACACAAACTAATAGGCCTAAAGTCTTTTGTGGAGACAACATAATTATTTTTTGGGATTAAGACAATGAATGTTTTATTTATTTGATTGAGGATTTTACCTGACCGGAAGAATTCTTTCACTGCAAGGAGGATATCCTCACCAATGATGTCTTAGTGACCCTGAAAAAAGGTAGGAGGGAAGCCATCAGGGCCTGGGCTTTGAAGGAACCAAAGGAGAACATGACATCCCTAACCTCCTGGTGGGAGACCTTGGATACCAAAAGAGACAAATCTTCTTCATTGATAACCTTTAGAATCACACCAAGTAGATCATTTGGTTCTTGAAAGATGATTTGGTTGATCTAATTATTTAGATTGTAAAAATATACAAACAACTCAGCCATCTCTTCCTCATTTTCTATGAAAGTACCATCCTCTTTAATAATGTTTCTGATCTTGTTCCTACTTATGTGATTCATGGTTGATTGGTGGAAGAATAAAATGTGTTTTTATCCCCTTCAGTTAGCCATTATATTCTAGATTTTTGCTTCCAGAACACTTCTTCTTCTTTATTTAGCATGAACCATGTATCCCTTAAATCCATCTTCTCCCTAGTTTCTTCCTTAGGGGCACAACTATCCTCCATTTTCCTTTGTATTTTTTCAAGATTAGCACTAATAATTTTCTTTTGTTCAAAGATATTTCCAAATGAGTAACGGTTCCATCCTTTGTCTTTTTCATTTAGATTTTTAAGTTTTTGAACAACACAAAACATAGGGGTACCATTTACTAGGACATTCCACCATTGTTTAACTCGAGATCTAAAATCAAGATGATGTGACAACATTATCTCATACCTGAACGGATAGAATTTCCTCTCTCTAGAGTCTTCCATGGATTGAAGAATTGCATTATGATCTAAATTTGATCTCGGGAAGGAGAATAGAGAGAAAGAATCATAGTTTTTCCAGTTGCTCAAAACCAAGAACCTATCAAGTCTAACCTAAATGAGGTCTTGCCCCTGTCTTCTGTTAGACCAAGTAAATTTGGAACTAGTGAGATTGATGTCCATCAAGCTAGTAGCAGAAATAAAGTCCACCAAATCACTCATGCTCTCCGAATAGTCAACTATGCCTCCATATTTCTCTAAGGGATAGAGAGGAGAGTTGAAATCTCCAGCAACCATCTACAAAGAAGTCACCATAATCTGAATAAGACTAGTTAAAAAAGGCCATAGGCCATCTCGAAGGGTTCTAGCATTTGGAGCATAAACATTTATAAGAAACCACTCCAGCTAGGAATAAAGGTCTCACATCTTGACAATCAGATAGTTTTTCACCGAGTGAAATAGAGTACCATCAAAATAGGTTGGGTTCCAAAGCATGGAAATGCCCCCAGACACACCGTCCACATCACTCGACAAGAAGGCAACAGATGCCCAAAAAGATTTTGAAGCCTTACCCAAACCATCAAACTTCATTTTAGTTTCCTGAATCATATTCTCCTTTCCTGAAGGATATTTGCTTTTTGATCCAACAAAGTACACTTTAGCATATGTTGTTTTAGAGGGCTATTTGAGCCCCTCAGGTTCTAGGATAATATCTTCATTAAGAACAATGCAATAGATCTACTCACCCAAAGTACAAGCAAGATCCTAGGAATGGGATTTGATTAAGTCTTCTTTTTCTTTCTCTCAGAGAGAGACCATCCAAGGTTCTTTGTCTTCCCGAGGCCACCTTCGATGCTGCATCGTTCTATCTAGCATCCTTTGTGAAGGTCTCCCTACTCTTTTATTTCCACTAAATGTTCCTTCTTCTTCTCCTTCTTCATATTCTTAGTAGTTACCTAATTTCATTCCTTATCGTCACTTTCATATTTAGAGAACCATATTTTTGATTTGGGAGGTGGGAGAGTAGAGGAGAACCCCATTATTTGTAGGTTTTCGTTAAGATTTACAAAACCTCCATTACTTTCCAATTTTTGGGTCATCATTTTATTTTTGGAATTGATATTTCTTTATCATGAATACAACCCATAGAGTCAGTTTCCTTTACCTTCTTATATTTCTTAGCTCCAGCTTTGATCATCGCCTTCATAGGGATATGACCCAGATCAACCACAATTTCCTCTGTCCTAAGAACCTTATATCTGATTAAAATTAGAGGTTGGCAGTAGGGTTTCACCTTTCGGATAATGAGCATTTGAGAATGATGTCATAAGATCATCCATTTGTTTCTTCTTATCTTGAGATAACATTTTTTCTATCTCCTGATTAGACAAAATAGGACCAAGGGGGGGATCCTGCTCCAGATTGACATTAATCGTTGATTCATTATCCTCTCTTGGTACATCTGAAACCAAAGGAAGTTGTTGCTTTGGCCCTAGTTGTTTATTGCAAACCAAGATGAGATGTCTATATCTATTGCACTTTCGATAGAAGGCTTTAACATTCTCGTATTCAATAGGTTGGACCCATGTGCCCGACCTTGATAACAACACCACTATAGATGGTAGCATTGTGATAATGACTACATTAAACACAGATTATAGCAAAGAGAAGTTTGGATTTACTTTGAGTAATATGATACACCACAAGAAACTTTCCAAAAGAGTTGACAATCCCCTTAAAAACCCCCAAATTCCAGAACTCAAGGTGAAGGCCAGGGAGACGGATCCAAGTAGGAGCCACAACACCTAAATCCTTCCATGGGTCCAAATTAGGCTTCCACTTACAAAGAGATATAGGAAGTTATTGTTTCCATAAGCCCAAGGGACATGTGTTAGGATGCAAGCTATATCCTCTTGGTTTACAAAACTAAAGAGGAACGTACCATTCACCATGGCATTAATCGAAACACTACCTTTAATTTTCTATTTGGCAATCACCCACTTCTTAACTTGGTCCAAGGAAGGGAAAAAAGGCAGAAACTTTCCAACAAGTGAAAGACTGGGCTTTGGAATCGCCATATTTAGAAACACATCCAAAACCTCCACATGACTTTTTTTAACCACACATTCAACCTGGGGTAAAGGCTTCTCAGACGATTTCCCCATCTTGGAAAGACTCCCACCTAGGATTTTATCCATCAATGTGGAAGGTTCCACATCTGCAAAACATGAGTCAATGCAATATTGAGGCAAAGGAGGGCGGAGGAAAGATTATGAAACCAGGCGATCCATAGATGAAGGACAATCATGAATCACATGGTTATAGGTCCCCAAGGATGAGGAATCCAATAGAGAGGTCCCCTCTGCAACACCCATAATAGACAGCACCAGCCAGGATAGGGGAATGGGTGGGAAGTGCACAATATCCTTTCTTATATTGTTATTTTGGTGTTATTAGTCGACACACCTTGCAATTATTTTTTCTTGCAATAAACTAAATATCTACCAATAAAACAATCAGTAAATTTAACTCTCAAGATCAAGAGGTCAGAAGGATTAAGCTGGGACAATAATATTTACTCAACTGAAAGCAAAGAGGCATGCAATACAAGGCAAGTATATGTTGCATTCATCAATCGCTGAGAAGAAGTGATGTCTTGGTCATGTTTGGCCACTCAATGAATAAATCAACCAAAAGTGTGTTGATTTGGTCAAATTGATTACCCTACTAAAGGAGGCATATGCTATAGCTGTTGAAATCGACGAATAGCATGTGGGGGCATAAGGAATACAAATTTATTTCTTGCTTGAAAATAAGGGAATATTTGTAACACTAAAGGATTGTATGTTTTGGTTATATCCAACCAAGTTTATGTGGTAGTCCTCATTGTTGCTACTTTGGAAGAAAAATTGAGCTACTTTGATTGAATTGATAAAATTATTCAACATTGTTGAATGCATAAATGAATCCCTGGCCTTTGTGGGTATGGTATTACTAAAAAATGTCAATTTACATATCAAAGGCCTTTTGTGCATGACACCAAGGTCATTGAATCAAGCCTTAACTACAAATTACAACAAAAATTCTAAAATAATTGTTGGTGTAAATTATGTCTCATAATTACACTTTACTTAAATTGACTTAGGGTAATGCATTACATAGTAGTTTGGATATGAGACACTTAGGGAAGTGTGCACATAGGGATGATGTATGTAGGAGAAATTTTATCTTTTGCAGACTATCTTGTTGTTACATTCCACCTTCGGTGAGTGATCCACCTCTTGTAGAATATTTTATTGATTCTACTACCTACCTCTACCTACCCTTGTATCTCATTGAGACACATGTCATGATTGTGTGTTCGCATATCCATATGTCCATGCCTTTATAAGCAGGCTTATCTTCTTTATATTGGTTAATCTAGTTGATCATATTTGCATATTGATGAGAATACAATTCATTATTGTCAAACTATTGTCTCTCTTATTTGTGCTATTCTTTGTGCCCTAAATCTTGACAAATTATCACAAGAAGTATAGCAATATTTGAGATTAAAAAGTAGCAATTCAATAGTGATCAACTCTTGCTAAGACATATGGATATTTTCTTGTCTGGACGGTAAAAGGATCGACCAGTCTCTATTGGAGTTGTGTTCAGTGAATTGGTGTAACATTTATCATCTATAGGCAGGATAGATTGGATCCAATTAGAGGGAAGTGCGATACAACAATTGGGGCATTGCATGAAGTCCCCTATTTCTTATGAGTAGAATCCTTCATCTTCTTTCGACTATCATCTTTCTTTCCCTCTTCTTTAGGGAACATATCATTTGTAGCGGGTAATTTCAAACAACTTTGCACAATTCCGAATACACCCATTTCAGAGAATTTTATCTATAGAAGCGTTGCAGATAGAGACGAGATGAATGTTTGCGCAGTGACTCTGGAATTTACAGGAAATTCATAGTTTACAATATTGTAATGTGGAGTAGTGCTTGGCATGGGATTGTTGTCTGAATTTATATCAAAATAGACAGTCCTTTGATTTCGTTGTTTCGTTTAAATTGCATGAAACGCACGCCAAGTTATTACCAACGGTCATAGTTAGAAGACAAATTAATTTTTTTGGTCGAGTAATGCTGTTTCGTGTTTATGGTGGGTAATAACGAACAAATTTCCAGAATAAAATTTGACTGATAAATGGTTTCTCAATATGTGAGTTTTCCTTCTAGTATCTTTCTTTTATATTGAAGTAGTTCTCGTTGAAGAAAAGTTGTTCTATTTCGGTCAAACTGATAAACTTACCTCCAATCATCTTTGGCCACTCAATGAATAAATTAATAAAAAATGAGTTGTTCTCATCAAATTGATATTCTTACCAAGGGAACAACATTATATGCTACAGTCCTCAAAATTGTCGTGAGAATGGGGAATACAATTTTATTTCTCGCTTCCAATCCTTTTCTTAATGTAATGTATGTGTAATAAACCAACTTCTATTTTTGGTTCATTTGGAGATAGTAATCACAACCATTCCATTAATTGTTCCAGCTGATCTTGTCATCATTTTATCTTCTAGTCAACAGCATTAACACAAACATTTAAGAGATGCATTCAAAAAAGATCTCACTAAAATATTTGAATTGATTTGGCACCTACACTTTTGACCTAGTCATTATTCATAATAAATTTTCTCTCTCCCCACCATGTCACTCACCCTTCTACATAATGAGTGAGTATATAATTGTTATGTACTCTCTTGGGAGTCCAACTCAGAAGAGCTATAAGCTGTAAGATTATTGTGAGTCTATAAGATGTTGTAATGTTTTAATCTATGTTAGTATGTTATTGTACTCAAGGGTATGAGCTGAAGCTCAATCAGATGTAATGTTTTGTTTAAATTAAATAAAAAATATTTATGTTTGTGTTTTTGTCTATTACTTCTCTTCCTTCAATTTCTATTAGTGGTATCAGAGCCGATGGTGGATGAACTTGGGGAGTCATAAGAAACTGGTGAAGTCTTTGTAGAAGAGGCTATTGATTTGTGTTGTCACTAATTGGATGGAAGGATCATTGTTAATTTTCAGCCGCAGCTGTTGATAAAGGAAGCCACCAACGCAATAAAGATCGTTGCGTAAGCCAGATCACAAAAAAGCTCGTGAGGAGAATGTAAGGCTAGATGAAACTGTAAAGGCTAAAGTTGCAAAAATATTGTTAAGAAGAGTCTGGAGAGCCAAAGAATTTACAGAAGTGTTTACTCCTGCTAGTGGTGTTAAAGAAGCCATAGTTTAATTTAGCCGCAACTAAAGAAGTAATCTACGAATTTGGAAGAAAACTTGAAGCTCGCTTGAAGGAGAATCACCCAAGTCAATCCTCGCTCTTTTACAGAAAGGGATCTCAGATCTTAGTAAAATGTTGCTGCATATTTATGAAGGATGATTCCGCCCAATCAGCCAAAGAAGAGATGTCGCCAGAAAGAATCTCTGGAAGGTAGAAGTAAGCCTGCGAGCACATAAAAGTCACAGAAGACTGCATACATTGAAGATGAAGACATTCTCCATTTATTAAGTTGCCTATAGATGATCGCAAGAACACAAAAAAAGGGCCGGGCTTAACCGGCACACTCTAACCGTTGACTGCTTAGGTGGCCGGGCCCACTCAATAGAGATTTCCCGTTCATAGCGTTTCCGTTTACAGCTTTGTTTGTTTCCACCGTTATTTCGCCTAACGTCCGTTCCCTCCCCTCCGTCCCGTCCAAATAAGAGTCGCCGTTAACTTCGAATTTGAATGCCGACCCCGCCCAAAAGTTTGAAAGCCTTTTCGCATAAAATAAAGTGGGCGCTCCCATTTGTCTCACTGCTGTCAAGGAAGTGTTTACCAGTTGCATGCTATAGCTTCTGACGTATTTTCAGGGCCTTTCTTGCTTTATGCAAATAGATTTTTCAACAGATAGAAGACATGGGCATCCTCACGATGCAATTGATGCAACAGGTCTCCATATCAATCAATTTTATTTTCCAGCGTACTACTCGCCTCTGCCAAAATGGGAGTTTTGGAACAGGGTATCGGTATCCATCAGAGCATAACAAAATGGCGACAGCTGGAAGACAAGACACGAACTGTTTGAGTAGACGCCTCAAAGAAATGTGGTATCATGGACGCTATGATTGCAGGATATAATTATTATCGTGTTAGTTTTGGATTGTGTATATCCTGCAATCATAGCGTCCATGATACCACATTTCTTTGAGGCGTCTACTCAAACAGTTCGTGTCTTGTCTTCCAGCTGTCGCCATTTTGTTATGCTTTGATGGATACCGATACCCTGTTCCAAAACTCCCATTTTGGCAGAGACGAGTAGTACGCTGGAAAATAAAATTGATTGATATGGAAACCTGTTGCATCAATTACATCGTGAGGATGCCCATGTCTTCTATCTGTTGAAAAATCTATTTGCATAAAGCAAGAAAGGCCCCGAAAATACGTCAGAAGCTATGGCATGCAATTGGTAAACACTTCCTTGACAGCGGCGAGACAAATGGGAGTGCCCGCTTTATTTTATGCGAAAAAATTTCAAACTTTTGGGCGCGATCGGCATTCAAATTCAAAGTTAACGGCGACTCTTATTTGGACGGGACGAAGGGGAGGGAACAGACGTTAGGCGAAATAAATGGTGGAAACAAACAAAGCCGTAAACAAAAATGCTATGAACGGGAAGAGTGGGTCCAGCCAGTCAACGCTTAGAGTGTGTTGGTTAAGCCCGGCCCAAAAAAGTGTAAGGCCACCATCCAAAGAATCTGTTAAGAGATCGCCAGAGAGATATCAAGTGAGATTTCCATAGAATTGAGTGGTAGCGATCAAATCTGTGAAGGAGATTAAAGCAACAATTTCCACTACATTGTAGATGTATCTCCTTGCTGATAGTCCAGATATTTCTTTGTTATTTATTTCTCTTATTCTCACAACTACTGTGTAGACCAATGTAAAAATTTGAATCTCCTCACATTGACTATAAATAAGATGTAATACAAATTGTTACTCACTCTCTCAGTAGAGTCCAACTCCGCAGAGCTGCTAGGAAATATTCAATGTAATGCTCTATGATGTTTAATATGATAGATGAGTTTGTTATTTTCTCCTATTTTTATTTGATATTAGTGTAATTGTTTGCTTGCTCAAGGCGAGTAGATGCATTGCTTTTGTCATCCTTATAAACCCACTTCAAATCAATTTTGGTCATTCAATAAATCAGTTAATGGCCAGTTTTTCTAAATTATAGTGTTAATTGTAATTACGTCTAGAGGCATACCAATTGTATATAGGATGCCATCAATTTGTGTTCACAAAATAAAATTTAAACATTGATAAGATAAATACGCGATTTGTTTTTTTCTTTTAAGTCTACATAAAGATATATCTAGAATGACTAAAATGAAGGGAAACGAGGCATTCCAATAAAAACTTTAAGATCAGTATGTACCTACATTATCATATATTAATTCAAAACATGTTACAACATGTTGATACAAAAACATATTGCTATGCCATAAAAGCGTAAATAGACATAGTTGATTTCTTACTATAGACACCTAAAATTGTCCAGTCTAATTAAATAAATATTTTTATTTCTTTAATTACTTTAGCCTAATTCTTCTATTAATTAAATAAATCCTTATTTATTTAATTCATTCGTTTATCCTCTTCTAGCCTTACTTTTCATTTAAATAAATACATTTATTTATTTAAATTATCCTTTTCCTAAATTAAATAAATACTTTTATTTATTTAATTGATCCCACTTCCTCTATTAATTAAATAAATCTTTATTTATTTAATTAATTCATTAACCTTTTCTACTCATGACACATGTCATTCATCTCTTAATTCATACACTACCTACCCTCTCATTATTTTATTATTTTCTTTACCTACCCTCTAATCATAGCCAACCTCTTTTACACCTTTCAATCTTATCCCTCCATTTCTTATAGTGTCTTCTATATAAGGAGATGCTTCCTTCATTATCAAAATCTCACTCACTATACATTCAAGCCCCTGGACATATACATTCTAATCAATCACCCTGATGATTACTCGACTACACTATGCTTTTGAACTTTCATATGCGATCCTACTTGCAACCACATTTTCGTTCTTTGTTGAGCTCTTGTGCACATATAAAATCTGAAAGAAAATATATCAAGCAAGATCAATGGAGATAGAAAGAATGGAGATCCAAACCCTATTGGACATGTGATGGTATAATCTTTGTGATTTTATTTGATTTGCATTGTCTTAGGTAATCTTCATATGTTATGGTGGATCTTTGTTGTTGTTAGGCTAGGGTTTTGTGGTTGAATTCATTTAGTCTTTCAACATTGTTGTTATCTATTTACACCATATACAGTTACTATTAAAACCTTAAGAGGAAAGTGATTGCAATTTATAGATCTACAAAAAAAATTCAGCGACATTATGGTTTACAAATGTAATACTACAAAAACATAAAATAAGAAGAATAAGACATAAGAAAGAACACAAATATATGTGGGGAAACCCTTTCAGATTAAAAAAACCCACATGAGCCAATATAATGTTCATCAACTCAAGTTACAATATATTTTGAGGTTGTTAAGCTGCCTTTACATAGAGATTCACATCTTGTTCGATCCTAGAGAAAATATGGTAGTGTAACCCCTATGTAGAGAACTCCACTCCTCTCATAAATTAGTTAAGCCATCAACATATATGTATATCTCAACACAAAGAGGTAGGTACCCATGGTTTACAAGACAATCTTCAATGCGTAGGAGGTTAGTTGTGTCATAAACAAAATCTTTCTAATCCCATGACACATTGCTCATAGCAACTTCCAAAGAAACAACACCTATCACATCCATAATTGATTATCTTTCCAAATACAATATAAGTACAACATAAAAATCACTATGACCAAGAATAAGTGCCTTCCTTAACTCAGACCACTTGTCAAAACTGAACTCCACCATAAATGCCAATTGCTAAAATTCAACTCCAATACATAATAGAAATTAAAAACCAAGACTCTTTAGTCAACATGGGAATATCCACTCCAAAAAAAAAAACCAATATATCTTCCCAAAACGTAACATCTTCCAAGTGGGTTCCAACTTCCTAAAAATAAGGAATATGCCATCTCATCACATGCCATGTAGGATGCCACCTCACCAAGAGGTCGCACAAACTAAATGACAACTTAGGATACATTAATTATGTAACAATTAATTAAATAATTTAACATGTCAAGACTCTAAGGTTGAGACACCTTAATCCCAACATAAAATACGAAAATTGGGAAACATTACAATGCTTAGTTTGTGTTTGATGACTAGTAAGAAGGGGGTGAGAATCCTCTTTGTCTCATAGATCACTGCATCAACAATCTTCTCTGCATGTGTTAGACCATTGAGTGCACGTGAATTCCAATCCAAAACACAAAAAAATGGGGCTTGAATAGTATTGATAAATGTGATAGTGAGTATTAGCCACACTTTCTGGCTTTTGGGAAACAAGTGGGTATAGAACTAATGTGGTTTTTCTAAAAGATATGCATAAACATCCTTGTTATTTTCTTAGAAAAACTCTCTAACACAAATATAATGACATATATGTTTAGACCTAACATATATGAATAAAGAGGTCTTAAAACACAACCAAGGTATGCATAGACATGAAGTTTCAAATAGAGGCAACAAGAGCATTCAAGATAAAATCAACATGAACCAAGGTCAATGAAAAATTCCCAATTTACAAGTCAAGAAATAAAAAGTAAAAACTATACCATGCACTCACTCATAGTCGATATTAATAGTTAACATTAATTGTCTATAAAAATTATATACAATTTCCATAAATCTAAAATATTATGATGGAATTCTTAAGTTTTCTAAATGGAAAAAACAATCATATTAACCTAACAATCAAGGGTACACCTCAAAATAAGAAAATCAAATATCTAATTTGATCATCCAACTCAAAATAGGTCCAGTCCTGAAGTAGTCACCAGTGAAGAGGGACCTTAAAGAGATCAATTCGGACTAGCTAGCAAGAGTAAACACAACAGAAACACAAAGATATGATGGAGGCAATGCAAAACAAAGTGTTTTATTCCATGAAAAATTGATTACATCCAACCGATAGCAACCAGATTACAACATACCGACTCACAAGCCTGGTAGAACACACATAATAGGTCACAATTGAGACCTTGAATCGTAAGATCTATCTTCTATGCATAGTCTATCTACTTGATTCTCTGATTGATTACATTCTAATGCACAATTATAATTATATATATCAATCCAAAGGATCCAGTTGGCCCAAAAAGGATCGAAACCCAAAGAACAAGGCCTAATGTGCAAAATAAACAAGGTCGACCTCCACCAAGGGATCCCTCCAAAAAATCCAAAGGATGAAACATAGACCACAGGAAAAAGTCAGCCACATGCCAAGGAAGATTGGAATCAATTCCCAAGGCTCTACAAGCTTTGAAAGAGGTTCTGATAAATCACCAAAATAGGTCTAGGCAACTGGTAACAAGAATCTCAACCGATAACAGGAAACTGGGAAACCGATAGAGATATCTTTCCGGAAAATAATCCAAATGTGATGTGGTCTGGAAATAATACAGATGATCAAGTCTTAAAGTAGAATCCAACTCCACAAGATCCAGTGAGCCAAAACTGAAAAACACAAAAAGGAAAACCGAAACTGCAAACAAAAAGCAAAACAGAAAGAAAATATTTTTGGTTGATGCAAGATTGCTATGAACTGGGGATGCTCTTGCATTAGTCATCCGAGGTTATTGAAAAAGTGAGCTTCTCACTTTGTCGGGCTCAAAGGAAAACCAAGGCGGTCTACCTCTTCTTGAGAAATCCAAGATGAATCTTCAACTCGTATGTCCTTCCACTTCACTAAATACTCCTTATATAGACTATTCCATGTACTATGCCCAATCCTACTATCAAAAAATCTCTTTAATCTGATCAGGTTCCTTCTGAGGCAATTGTTTCTCCAAGTCTACAATACTCCACTTCATATACATTTCCAAAACTGAACTTCCTCAAAATCCTGCAAGGTCCAAACTTCTTCATCAACAACTCCTTATAAGTTCCAACTGGGAATCTCTCTTTTCTCAGATATGGCATCACTTCATTTCCAACTTCAAATTCCTTATGTCTCCTCTTCTCATCTTCCCTCTCCTTATACTTGTTGTTTGTGTCTTTCAAATGCTACTTAACCTGAATATGCAATGTTGCCATGTGATCTGCAAAGTCTTTTGCTTCTAAACTTCTTTGGTCTTCACTCTTAATGTCTCTCAATTCTGATATACCTCTAGGATGCACTCCAGTAACTATCTCAAAAGGTGTTCTTTCGGTACTTCTATTCACTGAATTGTTATAGGCATAACTCTGCGTGTGCAAAGATCAAATCCCAACTTCCTATTTTATCTCCCACTAAACATATCAACAAGTTTCCCAAACTTCGGTTAACTACTTGTGCCTGCCCATCAGTCTATGGGTGAAAAGTATAACTTAACTTCAAATTTGTCTTCATCTTCTTGCAAAGTGTTCTCCAAAAATAGCCAACAAACTTAGTGCCTCTGTCTGTAACTATGCTCTGAGGTAATCCATGTAATCTCACCACTTCATTGAAAAATAGGTCTGCTACATGCAATGCATCTGATGTCTTCTTACAAGGTATGAAATGATCCATCTTCGAGAATGTATCCACTACCACAAATATAGAATCATTCCCTCTCGGTGTCTTAGGCAATCCAAGTACAAAATTCATGCTCATATCCTCCCAAGGTCTTACCAGTACTGTCAAAGGTTTATACAATCCCACATTTTGACTACTACCCTTTGCAACTTGACAAACTCTACAACTCTGCACGTATCTCTTAACATCCTTATGAATCTAGGGCCAAAAGTACTACTCACTCACCAATGCTACTATTTTGTCAATGCTAAAATGTCCAGTTAATCCTCCACTGTGTTTCTCCTTTATCAGATTCTCTCTCATAGAACTCTTAGGTATCCACAACTAAAATCCTTTGAATAACATCCCATCCTGAATGTAGTAATCGAACCACTTTCTTCTATCTACCATAACCAATTCTCTACATGCTTTCCAAGGTTCTGCAAAATCTGGGTCATCATCATACAAGGTCTTCAAATTTTCAAATCCTAATATTGTCACTCTCATCTTTGTTAGCAAATTCCTTCTCCCACTCAATGTATCAACAACTTTGTTAGATTCCCCACTTCTATGCTTCAATAAATAGGTGTAACTCTACAATAATTCTACCCATCTCATATGTCTCTGATTCAACTTACTCTTCCTACTCAAATACTGCAAAGCTTGATGATCTGTATACCACACAAACTCCTTAGGCAACAAGTAATGTGTCCACTTCTTCAAGGCTTGAACTATGGCATAAAACTCCTGATCATACACTGAGTATCTCCTCCGAGCATCATTCAATTTCTCATAGAAATAATCTATTGCTCTCCCTTCCTGACTCAAGACTGTTCCTATTATTGTTCCATTTGCATCACAATCCACTTGAAATACTTTATTGAAATTCGATAAAGCTAACATAGGTTGCTCAATCATTTTCTTCTTCAATAGTTTAAAAATTTTGTTTTCTCAGGCGGTCAACTTGAATTCCTTCTGATCTCTTCTCATGGTCTCAATCATAGGGTTACAAAGTGAACTAAAATTTCTGATAAACTTATGGTAAAAACTACCCAATCCATGAAATGATCTTACCTCTCCAATGCTTTCTGGTGTAGGTCATTCAACAATTGCTTTCACATTCTTAGGATCCATCTTCAAACCATCCTTAGATATCACAAATCCCAAATAGACTAACTCATCCTTCATGAAAGTACACTTCTTGATATTGATCAACAACTTCTCTTCTCTCAACCTCTGCAAAACTTGTCTTAATTGCAACAAATTCTCCTCTCCTGTCTTACTGAAAATCAGAATGTCATCCAAATACACAATAAGAAACTTACCCAAAAATTTCTTGAATGCCTCATTCATCACCCTCATGAAAGTACTCGGTATATTAGCAAATCCAAAAGGTACCACCAACCATTCATATAGTCCTTCATTTGTCTTAAATGTTGTCTGCCACTCATCACCTTCTCTGATCCTGATCTGATCATATCCAATCTTCAAATCTATCTTTGTAAATTATTTTTCTCCACTCAAAAAGTCCATTATGTCATCCATCCTAGGCAAAGGAAACTAGTATTTCACTATAATCTTGTTTATTTCTTTGGAATCAGTACACATTCTCCACTCTCCATTCTTCTTAGGTGCTAATACTGTTGGTACTGCACAAGGGTTTAGACTCTCCATGATCAAACATTTCTTCAACAACTCCTTCACTTGTCTATTTAGTTCTTCATTCTATGCCAATGTCAATTAATGTACAACTTTGTTAGGAAAACTAGGTCTAGGAACCAAGTCCATGCAATGACTAAGACTTCTCACAGGTGGCAATCCATCAGGTACATTATCTGAAATAATGTCTTCATATTCTGTCAACAATTTTTTTATTTCTTCTGTGTGTTCTCCTTCTGGTTCCAATTTATCAGTCTTCATAGGAATTAATACAAAACACACATTCTATGTCTCAATCCATCCACAAATTTCCTTCCATCTACCAGATAGATTCTAGCATTTGTACAGACTTCATTCTTTAAAGGTTCCTCCAAAGGCAACAAGGTTTGCTTCATCCCATTGTCCACAATAGTGTATGTATTCTTCCTCCCATCATGTACTACCTGTCTATCAAACTACTAATGTGTACCCAAAAAAAGATGACAAATATCCATAGGCATAATATCACACAAGACTTCATCACGATAATTCTCAATTTTCAATTTCACCAAACATTATTCACTTACTAACAACTTGTGTTCATCCTGAATCCATGCTATTTGATAAGGCTTTGGGTGTTTCAATCTCTCTAATTTTTATTTATTTACCATTTCTTCTGAAACAAGATTATCTGAACTACCACTATCAATAACAACTTTACAACACTTACCGGATACCTTACATTTGGTCTTGAATATATTCTTCCTCTATAAGGGCTCTTCATCTCCTCTGGTATGACACAAAGCTCTCCTCATCACCAACGGCTCTCTATCTTCCAGTTTGTTGTCTAATCCGGTAGGCTTTTCTTCCACCACTATTGTTCTTCCAGTATTTTTTGTCTTCTTACACTCGAATGCACAATGTCCTTCTCCTCCACACTTAAAGCAGGTTCCTCTAAATTTTCTCTTGTCTTGTCTCACAAAATTCTCATTCTGGTAACCATCCGGTTTTCTCCTCTAGTAGAAATTTCTATCATCCTTCTGGTATGAATTACCTTTTTTTTTCACTTCCTTGTCCTTCTTCTAATATGTACTAGTTCCTCTTCATCCAGTATATCCTCTTCCTCTGGTAAACCTTCCACCTCTGCCTCTTTGCCTCTGCTCGTGTCTTTTATTTGACTTCTCTTCTACCTTAAGAGCATACTGGTAAGCCTCTTCAAAACTCTCCAATTTGATCAAATTGATTTCATCTTGAATAGACATCCGCAATCCATTCAAATATCTTGCAACTTCTTCAACTTCATCATCAACATGTCCGGATCTGATATTCAACTTGGAAAATACTTCGGTGTACTCCTTCACACTAGATTCCTTCTGTCTCAAATTCTGCAACTTTCAGAATAGATTCACTTGATAATTAATTGGCATAAACTTAAATTTAAACTTAGCAATCATCTGGTCCCATGTCTGAATCTTCTCTTTACCTCTTCTTTGTCTATTAACTTGCAAATGCTCCCACCAAAGAGATGCATGACCTTTCAACTGGGTACATGCACATTTCACCTTCCTCTCTTCTACACTGTTTTCAAAATCAAAATACTTCTCCACCTCCGAGATCCAATTCATCAATTCATCTGAATCCAACTTCCCATTATATTCTGGTGGGGTAAAATGAGGTTTAGTATTCACCCTACTCAAAACCCTCAAAAACCTTTCTTCATTCGGATCAACCACCGATAGGTTTGCTTGTTTGACCAAGGCTTCTTCTCCTTCATCTTCACTCACATCTTTGATATGTTGACCTCTTCTCTGGGTTGTCTCCACAGCTTCCTCGCAATATCTCCATCACAACAGGGTCTGCATTCCCATGCGCTCCACCATTCCTAGCTCCTCTTCGTGCCATCGTTCATGCTAGTCCTCTGCCGTTGCAGGCCGGATCCACAATTTTCAACCCTACAAAAAATATTTCAAGACACGCAACCTCTGGAATGAAACTTTGCTTTGATACCACTTGAAGCTGTCACCGGTGAGGAGGGACCTGAAAGAGATCAATCCGGATGGTTCAACAAGATTAAACACAATGAAAATAAAAAGATATGATGGAGGAAACACAAAACAGAATGTTTTATTCCATGAAAAATGATTACATCCAACCAGTAGCAATCGGATTACAGCATACCAACTCATAGGCCTAGTAGAACATACAAAATAGGTCACAACCGAGACCTTGAATTATAAGATCTATCTTTTACTCACAATTTAGCTATTTGATTCTCTAATTGATTACATTCTAATACACAATTACCATTATATGTTGATCCAAAAGATCCAGTCAGCCCAAGAGGGATCAAAATCCGAAGAACAAGACCTAACATGCAAAATAAACAAGGTCGGCCTCCGCCAAGGGATTCCTCTAAAAAATCCAAATGATGTAACGTAGATCACGACAAAAGGTCAGCCACATGCCAAGAAACATTGGAATCAATTCCCAAGGCTTTGCAAGGTTTGAAAGGGGTTCTGGTAAATCACCAAAATAGATCTAGGCAACCAGTAACAAGAATATCAACCGATAATAGGAAACTAGGAAACCGATAGTGATATCTTGCCAGAAAATGATCCAAATGCGATGCGGTCTAGAAACAAGAAATATGATCAAGTATTCAAGTAGAATCCAACTCCACAAGATCCAGTGAGCCAAATCTGGGACACATAGAAAAGAAAACTGAAACTACAAATACAAAATGAAACATAAAGAAAATATTTTTGGTTGATGCAAGATTGCTATGAACTGGGGATGCTCTTGCATCAAGTCCCCAAGAATTGATCCCTATTATCTATTCCATAAGAAGATTGATTATTACTAGAAATTATGAGATAAAGTTTAAAAAGTGATAAGAGTGAGTAAGAGTTATGGTTGTTCCATGTAGATTGTGTTCCCTGTTTAAATATAATGGGGTTTGTTGGCTTTTTCTATTCTTGTGATCTATTTTTTGTAGTGTGTTGACTTTAATAAGTTGTATTTATGCTATAAATATAGTTAGCATTTTAATGTGGTTGGATAGTCAATTAATTACTTCCAATGGAAATGAAATAGTCTTAGAAATTTGAAGTTGTGTCCTATACACTCAATACAATATATGTAATATTATTTAGAAATTATGATATAACTATGAAGTTCTTATACAATTCTTGAACCTGAATGATTTCTATAAAATATTTAAAGCTCTATAAAATTGTACATAAAAATGATATAACTAGTTTGATGACCAATTTAGAGGTTTGCTACAAGATAATGTGTTTGAGTTAGAGAGGAATGGGAAATTGAATAGCAATCTAATGCATATTAGAGCTATAATTATATGTTTTCTTTGGATAGACTTTCCTTGGCTTGTCATTTGGTGTGCATGCTTTTGTGGTTGGTAGCTCAAATTCAATTTATAGAAGAGAAGCATTTACTAGATTGGAGGTTAGAGTAGGTTGTATTATCTATCCAAAATTCTAGATGCACATTTGACCATATTTATTAATTAACATAAATTTAGAGTCACGAACAAGGTGCTGGAAATATAAACCCAACTAATCTAGATAGCGTCCTCTCCATATCAGCTATGAATTTTGAAGAGATTTGAAAAGATATCACATTAATTCATACACAAGTTTAACATAGATTGTGGGTAGTTTAAGGTATATTATATTAAGTATCTCCTCTCTCATCATATGTGCTTAAATGTTATATATTGACCGAGTTTGTGATTGTTCTATGTTCTCTCATGAGTCCAGCTTCATAGAACTGTAAGGAGAATGTCACTAGTAAGATGAATGCAATATGAACCTCAACAGATCTTTGTAATGTTTCATGTAAGGAGTTGCAAGATGTTTAAATCTATGCAATGGTGATTGTATGAATAAACAAAAGTTTTGTTAAACTTAGATAATCTTGTATTGTTTAATTTCAATCAATATCAAAAATTTGTTCCATTTAATCTTTCCCCTTCAATCGTACAGAAGACTGCTCACATTATAGATTCATTTATCCACCATAAAAAGAAATGGATGACCAAGTAACATTTTTGACTTAGATGTCAAATTGTCCAAACCCTCACTAGATAAAAAGGGGACAAGAATCTCTAATCCTATCACACCTGACTAACTTTTCTCTTACAAAATTCAGAAATTAAATTGCAAAATATATATTTTACTATACTTGGATTGATGTTCATATTTGTGCATAATGTATTTTTCTATTATTAATTAACACAATTTACAATTGCTTTCTCTAACAATAAAATAAATATTTCTTAATGAAACAGTCGGCAAGAGTAACTCTTAGGATCAAGATATCAGGACTAAGTTCGGACAATAATTTCACCTAACTGAAAGCAAAGAAGCAATACAAGGCAATTATGTGTTGAAATCATCATCGCTGAAAAAAAAAAGTGAAGTCTAAGTCCAACTGATAAACCTACTTCTAATCGTCTTTGGCCACTCGATGATTGGGTCAAATTGATATGTCTAGCAAGGGAAATATATGTGAAAAGAAGCGAATAATAGTGCATTGAAAACTATTATTTGCAGGTTATACCCAGACCAGTAAAATTCAAGTTTATGTTGAGGTCCTCATCGTTGGCCTTTGTGCGTCTGGTATTATTTCAAAAATGTTAATTTACATATCAAACGAGTTTTGCGCATGACACCAAGGTCATTGAAGCAAGCATTAACTACAAATTACTACTGAACTTTTAAAAGAGATAGCAATATTTGAGATTAAAAGTAACAATTCAATAGGGATCAGCTCTTGCTAAGCTATATGGATATTTGGTTGACTTTCAAGCAATTTGGCTCATGAAAAGGATGGGCAAATCTCAGCTGGAGTTTTATCAAATCTCAGCTAGAGGCGGGATAGATTGGATCCAAGAGGGAAGTACGATACAACAATTGGGGCACCGCATGAGCTACCCTTTTTCTTGTGGGTAGAATCCTTCATCTTCTTTGCATTATCATCTTGCTTTACCTCTTCTTCAGGAAACACTTCATTTGTAGCGGGTAATTTATAGCAACTCTGCACAAATCCAAATACACCCATTTTGGAGAAATTTATAGAAACTTTGCAGATGGATAGGACTGTGGAATTTAGAGGAAAATTGTAGTGCTTGGCCAAAAAAAATGGGGTAATGTGGAGTAGTACTTGGCAATAGATTGTTGTGTGAATTTATATGAGACTAGGTACTCCTCCAGGCTCCAACATCGTCGTTTCGTTTAAATTGCGTGGAATGCACGCCAAGTTACTACAAGTACAAGCCGCCCACGTTTATGGTGGGTAATAACAAAGAAATTTCTCGAATAACGTTTGATAAGCGTAACTCCAATCATCTTTGAGGACACAATGAATAAATTAAAAACATAAACAGGTTCGGTCAAATTGATAAGCCTACGAAGGGAAGGGTCGTATATGTTGCAGTTGTCAAAATCATCGATTAGCCTGTGGGGGCATGAGGATTGCAATTTTATTTCTTCGTTGAAAAGAAGCAAGTAATGTGACATTCAAAGATATTTTCAAATTTTTTATACATAATAAGGCAAACTTTATTTCTGGCTTTAATTCAGATATCAGAATGTAATTGTTTGCTCGCTTCAATAGCAAGGCAAATAGATGCTTTCATTGTAGGAATAAAAACAAAAACTATTTTCATCATACTTATTCATCTGCTTCAATTCAATTTTGGCTGCTCAGTAAATCAGTTAATTTTTATTTTTTTTTCAATTATAAGTCAAAGTCAGAATATATTAAAACAGAGTAGAAAATAAACATTAAAGAACCAGAACCATAAGCAGAAAATCAAAAGCATCCCAACAACAAGGAATTAACGAGTCTGTCAAAAGTATAAACTACTACAAAATTGCCACTAATAAAACAGTTAATTATTGGTTTTCAAAAATTATATAATTTTTTTTAATAGATATTTCAAGAATTTTAGTCTGACCAAGTAAGTAAGATCACAAAAAGGATCTTATTTTCAGTATTTAACTTTAAAACATCAATGTAAACAATTCAGATTTGAATTTTAGGAGTCAAAACAATAGTGAACATTTGCACTGCTAGGGTTTAAGGTGGTGTTGCTACTTCCATTGCCTATGCTATTTCTAGATGGGAACAACAGGGGTGGGGGGGGTCCAAGAGTCCCCACTTGACTGGGTTCGCAATCATGTGACCCTCATGGATTCTTATGTTCCTAGTCAGAAAGTTGAGACTTCGGTCAAGGTCAATCTCCAATCTCTGTCCTCACCCTAGTACCATCTTGAATCCTTTTTTGCAGATGAGGAACTTGCCAGATTCATTGACCAATTGTTAGGGAGAGGTTCCCCTAAAATGGGGAAACGCCCTAAGCAACCGGCTCCTCCGGTGGGCTGTATAGACCAACAAGTTGAGGTTCTTGATGTGCTGCTCAATACTACTATTATTGAGCTAAGCCTCTCTCTTATGGGTAAGTTTTTGTCTTTTTGACCTACTATAGACTAGGTCAAAAGAGGGGCAAATGCTAGGTCGAAACTAAAAGGTAGTGTGTGCTAGAATCTGTGGTGATCAGAATACTAACATTGAGATCAAAGGACCAACATACCAATGAGACTTTTGAGTATAAAAATTTACTAACTTGAACTAGTTAACTTCCCAAGATGTGTCTCATTGTTCTATATCTCATAGGATCCCTAAAGCCAATGTTTTGCTCTCAGATCATTGAGCAAATCACTTTAGGAATGACAACTCCAAGAATGAGTGATATTGTGATCTATATGCATGAATGCATTATAATATCTATACGATACTAAGATAGGATGAAGATAATGATATGATAAAGATATTAACAAACTACCCTAACATGATATACTAACATGGATATGCTATGATATGAAATGCTTCTAAATGTTAAAATGTTATTCTAACAAAGAGAGGCTAAAATACTTGATATAATTAGACTATAATGTAGATGCTTAAAAATTGGATATGGATAATGAAGAAAGAAAGCTCTATTTAGAGAGGAAATAGGGCAATGGATGGGTAAGATTTAATAATTTTAATAATGGCTAGGATTGAAAGTTACTCAATCCATGGTTACAATTTTCACCAATGAAATGGTGACAATTGTCAACAAGAGGTAGCTTGAGAGGAGATGCAAGAGGCATTAAATGCCTGAGAAGACATGAAGGTCACCCTAGGAGAGTGTGGTTAGGGTTAATTAGGATTAACCCATGGGTAAAGCTTTTACCCAAAAGGTAAACTCTTGTGCTAGGGTTAATAGGATAACTAGGGTCAAAGCAATGAGTTGGTTGATGTGACCCCTGGGTTAGATGAGGGTTGAGTTAGAGAGAAAGTCTCTAATCATGTGGTAAGGTTGAGTTAACCATTAATGGTTTGGGAGACTTTGGAAACAAATTTGGGGAACTCAACATGTTAACTTGTTGAAGAGATAAAGTCTTTAATGCATTTAGAAGACTTTCTTCCAAATTTGAGAAGTGACTTCCCCAAATATAGGGATGTGATATGATTAGAAGAATTTACGGCTAATTAATTGGGATTAGAAAGGTTCTAGAAGAATGATTAGAAGGCAAGTGGGAAATGTAGGAAGGGGCAAGTGAGAGAAATAGGATTTTAATTAAAATAAAATGTTTTATAGATGCAAGTTGCATTTGTAGGAAAATGCAAGTGGGGGGGGGGGGGGTTTATAAATAAATTGGATTTATTTATATTCAAGGATGAATTTAATTGTAAATTTAATTAACATGGTGAAAGGGAGATTTAATTAAATAAAGTGATTTATTTAATTAGAGGTTAGAAAGGGGTTAGATGAATTTAATTAAATAAATTGAATAATTCATTTAATCAAATAGATGAAAATGAAGAAAGTAATTAAATAAGATTTAATTAATAGAGGGATGTGGCTTAAATAAATATTAAATATTTATTTAAGTAGGTGGTTAGATTTATACGTCTATATTTTGCCCCTCTTTGAAGTGATGTGTGTGCACATGTTGAGTCAAAGAAAATCTTTTGATATGTTACAAACAATTTATCGATATGGTGTTGCTTGTTAAAATGTTTGATATGATGCCCCAGATGCAGATTTGATAAATGATTTTGATGATGCCCCCTTGGGAGATGAATCAAGGGTGTGTTTGATAGAGTTATAAAAAATTTCAAATTTTTTACCATTTGAGTTTGTTGTGAGAAGATAATGTTGACAACGTTTGAATTTTGGATATGCACAATTTGATTCATCTCTTGAAAAAAAGATGTGGATAAGGTTAATAACTGAAAAAGAAGTGGAAAAATACATGTTCCACTTACTAACCCTAGTTATTACCTTTTTAAAAAGGTAAAAAGAAATTTTTACAATTCATTTTACACTTATCTTCTTGTGATTTGTGCATTTGGAGCTCTGACAACGATATTGATTCCCTATCATACTCACTATTTTGAGCGCCAGGCAATATTGGAGACCCACTGCGTATGGCCCACCAGTAAGTGACTCGAATCCTTGTCTTTTTGTATGATTTTTATGATTTTTTGGCACATTTTTCATGTTTTAGGGTCGGATTTTTGTGTTTTAGCACATAGGCATCGTTCATTAGCACATACACAATGTAGAATAGTGCATTGAAACCCTAGGTCGAAACATTATCTCATTTGGTTGGTAGATTAGCCCATACACAGAAAGTAGCGCATACAAATGATATACTAGCGCATTGAATTGAAAAGTTAGTGCATAGAATATATTAGCACATAGATAGAACAGGATAGTACATTCATTTTTTGTTTTAGCACATCATAGGAATTTAGCACATTGGCCGCATTTGCTAGCGCATTCGATGAAAAAGGTAGTGCATGTCTGGTAGATTAGCGTGTTCAAGGTTTCTTTTAGCGCGTAAGATGTAAAAGTGTAAAAAAAATGTTTCCTGAGATGAGTTTGGATTGAGGTAGGTTGCGATCAATGTGGTAGATCGTTTGGATATCGATATGGGTCTGATGAAGTTAGTTTTGTCTGATATGGGTCTTGGGATTGAATTTTCTTGTTCTGATATGGTGTACTGCTATGGGTCACGATATAGATCACGATATGGCTTGTTGTTTTGATATGAGTCACGAATATGAAGCATTGATATGGGGCATTGATATGGTTCACTATTTTATTTCACTCATATGGGTCACTAATACATTGCTCTGATATGTTTCATCGATATGTTGTGCGGATAGATGATACTGATATGTTGCTTGGATATGGATTTTCTGATCAAGTTTCTCGATATGTTGCTTTGATATGGAATTCTCTGATATGTTATTTTGAGTTGTTATTGATAGGACGCTTTCTGATATGGATATGATGTACTGATATGTTTCTGATTTTGTCGATATGATTGTCGAGATATCATGTTGATGTGATTTCAGATATGAATTCCAACATGATTTTGATTTGATTCCTGATATGATGCTCTTGATATGATTCACTTATATTTTTTGATTGATTGTGATATGATGGTCTTGATATGATATTTGTAATTTTGAGTTATTGAATTGATTTGTTTTGATAAAATTGATTGAATCGATAACTGATGGTGGGTATGTTATGAATTGCAGGCGGAACTTGGTGTGCTGAAGTCTCAGGAGAGATTTCCGAAGCCATGGGGACTAATCCTATGAGTGACACAAGCAGATAGAGATATCATTGAGAGATGTGGATTATCATCTCTTTTGTACATGCACCAGTATACCATTAACCGGGGTTTGATGACCGCTCTGGTCGAGAGGTGACACAATGACACCAACACCTTCCATCTGGCGACAAGGGAGATGACGGTGACACTTGAGGATTGCTACCGGATCCTGTGGATTCTCATGGTAGGAGACCTGCTACCTTATGAGCAAACTGAGCAGGGTGGCACAAAGGCTCTGTGGCATGTTTTTCTAGATGACCACATCAATGGTTATGAGATCCCATGGCAGGAGTTTTTAGATCTAGGTTATGCTTCTCTACCATCAGTACTAGCAGGTTTCATTGTTGGTTTCTTATGTCCCGACTGTAGGTCGAAGGGACTAGCTGTGGGATGGGGTTTGGTGTTAGAGGACATGGTCACATGGGGTTGTAGGTTTGCATGGGGATCATGCATGTTGGCCCACCTGTATAGGGAGCTCCACCATATTGTGTATCTAGGATACACTAGTCTATCTGCAAGAGTAACATTATTACAAGTGTGGGTCTGGGATCATATAGAGGTGACGTGACTGCTTGCCGATAGAGACAGACCAGTCGGCCAGCCATATGCATAGGGGTATATATGTGTAGTTGTCCAGCATAAGCTGGGCAAACTAGAGCACTAACGCAGGGCCCTGGATATAGGCATGATCATCTGGAGACTGTATATGGACTACGAGGTATGGGTTGAGGATGGGCTAGAGATTCCCTATGTATACATGTACCGATATCAGATTGGGTGGATGCCCTTTATTATTGAGAGGTTTTTGTACAGTTGGATCTATCGACATTATGGATGACAACAGGGGATTGCACAAGGAGTTAGTTTGTATGCTCATCGGCAGTAGGATGTGCCTGAGTGGGGCCCGACTATTGATAGTCTTGCAGTAGTGGTTGAGTACTTGAGTTTAGCTAGCCAGATTTAGGATTACGGAGCCATATTAGTAGATGTCGGGATGACTGAGGAGTTCTCCACCTACTTTATTGCTCATGTGGTGGCCTGTTTATCTAATCCTGCAGAGCCATTATCGATATTTGATGATGAGGAGGATGAGGGAGATGATGATAATGAGGGGGGTGATGGGGGTGGTAGAGGTGGTGGTCTTGTTCTCGGTGCAGGTGGAGGCTCATGGAGAGGTGCAGTGGCAGGTGTGGTGGGAGGGGCGGTGGGAGGTAGATGACACACATAGAGGAGGAGATCAAACGTTCCTCCTCCACCAGCTCCGTAGACAGGGACAGGTGTAGTAGGTACTTCCTCACAGGTAGCTATCCATATTAGGGTGCCTTCCCATCAGCAGGATGCATAAATTAGGGCCCTTCAAATCTTTGTGCAACAGTTGTAGGCATAGGTTTTGGCATAGCAGAGATAGATTGCCTAGCTGCAGATGGAGAGAGATACATCCATTGAGCGACAAGTATGAGCAAAGGCCCTCGTTGATAGGTTAGATAGAGCAGCCATGGGCACTCCTCTTAGGGACACACTCAGGGAGATACAGTACTCGACCAAGGAGGTCGAGTACTACCAACGTTTATATGAGGATTTGGTCCCTCGAGAGTGGAGAGCACCTAGTTACATTGCAGTCGCAACCACCTGATCCGGACACAGTCATTTTAAGATAGAGAGCAGAGGTGTTATAGGACCAACATGACATGATCCATCTAGTGGAGATCCAGGAGCAGGGGCATCTTCTACGAGACCTTCTACCCCAAGGGATAGTCACACTTGATAGGCTCATTTTTGTGATAGGGATCACTATTGTTGTACTCATAGACATGATATTCAGTTGTATATTTTGACCTTGTTTTGAGGTTATATGATATATGATAGCGATTTCCTTTGGTCCACATGTGATGTGTTATGATTATGATTGATATTTATATACAGATGTGATGATGTTATGATGCTTATGATTTGACATGATGATGCTATGATGATCTCATGATAATGATTCTTTGATTTTTTAAGATATATTTAGCACATGATGATGTATAAATATTGTTTATATGATGATGGTTATCTATATGTTTTGAAGGTGATATATGTGGTCCTAAAAAAAATGTTGACATGATGATGATTGATGTTTTTATGCATTGATGTGATGATTATATGAAATATATAGGATGTGATGATAATAATGATGATAATGATGATGAATGCAACTAAATGCACCAATGATCATTGTATTTATGTCGTTGTTATTTCATTTAGCCAATTATTTATGCTCTTTTTGTCATCATTGAGCTTTTGAAATATTGGAAGTTAATACAAACATCAATGGTATAATAGAACCATGATGACCTGAGTATAACATCTATGAGTTTTGATATTGCAAAATGACACAAGCGTCGAGGTATAATTGAACCAAGATGACCTGAGTGTTGTTTGTGTAAAATAGACAAGACTTAACCATTTTTATGTGCAAAATGGGAAATATCTTCAATGACATGTTTCCAATCATGTCTCGAGATAAATTTGCATAATATGAATGATCGCCTCACACATAGAAATCCAAAGAAAATATCAGATTCCTCTGTTGCTTCTCTAGCTCAGTGCATCCTTGAGTCACTCAAGAGATCGAATAGTTCAAAAATCAAGATACAAATAGTCCAAACTTCATGCTAAATGTAAAAAAATCATAATTATGAATAGATAATCCATCGTGTTTGGTTTTGCGTGAATTATGAGAGTGATTTTGATTTCCAGACTGATGGTTAGTTTTGATATTTGGCTCCTTGGTATGCTTTGATCCTTGTTTGTGATGTTATGTATGTTTGATGAAAACTAAAGCGAAATGCCCCTACTGAGATCAGGATTTTTCCCCTGGATATGGACACTTTTTCGATATGAATATATACATTGATCACCAAGCCATGATGAGATATTTATGTGGATAACTGTTCGCACAATCAAGGACAGTGACTACGCTAAGTGTGTCCAAGATTTTGATATTTATGTACAAAAGTTGTGATGGCCATAGGCTTAGTGCAAAAAGATATGATATGAATACATACAGATGGAAGAGTCAATCTATCACAAATAGCGGTTGTTCCTAGGTTTTCACTACTTGTTTTTATTGCACTTTTTGATTTGTTTTTGTTTTTGTTTTTAATTTTATTTTTTGTTTTTTTGTATTTTTCTGATTTTTTTTTTGTATTTTTCTCTTAGTCGTGCATTGGATAACTTAGGTATAGAACTTTTTGAGATGCACACTATTGAAAGGTTCATCAAAAAGGTCCCCTTTTGATGTAGATAATTGATATGCTCCTGATCTATAAGCAGATATGATGACAAAATGACCTAGCCAATTTGGTTCAAACTTGCCCTTCTTTTCTCGATCCTATTGATTATAGGGATTTTCCTTTAGTACCAAATCACTGATTTGAAATGCTCTTGGTTTTACTTTGTGATTGTAGCTTCGGCACATGCATTGCTGATATGCTTTGAGGTGATCAAAAGCACGTTGTCGGTGCTCATCTGGCAGTTCCAATTCTTGTAGTTTGTTGACCCGATACTCCTCATCTGGAATGAGGCCTTTTAATGATACCCTGAGTGATGGAATTTCTACCTCAATAGGTAGTATAGCCTCTAATCTATACACCAATGAGTATGGTGTAGCTCTTGTGAGTGTACGGATACTTGTTCTGTATGCCCAAAGTGTAGGATTAAGCTGGACATGCCAATCTTTACCAACATCATTCACTGTCTTCTTGAGGATTTTTAGGATTGTTTTGTTTGAGGCCTCTACTTACCATTCCCTTATGGATAATATGGTATGGAGAAACGATGTTGGATATGGAATCGTTCACATAGCTCTTGCACATCTTGATTCTTGAAAGGTCTTCCATTATATGTGATAATAGAATTAGGAAAGTCATACCGACAAATGAGATAATTCAAGATAAAAGAGGATATTTGCTTGCCAGTAATAGTAGTCAATGGGATGGCCCTGTATCCACTTTGTGAAATATTCAGTGGCAGTGATGATAAACTTATGTCCATTTGATGAGGAAGGATGAATCTTGCCCACTAGGTCAAGTCCCCATTGACAAAATGGCCATGATGTTGTGAACGGTTGTAACTCCTTGAAAAGAAATGAATTATTGTGACATTCAAAACTTGTATGTACTGGTTATACTCATCCCAGTGAAAGTCAGTTTATGTTGAAGTGTCAATTTACATATCAAATACATTTTGTGCATGACACCCAGGTCATTGAATCAAGCCTAAACTACAAATTACTAGTGAAATTTTAAAAGAATGATAGCAATATTTGAAATTTAGAAGTAACAATCCAATAGTCTAGCTGTCATTTTCTTTAGCAGATTCGTAGGGAAGTAGTTTATCTTCACTTCTGTATAAATATGTATTATTTGTTCAATAAGATTAATGCATCAAGTTTCTCAATCATGTCTATTTCATTTTTGTGTTCTGTACTTTCCAATAGAGTACAACTTCACAGAGCTGTAAGAAGAATTTCAATATGAAAATGACTATAAAAGTGTTTAAGTCCATGAGTTGAATCTCATAAGATCTTTGTAACGTTCCATGTAAGAAGTTGTAATATTGCATTGTTTCATTTTGATCAATATTAAAAAGTTGCTTCATTTTATTCTCCTTCAATCTTACACAAAGCTGCTCACATTGTAGGTTCATTTGTGCACCATAAAAAGAATTGGATGACCAACTTACGTTTGTGACTTAGATGTTAAGTTGTCTAAACCTCTACTAGATAAATAGCGGAAAAGAACCTGCAATACTATCACAATGACTAACTTTTCTCTCATAAAATTAAGAAATTAAACTAAAAACATATATTTGACTATACTTGAATTCGTCTTCATATTTGTGCATGATCGATTTTTCCGTTTTAATCAACCTAATTACGATTGTTTTCTCTTAAATAAAATGAATATTTACTAATAAAACGGTCGATGAGTGTAACTCTCAGGATCAAGACATCAGGACTAAGTTGGGACAATAATTTCACCTAACTGAAAGCAAAGGAGGTGTAATACTAAAGTTTTCTGACAACAAACAAAGATAAACCAAAACAAACTTACAGCACTGTGTGATTATACAGAGAAGTTTAATCGCACTGTAAAATTTAACAGAAAACAGAGCACCAAACACCACTTTTTATTATATGTTTTAACAGAAGTATATTTCTTGCTTGAATAATAGTGACATTCAAAACTAGTTATACCCAGCTCAGTAAAATTCAAGTTTATGTTGAAGTCCTCATCGTTGCTGCTTTGCAACGAACTGATAAAGTCCTTCCAGACATTTATCATCTATTACTGAGGGGCATCCAGCAGTTATTGTTCATGCTGTGTTGAGCGAATTGGTGAAACATTTACCATCTACTGGGAATAGAGTAGACTAGAGGCGAGAGAGATTTGAGGCAAGAGGGAAGTATGATACAACAATTGGGGCACTGCATGAACTGCCCTTTTTCTTCTCACTTGAATCCTTCATCTTCTTTCCATTATCATCATGCTTTCCCTCTTCTTCAGGGAACACATCATTTGTAGCGGGTAATTTGAAGCAACTCTGCACAAATCCGAATACACCCATTTTGGAGAAATTTATTGAAGCTTTGCAATGGAGATGACTCTTGAATTTAGAGGAAACTTGTAGTGCTTGGCCACTAAAATTGGAGTAATGTGGAGTACTGATTGTTGTCTGAATTTATATGAGAATAGGTATTCCCCCATCGTCGTCGTTTTGTTTAAATTGCGTGGAGTGCACGCCAAGTTACAAGCCGTCAAGGATTGTTCTGGTCAACAATTAAGCTGCCCACGTTTTTGGTGGGTATTGTAATAACAAAGAAATTTCCAGAATAACATATGACTGATAAGCCTACCTTCAATCATCTTTGGGCACACAATGAATAAATAAAAAACATAAGCAGATAAGCCTACGAAGGGAAGGGTCGTATATGTTGCAGTTGTCAAAATCATCGATCAGCCTGTGGGGGCATGAGGATTATAATTTTATTTCTTTCTTCAAAAGAAGCGAGCAATTGTGACATTCAAATATATTTCCAATTCTTTTAAACGTAATGTATACGTAATAAAGCAACCTTTATTTCGGAGTTTAATTCAGATATCAAAATGTAATTGTTTGCTAGCTTGAAGTGCAAGGCAAGTAGATGCTGCAGCTGTCATTGTAGGAAGAAAACACAAACTGTTTCATTATACTTATTAATGTGTTTCAATTCAATTTTGGTTGCTCAATAAATCAGTTAATTATTGATTTTTAATATAAATTTTTTAATAGGTATTTCAAGAATTTTTAGTGTGGTTTAATAAATAAGATCACAAAAAGATTCTTATTTTCAAAATTAATGTAAACAACTGAAATTTACAAGCACATACCAATGCAATAGATCAATGAGAGTACTATGATTATGCTAACAATGGTTCAATAGGAGTTTGAACCTCGGTGGCTTCAACCATAATGCCATAGTTTCACAATCACACTATATCAAATGACAAAACTATATACAATTTTAATATAATATCATTAATATTTATGTAACAAATATGATAAATTATTGAAAAAGAAATATCAAAATATGTCACTTAAATAATATATTATAAAATAAGATTTAAATTTTAAATTTTAAAATTTTTTTGATATTTTTGAGATTTAAAAATTTAAAAATCAACACAAATAATTTTTTTTGTTTTTGTTTTGTTTCTTTTACTACTATTATTGAGATTGTAACCTAAATTTAAGAACAAAATTTCATTCATGATAAAAAGAAAGTTTATTGATATTAATATTTAAAATGTTGTTAAAGTGATCATTTTTCATTCTCATTAATAATTCCTTCATGGATATGTTTTTTATTAAAGGAAATCAAAATTTGAAGAGACCTTGAAACCCTAAGAACAAAGAACTGCCAATAGAAAACACATAGCCAACCCGTAGCTCACCAACAACAAAAACCAAGAAAATAGACCTCTAACACAACAAGCCTAAAAAACTAAAACAATGAAATTACACAAAATAACTAAACTATTAAGAACTCACCTCGATAGAAGAAAGAAATAAAATGGCTAGGGCCATCATTGAAATCCTAGGCAATTAGGAAACCCTGGATTTTTTTTGGAAGAGATGGCAAAGAACAATAGGGATATGGTGCGTAAAAATTTGGCTTCCATTCAAACCCTATTTAGGAAAATCTTGAACAAAGGTATGCAAAGAGGAAGCGGTCCATGGAGATTGTGATTGTGATTGGTCTTTCCATGAGAAGGTCAAGGCGCTTAGCTAGGATCGTAAAGCTATTAAAACCCCCACACTATAGACCATTGTTTTGTATCTTTTGTCTGTATTGTTTTTTGGCACTAGTCGTGTTTTGTTTTCTCTATCCTTTTGTCCATTTTGATTCAGTTGGTTCTATTTTTTTGTTGTGTCGACTAATTCTAATGTTGGGTATTCTCGCTCCTCGTGAGACCCCTTTCTTTTGCCACATGGTTATTACATAAGGGTTTGGGCCATCTCTCACTTAATCTAATCAAAATATTTAAAGAAGAAAGAAGTTTGAGAGATCACTACTTTAAAATATATGAAGATGAAGCGAAAACGATTTCAAGTAAAAAATAACAAGAATAAATATATTTCTTAGTCTTCTTATCACGTTCTAACCTCTACAACTCTCAAATATACATCTAGAGAATTACTTCCTACGATATGAGAGGGAAATCTTGTTGAAAGTTATGATTAATTTGCTATAAAGCGATCTTAGTAAGAAGGCTTAAGGAAAAATCCATATAATCAACAACTTTTTATAGCTTTTCTTAAAAAAATTATTAAAAAAAAATATTACTAGATAAATAATAATAATAAAATGGCATATTAAAAAATATATATAATTGATTATTCCTATTGTATATTACACTAAATTTTTAATTAAGTTATGAAAGAATATAACAATTAAATTACACAAAATAACTAAACTATTAAGTACACACATTTCTTTGTATGTTTGACTCATTTTTATTTTCTTTGTTTGGCTGTATTTTCTCTATTCCTTATGTTTCAAGTCATTTTAGTCTGATGCAATTCAAATTTTGGTGCAAGTGCAAGTGACACAACACTTATGATTATATATAATTACAATATTGATTCAAGCTAAGCCTTTCTGATCTAAGAAGCGTTTGATCCAAGCTCCTTCTATTGAAGGGGATTAGATTGAACCTATTTATATAGAACTATTTTGGTAATATTATCTTCTTTGATCCACATCTTATAATTTTTCAACAAATAAAATCACCCAAAGGTAAGATTTTGCATGAACACAATCCTCAAAATTCGCCTTCTAAATTATAATATATATATATATATATAATCATTTGATATACCCATACCAAAAAAAAATACATCTACTAAATACTGTTAGTTTAAAATGAGCAGAGAAGAACATAAGATAAACATAAAATAGTAGAAAAGAAAAAATCAGACAACACGAACACGAGACGAATTTATAGTGGTTCGACAATTGCCTACATCCACTCTCAAAGCAAGGATCTATCACATTAACCGATATCAATTGTATAATCATACATGACTGCACTCAGTAATTTATAGAGACATCTCAGATATGAAATGAAGAGTCTTTTGAGGAAGACAAACAACCTTGTGACTGTTGGGCTTCATAAACCCAACAATCTCCCCCATGAAATCCAACTGGTACAACTTGTAACATTCCCTGCATCTCCGTTCCAAAACTTACATTACATCTTACCTGCAAGACTTTAACTTCGTGAACTCTTGTTCACGCACTCTTCGAACAAGCCGTCTCCAAACCAAATCCGAGTTATAAACCTGATCTCCCATTACTTTACATGTTAATCGATTATGATCCCCTATGCTCCCCATAACTAAAAATCCAGAAAAATGGGTTGTCCAAGCACGAGCCCTTCTGCTTTATCATGACCTTGAGTCACCAAATTCAGGGAATCACTGCAATCATTCAGTAATGCCTTCAGACATTCCAGCCATATCATCGCCACGTGTTCCTCCCAACCACTGCCAGGACGACGTAACTGCCAAGCCATGCTCACCGCACCATTATCATCATCTGCCTTAGCTTTGACAGATTTCCATTTGTGAGAATCACAATAGCATGGGTTTGAACTGATCGCCTTTGAAACCGCAAATAATCTTCCCTTCTCAAAAAATTCTACCACCACAAACTGCCATTCAGTGGTCCTTATAAAATCCATTAAACAAATGTCCTCTAGAACTTTCAATTTCTTTGCAGGTTTGATGGAAGATTCACCGTTCTTTTCTCTTCATCTCCATACTTTTGTATGTTGCCAAAAAGCTTGGCTGATGCCAAAAACGATGTCGCTATCTGCATAGTCTCTTTCTACTTGTTTGGGTTGATTCCCTAACTCCGGCCAAAACTCACCTTTATTGTTGATGGGCTGAGAAACTCTATCAATGCCCTCCTCTAGCTGATGCCAGGACCTTTCATCGTAGCTATTATGCTCTGTGCTGACTTGGATTTTGGTCCATCTGCCTATGTAATCAGACTCAGTGACACTGGAGCCTAAACTCCAAAAATCCACTCCTTCCTTTTGGCCATCGTACAACGAATCCAAATGCTGAGTCGGGCCAAATCTATTAGACTGCTGCTGAAAAGACAACCTTGACTGCCATCTATCAGAAGAAACCTTGTCCACAACACTTGTTTGAGAAAACCTCAATGTGACAAGACTCTGCACATCTCAACGTTGAAGACAAGTTCTCATTTACAGCACAAAGTTCCGCTTCTCGATAAATTCCCCAAGCATTTGGCGCTACTGCAGAAGCAGGAGCCGAAGCAGGGAGAGGTGCAGGTCCAAATTGCTGACCATGCCATGTACTACTTGACTGTTTTGGAAGAGGAGCAAGACCCTGATTAACAAATAAGACTTGGTTCAAACCCTGATCCTGATTGCTAACCAATCCAAAATCATGTTGCGATGATGCAGAATGTTGTAGTTGTCGTCGAGCAATCCCCAATCCGGCAGATCCAGATTTAACCTTAGACCGTGCAAACCCTGTAGTTGCAACTCGGTATGAGGCCCTTGCTACTCGTTGTAATTTGGTTCTGGATGCCAATCACGTGCAATCAAATAATTCCACTCTGCCTCTACTTCGACAATCCTCATCAATAAATCATCGCTTTCTTTTTCTTTTTGAAAATCAATTTCCTCAAACACCATATTCTCGGCCTTTCTGAAGTCTTCTAAATCCTGCACAACCGTGAGCCAGAGGCTCTCTCCCGCCTCCTTGAGCTCTTTAATCCCTGCACTCCTGGGATCTTCTGTCACGAGGCACCCCAAATCCTCTTGTGGATTCTTTCCACCAAGGAAAGGCTTTCCTATCAACAAGGCATTCATTTTCGTGAGGAAAGATTTCTCTATCAAGAACTTCCCATCACTTTCCTCTTGCTGAAATACGCTCTCTTCAAAAAAATCTCATTCTTTCTCAAAGTTATCTTTTTCAATATTCATGATGCGACACAAAGCCATCAACTCATGATACATATAAATTAGTTTATCGGTGAGTAGGAGATTCTCTTCCTTCAACCTCATAAATTTTTCTTTTTCATAATCCTCGAGTCTTGGTCTCAACTTCCTCAACTTCATCCTCACTCACTTCAGCATCCTCTTCTTCAATAGAATCAAGATTATGAAGAAATTCTTCAATAACAAAATCAGCATCATCATCTTTGTCTTCCATCTCTTCTCAAGCCAATCTAGCTCTAATAGCAATTGTTAGTTGAAATTGAGTAGAGAAGAACATAAGATAAACACAAAATAGCAGAAAAGAAAAAATCAAACAACAAGAATGCGAGACGAGTTTATAGTGGTTCGGCAATTGCCTACATTTACTCTCAAAGCAAGGATCTATCACATTAGCTAATATCAATTCTACAATCATACATGACTGCACTCAATCATTTATAGAGACATCTTAGATATTAAATGAAGAGTCTTATGGGGAAGACAAACAACCATGTGATTGTTGGGCTTCATATACCCCATAAATACATTAAAACAAATTTAGATAAAATATAATTAAAAAAGTACATTACGTTTCATATTGATGTCTTTTAATTGTTAAAAAATTAATAAAATTAACAAATAAAAATATATTAAGATAAATTGGATGTCTAAATTTCTATATAGAATCTCTATATATTTGATATTTAGATTCATAGAATCTTTATAAACATAAAATATCATGATGGAACATTCAAGTACTCTCAATGAAGAAGAGAATCGTATAACAGGAAGAACAAAATCAAAGAATTAATTTGAGCATTGGACTTGAAAAAGGAGGATCTTAATTTTGGAAGAATTAAGTCTTATTGTCTATGCCATAATAAGATTTATTAGTACTAGAAATTATAAGATGAAGTTGACAAAGGAATAGAATGAGTAAAATTTATAATTGTTCAAGACCTTTTTTTTTATGATTTTTGTGATTCAATTTTTTTGGTTTAATGTGTTAATTTTAATAGGTTATATTGTTGTTAAAAAAATTTAGTTAAGAGTTTAATGTGGTTGGATAGTCAACAAGTTGTTTAAATGAAAATAGAATGGTCTTATAAAACCAAAGTTGTGTCCTATGTAAACTTAAAATCAAATTATGATATAACTATGAAGTTCCTATAGCAATCTTAAACTTGAATTATATAAAATTGTTTTTAATTAGTTAAGAAAACATTTTGAAATGGCCCCAACTCTTATAAAGATAGACCACTCATTATTCTTTTTAATAAAAATGATATAATTAGTTTGATGACCAATTTACGGGTTTGCTCCAAGATAGTATATTCTAAGTCAAAGAGGAATAAGAAATTGAATATCAATCTAGTGCATATTGGGATTAGAAGTGTATGTTTTCTTTGGTCAAAGTTTCCCTAGATTCTTTATTAGTGAGCATGCTTTTATAATTGGTAGCTCACTCCATATATAAAAGAGAAGTATTTACTAGGTTGGATACATGTTAGAATGGATTGTATTGTCTATCCAACATTCTAAATGCACACTTGACCATACTTGTGAATTAATTGAAATTTGAATCATGAGTTGATGGGTTGCTCACATTGTAGATTTATTTATTCACTATAAAAAAAGTTAGATGACTAGTAACTACTACTTATGACTTATATGTTAGATCATTGAAACCCTAGCTAGATAAGTAGAGGGGAAAGGAACCTCAAATCCTTATCTCAAATTAGAAACTACTAGTGGTTATCTCCCTATCATGCCAAAAGGCATCTACAATGACATCAAAATGTCTGTAAACAAATATTCAATTTTGAAACAATTTGACATGCAAATGATGGGTAAATGCATGAAATATGCCATCTTTTGGTTTTTGGGGAGGTGTTATTTTATTACTCCAAAGAAAATAGAACCCTCGCCACATGTCTCCAACTATATGAAACTGTTACATTCAAAATATAGTGGAAGAGTGCCATAATATTTAAAAGGAAACAATCAACTCTATTATTATCCATATTTTTGAAACTCTTGTATACTACTAATATTGTTGCAATCGTAAGATTCTTTCTATTATAAGATATCTGTCGACATAATTTACCTATATTTTTTAAATATACATATACTAGTTAAATTACATTTGAATTCATGTTAATATTTGTGCATGATCTATTTTACTGTTATGGGTCTACACACTTTACAATTGTTTTTTCTTGCAATAAATTGAATATCTACTAATAAAACAATTGGTAAATTTAACTATCAGGATCAAGAGGCCAGAATGACTAAGTTGGGAGAATAATATTTACTTGACTAAAAGCAAAGAGGTATGGAACACAAGGCAACTATACGATGCAGTCATCAATCGCTGAAAAAAAGTGATGTCTTGGTCGTACTTCCAATCATCTTTGGCTACTCAATGTATAAATAAACCAAAAGTGAGCTGATTTGGTCAAATTGTTATTTCTTGCTTGAAAATAAGGTAATATTTGTGACACTAAAAACTAGTATGTTCTGGTTATATCCAGTCAAGTTTATGCGGCAGTCCTCATTGTTGCTACTTTGGAAGAAAAATTGTGCTACTTTGATCGAACTGATAAAATTATTCAACACAGTTGAATGAATAAATGAATTCCTGGCCTCTGTGGGTATGGTATTATTTCAAAATGTCAATTTACAAATCAAAGGCCTTGTGTGCATGACACCAAGGTCATTGAATCAAGCCTTAACTACAAATTACTATTGAAATTTAAAAGAATTATAGCAATATTTGAGATTAAGAAGTAACAATTCAATGGTGATCAATTCTTGCTAGTAAAAGGATCAGCCAGTCTCTGCTGGAGTTGTGTTCAGTGAATTGGTGAAACATTTATCATCTATAGGCGGGATAGATTGGATCCAACAGGGAAGTACGATACAACAATTGGGGCACTGCATGAATTGCCCTTTTTCTTGTGAGTAGAATCTTTCATCTTCTTTTCATTATCATTTTCCTTTCCTTGTTCTTGAGGGAACAGATCATTTGTAGCAGGTAATATGAAGCAACTCTGCACAAATCCGAATTTACCCATTTTGGAGAAGTTTATAGAAACGTTGCGTATAGAGATGACTCTGGAATTTAGAGGAAAGTTGTAGTAGTTCACAATATGGTAATGTGGAGTAGTGCTTAGCAATAGATTGTTGTGTGAATTTATATGAGAATAGGCATGCCTCCTGTAGACATCTAAAAATGGTCAACGCTTGTGGAGTCATACTTTAACATTTGTGCATTGCCTTATTTTAGGGTTCTTGCGTCGCATTAACATTTCTTCTATGTTGCGCACTTGGTCTTTATCATTTGCGAGCATCGAGTCCTTCTTCTGCATTCCTCATTTTTATCGCTTTCAAATTAGGTCTTGTTGATAACAATCTTCAGTCATGATTTTGGTCGATCTTATCCTGTCGCATCAATGTGCATGCTCATTTATCATCATTTTGGACATCGTCAATCCTAATCGATGATATAATTAGGGTTTTGTCCTCTTGTCAATCTCGTCATTTTGCGATTGATTTGTCATCGATCCTTGTCCTTTTCAATCATGTCAATTTGGATCGATTAGTCATTGTTCCTCATCAATTGGCGCCTATCAATTTGATCTCCTTGTCAATCTTGGTCAATTTGTCATTGATTTTTGTCAACCAATCTCAATCATTTATCAACATTGGTCCTTTGTCAATCAAAATCATGATCAAATCGACATTAATTTCTTGTTGTCTTGACCTAATTCCTGGTCCTCTTATTTCTAGGGTTTTATGATTTGATCATTTAATCCTTTTGTTCTTCTTTGTGGGTTAAATAAATCTATTTATTTAGTCCTAGGTCTTTTTCATGAATTAATTAATGGATGAAAACCTATTAATTAATTCACCTAATTTCTATTTCATCTTTTTCCTCAATTTTCCAATTTACCAATTTCTCCTAATTCCTAATTTTCTATTTCTCCTATTTTCTTCAATTTTTCTAATATTTCCCCTAATTTCATAGGAATGGCATTTCAATTTTGTCATAATTTGTCATAATTTGTCAATTAATCAATCTTGCATGTCAATTTTTTCATAATTTGTCAATCAATCAATCTTGCATGTCAATTTTGTCATAATTTGTCATAATTTTGCCATTCATGATTTGAATTTCCATTCGAATCAATTTCATGCTAATCTTGTCCTCTCTCCAATTTGTCTATAAATTGGATGAGTTTCTTCAATCAAAAAAAAGGGGAGAAAAACCACGCTTCTAGTATCCTTATGCTGCCATTTTTCTAGTCATCTTGCTTTCATACTATGCTTTTGCACTTGTAGGTGAGATCCACAAACACACTAATTTGAAGGAGAAAGAAGGACAATGGAGGAACAATGAAGGAGATAGATGCTTTGGTTTGCGTTTTATTTTAGTATTTCATCTTCATGCCTTTATTGAATGCCTTTAGGATTTCTTATCATTGAAATCTAGTTTTTGTGGTTGAGCTAATATCTATTGCTTTGATATTTTCCCAAATTCCTATCTACACCTCCATCGTTTAAATTGTGTGGAATGCATGCCAAGTACAAGCCGTCATGGATTGTTGTGGTCAACAATTAAGCTGCCCACGTTTATGGTGGGTAATAACAAAGAAATTTCTAGAATAACATTTGAGTGATAAATGGTTTAATTTTGGTGTTTGGTCAAACTGATAAGCCCCACAATGAATAAATAAAAAACATGAGCAGATTCGGCCGAATTGATTAGCCTATGAAGGGAAGGGCCGTATATGTTGCTATTGTCAAAATGAATGATTAGCTTGTGGGGGCATGAGGATTACAATTTTATTTCTTCCTTGAAAAGAAGCTAATAATTGTGACATTTAAAATAATTTTCAAACCTTTTTTTAACACAATGTTTACCTAACAATGAAATTTTTATTTTTGGCATTAATTCTGATATTAGAATGTAATTGTTTGCTATCTGGCGCAGAGTCGAGGCAGGGTTGCTAGTGAAAATTGCATTTTTTTAAAAGAAAAAGCTCAGAGTTTTCATTGCTTAGTCCTTGCTAAAAATCAGATAGCTTTAGCCAAACGATATCATTCTAGGCCGAATTCTGGACTGCAAATTTGGACTGTGAATTCTCGACTATGAAATTTGGACTGCGAATTCTAGACTGCGAAATTTGGACTGCGAAATATATTTGGACTGCGAAATTTCGGACTGCGAATTCTGGAGCGAATTTTGGAGCGATTTTTGGAGCGATTTTTTTGGAGTGTTTGTTACGGACTACGTGCTCTCCAACATCACTGACGTTGTCTGACATGGCCAACTCTGCGAGGATGTGGAAGAGTTAATCTCCTCCACATGGTTTGCATCTTCTCTCCATGCCCTTATTACTATTTTGCATTTACTCTGTGCCCTTATTACTATTTTGCATTTACTTTTTGCTCGGTGCTTAATGAATTTTTTCTGCACGTTAACCTAACCATTAATCACACCTTTGGTCGCTCGTGTGACTCCTCTGTAGCTCCCAATGGAGCCTGAGTCTGATGGTGCTGCCATTAATTCTCCTCAACCCACCGAGTAGGCTCATTCAAGCCAAACAAAAACATTTTCCAAGACTGCCAAACCTTCTAAGCAGGCTCACTCAAACCGAAAGAAAACCTTTGTCAAGACCGTTGCTCCGTCTGCCCATGGAGTCCACCCTAGTGCGAGATTTTTTAAGACTCTTGGAGGCGAACGACCTAGTGAGGAAGGTAAGAGCCCTACCATGCCCTTGAATTCTTTTTGCATTTCACCAAACAATGAAATGTTGAAAGAAATTGTTTCCGAAAAAACTAGGTTAAGCGATATTGCAATTTTTTTTGCTTGTGTTAATATTGAGAAATGCTCGCCTAGGAAATTCCTAGATGATTGGTTTCATAATCTTTGGAGTTTGAAGTTAGGGCTTAAGATTTCATTCTGTAGGCAAGTCCATAAAGGTCTGTATATTATCTTTTTTAATAATCATGAATCCTAGGTTGAAATTCTTAAAAGACAATACTAGACTATTGGGAACACCTCCTTTTGTGCCCTAGCCTGGTCTTCAGAGGCCTTCAATGAGGAAGTTCTTGCGCTCTCAAGCCCTAGATGGGTCATCCTTAAGGATGTCCCTCCCTTCCTATGGCATTTTCTTCCCCAGGTATTGGAAACATTTGGGAGAATAATTCGGGTTGATGAAACAACGCGTTTAGTCCCTAACCTTAATGCAAGAATACTTATATCCATTAAACCTAGAGTCGACATCCCTCCTCTACTAAACCTTAACATCGGTGATGAAACATTTGTTTACCCTGTTGAAATACTTGGAGGATTGAATGCATGTTTTTTGTGCAAAAAAGAAGGGCATCTTCGGAAGAACTGCCCAATCATCAACCGCAGGAAACAGAAAAATAACACTAACCTAGCAGGAACATCTGAAAACCCTAGCTCCGATAAGGAGTCGATCCCTAACCCAAGCAGCCTTCATTCTGTTGGAAACAATACCAACCCTAAAGATGATCCCTCCCTAAGCTCGGCTCCGAGCCTCATCCTTGTTGAATTAAATCCAATGATTGTTAACACCACTACTGAACCCCTCAACCCTACTTCTGTTCCCTCCAAAATTTCTAAGGATTCCCCTTCTGATTGTTTTCAAATAGTCACATCAAGAAAGCGGAGATGAAAGAATGGCCAACAACTCGCCTTAAATCAAATCTGAGCTAGTGATCAAACTGCTAATCAGTTGACTACCAGTATCAAATACCCCATCGCTATGAATGATGACATACTAAAAGCTTCACAAACTCCGACCACCTCCCTGGTTAAAAATATGGTTAAAAATTTAGAGAAGCCTCATCGTGGTGCTGGTGATGCTAGCATGAGTGATAACCCTGCAAAAATGGTGCTCGGGTATGGTACCCCCAAACAATCTAAATCCACATTATTTGCAGAGGCTACCCCTGATGTTAACACCTCCAACCCTGCGACTGCATCTCTGCTAAATGAAATAGAGGACAACCATATTATTGAAGTCATTTATGCTAATAAGGGACTAGAGGACATTAAGTCTAGCTCAATGCTCCTTGGCTTTCCAAGCTCCCAAGTACCTATGTCGAACATTGTAGAAACTGCATATGATAAAACTGAGCTAACTGAGCTTAGTGAGGAAGAGGATGACCTCATGAAAAGTTCCTCCATGGCTAAAAAGAAAGGCAAGCCTTTTGGCTCCAAAAATAAGAAAAAGTCTGGAGATCAAAATGGTCTCCCAAATAGTCCCTCTTAATCTCGTTTTCTCATGAAATACATCTCATGGAATATTAGAGGCTTGGAGTTGCCTAGTAGAAAGTTTGTTATTAAGAGGTTTCTAAATTGTCATAAACATCTAGATTTCTTGATGCTTCAAGAGCTTAAATCTGTTGAGTTCTCCCTTGACACTGCACTTGATTTTATTTGGAGAGATGCGATCAAAATATGCACCAAGGGTGAACTCACAATACTGGTTCCCACTTTTTGACCAACTTTGACACTTAGATGAACATTTTGCAAAAAACCTTCACTTTCCGACACCTATAACTTTTAAATCGTTAAGAATTTGAAGATGATGTAAACTAGTGATTTGTAACATCCTTTTTGTAGATTCTAAATATATATTTTTCAAATTTTTTTGAATAAAATTTTATTGATTTTTCCATCTCCCTCAAAAGTAGTTTTTTACAGGAAACAACATTTTTTAAGAGTGATGTGCATCCCGAAACGTATAATTTTTTTTCTATAAATGATAAAAACTTATCTCTTTTAAATTTGGGTTTGTAACATCAATACCCAAGGCATGCAGTTGGTTTGATAGTGATATGTTGAATATTTTTTATTTTATTAAATTTTGAAGTCCGACTAATTATAATTTAGATATAGGTGTGTGTTTGAACACATAACTTGCTCTATATATATCAAAATTAAGTTTTTTTTTTTTTGTTAGAAAGAAGACATCAATACCTAGGGCATAGATATTTTTCAGAACTTTTTTGAATTAGTTTGCTATTTTTCCCAATGCATTGAACAAAGAAGTTCATGTTCGGTGAAAAGCCTACATTCATAAAAAATAAAATAAAAATATATTAATAAACTTAAATATATTAAAAATTATACTATTTGGAAAGCTTATAATAAGGACTAAATCCTCAAGAAAACAAAACTTCTAAATGAATTCGTTTGACCCCTCAAAAGCTAATGTAAAATTTGTTTTTTATCAGCATTTGATAGATGCAAAGGAGACTCCATTGCAAGTATGATTTAGAAGTAGAGAGGTTCTATCCAAGAAATTTTGATCTAAGAGCCTTTGATCTAACTCTCTTCAATTAATTACTTCAAATGGGACCTCTTAAAGCTTAAATAATTATATTTTCCAAAAAATGTATGATTTCAGCAAAAATCAGGATGTACCAAAAAGTGGGAACCAACTTTGTGAGTTCACCCCCAATCATCCTAAGGGAAAGGGTGGAGTTGGTCTCCTCATTAACCCTAAGTGGGAAAATCACATTAGGGATAGGGGCGTCTCCCCTGGTAACAGAGTGGCTTGGGCCTCCCTGGATATCAGAGGCTCATACTCTGGGGTATGTTCTATATATGCACCTAATGATCATAGGGAAAGAGTGTCCCTCTAGAATTAGCTGGTAGCTCTTCCAAGTATCCCCTAGGTCAGGGCTGAAGACTTTAACATGATTGAAAACCAAGATGATAAGGCCGGGGGTATCCCTTTCGAATGGAAGTGCCAAGAGAAACCTCACTGGGATAGATTTAAATAACACATGTAGCTATTTGACCCCCTTGAGGGCAGCAAATCTGAATACTCTGCCCTATGGTACACTTGGTGCAACTTTCAGCAAGGCCCCAGCCGAATTTACTCCATATTAGACAAGTTCTATGTTAATAAAAATTTCTTCTCCTTCTCCCCTAACCACTTGGGGAACTTGGTGGTTGTTCTACCAGTAACCTTATCTGACCATTTCCCTATCATTGTTGTCATCAATACTAGGAACTCCATCCCTAACAACAATCCCCTCAATAAGAAGTTTATCCTTAATACCTCCTTGCTAAACGACAAGGATGCCCTAACTGCCATTAAAATGGTTAGACTCTTTAACATGCACTCTCAACATCCCCAATCCCACACCCTCAGATGGAACATAAATGTCTCCTCTTGGCAAAAAAAATTCCAAACTATAGGCCATAAGAAAGCCAAGGATTTCAGGCTTGTGGAAAAAACTCTCACTAATCAGCTCCACTCCTTGGAGCATGAAATACAATTACATCCTTCCTCCTCTATCCTGGTGGAATGGGTAGCTCAGGCTAGAGACATTCTTGGGAAACATCAATAGGTCAAAATCAAGGGTGCCCTCATCAAAGCACGTAATCATTGGCTCAAATTTGGAGATAAAGCCTCTAAAGTCTTCTTCAATCTCCTTAAACAAAAACAAAATAGAGAAAAAATTGACAGAATCATAGTTGAGGATAAGGAACTCCTGAATATCAATGAGATCAAAGATGCTTTTGAAATGTTTTATAAAACCCTCTTTACCTTGAAAGATAGTGAAGCCTCAAAAGAGGCTAGAAATAGGTGCAATAACATTATCCCAAAAAGAATCTATGAGGCTAAAGCTCTTTCTCTCAAAACCAAAATCTCTATGACAGAAATTGCTGATGCCATTAAAGTCCTCAAGGATGATAAGGCCCCAGGCCCCGATGGACTTCCTGCTGAGTTTTACAAAACCAATATTGAGTGGGTCACCAAAGACCTTTATGACATATACACCGAAGCATTTGATAGTGGCACCCTTGGGGAGTCCATCAATAGGGGCATTGTTAAACTTGTCCCAAAAGATGGGGACAAAGCCCCCATAAAAAACTAGAGGCCAATTACTCTCCTCAACGTTTCTTATAAAATCCTGGCCAAAGCCCTAGCCTCTTGCCTTGAGAAGATCCTTCCCAATTTCATCTGCTCTACCCAAACAGGATTCATTAAAAAAAAGGTATACCTTGGAGAACCCTCTCACTAGTTGGGAATCTATGGAATGGGCCAAAACTTCAAATCAAGATACTCCCATGTTCCTTGTAGACTTTGAGAAGGCCTATGACAGGGTGGAATGGGACTTCATCCTCATGATGCTCAAAGCCTTTGGTTTCCCTAGCGAGTTCTGTAAATATGTCCAAATTATCCTCAAAGATGCCTCTACCCTGGTTGAAGTTAATGGGTCACTTTCCCAATCTATTCCTCTTTCTAGATCCATTAGATAGGGCTGCCCCCTCGCCCCTGCTCTGTTTGTCATTGCTTCAGACACCCTCTTTCACCTCCTAAGAGATGATACCCTATCCCCTAAAGTTCATGGCATTAAGATGGCAGATGACTCTGAATTGCTCAACATACAATTTACTGATGACATTGCGCTCTTCCTGGAGCTCTCTAGGCATAGAATTGACTCCCTCAATCAAAAGCTTGCAACCTTTGGCAGAGCCTCTGGTGCTCGTATCTCCAATTCCAAGTCTATCTTGCTTGGGTGGAACGAGGAACCCCCAGACTGGCTTCAGCAGGTTGGATACTCATGGGGAGGACCCAATAAAATAGTCAGGTACCTTGGTATACCTTTTTCTGTCTCTCCCTCTCTCAAGGATACGTGGATTTGGGTCAAAGAAAAGATTGACAAAAAACTTAATAAATGGGACAATAGGATTCTATCCCTGGCTGGTAGGATCCAAGTCTCCCAAAAAATCCTCTCCTCCTATAGTTTGTACTACTCCTCTGTCTGGATGTTTAGTAACTACCAAGTTTATGAGATCCAAAAATCTATCAGGCACTTCCTTTGGTCTGATGGTAAGGGTAAAAGAAAGGCCCACGCAGTCAAATGGCTCTGGTACCACATAGATAAGAAACTTGGTGGGTTGGGACTCAAGGATCTTAGAACGCAAGGAGTTTCCCTAGTTGCCAAGTGGATATTTCATGCCCTGGAAGGACAAGAACCCTGGAAGATCCTTGTTAGAAATAACATACAAAATGGCATCCCCAAGTCTGCCAAATCTTGGAAAGAACTCCCCTTTAGTGATCTGATAGCAGGTGGATTCTCTGTGTCTGTTCAAGGCACTTGGGTGTTTAAATCCATCTAGAAAGCCTGGGAGCATGTGCGTAAACTTATTACCAACTCTAATATTGACTGTAATAATACTCTGCATGGGGAAAGGTCAATATGGTGGAATCTCTACCATAACTCTAAACCCCTCGCTTTAACCTAGGGCTGCTCTGCTAGGAATTGGTATAATAAAGGCATTAAATACCTCATGGACATCTTGGAACATGATAATCTCATCAGCTGGGAGGACCTTAGCAATAAGTTTGGCCTCCCTGCCTCGCATAAGAGAACCTACAATATGATTAAAAATACTTGTGCTTGTCTAGATCTTCCTAGCAACATTGATTTGGACGCTCACAGATACCTCTTGTTCCAATGGAAGGATAGCTCCCTCCTCTCCGAGTTCAAAGCCAAGTCTATCTACAAACTGCTCACTCATGATACCACGGTGATCGATCATATTAACTCCCTCTGGTATGTTGACCTTAATACATCTTCCTGGTAGAACATATTTGAGAAATTATGGAAGTCCCCCATCCCCCCTAAAATCAAATGCTTCAGGTGGCAACTGATGTTGCATAAACTGCCTATTAGGAATAACATTGGTGCCTTCGACTTATGCTCTACATGTAGGAAGCCTGAGACTATGCGGCACATCTCTTTTGACTGCATTTTTGCTAGAGAGGTCTGCCTGATGTTTGAAATTTCCATTACTGAACATGTTTGTACTCTTGATATTATTGTTGGATTCATTCATGGCCTCAAGAACAATGCTAACCTGTTTTGGTAAATTCTCTCTTCTTTCATTCTTTGGTTTATTTGGAAGCTTAGAAATGAGGAAAATTTTTAAGGTACTAATAGGACTCTTACTGGGTTTATTAAGAAACTCACATGTTATAAAATTGTTGTGCAGGTATGTTTTTTTATGAATGTTGAGAGGGAGAAGCTGCTGCATTTCCTCAGGGATGGTCGGGCAACCATGTTCATATATGAGATGAAGGATGGCTTTGAATGGGCTAGAATTGCAGAGAACTAGACTGCATTCGATGAGGCTCGAAAGAAACTGATCAAGGAACCCAGGGACAACAAAGGGCCCTACTTTGATAAGCTCGAAATGTTTACCCAGGTCCTGGAGCGGAAGAAGGTGGTGTGGATGGAAGGGCCACAAGGATGGACAACATGGATGGAAAAGCAGGATGAGATTCTGCAATAGGTGTCTAGTAGCCTCTAGTTGATGTATATGGTTCACTATATATACTCTCTCTCGTAACTCCTTTTTTTTGTAGGAGGTTGTCTTTGTTCAGTCAGATAATCCCACTGGTTAATGGCTGAGGCTTTGCCTCCCATCCTCATTTTTGTATACACTCTCCTTATTTTGGTCTCTCGATATTTAATATAAAAATAATAATTGTTTGCTATCTTGAAGCACAAGGCAAGCAATGCTACAACTGTCATTGTAGGAAGAAATAAAAGAAAGCCTTTTTTGTCATATTTATAAACCTGCTTCAATTCAATTTTGGCTGCTGAACAAATCAATTAATGATTTACTTTAATAGGTATTTTAGAATTTTAAGTTTGGTTAAACAAGGTTACAAATGAGGTATTTTATTTTTAACATGAATACACAATATTAATGCGAATTATTCAATTCAAACTTGAAGTACACTAGTCTATTGAGTGTATCGAGCATCAAGTCACTTGACATGAATGCAATGAATCAATGAGAGCACAATTCTTATGTTTTCAATAGTCCAAAGAGGTTTGAATCTTGCTGGCTTCATCAATAATGGTACAATTTCACCATCACACTATATCATGAATGAAATTTTTAAATATAATTTTTGTGTAAAAAATATGATAAATTTATTAATAAGAAATATATGTTGGTGTGTGTGGTTCTTACTCTAGAGTATTTGCCTACGGAGCAAGAAGTTGTGCACATCTTCCCTATACCTTTGGCATCTCCTTACTATCTTCAATTGCAATCAATGTTAGAGGCGAAGGAAGTAGTCCTTGGGGGATCTTGAGGAGTGCTCCTTCCTTTCAAATTGCACATGCATTTTACAACAACAAGAGTTTAATTGCTTATTAGTTTAAGGTCTACATTTTTTAAATGATCTTGACTTATGGTAATTATTCCAGGTAACACCGAATCATCTAAATTTTTTCTATAAAATTCAGTTTGAGTTATATCTAATAGGCTTTTGACAATTGACTTTTTTTTTCCAATAGACTCAATGGCACTTGCAATAGTAGATACAACATGTTTAAGTGATTTATCTTTTTTTTTGGTTTCACAAAAATACCAAACTTTTTCTTTACTTTTCCTATTTTCCACATTCTCATCAATTGCATCATGAGTTGACGTTGAAATGAAAGTTTTTTTGGATAAAAAAAATTATTTGTATAATCTATAGCCATACATTCTTATTTGTGTCCAAGATATCTTACGAAGAAGTCCAAAACATCACTTTCAATTTAAAATAATACACATTTCATTTTCAACAACACAAATGTTTTCATTTTGAAAAAACAAAAGGATTTTCATTTTCACCAACACAAGGGATTTCATTTGAACTCCTATTTATTTCTACAACTTTTTTAACAATAAAATTGATCACAACATTGGTATATCTAGCTTCTTTGAAATGATCAATACAAATATCATCTATAATCAGATTACATTTAAAGGTGGATTTGAAGATATTCTTGGATTTGTTCCTATTTTCACATTCTCCACATCATTGAAAGGTGGATTTGAAGACATACCATAATTAGTTTCTATAATCGTATTATCTTCCACATTCACCTCTTGCATATTTGTGTCATGTATATCTATCCCATCCTCCATGGCCTCTTCCATATTTTTCTCTTCAATAGTCATGTGGAACCAGATGCTTCAATATTATTCATTTCTTGAATCCTCATTCTTCTCTCTCTTTATCATTGTGTCTCCTTCTCTCTATTTGCTTCAATTTCTATAGAGGTCATGACCTTCATTTGTTTCATCTTTTGACATTGTTCTAACACATGATTACCAACTTCTGAAGGGAGAAATAAATTAAGCTTTCACTAAGCATGGAGAACATTGGTAACAATGGAGAAGATAAAATGGAGGATTGATTAGATTTTTGGTGATTTAAAATACCATTATTTTTTTATTTATTTTTTCTCTATCTTATTTCCTTTTCTTTCTTATAGGATTCTTAGAAAGATGGATAGAGCCCTCATCAGGGAGTATTTTCCATACTGTTACCGATATAGGAGTGCCATTAGTCCATTTTGGGTGCTTAGATCCATTTGATCCTCTTTTATTTGTGGATTACTTTAGAGAGGGGTTTTGTTTCTAAGGATGCGATGAAGAAACAAAATATGTTAGAAGACATAGAGTTGTACACTAATGAAGTGTCACTAGAAGCTTACGAGCAGATGTGTGTAGAAAAATTCAGAGAATCCATGCTACAAGGGATGGGATGCTCATATTGAAAGGCAACAAAACTTAATTCTAGGGATCTAGTACTACCTTATCAATATGGGCGAAATCTAGATAGTTTGTCTTTATTTTTAAAGAAACAAATGCTTAGACTAAATGTTTTAAAGGTATAAGTGAAAGCCAAATATTTTGTCTTTATTTTCAACAAACAAATTCTCAATTTTTTTTTGTCAAATAGTAAGTCTAAACCCTTATAAAGATGAAGTTTCGTGAATATGATAGTTTTTACAGAAATATTCTTTTATATCTAAAATATTGTAAAAATGTGCAAATTGTCTTGTTAAAAATATTTTGACTATCTATCCAACAATTGGGTAGATTGGTATGTTGTGTAACTACACTTGTCTTATAAAAATTTAAAATTGACTTTTCAAATTTTTGATTATTTGTTTGATTTTGTGTATGTCTATTATTATTTTTAATAATATTAATTGCCTTCCAAGAGGTTTTAAATGATGAGATGTTGAAATCATGCCTTGTTTTCTCTAGAAATTAAATTAGATTTTGGTTTGGGGGAAATTGTTGTAAATTTCTATAGTCTTATGCAATTTATATTTGAAAATAGCCATGCTATTGTTCTACTATTAAATACCAAGGTCTGTTGTGCAATAGTTCTAGATTCATGAATAATAAGGGTCATAGAGTAGTTGTTTGATTTTGTTTGTGCCAGATATTTTTAAAACATCTAATATGTTAGCAATGTTAGTGTTTGATGCTATCCTTTAGAATTTTTAATATGGGAAAGTTTGTAAAATTTGGCGAATACAAATGTTGTCATTGCAAATCATTATTCTATTTTATGAGTTAGAAAGATTTGCACCGTAATGATGCTAGCCACTTTAGATAAATTTAAGTCATGTAATGTCCCCAGATATTGTACCATGGCAACCTAGCACCGCAATTTTGTGAAGTCTCTAAAGAGACAAAATTGCAATAATCAATAAGTGATCAGTGGTTGAACAATAATTCTATATTTGATAGATATTAAGCAATTACATAGAAGGAGGTGTCGACTAATGAAGAGAAATCGAATTGGGGTAGATTTGCAAATAGATGTGGAAAGAACATTACACTTGGCTACATTAGAGTTGACAAGAAAAAGAGGAATGTAAGCATTGTGAAGGCTATCGTATCTAAAGATGCTATAACATATATGAGCTATAGTTTTTGAATAAGAGAAAACAGGTTTTAAGGGGACCAGAAACCCCATACAATAGATTTTGAAGGGACCCAAAACCCAATAGATTTTACCATGATCTAGAACCCAACAAAGCAAGTTGCGCAAAGATATTAACAATGAAAACCATAGCCAAGAAACCAACACAACTGACTCAACAACTTCCAACAAAAGCAAAACAAAGCTGTGAAAAAGAATAGAATGTAAATCATAATATCAATTGCAGAATAGCGATTATGTCGAAGATGAATGGAGACCTCTTACTAAAGAATTGGCTATGACATTTAAAACAACCATTAAGAAATTATGATATAGATAAGTGTTACCATTACAAATCGATAAACAAGTAATAGCAATAATATATTGGTTATGTTCAAAGTCGTGGGTCATGAAGAGGTGACGAAAAATTGTCTATAATATGCCCAGTGAAGTATTTAGACGTCAGAGAATTATATTAGCCATCATACAAATCGTATCAAACATCGATTAATGTTATTAGTTAGAATGTGTCCACTACAAGCCAGCGACTCTGATTAGGCAGTGATGATATAGGAGAGATGTAGGGAAGCAGCGTCCATGATCATGATCGATTCGAACAAGTCAGCAATCACAATAGCAGTAACATATGGTAGGCAGTAATAACGAAGGACAAATATTCTGATCAATAAGCTATACGGTGATTATCATCGCCTATCGTGATAACCAAGCTACTAGAGATTGTTGCTGATAGAAATAAAACATTCATATGAAACCATTACAAGGAATGAAAGCTAAGTAAATATTTCCAATTATTAAGAGGTGTGTAAAATTAGTATAATGAAGTAATGCAATATCATTAATTATTAAGACAACTTCCTACGTTAACAAACATTGATCATTTAACGACAAGACATGACTCTTCAAGGAAATGCTATTCCAAAAGACATGACCTTTTAGGAAGATAATGGTATAAAAGGACTTTCAAATATCAATTTAAGACATGAATCAATTAGATTAGATCAGAATTGTTCTTCACTTCCAAGCAGTAACATCCTTGTTCTTGGTGATAAAGTGGGAAATGGAGAGTATAGTTATATATATTGTAGATACATAAATAAATGTAATCCATTATTGGATAGAAGAACTAGTTCACATAAGTAATAAGTAACATATATGACACAACGATAATCTTTGCAATCTCTATTTAGTAGGTGTGAGATTTGCTATGGCGTAAGGAGAATTATCATCAATCATAAAGCCAGTAGTTCCAAAAGTGTATTGATGGGCGATACATATCAGCAATAACGTCTTGGGAAATTCAATCTATCTTTTATTTCTTTTCTATTTTGGGTTCAATCTTCTAAGAGTAGCTGCCTCTGGCATTTCGGTTGCATAAGGAACACAGTCATAATTCAGAGACTACACCATCTTAAGCTGCAAGCATATGAGTCTACATCAGGTTTAGCAACGTATCACCAGAGAGCGATACTAGAGTCTATAAATTGCATATTATTATCAGTGACCAGAGATAGCAACAAGGTCGTTGAGGATCATTGCAGAACCACGTAGACATATCAGAAAGAGTACATATAACTCTACCTCTTATCATAGATTGGAATTTCATCAGTTGGCATATTTCACCAGATCATATCAAGCACAATACTATCTTGTCATTCAATCGATATCCCTTATCAATATAGGTGAAACGGAAACTTATTAGATATATTGTTCACTCAGCAGATATTAATTGTATAAATCAGAGATAGCGAGAGGCACAATAGGTGTCATTTAAAATATACGAGTCTTTATATTATCAATTTTATAAGTTCAGAAAAAGATCAGATATTAAAATTCATATTAAGTATAAGTAATTCAAGTAATTGACCCGTAATATATTAAGTATAAGTAATTCAATTAATTGACCCGTAATACTAAGTTATCCAAGAAGGGGACATTACAGTGGTATCAGAGCATGATCCAGCCATTGTGCAAGGTAAAAAAAGATAAATCAAGAGCAACACTTTAATATTTACAAACATCATTGATTCTATCAGCCATAGCAACAAGGGAAACAAGTTCATTACATGGTCCATCATCACACTTGGAAGAGCAATTGAAGCTATTTGCAAATTGGAAGATCATCATCAACATACTTATCAAAGACGACTATGTTTGAGAATGTATAGATCATGAATTAAATTACCTAAAGAGTAAAATTTGGAAAGAAGCTTCAATATTAAGAAGGTTAGTGGAAGACCTATAAATAAATTTGGAGCAAATTGGAAGCATTTATACGAGATTTATAAAGAAGAATGTATGCAGATTGGAGTATAGCATAATCTGTCAAGCCATCAAGGACTAAATGTGGTAGTAGACACATAGAGAGAGGAAACTTGGCTCAAGGAAGTCGACATGTTGCCTAGATGAGTGGGATGACACAAAGAAGGTCAATCCTCTCTAAGTATAAGGGCTCATGGAAGCCAATATGGGGTGTCATGGCTCAAGGAAGTGAACACTCTAGATGAGTAGGATGACACAAAGAAGGTCAATCCTCTCTAAGTATAAGGGCTCAAGGAAGCCAATATGGGGCGGCATGGCTCAAGGGACCCAACACCCTAGATTAGTAGGATGACACAAAGAAGGTCAATCCCCAGTAAGTATAAGGGTTCGAGGAAGCCAAAGCTGGGCAGCTTGGCTCGAGGAATCCAAAACCCTAGTAGAGTAGGATGACATGAAGAAGGTCATTCCTCTCTACAAAATAAGGGCTCAAGGAAGCCAAAGATGCGCAACTTGAATCAAGGAAGTCAACACCCTAAGTATGAATAAGGGCTCAAGGAAGCCAAATGTGGGCAGCTTGACTCAAGGAAGTTAGCACCCTTAGTAAGAAGGATGACTCAAATAAAGTCAGTGCATTTCAATTAGACAGAGATGGCTTAAGGAAGTCAGTCTCTCTCAAGATTGGGTAGAGATTGCTCAAGGAAACCAATCTCCCACATGTGAACAGATTGGCTCAAGGAAGCCAGGCCCTCTCAAGTTGGACAATGGCTCAAGGAAGCTAGTCCCTCCAAGTTACAACATATGCAATAGAAACTAAGCAGTAATCTTTCTAAAATTTATCATTACTTTAATTTATATGATTATATGTTTAGTACTACTAATCTACATGCAGGTTCTTCCAAGAAAGAAGGGAACGAGGATGGAACCATATGAGTAGATTGAAGAAATAGAAGTTCAAACATAGTATTTAATTAATTTATTAGCTTGACATTTGATTACTATTTCCTTGTTGAACCCCAAGACGAATATGCATCTTTGTGTCTTTGTATATGTTCTTATATTGCACGTGATCTACTTACAAGATATTGTGATTCAAAACCAAGACTACAGTACTAAGGAGATATTTATGTGTAACCCTCCTAAAAGGAACGTTACAAAAAGATCAATCTAGATAAAGAATCCTTGTACTCATAAGAGAAGAAACATTTATTTTGCAAGGTTAGAATTTTCATCACAAGACTGTAAGATTGCTTGAGGACAAGCAAATTCAAGAGGGGGAGACTGTAATGTCCCCACACTTTGTACCATGGCAACCTAGCACCGCAGTTTTGTGGAGTCTCTAAAGAGACAAAATTGCAATAATCATTAAGTGGTCGAACAACAATTCTATATTGGACAGATATTAAGCAATTACATACAAGGAGGTGTCGACTAATTAAGAGAAATCGAATTGGGGCAGATTTGCGAACAGATGTGGAAAGAACATTACACTCGGCTACATTAGAGTCGACAAGAAAAAGAGGAATGTAAGCAATTGTGAAGGCTATCGTATGTAAGGATATTGTAACATATACAAGCTACAGTTAGTGACTCCCATAATATCAGTTAGAGAATAGCGATTATGTCGAAGTTGAATGGAGACCTCTTACTAAAGGATTGGCTATGACATTTAAAACAACCATTAAGAAATTATGATATCGATAAGTATTACCATTTACAAATCGATAAACAAGTAGTAGCAATAATATGTTGGTTATGTTCAAAGTCGTGGGTCATGAAGAGGTGACGACATTCGTCTATAATATGACTAGTGGAGTATTTAGATGGCAGTGAATTATATTAGCCATCATACAAATCGTATCAAACATTGATTAATGTTATCAGGTACAATGTGTCCAGTACAAGTCAGCGAGTCTGATTAGGCAGCAATGATATAGGAGAGATGTAGGGAACCAGCGGCCATGATCATGATCGATTCGAACAAGTCAACAATCACAATAGCAATAACATATGGTAGACAGTAATAACGAAGGATAGATATTCTAATCACAATAGCAATAACATATGGTAGACAGTAATCACAATAGCTACTAGAGATTGTTGTCGATAGAAATAAAACATTCACATCAAACCATTACAAGGAATCAAAGCTAAGTAAAGATTTCCAATTATTAAGTAATGCTATATCATTAATTATTAAGACAACTTGCTACGTTAACAAACATTGATCATTTAACGAGACAAGACATGACTCTTCAAGGTCATACATCAATTATACCAGATCAGAACTGTTCTTAAGTTCCAAACAGTAACATCCTTGTTCTTGGTAATACAATGGGAAATGGAAAGTATAGTTATATATATTGTACATACCTAAATAAATGTAATCCATTATTTGACAGAAGAACTAGTTCGCATAAGTAATAAGTAACATATATGACACAACGATAATCTTTACAATCTCTATTTAGTAGATGTGACATTTTCTATGGCGTAAGGAGAATATTCATCGATCATAAAGCCAGTAGTTCCAAAAGTGTATTGACCAGCGATACATATCAGCAATAACGTCTTGGGAAATTTAATCTATCTTTAATTGCTTATCCATTTTGGGTTCGATCTTCTAAGAGTAGTTGCCTCTGGCATTTCGGTGGCATAAGGAACACAGTCATAATTCAGAGACTACACCATCTTAAGCTGCAAGCATATGAGTCTACATCAGGAGCAGCAACATATCACCATAGAGTGATACTAGAGTCTATAAATTGCATATTATTACCAGTGACCAGATATAGCAAGAAGGTCAAGGAGGATCGTTGAAGAACCAAATAGACATATCAGAAAGAGCACATATAACTCTACCTCTTATCACAGATTGGAATTTCATCAGTTGGCATAGTTCACCAGATCATATCCAGCACAATACTATGTTGTCATTCAATCGATATCCCTTATCAATATAGGTGAAAGGGAAACTTATTAGATATATTGTTCACTGAGTAGATATTAATTGTATAAATTAGAGACAGCGAGAGGCATAATAGGTGTCATTTAAAATATACAAGTCTTTATATTATCAATTTTACAAGTTCAGAGAAAGATCAGATATTAAAATTTGTATTAAGTATAAGGATTTCAAGTAATTGACCCGTAATACTAAGTTACTCAAGAAGAAGGGGACATTACAAGTCGGTACAAACATGTTTTCAATTAAATTTTGGATGCCTATTTATATTTGAAATTCTTTTCTTTCTTATTGGTCTTTGCAAATTCACAAACCATTTAAAATTCTTTTCCTTCTTGTTGGTTTTTGTGAAGTTACAAACCATTTAATATCTGATATAGAAGAATGATGTTTGTTTTTTCTACGTTTCTTTGAGTTTTGATGAAGGGCTTAAGAATGCCAAAAGAATTTTTAAGATATTGTGGATGACTCTTTTTCTGAGGTGTGGGTTCCACGGGTCTCATTCCCAAGAGAACGAAAACATCCAAAAAAAAAAAAAAAAAATGCAATGGCCTTGGAGTATATACAATGATAATATACACCATGAAAAAATCAACACAACTACCGTAAGATGGTTGCAAGATAGGTGTAACATAAGCTCTATCCACACCTTTAACTATCTAAGCACCTGACTCCAAGAAGGGATACTAAATTTCAATTTGCAAATCATTAGGAGATGACACTGCAAAGAGACCAAGCTAGATACCCCCAAACATTAATCTATAAGAATTGTCCTCAAATGCACAATACATAGAGCTAAATCCCTTCAAAAAGTTGCAATGTCCTCTTGTCTTGTAGAGAACTCTCCATGAGGCTGGGGCACACGAGAAATTGCTAGTAAATCAACCAGTACATGCTATCTTTCTCTACCATACCTCTCACATTTTTGAGCCACCTTATGACCTTCTTCATAATCTAGTAGGAATGTACATAGGATCCATGAACACATAGCCATATTTGCAACCCGACCTTTCAATTTTACTAGGAAATCATGGACTAAGGATGTATGTCTATGTACCATACCACCAATAGGTTAGCCATTTAGCTCGAAAGATTTAATCTAGAAAATCTAGATGGTCTTAGACAATCATTACTAACCATTTGAAAACCCATAATAACCCAGTACAAAAAGATAAAACAATTTATTTAAGAGATTACAAAATTAACATTGTCTTAAGACAGCATTTGAAATGATCACACTAGGAAAGAATATAAATCTCCCATTCTTTGCTATCAATATTGATCTTATGAGAAAATGTATACCCCATAATTAGCAATTGAAATGATCACACTAGGAAAGAATATAAATCTCCCATTCTTTGCTATCAATATTGATCTTATGAGAAAATGTATACCCCATAATTAGCAAGGAAATCAATTGCTGTATTGTTTTCTCTAAAATATTTATTAAACAAAACTGATATAATACTACTTTCAATCACTTCTTCAATAAATATAATCTTTAACTAATTTATCCAAAGTGGAAGTGTAGTATAGTATCTTTAGTTTTCCCATGCCACCCTCCTTAAGTGTTTGTATGCTAATTCTATGATAATTATTTTTCTAACCTTAATAACAAATTTGTTAATTCCTTCACTATGACATGCTAATAATCCACCCCGATAAATGCTTATTTGTAGTGGTGCATGAATTTTTTTTTTCAATAAAAGTGGATTATTCCACTAAACTTTTTTATTAATATTTTTTATTTTTTACACAGGATTCAAAGAGCATACCAGAGGAAAGAACCCTGGGAAGAAAATCTCCGGTCACATCTCATAAAATAAACCTTTAGTATCTAACGGATCAATTTATACACCCTGCCCAAAACCACATACAAAATGCCGTCACAACACATATAATATCAGTTTTGCATGGAGCCCATATGACAATTTGCCCAAAAAAAACCCCATCGGATAATTTTCAAATGTAGACTCCATAGCTGCTATCAATGGAAGAAGACAAAATTTTCCAAAGCCCTATGCCAAATCCCATGAGCCAAAAACCTTTCTGCCAAAAAAGAAAGTATCAAAAAACCTTTGGAAAAACACTGTTATATCAAATACCATGACATCAAACTCTTCTCCAGACAACGAACGTGAATACTTGAAATGAAAGGGGAAAGCGTGAATAATTATCATCATAAAATTTTACATCGACGTTACTCAAGAAAATCATATGACTATTGCTACAAACCTTCCCATACCCTAGAAAGAATTTCCTCAAAACCCACCTCTCGCTGATTAGCATTGCTATCAATGGCTAAATTTGCCAAATAATCTACAATCTTATTAACTTCTCTGTAACAATGGGATACCAAGAAAGATTCAAACAATTCTATTTTTTGTAAAATGGGATCAAGTATATACTGCAAATTTCAACAATTCGATTTCTTTTTCATAACACATTGAATAATCACCATAGAATCACCATCAATTATTAAGTCCTTAATTCCCAAAGAGATTGCCATATCCAATCCAAAAGACAAAGCATAAAATTCCACATAATTGTTAGTTTTAAAACCAATAGCATGACACTTAGCTCGAATAAAATTTGCATTGTGATCATAAATTAGCATGCCTACCCCAGCCGGCCCAAGGTTACCATGAGAGGCCCCATCAAAATTTAGTTTAAAGTGCCCCTACGGAGGAGGTTTCCATCTAGTAGAGCGTCTCTTACCTTTTGCATCATTCTTTTTTAAAATTGAACCATGAGAGGGGAAAACTGACAGTAGCTTCCAAACTCTAGTAACTCTACTATCCCAGTGCGAAAAAGAAGTAAGATTTTCCAAATTCTTATAAATAAATGACAAAGCAACCTCAAAGATTGAAGACTCAATTTTTAATAGAACCTCAGACATAGGAGACCTTATTTTTTTAAATATCTTGTTGTTTCTATCTAGCCAAACATTCCAAATCACAATAGATGGAGATATGATCCAAAGGCATGCATAAAAAGATGAGGCAAACAAAAGGGCCAAGATCTAAAATGGGAAATGAGATCCTTACCAATAACAAAGGATATATTTAACCTCTCAAACAACCACTGCCAACATTCATAAGCATAATCACAATGTAGGAACAGGTGTGAAGAAGATTCCAAATTTTTATTACAAAGGACACAAGGGAAAACAACAGTAATACCAAGCCTGTCTAGTCTCATACCTGTAAGGACTCTATCCTGAACTGCCAACCAAACAAAGGCTCCAGCTTTGGGAAGACAAGCTGAATGCCAAAACAACTTATAAGGCCAAGAAGATAAATCTTTAGCAACCATAAGAGAATTGTAACCATCTTTAACAATGTACTTACCAGAAATATGCTTTGTCCAAATAAGTTCATCCTCAAAATCCAGTTTGCTGATTTTTCTTGTTTATGTAACATCTTATTCATCTTTATTTGCTTAGATAAAAGGTCAATTTTGTATTTTTCCCAGTTCTATCACCAAATTGTAGTCGTTAGATTTGACTTTGTAACAACCATTGCAGCTTCTGCATTTGATAACAAATTATAGGATATTCTGAATATAAATATCATTCAATGTATCTGAAGTGAATACGACTTATGAACATGTTAATAATCTGTAAGCATTGTTCTTCTCTCATCTTAGGCAAGTTTTTTGTATGTCAAATGTCACTTTGTTTTAATAAATACTGAAACACCATAACGGTTATTGTGAAACACCATAACGGCTACTCTCTTTAAGCAAGGATTCAATCCTACTGTTCATTTTGGTGTTATAATTGTGAGATCCTCTTTTTCATCTTTCTGGCGCTCGTACTCTGATATGCTGAGTTAAGACCTCCATTATTCAATAGAGGTAAGTTTTTTAAGGAAATGGGTGGAATAATAATGTTTACTTGATTGAAAGCAAAGTAACATGGAATTCAAGACAAATAGATGTTGCAGTCATCATCGCTAAAGAAAAAATGTGTTGTCTTCCTTAACCTGATAAACCCGCTTGCAATAATATTTGTCCACTTCATGAATAAATGTATGAAAAATGAGTTGATTTGGTCAAATAAATTGAGACATTCAAAACTATTATTACCCAGCCCAGTAAAAGTCAAGTTTATGATGTAGTTGCCATCGTTGCATTGCTGGAAGAAAAAAAGAGCTAATTTGATCAAACTGATAAAATCATCCCAGACAAGCTTTGACCATTCAATGGGTAAATCAATCACTGGCCTTTGTAATTTCAAAATGTTAATTTATATATCAAAGGCTTTCTGTACATGACAACAAGGTCATTAAAGCAAGCAATATGTGAGATTAAGAAGTAACAATTCAGTGGGGATCTCCTCTTGCTAAGCCATGGGGATCTGCTCTTGCTAAGCCATATGAAAATTTGCTTGACTTTCATACAATTTGAATGTTAAAAGAATCGGCCAAATCTCTTCTAGTGTCGATCATTACCCACATATTACCGTGAAATTACTTGGCATGCAGCTGTAATTGCTCACACTGTGTTCAATGAACTGGCGAACCATAAAAAATCCTCCAACCAAATGAAATAATAAAAGCAAAGAAATAGATGGAGGCTAGAGGCGGGATAGATTGGATCCAACAGGGAAGTACGATACAACAATTGGGGCACTGCCATTTTTCTTGTGAGTAGAATCCTTCATCTTCTTTGCATTATCATCTTGCTTTTGCTGTTCTTCAGGGAACACATCATTTATAGCGGGTAGTTTACAAAGTGATAGAGTGAATAAGAGTTATAGTTGTTCAAGGTATATTATCTTCCCCATTTAAATATAAAGGGGGTTGTTGGCTTTTTTTTCTTTTTCGTGATCTAATTTTTTTCTTAGTGCGTAAGCTCTGATAAGTTGTATTTATGTTCTGATTAAAAAAATTGGGAAAGGCCCGAACCATTACATGTCTACTAAAAATATGAATGAGAGAGAAAAGTCATGGGACTTACAAGGTGTGAGAACCCAACACCTCAGAGCTAGCTACCAAAAAGAAACCAACAACTCTCAAATAGACGAAAAAAAAACCAAAGACAAACGAGACGATAAACAAACAAAACAAAATACATAGACCCACCCCCACCAAAGACATGAACCAGTGGCCTACCTGGTAGGGGGCTTCTCAAACTTCATGTCTTGACTCAAATCCTTCACCTTATAGGAGAAAGAAAGTCGTTTGTTGGATCCCTTGCCAAACGATATCATAGGCAACTCTAGAGTCGCCATCACCCTGGAAACCAATGCCTCCAACCCTGTAGCAGGGGAAGAGTCCAAATGCCTCTTCTTCTAAACCTTCTTCTTCTCAATCTCCTCTAGGATACCCTGTAGGGTTTTCGAATTCCTTTTAAACATTACTCTGCACAATCACATCCTCAATTATATGGTAAATATTAGTTAGTAGTTTAATGTGGTTGGATGGTCAATTAATTATTTCAAGTGGAAATGAAATGGTCTTATAAAATTGAAGTTGTGTCCTATACACTCAATACAATATATGTATTATTATTTACAAATTATAATATAAGTATGAAATTCTTATACAATTCTTGAGCTTGAGTTGTTTCTGTAATGTATTTAACCCAACATAAAATTGTTAATAAAATGGATATAACTAGTTTGATGACCAATTTAGAGGTTTTCTACAAGATAATATGCTTTTAGTGGAAAGGATTGAGAAATTGAATAGGAATCTAGTGCATATTGGAGCTGAAAGTGTATGTATTCTTTGTTTAAACTTTCTATGGCTTGTCAATTGGTGAGCATGCTTTTGTGGTTGGTAGCGAAATTTTTAGTGGCTAATATTCACCAATTGGATATTTTTTGAAAATTGGGAATCAAAATTTGGCTAATAAGTTGAACTTTTAAAGTGACTCAAATCACCACATTTTTACAAATTTTTATTTTTGTGTCTTTTAAATCGCCATAATTTATTTTATTAGTTTTTTTAACTCAAAGATTTGCCATAATATTCGATACATGATTGGATCAAATTCGCCAACATTTAATAATTTATCGTAGAAATCTAAATTAATTCGCTAATAATATATCATAATTATTACTTATTAGTTACTTTAGGGTTATATCAACACTCTTTAGTTTTCATCATTGATTTAAAATATAATATAGTAACCTTCATTGCATTTCATGATTTAAATTGTACTTACAAGTTGTAATGCTTGTGAGAGTTGAAATTTCTTTTGAATTGTTGACCTCAATGAAAATCAATGGTATAAAAGCAATTTTTGGCCCCATGAGTGTTACAAATTGTTGGTACATTTTATCTCACAAAATACAAAGAGGACTATTAGATTACTTTAAATTAATGGTAGAAACTAAATAAAGTAGAGTCTACACCTTAAACTTATTGATGATTGCCAACTTCAGGCCTCTACTTTTCTATAAAAAAATATTTTTTTAAATGCAAGGATTTGGAATAGTAATTAATGCATACTCTTATTATTTTCCAATATTCATCAATATTTTCTACCAAAAAATTTTAATATAAAAAAATTTGCCAAGAATTAATATTTTTCATTAAAAAAAGGAAAGGTTCGCCAATAAAAATTATTATTTAAAAAAAAAAAAATTAAATATTTGCCATGATTTTATATTTTTTTTGAGAGGGGGTTTCTTAAAGTTTTCACTAGTTGGTAGTTAATTCCATTTGTAGAAGAGAAGAATTTACTAGATTGGAGGTTTGAGCGGGTTGTATTATCTATCCAAAATTTTATTATACATTTGACCCTATTTATTAATTAATAAAAATTCAGAATAATGAACAAGGTGTTGTAAATATAAACCCAACTACTCTACCTAGAATTCTCTCCATATCATCACTAAATTTTGAAAAATAGATTTTGGGAAAGATTTGAAAAGGTATCACATCAACACCTGCAATGGTTTCATACAAATTGTGGGTAGTTTAAAATATATTGTAAAAAACTTTTGGGATTGTCGGTGGATGCTTTTTGATAGACCACCCAACAACAATCTTGATGTCCCATTTTATTTCATCAAAAAGTTGTATGTTGAGTTTGTTTTGGGCAAGTATTTCAACTACTTTGACATCAAGCCTTTCCAAGGGGTGGGTTTAGGTATACCTCAAGGTAGACCTGGAGTAGTTCGAGTATTACAGGGCCCTAGTGTAGTCATCGGTTAGGAGGGACCTCAAAGAGATCAATCTGGGCCAATCAGCAAAAGTAAACACAATGGAAACACAAGGATATGATGGAGGCAATGTAGAACTGAATGAACTATATCATGAAAACTATTTATAATCAACTGGTAGAAACCAGGTCATAGTAACTGACTCAATGGCCTGCTAAAATATGCTTTATTATAGAAGAGGTCACAACCGAGACCTCAATTATTAAAATCTATCTTCTATGTTCTATCTCTTTCTTGAACTACATTCTAATGCTCAATTACAATGATTATACCATCCAAAGGGTTCCGGTCAGCCCGAAAAGGATCAAATGCCAAAGAACAAGACCTAACGTGTAAAAACAACAAGGTCGACCTCCGCTAAAGAAATTCCTCCGGAAAATCCAAAGGATGAAATGCAGATCACAGGTAAAAGTCACCCACATGTCAAGGAACATCATAATCAACGCTCAGGGCTCCGCAAGATACAGAAGGGATCAAGTAGATCCCGATAGATTACAACATGGCAATCGAAACCCAAAATCTATCTTGGAAATCGGTAGTGATAACTTGCTGGAAAATGATCCAAATGTTCCATGGTTTGGGAATAAGGTAGATGATCAAGTCCTCCAGAAAATTCCAAATCCTCGAGATCCGGTGAGCCAAATCCAAGAAATATAGAAAGAAATGATGAAACTGCAAAACACAAAGCAAATAGAAAGGAAATATTTTTGGTTGATGCAAGATTTCCATGAACCGGGGATTCTCCTGCATCAGACATCTGGGGTTGTTGAAAAAAGTGAGTCTCTCACTTTGTTGGGGTCAGAGGGAAACCAAGGCAATCTACCTCTTCCTGAAAAATCTAGGATGAATCTTCAACTGGTCTGTCCTTCCGCTTCACAAGATACTCCTTATATTGATTGTTCTGGATACTACGCCTAATACTACTATCCAAAATGTCTTCAATCTCATCTCGTTCCTTCTGGGGCAACTGTTTCTTTAAGTTTGCAATACTGTGCTCACTAAATTTTGTTTCATGATACTAATGAAGATCTGCAATGTTAAATACAGGTGAAATACTCAGACTATCCGGTAACTCCACTTCATATGCATTTGGAGAACTAAAATTTCTCAAAATCTTGCAAGGTCCAAACTTTCTCATCTGCAACTTGTTATAAGTTCCAACCAAGAATGTTTCTTTTCTCAGATACACCATCACTTCATTGCCAACTTTAAATTCCTTATGTCTTCTCTTCTCATTGGCTTTCTCTTTATACTTGTTGTTCATGTCCTCCAAATGTTTCTTAACTTGAATATGTAAGTCCTTCATGTGATCTGCAAATTCTTCTGCTTCTGCGCTACTTCGATATTCACTTCTAATATCTCTTAATTCTGATATACCTCTAGGATGTGCTCTGGTAACAATCTCAAAAGGTAGATGATCAAGTCCTCCAGAAAATTCCAACTCCTCGAGATTCGGTGAGCCAAATCCGAGAAATACAGAAAGAAATACCGAAACTACAAAACAAAAAGCAAATAGAAAGGAAATATTTTTGGTTGATGCAAGATTGCCATGAACTGGGGATGCTCCTGCATCAGACATCTGGGGTTGTTGAAAAAAAGTGAGTCTCTCACTTTGCTGGGGTCAGAGGGAAACCAAGGCAATCTACCTTTTCTTGAGAAATCCAAGATGAATCTTCAACTGGTCTATCCTTCCACTTCACAAGATACTCCTTATATTGATTGTTCTGGGTACTACGCCCAATACTACTGTCAAAAATGTCTTCAATCTGATCTGGTTCCTTCTGGGGCAAGTGTTTCTTTAAGTCTACAATATTGTCCTCACTAAATTTTGTTTCATGATACTGGTGAAGATCTGCAATGTTAAATACAGGTGAAATACTCAGACTATCTGGTAACTCTACTTCGTATGCATTTCGAGAACTGAACTTTCTCAAAATCTTGCAAGGTCCAAACTTTCTCATCTGCAACTTATTATAAGTTTCAACTGGGAATCTTTCTTTTCTCAGATACACCATCACTTCATTGCCAACTTCAAATTCCTTGTCTCCTCTTCTCATTGGCTTTCTCCTTATACTTGTTGTTCATATCCTCCAAATATTTCTTAACTTCAATATATAAGTCCTTCATGTGATCTACAAATTTTTCTACTTCTGCACTTCTTCAATCTTCACTTCTAATATATCTTAATTCTGATATACCTCTAGGATGTGCTCTGGTAACAATCTCAAAAGGTGTCCTTTCGGTACTCCTGTTTACTGAATATCTCCTCCAAGAATCATTCAATTTCTCACTAAAATAAGCTATTGCTCTCCCTTCCTGACTTGAGACTGCTCCTATTGCTATTCCACTTGCATCACAATCCACTTGAAATACTATATTGAAATCCGGTAAAGCTAACACAGGCTTCTCAGTCACTTTCTGCTTCAATAGTTCAAAACTTTTGTTTTCTCTGGTGTTGCACTTGAACTCCTTCCTATCTCCCCTCATTGTCCTGAAGTCATAGGGTTACGAACTGAACTGAAATTTCTGATGAACTTTCGGTAGAAACTAGCCAATCCATGAAATGATGTTACCTTTCAATGCTTTCCGGTGTAGGCCATTCAACAATCGATTTTACTTTCTCAGGGTCCATCTTCAAACCATCCTTAGATATCAGAAATCCTAAATAGACTAACTCATCTTTCATGAAAGTACGCTTCTTAAGATTTATCAACAACTTTTCTTCTCTCAAGCTCTGCAAAACTTGTCTTAAATGCAACAAATGCTCCTCCTTTGTCTTACTGAAAATTAGAATGTCATCCAAATATACAATAACAAACTTAGCCAATAATTTCTTCAATACCTCATTCATCAGCCTCATGAAAGTACTTGGTGCATTAGTTAACCCAAAAGGCATCACCAACCATTCATATAGCCTTTCATTTGTCTTGAATTCTATCTTCCACTCATCTCCTTCTTTGATCTTGATCTGATGATATCCACTCTTGAAGTCTATCTGTGTAAAGTATTTGGCTCCACTCAAACAGTTCCATTATGTCATCCATCCTAGGTAAAGGAAACCAGTATTTCACTGTGATCTTGTTTATTGCTCTAGAATTGGTACACATTCTCCATTCTCCATTCTTCTTAGGTGCTAATATTGTTGGTACTACACAAGGACTTGAACTTTCTCTAATCAAACCTTTCTTCAACAGCTCCTGCACTTGTCTATTCAACTCTTCATTCTCTTCTGGTGTCATTCGGCATGCAGATTTGTTAGGCAAACTAGCTCCAGGAACCAGGTCCATGAAATGACTGATACTTCTCGTAGGTGGTAATCCATCAGGCACATTATCTAAAATAATGTCTTCATATTCTATCAACAAATATTTTATCTCATCTAGTTCTTCTTCTTAATGCTTTGGATTCTCATTCTTCGTAGGAACTAAGGAAAAACACACATTCTCATGTCTCATTCCATCCAGGAATTTCTTTCCATCCACCAAATAGATTCTAGCATTTGTACAAACTTCACTCTTCAAAGGTTCCTCCAAGGACAACAAGGTTTGCTTCATCCCATTGGCCACAATAGTGTATGTATTCTTCCTCCCATCATGTATTGCATGTCTATCAAAATGCCAAGGTTTACCCAACAAAAGGTGACAAATATCCATAGGCATAATATAACACGAGACTTCATCATGATAATTCCGAATTTTCAATTTCACCAAATATTTCTCACTTACTAACAACTTATGATCATCCTGAATCCATGCTATCTAAGGCTTAGGGTGTTTCACTCTTTCCAAATTCAACTTATTCACCATCTCTTCTGAAAAAATATTATTTGAACTACCACTATCAATGACAACTTTACATCACTTACCGGATACCTTACATCTAGTCTTGAACAAATTATTCCTCTGCAAGGGCTCTTCATCTCTCTTGGTATGACACAAAGCTCTCCTCATCATCAACAATTCTCCATAGTTTGGTTTATTAGCTGATCCGGTGGGGCTTTCTTCCTCCACTGTTGTTCTTCTAGTATTCTCTATCTTCTTACACTCGAAAGTACAATGTATTTCTCCTCCATACTTATAGAAAGTTCCTTTAAGCACTCTCTTGTCTTGTATTCTGTCATCTTTTCCAAAATTCTCATTCTGGTAGCATCTGGTTCTCTCCTCCAATAGAAATTCCTATCATCTTTCCGCTCCTAGAAGCAAATAGATATTTCTTAAGCTTGCACTCCAAAAGGAAAGAACCACCCACAAAGCATACGAGATGATATGGAAATTAATAATGTACCTCCCTCTTTGTTGCTTATGATACTATTTCATGATGCCATGACCACCCCCACCATTTCGAGAAATGATATGATCAAATCTTGCCTTATTTTCCATGATATCTTTCATAATTTAAAATGTCATGTGCCACTCGAGGGAGCTCCCCCTCTCCATACCAAATCTTTAATTGCTCACTCCATACTGCCTCATTAGCAACCCAATCGGTACTCTTGTTGGACTCTCTATAATCATGAGAAATGTAACACTGGTCGAATCCCTCAAGCATCTCCCTAGCCATGTCAATGATATTTTTAATCATCCACAAAGGTTATTGCTTACCAATGAGGCAATTGATATTATTTTTAGAATCCCCCTCCAGCCATAAGAATTTGACTCTGAGATGATGCACTAATTTAATAGCTTGGAGGGTGCCCATAGCTTCAGCCAAGTGATTTGTTTGGTTCCCCAAGGGGAAGGCCACCACCCCCATACAAAAGACAACACAATTTTAGATAACTCCACCACAACCAGCTGGCCCCGGGTTCCCTTTAGCAGCCCCATTGAAGTTATCCTTAATCCAATCATTGGGTGGAAAAAACTAGTAGCACATCCTTCTTTTGAGTTGATTGGTATTATTGTCCATGTGGGTTGGGATGTTCTAGTTCCTTAAAATATCCTACTCTTCCTTACTACTGCAATAATGAGATCCAATAGCCATCACATTTTCAACAAAATTATGCTTTATCTTAGCCCAAACCACTTCGGAGGGGTTAATGGCATTACTGAAAATTTTTGTTATTTATTCCTTTCTTTCCAGATACCCCATAAGATATGGGGCAAGGGAAAATTCCATAAATTCCTTATGGTCATATTTTTTGTTTTGTAAGACCAGCTCCTGAAACAATCTTGAATCTCCTCAAGGAACACCCAATTTAAACCCCAATGCTAGAAAAACATTGGCTAGAGAGGTTGGACACAAGGACATTGAATACAAATATTGTTTGTAGATTCCTCATCATTGAGGCATAAATAACATCTGTTGGGGATGTAGAACCCCCTCTTTCTTAGGTTATCTGTGGTTAGAATTTTATTTTGAAAAAAAATCCATAAAAAAAATATTAATATTAGGAGTCAAACTTGAACACTAGGCCTTGGCCCAACAGGGACTAGAGTCTTGAGACTAAGCTAGCATAAGGAAAACAAACACGATAGAATAAATCCCTAGAGGGGTACCGTCCCACACTAGGTGGTCCTCCCTTCTTGGATTAATGATAGCTTGGTTGAGCATTATGTTAACCTTCTTTAATTTAGGATCAATAGAGCTAACGTCCAACCACTTCTGATCTCTCCAGTAGTCTGCAAATTTGACACCAAAATTGTCCTTGTAGGCTTGGATGATCAAGTGAGAAACACAATGATCATTGAGAGGAGCTCCTCTAATCCAATCATCATCCCAAAAATCCACCTTTCTACCATTATCAATGGCCCACACTTTGCCCAAACTCACAATACCTTTTGCATGAGTAACACTATTCCATATAATAGAGCCACTCAGTATCTGATCAAAGGCAAGGAAATCTTCCATGGTAAGGTTCTCACGTAAGTATTTAGCCTTCCAAATTTCATTCCAATCACTAGTTCCCTGATAGATTCTCCATAATTGTTTGGCTAGGGGGGTTTTGTTTAAGGTTCTAATATCTCTCAAGCCAAGCCCCCCCACCTTTTTTGGTTTGTAGACTTTATCCCAGGCAATGAGGGCAACTCTCTTCTTCTCCTCAACCCTGAACCAGAGGAAAGCTTTTTGAATTTTCTCAATAGCATCTACAAATTTACCAAGTATTTTAAAGAGACTTAAAGCATAAAGTGGAAGACTTTGGAGAGAATATTCTAAAAGATAGATTTTACCTGCTTGGCTAAGAAGGGTCCCTTTCCACCCAGCCATCTTCCTGTTGAATCTTGTTGGTGTAAATAATTATTCAACGTGGATATTATTACACTTACTTAAGTTTACTTAGGAAATGCATTTCATAGTAGTTTGGGTATGAGACACTTGGGTGTTTGTACCACATTGGGATAGTGTGTGTAGGAGAATTTCCACCTTTTATGGTGTTGATCTTGTTGTTACACTCCACATTCAGTGGGTGATCCGCCTCATGTGGAATATTATATTGTTTCTCCTATCTACCCACACCTATTTCCTACCTACCCTTGTTTCTTATTGAGCCACATGTCATGTTTGTGTGCTCACATATCCATATAGCCTTGCCTATATAAGTAGACTCATATTCATTGTAGGTAACAATGAATGCTTAATGATCCAGTTGATCATATTTTTCATCTTGATAGAATACAATTTATTTCTATCATCTATTTTGTTCTCTCTTATTTGTGCTTTCCATTGCCTCTTGATCTTGGAAAAATCTCACATGGTATCAGAGCTGGTCCATGTCTCACATGGTATCAGAGCCATTAGAGTGTCATCGGTTTGCTAATTGAGAGAAATTTGATGCTATTTGAGGTTGTGTATTTTGGAGTTTTTTATTGCAGGTTATTATTGAAGCTTGATGAGTCAAATTTAAGGTTACCATTGGAATGAGGAGATCCAAGAAAGTTGGTTTTGCTTTTTATTTCATCCAAATCGGACTTCGGAGGCCAAATCTAAAGGCATTTGAAGTTTGACGCTGCGGCGGAAATTTTCCAGAAATTATAATTTTGTAGGCATTTTTCAAATAGCGATATCTCACTCATCTGGACTCGGTTTTTGGAGCAATTTTTTTTTTTTTGGGGGTAGAATTTCATGATCTGTACAGTGGTACAACAGTTTTCTGATTTTCGGATACAGGTTTTTTAGAAATCGTGAATTCCCGATTTTTACAACTTTGGAGGCTTCATTTGGGCTCATATGGACTCATTTTCAGGTGCCATTTTTTTTGAAAGTGCATATTTTTTCATCTACTTTCATAATCTGCCATCTGTTTGCAGTGATTTTAAGTAGAAATTGTACTTTCAGTATTTGGCCATTTTTGGTATATTTGGTACTTGTATTTTGTTTGGATCTCAGTTTAGATCACTAGCAGTAATTGTTGAAGTCTCTTAGATCTCATTTTGAGAAGTTGTAAATTGAAATCAGAATTCCACTTTGCCTTGTTTTGCAAGTGGCCCATTGTATACACACTAAGTATAAAGTGCCAAAATCACCATTTTGGGGGGATTTCTTGATTGAGTATATTGGGGGGGTGTCTTGTGTGATTGTGCCTCTCTCTATCTTGTGTTTTTTCATTTTGGTGCTATGGGTTCTCCTAAATTTCCACTTTTAACCCCTCATAATTATGCATCATGGAAAATTAAGGCATGGAGTAAACTAATGGAAAAAGGACTCATTCATTATGTAAATGAAACTATAACAGCACCACCTGATCCTAAGGTTGATCCTAATGCTCAAATTGAATGGCTTACTAAGAATGCTATGGCACTTGGAACTCTTAGAAAGTATGTATCAGATGACCTCATTTTTCACATTGATAAGTGTACAACAATTAAAGAGGCTTGGGATATTTTTAAGAAATTGTATGGTCAAGTTGATGAGATTAAGGGCTACAAGCTTGATAGTGAACTTACAACTTTGGATCCCAAGGATTTTGATACAATCCAAGATTTGTCACAAAAGCAACTGAGTTAAGAGCAAAGCTAAAGGATTGTGGAATTGACAAAAAGGATGCTCAATTAGTTTATAACTTGTTAGACAAGCTTCCTTCAGAGTATGCAACCTTTGTATCTAGCTTTCACACCCATAGGTTAGCTCAAGGTTCCTCATACACTTCTCCCTCATTTGATTCATTCACGGAGATGTTGATACTTGAGCAATCTAAGTTGACCACGATGGGGATTCTCAAATCTTCAAAGTCACAAGCTTTGGTGGCTAACAAAGGGAATCAAAGTAATCAAGGAAAAGGCAAGAATCAAAAGCAACCTAAGTCTAAACCACAACAAGATGGAGCACAATCTTCCTCTCCAGAACAAGGTGATTCACCATTCTCACCTAAGAGGAAATCATATAAGGACAATCTTTTTTGTGAATATTGCAAGAAGTCAGGACATGATGAACATCATTGTTATAAGAAGGATATTGATGAGTTGAAGAATCTTCTTGAGAAGAATAGAATCAACCTACCTTCTAGAATGTCTACATCAGCTTCTTCTTCCAAGGATAAAGGAAAGGATCACTCTTTTGCGACAGATAAAGGAAAGGGACAAGCTCTTTGTGCTACTACAAGTCATGATTCAGGGAGATGGCTTCTAGATTCAGGGGCTTCTCATCATATGGCATCCTCGTACTCTATGTTTTCTACATTTGAACCTTGCCACATGCCACAGATTTTGATGGGCAATCATACATACATGGATGTGATTGGGAAAGGATCTATTGCCATTGGGGATAACTCCTTCAATGATGTGTTGTGTGTACCCCACTTGACAAATAATCTTCTTTCCATCTATCAAATCACACATGGGGCAACTAAGAAAACTGTGGAGTTCACACCTAATTCAGTTATCATTAGAGACTTGGAGAGTGGAGCTATCATTGCGATTGGGGTGGTTGATCATGCATCTCGGTTGTACTCTTTTTTAGATTTTGGTCCTATTGATGAGGTTGATTCTTCCTATGTTGATGATTCAGATTTTGAGGAGAACTTTGGGTATTTGAACTTGGGGATTCTCACATGTGACCCAGTTCTTGAGCCTTGCATTTCATCTCCTTCTATTGATATCACACCACCTATTGCACCTGATGATGTAGCTAGTGTGACAGTTTTGCCTTCTTATGATTCAGTGTAGCAGGATATTTCATGTCTTCCAGCTTCAGTTGATTGGGATGCCTACTTGACAGAAATTGCAGGTTTGTTTGTGGACTCCTACATTGCAGATTTGGGAGACACCATTCATGACATTCATCTTCTCTTTGATGAAGATGATCCTTCTTTGATTATTGTGAGGGATCACTCTGACCCTCTTGTGCATTCTCTACATGATCAATCTTTAGAGGTTGACATGATTGTGGATACTTTTGTACAACACTTGGAGGAGGTCTCTTTATCTTTTGAGGAGACATATGAGTCTTTGGATATTGTTCTACATTCATCTCCACTAGATCTTGAAGTGCCTTTTTCAGCAGTGTGGCACAGTTTACCACCTTTGGAGGGGGTACCTTTCAGCATCGACATGGGGACGCTTGAGCAGTTTTCAGAGATTCCTTTCATCATGAGTTTTCTTCATACATCTTCCCTTCATGATTGGGGAGACTTCATGGATACACCTTTGGTTTTGTTTCTTCCTAAGAGGAGGAATGTTGTTCGAAGTTCATGAAGCAGTTTCTTCATACATCGAGCTTCTATTATTGGTGCAAATTCCACATTGAGGGGGGGCTTCCTAGCTTCTCTTCTTCTCTCATATGGGGGGGACTTTTTCCTCACATGGGGTTTTGTCCTTCACATTCTTCTATGAGAGTTCTCTTGTATGTTTTTCATCTCTCTTTTGGGGGAGGGTTTTTTCCCATTGGGTTTTTCTCTCTTTCCCCACTTTGTGAGAGATTTCCTTGCATTGGTTTTCATGCATTTGCATTTGTACATGGGTACCTAACATGGCCTCGTAGCCGAGACCCATCTTGAATTGCTTAGTTGCATTGTAGACTTAAGTGCATTCCGCTAAGTTGCACTTAAGGGGGGGTGTTGGTGTAAATAATTATTCATCTTGGATATTATTACACTTACTTAAGTTTACTTAGGAAATGCATTTCATAGTAGTTTGGGTATGAGACACTTGGGTGTTTGTGCCACATTGGGATAGTGTGTGTAGGAGAATTTCCACCTTTTATGGTGTTGATCTTGTTGTTACACTCCACATTCAGTGGGTGATCCACCTCATGTGGAATATTATATTGTTTCTCCTATCTACCCACACCTATTTCCTACCTACCCTTGTTTCTTATTGAGCCACATGTCATGTTTGTGTGCTCACATATCCATATAGCCTTGCCTATATAAGCAGGCTCATATTCATTGTATGTAACAATGAATGCTTAATGATCCAGTTGATCATATTTTTCATCTTGATAGAATACAGTTTATTTCTATCATCTATTTTGTTCTCTCTTATTTGTGCTTTCCATTGCCTCTTGATCTTGGCAAAATCTCACATGGTATCAGAGCTGGTCCATGTCTCACAAATCTATCAACAAGACTATTCCAAAAAATATCCGTAGGTATCATATCCAAAGGAAGACCCAAGTAAATAGAAGGGGGCTGGCCAATTTGGCATCCAAGGATTCGGGCCATCCTGTTCTGTTTGTCCTCTAGGGTGTTGAAGAAGAATAAAGAAATTTTCTCCCAATTAATCGCTTGAGCCGAAGTAGAACTATAAGTATTGATAAGGTTCTTCATAATATATGCTTCTTTGATCAATGAAGTACCCATTAAAATGGTATCATCAACAAATTGTTGGTGGAAATAGACTTTGAATCTAGAAGAGGGACAAACTCCCAGCAAAAGACCCTAAGAGACAATTTTTTTTAAATATCTACCCAGACATTCAACAAGTATAATGAAGAGAATAGGGGATATGGGATATGGGAGACAAATTTGCTTATATATCTACCCAGACATTCAACCATTCACAATGACAAAGAATGCAGGGGTTGAAATAAGTTTACCAACCAACTGAATAAACTTATCACAGAAACCAAAAGCTCTAAGAACCTTGTCCAAAAATCCCCAGTCCACACGATCATAGGCTTTAGACAAATCGAATTTCATCAAGAAGCCTTGTTTCTTCGATTCCACCAGCGAGTGATTTTTCATGAACAATGATGATAGAGTCAAGGATTTGTCTGCCAAGTACGAAGGCACTGTGTTGGGGTGAGATAATAGAAGGGAGAAATAGGGTTAGTGCAGGATCAAGGGGGGCCAAAAAGTGGCGATGTGAAAAAAATAGCATTCCTCACTCGCCTAAAAATGCGAAAATCTGTGTTGACTTTTTGCTTGGCCTGGGTGTCAGTACACCTTGGCCTAGTAATTACCTATGCAAATCGGATATCGGATAAAATCAAATATCGGATAAAATTGGATATCCAATTTTTATTTGTAATTTTAATTTAAAAAATATATTATATGTTACGTATTATATAATACAATATTATATTATATTATATTATATAATATAATATTATATTATATATTATATAATATAATATTATATTATATATTATATAATATTATATTATATATTATATTATATATTATAATATAATATTATATTATATTATATTATATTATATATAATATTATATTATATTATATATAATATTATATTATATTATATAATATAATATAATATTATATATAATATAGTATTATATTATATTATAATATATATAATATAATACAATACGTATTATATAATATAATAATATATTATTATATTATATAATATATTATTATATTATATAATATATTATTATATTATATATGTTATTTAAAAATAATTTAAGTGTTGAAATCGGGTATCCGATAAAATCAGATATCCGAGTTTATCGGACATCCGATTTTTTGTGACTTTTATATTTCGACAGTGATAGTCCCGTGAGTCATTTTTAACTCACGGGTCGCACGAATTCGTCAAAATCCGATATCCGCTCCATCCGATATCTGGTGTTTTAACACAAAATTGCTAAAAAATAGATTTAGAGGTAAGAATTTTGTCGTTTTGAATCATTTTCATTCATTTTTTGTATTTTTTGTGAATGTTTATTTGATTTTTCATTGAAAATATGGTTTTTTTCATGAAAACTAGGTTTTTTTAAAATCAAATACATAATTGTTTAAATTTGTTAACTAAATTTAATTGTTTACATTCAATTAGGTTAAAAATGGGGGATAACAATAAAACACTGACCAACCACAACTGCAACAACCAAACCCTCATTTGCCAAACCCACCCTCAATTCAAGATTTGATTGCACAAAATTTGAATGAATTAAGGGGGATTGCAGAAGTATATCATAGGATCCCTCATCTAAACCCATTGTTTGATCCTCTCACGTCGATCGTAACATGACTGAGGAGCACGATGCCGCCCTTTTGTGGCGAGATTCTATGAAGGAAAAATATGCAGATGGCTTATCGAATAAGGATATCAAGGATCTTGAGATATCCAAAGCCGAAATCGCCTCATTGTTTGTCAATCCCTGTACTGGTCTGCCTATAGATCCCAAAAAAAAAAAACTTTCTATCAAATGGTGCACAAATGATGGGATTGTGAAAAACTTTTGGGATCGTTGGTGGATGGTTTTCGACAAACCACCCAACAACGATCTTGATATCCCCTTCTATTTCATAAAAAAATTGTATGCTGAGTTTGTTTTACACAAACATGTGAACTACTTTGACATCCAACCTTTCCAGGGTGTAGGTTTAGGTATGCCCCAAAATAGACCTAGGGCAGTCAGAGTAGTCCAGGGCCCATATGTCCCCCCTCCTCCTGTTGATCCCCCACCTGCAGTTCAACATCCTAATATCATTTGTGAGGCGGCTTCACGGACCATATCGGCTATTCACTCTTTGAGTAGCCTTTTGGTTTCTCAGGCTGTGTCAGTAGCTCAGCCTACTCTTGATGGTAGCGGTGCATCTGGTGCCGGTGACACATCATCTTCGGTTCCACACATATGCGTGCCCCATAGTTGTGTCATGTGTGGGCACGTATGCTTGGGTTCAGTTGGACAGCCTGTTGATCCTGGTGTGGACAGTGTAGATTACGAGGTGCATGAGATGCATGATGCACCAGAGGTTATTACACAGACTGGAGGATACCCTAGGGAGTCCTCACATGCTAGAGGTGAGGAGGCACCGTCATCATACATTGATGATGTATTGCTAAGATTTGTGTTTTCACAGTTCATGTTATATTTTAATTAAATATTTAAAAATTAGATAATATTAAGTACTATTTTTTATTTACATGGTCTATTTAACAGTTGATGACCAAGGATGAGTTGAGACAGATTCAGGAGGGCACCTTGTCGGCCATTTCATTTGGCCTCGATAGCTTGACGGTACATATATTATTGCACCTAGTCATTTGTATTTTATTGTACATACAGGCTCATCGTTTATATTTGTATTAATTAGATTATGTAGTAACTTGCATGTATATCTTATTTTACTTTTGTAGGGGACAAGCAGCATGAGTGCGGTGCAGTGTGATCTAGGATCAGGTAGTGCAATTGGAGACAAGGGAAAGGTAATTGAATGCAAATATGATTGAATGAATAGTTTAAATAACTTATAGTGATTATGCATGTCTAGACATAGATTGATAGTTTCATATACTTGTTGTGTATATATATAGAGAACTCTTGGCTTCACATCCTTGATGACTACACCCAATATACCTGAAGAAGAAGAAGAGATGCCTCAAGTAGATGTGTGTTTATTTTATTATTTGATTAGTAGATATAATTTGTTATTATCAGTGACAATTTTATGCTAACTTGTATCAATCTCATGTTTATGAACATATGTAGGTTGTGTATCAAAATATTCAAAACATACCTCCTCTACCAAAGACATACATCAAGAGTCCTACAAAGCTAAAGAGAAAACGTGGAGATGAGGTAAACATGAATAGTTCAATTAAATAGTTCATTTTTATGTTAACTTTTCGAATGTGAATTATATAATATAACTAATATTAATCGTGGTTTGTTTTTCTTGTGCATGATCCTTTAGAGCCGAGCAGTGCGGCGAAGAGGATTGATTTTGATGATCCATCAGCAGCTTAGGATGTTATAGATAGTTTTGGGATGCTTACATGTCTAGTTGGCATGTATATTTTGTATATGGACATACATTCACGTATTTAGACATACATTTTGTTTCAGTTGGCGTTTATGCCATATTTGTGTATGGACATACATTTGTAATCATTCAACATTTTTATATATACAGAAGTTGATATTCGATCATATAAATTATTGCTTATCTGTGTGTGGTGTTATCATGGAAATCTTTAATCTTCATTCCAATAATTAACAATGGTTAATAATGGCTATTTAATGAACAATACAATTCATTTCGTTTCATCGTAAGTGTTGCTTTTATAATGAACAATATAATTCATTTAATGAACAATACAATACAATTTATTTAATGAACAATAAAATTCATTTAATCAACAATACAATACAATTAATTCAATGAACAATACAATTCATTTAATGAACAATACCCTATGCATGCTCCTATTTTTCCCCCCCACTCGATCGAATTCTCGGGGTCATACCCTACCGGCGTCGTCCCTTGAGCGCCCTAAGTGCTCAAAATTGTCAATCTTTGACGGGCCCTAACTCGAAATCTATGGCACCTGTGAATGATCCGTTTGAACCTACAGGGCCATGAGAGGGGTCCCTACAAAATCCTATCTCGGTATTTCAAGTTGCCCTATGGTTTTATTAGGGCAGCAATTTTTTGGTTGCCGAAAAAATCGTCAGTCTCACTCAATGGAATGTTGTCGCATGGTCGATTTCTTGTTCAGCTCATTGCAATGACAAACCTTTAGCTTCGACATGTCCAGTTAGGCATTATTACCCTATGCATGCTCCTATTTTGCCCCCCCCACTCGATCGAACGCTCGGGGTCATACCCTATCGGCGTCGTCCCTTGAGCGCCCGAAGTGCTCAAAATTGTCAAACTTTGACAGGCCCTAACTCAGAATTCGTGGCACCTGCGAACAATCCGTTTGAACCTATGGGGCCATGAGAGAGGTCCCTACAAAATCCTATCTTAGTTTTTCAAGTTACCCTACGGTTTTATTAGGGCAGCAATTTTTCAGTTGGCAAAAAAATCGTCAGTCTCACTCAATGGAATGTTGTCGCGTGGCTGATTTCTCGTTCTGCTCGTCGCGATGACAAACCATCGGCTCCAACATGTCTAGTTAGGCATTATTACCCTACGCATGCTCCTATTTTTCCCCCCCACTTGATCAAACGCTCGGGGTCATACCCTACCGGCGTCGTCCCTTGAGCGCCATAAGTGCTCAAAATTGTTAAACTTTGACGGGCCCTAACTCAGAATCCATGGCACCTATGAATGATCCATTTGAACCTACGGGGCCACGAGAGAGGTCCCTACAAAATCCTATCTCAGTTTTTCAAGTTACCCTACGGTTTTATTAGGGCAGCAATTTTTCGGTTGGCAAAAAAATCGTCAGTCTCACTCAATAGAATGTTGTTGCGTGGCCGATTTATCGTTCTACTCATCGCGATGACGAACCATCAGCTCTGACATATCAAGTTAGGTATTATTACCCTATGCATGCTCCTGTTTTTCCCCCCCACTTGATCGAACGCTCGGGGTCATACCCTACCGACGTCGTCCCTTGAGCGCCCTAAGTGCTCAAAATTGTCAAACTTTGACAGGCCCTAACTTGAAATCTGTGGCACTTGCGAACGATCCATTGGAACCTATGGGGCCATGAGAGAGGTCCCTACAAAAGCCTATCTCGGTTTTTCAAGTTGCCCTACGGTTTTATTAGGGCAGCAATTTTTTGGTTGGCGAAAAAATCATCAGTCTCACTCAATGGAATGTTGTCGCGTGGCCGATTTCTCATTCTGCTCGTCGCGATGACGAACCGTCGGCTCCGACATGTCGAGTTAGGCATAATTACCCTACGCATGCTCCTGTTTTTCTCCCCCACTCGATCGAATGCTCGGGGTCATACCCTACGCATGTGACATCCATGAGAGAAAAGCTTCATTTTATCTCAGTATAGTTGTACCTATTTCATTATTAGAAAAAATAAATATACAAAGATCTGTTATTAGTATCCTCTATATTATGGATTTGAATTGATGTTCTCAATTAGTTATTATTTGTTCAGCTTTTCTTCATAAGGCACAACCATGTGGTGGTTATCATATCAGGACAACCATCCATGACCTTCAAAGTAATTGATATTTATTCCTACACCTCACACTCACAAGATTAATAATGGAATGACATTTATGATTCATCAAATGCTGACAAAGTCTAATCAAATTTCAACTTCAAGATGTATACAGCATATCATATTCAACTTCAAGATGCATACAACTTACCATATTCAAGCTCATGCCAACCACCACTTGGATATTGTTATATGTCGATTAAAGTACAATATATGTTATAAAACCATATAGTCTTACAAAAAAGCCATCATAGACCATCTATGTCGATTAAAGTATAATTCATTTGTAACAGGGGCACACTCACAATCTGAAGTTGCAAAGCCCTGTGGGAAGCATCAAATTAGAAATTTACTAATCTGACTCATACTACTGTCAAAAGAATCAAAGATGCTACTGCTAGAGAACACCATGCTCCATTGTGGATAGAATATTAGGTGCATCTAATGTCAGTGTCTGAAAATGAAACAATGTTATTCAATTGCCAAAATCTAACTGACTTTATTTTATAAACCATTAATGAATAAAAATAGACAAGGTTACTTTAGTGAAAGTTCAATGACCACCTTGACTAGTAGGTGTTGATGTTGAAGGCCCAACATTAACAAATGTCAAATGTCAAATGTTTGATTCAACAAACCACCTTGACCATCAATGTCAAATGTTTGATTCAATAGATCATCTGTCATGACAATTTGATCCACTGCAGATGTGTCCTGGCCACATGTATTTGAATCATCTTCATGATAATAAACACAACAAGACCCACAATTTAATCTCATTAATGCACAAAGGAATATGTACCATCACCAAGAGAGGGTCTTGTCAACGACGAATGATCTAGCATGAACCTGTATTTTTAAGAATTGTTAGTCTACACATAAAATGCATGGATGAACATAAAGGATTTATGATAATCACTTCAACTGAAATGCATGATAATAAATGAAAAGGTTGGATTATATACCATAAAAATACGTCCCTTCGAATTATATCAATAGAACCTACTATGTTGATGCAAAAATTGTAATGTGATACCGTTGTATATCATCATAAAAGACCTTCATGAGCATAAAGGTTATGCGATAATTATATTATAAAAAATTATCAAATAGTGTTATCTAATAACAAAAATTGTAAAGCTCATCAAATGCATGATAATAAGTTGTGTTGCAAAAATACGTCCCTTCCAATTATATCGAGTGTACTTACTATGTGCATGCAAAACTGTGTTGCCAAAAAAAAACGTTCATCAATAGACCTACATTTTGAACACATCCTTAATATATACGTAACAAACTTGAACATTAAGGTTTAATGATCATTGTTTGAAATGAAATGCATGATAAAAAAATAAGGCACCATTAAAGACCTACTACTCAAGTGTGCCTAAAGGGTCATCTCTTTGTTTAAGAGTATCCAGTATTGCTTCATGATCAGCAGTAGTCACTATGCATAGCTCTTTGGTCTTCGGTTTTGCTTGATGCTTCAACAACTTGACATTTGTAGCTATAATAAGGTGTGAATGCATTATAATGGTTTTGTGTCTCTCATAGTCTTCAAATGTAGGTATGCCATTCTTTCTAATCATGTATGTTCGCAACCAAGTTCCAACAACAACAACTAAACCTATAGGATATGTGAACCCATCATCATCTGTTGTAATCACTTGAGGAGCCTTCCTCAATTGATGTCTTAATAAGGAGGTTGTAATCACTCTTCGAGCGACTCTCTTATCTCTTTCTTTGGTATTCTTTCCAATAGAATTGAGAGCGTCAAATAGATTTTTTGCAATAATAGAATTTCTCTCTATCTTCTTGTTCATACGAATCTTCAATTTGTTTAGCAATGGTCTCATCTTTATCATCTTTAGCAATTGAACAAAGAGTTGGCATTGCTCTATCAATGTCTTATTGCTAAAATTTTGGTTGAAAAGTTGTGTAGCCCATAACCGAACAATTCTTGTTGACCTATTGCCTTCAAGATTCGCAATAATGTTCTCATTGATTTCAAATAACCATTTTGGGGTTCTTGAAGGTCTTGGATTTGGAATTTGTCTTTCATCCATGAGAGGGTCTTCATTTCTAAAGTAATTAGGTGTTACATATTGATGCTCTGCAAAAAGGATTAGAAAATCTGTTTGATGACAACACACACAAGAGCACAAGAAACAAACATTAGTGTTAGCAACAAAAGATTATCCTAAACAGGCATATCAAGAGAGATATTAAGCATGAAATAGAAAGCATATAAACATAGAATAAAATAGCTAATCAAGATGCTCATAGTTGCTCCTCCCTTGTTCCTCTCCTCTCCAAGTCCCAAATGAGTGTAGCTCTCTGCTTTTAGCACTAGCCATGGATGCCATATGGAGATTCAAGATAGTTGAATATGATGAGAAAATGCTATGCAAGTGTAGATAGTGATGCTATGAGAAAGCTCTATGCTAATGCCAGTATAACAACAATACTCTAATTCTTCCTTTTTTGCTTGAGGAGAAGGGTTCTATTTATAGAAGAAATGGGGAAATGAAGGGTTAAGATTGAATGGTTTAATCAAGGGCCAAGTTTGAAAGTTGGGGATCCATGTGCACAATTGGCACCAATAAAATGGTGACAAGTGTCAACATAGGATTGGGTTGAGAGAAGAGGTTGGAGGCATTAAAGGCTTGAGAAGACCTCATGGTTATCTAGAGGCTAAGGGTCAAGTCCAAATTAAGATTACCCACTGGATTAAGAGTTAATCCAAGGATAAACCTTTGTGCAAATGTTTAAGAGATAATCATGGTCAAAGCATTAATGGCCTGATGAGACCTTTGGGTTGGGTAGAGGTTGAGTCAAAACAAATGTTTTAACCATGTGGGAGGGTTTGAGGTAACCATTAATGGTTATTGGAGACTTTGGGGATTAAGTGGTTGAAGGTTGAAAGCCTTCAATGGTTATCAAAGACTTTGAGCCATTTAGTGGTTGAAGGTTGAAAGCCTTCAATGGTTATCAAAGACTTTGAGGGTTTGAGAAGTGACTTCCCTTTTGCTTAGGAATGTGACAAAGTTTAGAGAAGGGGTTAGGTTATTTAGAAGTGATTAGAAAATTCTAGAAGGGGTTTAGGCATGCAAGTGGATTTTGTAGGAAAATGCAAGTGGGAGAAATTTTGGTATTTTCAATTAAAATAAAATCATTTATTTCAATTAAATGGTGTAATTTGCATTTGGATAAATATTCAAATAAATATTAATTTATTTAAATGAGAAAAATGAAGATAAAGCATTAAAATGCTTGAAGACTTTGAGGGAAACCATTAAAGGCTTGAAGACTTTAAGGAAAACCATTAAAGTCTTAAGAAGACTATAGAAGGAAGCCATCAAGTTTGAAGACTTTAAAGCCATCAAGTTTGAATACTTTAAGGGAAACCATTAAAGGTTTCAAGTGGGTGAGGATAAATAGGATTTTAAATAAATAATTTATTTAAAATAGTTGTGCAACTTGCTTTTGTAGAAAAATACAAGTGGGTGGAGGATAAAGGTGATTTAAATAAATTATTTATTTAAAATAATTGTGCAACTTGCTTTTGTAGGAAAATGCAAGTGGGTGGAGGATAAAGGTGATTTAAATAAATTATTTATTTAAAATAATTGTGCAACTTGCATTTGTAGGAAAATACAAGTGGGTAGAGGATAAAGGTGATTTAAATAAATGTTAATTTATTTAAATGTGAGAGGTGGGATTTTGGGGGATTTAAATAAATATTAATTTATTTAAATGTGAGAGAAGATTTAATTAAACAAATATGATTTATTTATTTAATTAATGGTCTGAATTTGGTTAAGTGAATTAAATCAAATAAATTGAATAATTTATTTAATTAATAGGAGAAGAGGGTTAAGATGAATTAATTAAATATTAATTTAATTAATTATTAATTGATGGTTAAATAATTAAATAAATACTAAGTATTCATTTAATTAAGTGGACAGATTTATGTGACTACATTTGCCCCTCTTTGAGACGGTGCGGTTTATCGCGTCGTTTCAAAGAAAGAAAAATAGGTGTGAAGAAATGCCCCATAAAATGTAAATTTAATGGGTGGTATGCCCCCTCAAGAGATGGGCCGAATTTTTTTTTTGAAAAATCGAGCGATCTCTCGAAAAAGAATGAAAAGTGGAGGGGAGGTAGAATAGAAGAAATTAGAACTAATGATGAAAGAATGGGAGAAAATGGAGTGAATATGAAGAAACAACAAGCCAGCGGGTACCCTGAGGTCATGCAAGAGATACATAGCAGATGTAGTGTGGGGTTTGGATTGATGCTATACAATTGATCAAAATTGGTTAGACAATCTGGTGCAATCGGTTTAATTGCCCCGGTCAAGTCAAAGAGTGACAGTTGATGTCAGTTGGTCGCTTGGACATGATAAAGTCTGAGTAAGTGAATCAAAGTGACCTGATGTGACTTAGACAATTGATATAATTGCCCGATGAAGTCAAGGTATATGAAGCAAAATACTCGTTGAGATGTAGACAATTGATGTAATTGTCCGTTGGATTGTGTTTGATTGGTTGATCAATTGATAGTGTGTGCGTGTGATGGATGGTTGTGGGGAATCATGGCAACCCCGTTGAGACTAGGTCATTATGATAAATGCCTGATGTAGTCTAGGATTACCATAATCGATTACCTGTTGAGACCTGAAGATACTTGATCAGAGTATCTGTTGATAGTCTAGGTGTGTGGGAGTCGATGTATCTATGCAGATAGAGTAACTTTCTTGACTTATTGGATGACTTAGGATAGGAAACACAATCCCTCCTATTTAGAGATGGATGGTGATGAACGTGGCTTGATTAGGTTGATTGGGACACGATGTAGGGTATGTGATGGTGATTATCGAGATGGGGAGGGTGGGGAGGGGTTCAATGTTAAATAGAAGAAATGGAGGACCTATTACATTCCTATGGAAGAAGAGGAAAATAGAGTATGCATTATTATGACTATGTATGCATGATATGCAGCTATTTATGAATGTATGGATGGATGGAATGCAATATATACAAATGAGATGGAATGATGATCCATGGTGCTTTATTTTTCATCATTGAGCTTTAAAATGTTGTAAGAAAATACAAGCAACTTGACATAAAGATTCAAGATGACCAGAGTATTTCTTACATGGATTTTGATATAGCAAGTTAATACAAGCAACTTGATATAATGGATCAAGTTGACCTGAGTATTGCTTGCGGAATAGATAAGGATTATCTCCTTTCATGCATGACTTGGAACGTCCTCCTTGATCTTAGACTGATCATATCCTAAGACAAGTGCATACCGTACTAAGAGATAAAAACCTTTATCCAATTTGGATGATGTAGGAAGGAACCAAAGGAAGAGCATTGTACCTGCAAACAAACAATATATACATAAAGAATAAAGAATAGGGATCCTTGGTAATAGTTCATGCTCATATGGTCGAGGTATACGCTGTAGTCAGCAAGCCGTAGTGATCTATGACTGTATTTTTGCCTATGATCACATAGCTTAGTGAACTTCCCACGTAGACACCATTAGTACATGCCCCAGAACTTCATCGGAAATAATGCGCAAACGATACAAAACAATGCTAAAAGATCCTGATACAGATAAATGAATGATTGTACTCACAAATCAACCAAGTATTTGATAGCTTAACATAATTTTCTTGTCAAAGAAAAGGTCACTTTTGTCTTTGTTTTGGTAAGGAAGGATGCATCCTTGTTGAAGACAGTTTGATTGTTGATGTTGATTGTGTGGTCAATTGATAAGTGGTTATTTTGTGGAGTATATCATAATGTTTGTTTGGGATCTGCTCAGATGGGTATGTACAATGTATTGCCGTGTTTTTTTTGTTTGATTTTCGATGGTTTTGATGTTTTTTGGATTTTGTATTGTTTTTGAATTTTTTGGTTTTTTGAAATGTTTTGAATGTTTTTTGGATTTTGTGAGATAGTTTTAAATGAAGAACTTTAATGAATCATAATACAATGTAGAATCCACTTCCATCAATAGGTTAAGGGCATTGCCCCCAGTTTTAGACATGACTATGAAAAAGCGGGATGCAAGATGTATGGAGTACTATCATAATTGCAGAGGAATAACAAGCCATGTTTTTTGGATGGATGGATGTATGTATGAAGTAGATGTGATCGCAACAAGTCTGAAAGACAATGGAGCCATAGCCTTTACGAGTGGCGCCTGTTTGCCAGGTTTTCACCACCGTACTTACCCAAGGTGCCACCGGAGTGGTTGTTCACCGTTTGGATGCATGATTTTTCTTTACTTTTTTTTGAATGTTTTTGTATTTTCTTCAGGACATTTTTCTGAATGTTTTTGGTATTTTCTGGTATGTAGGGGAGCCTGATGCTCTATACAGCTTAGGTATAAAACCGTTTGAGGTGCATGCTATTGATTGGATCTGCAAGCGGTTCTCCTTCTGATATAGCCAACTGATATGCCCCGGACCCGAATACAGCAGTGACAACATATGGGCCCAGCCAGTTTGATTCAAACTTGCCCTGATGTTCTTGGTTTGGTTGGTTGTGAGGATTCTCTCGTAGAACAAGATCACCTACCTCAAATGTACGAGGTCTAACTCGGTGATTGTAGCTTCTGCTCATGCGCTGCTGATAGGCTTTGAGATGGTTGTATGCAGCTTGTCGCTTCTCATCAAGTAACTCTAAGTCTTGAAGACGTGAGACTCTGTAAGCTTCATCATCAATGAGATTGTGCAAGGAAACCCGTAGTGACGGTATCTCGACCTCAATAGGCAAGATAGCTTCTGCACCATAGACTAATGAATAAGGAGTTGCACCTGTAGGGGTTCGAATGCTAGTTCGATATGCCCATAGCACTGGATTTAGTTGAACGTGCCAATCACGGCTGGCATCATTGACTGTCTTTTTGAGGATTCTTAATATGTTTTTATTGGATGCTTCGGCCTGACCATTGCCTTGTGGGTAATAGGGAGTGGAAAAGTGGTGTTGGATATGAAATTTCTCACAAAGTTCATGGACATCCTGATTTTTTAAAGGAAGACCGTTATCTGTGATGATGGACATGGGTACACCATACCGGCAGATGATGTAGTTGAGGATGAATGAGGCGATCTGCTTGCCGGTGACTTGGGTAAGTGGAACAGCTTCGATCCACTTTGTGAAATATTCGGTGGCGGTAATAATGAATTTATGGCCATTGGATGAAGATGGATGAATCTTACCCACAAGGTCAAGGCCCCATTGACAAAAAGGCCATGGTGTTGTGATTGGTTGCAGTTCCTGAGCTGGTGCATGTATCAGGTCGCCATGAACTTGACATTTCTTGCATTTTCTGACAAAGTAGTAGGAATCCTTTTCCATAGATGGCCAATAATATCCAGCTCACAGGAGTTTCTTGGCGAGTGATGGACCACTTGAATGAGTCCCGCAAATTCCTTCATGTACCTCTTCCAAAGCCTTTGTTATCTCACCTTGTTCCAGACATCGAAGGAGAGTACCATCAAGACCGCGTCGGTATAGGGTTTCGGCAATAATGGTATATCGAGCAGTTTGGCGAATGAAGGTTTTACGTTGGTTATTTGATTGGTTGGGAGGAAGGGTGTGATCGCGGAGATAGGTGTAGAACTCACTGTACCATGGGGATTCAGAACCGACAAGGTGACATATCATCTCGGATTCAGGGATATCATAAGCGGGGATCCAAAGTTGTTCTACCAAGAACTCGTAGCGTGTTGAATTCTGTGGAAGATCTAGTAGAGATGCGATGGTAGCCATGGCGTCAGCAGCTCGATTCTGATCTCTTGGTATCTGCTCAAAAGTGATAGTAGTAAATGATGTCTTTAGAGTGTCCACCATTTTCTTATATGGCATGAGTTTATCATCTTTGGTCTGATATTCATCTGTTGCTTGTCGAATGACTAGTTGGGAATCGCCATATACTTGTAGTTCTTGTAATTTCCATTGTACGGCTAACCTGAGTCCTGTGATCAAGGCCTCATACTCTGCTATGTTGTTTGTGCATGGAAATGTGAGCCTGTAAGACTTCGGGATGCTATCACCCTGAGGTGTGATAAACAGAATGCCTGCCCCTGAGCCATGCCTAGTGTATGAACCATCAAAGTAGAGTTTCCATGGTTGTGTTGTTGTGATCATGAATATCTATTCATCTAGAAAATTGGAAATAAGAGGATGATCGCCTATGAGAGGTGCATCGGCCAACTGATCTGCAATAACTTGACCTTTGATAGCTTTACGGTCCACATACTCGATGTCAAATTCACTTAGAATCATCACCCATTTGGCCAAGCGGCCTGTCAATGCTGCTTTGCTGAGTAAATACTTGAGTGGATCAATCTTTGCAATGAGTTGTACTTTGTGTGTTAACAGATAGTGCCTCAGTTTAGTGGCTGCTAAGATTACTGCTAGGCAAGCTCGCTCAATAGGTGTGTAATTGAGTTCATAGCCAACTAGTGTGCGAGAGATGTAGTAAACAGCACACTCTTTTCCTTCTCCATTATGTTGTGCCAGTAGTACACCCAATGCTGTACTTGTCGCTGAGATATAGAGTAACAACGGTCTACTTGGATCTGGTGGCATCAGCAATGGTGGATTCATGAGATAGTCTTTAAGCGTCTGAAATGCTTGTTGGCATCGGGTGTCCCACTGAAAGCGGATGTTCTTGTGTAGCAGGTGTGTAAATGGGTGACACTTATCAGCCAGTTGTGTAATGAATCTTCGGATGGATTGAAGTCGTCCTTGTAGTGTCCTTAGCTGACTGATATTCTTTGGAGGTGGCATGTCCATGATTGCTTTTACCTTTGTTGGGTCGACCTCAATACCTTTGCTTGAGACAATGTATCCTAGAAGCTTCCCGGAGGTTACTCCAAAGACACATTTCTTTGGGTTGAGTCGAACATGGTATTGTTCCAGTCTATCAAAGATTTTATCTAAGATGTGGAGATGTCCTTTTCTGGTGAGTGATTTTGCTAGTAAGTCATCCACATAATCTTCCATCATGGTATGCATCATGTCATGGAAGATGGTGGTCATTGCTCTTTGATAGGTGGCTCCTGCATTCTTTAGACCGAAGGGCATTACATTCCAGCAATATGTGCCCCATGGACATGTGAAGGCCATCTTATGTTGGTCCTTTGGTGCGATCTTTATTTGATTGTATCCTGAAAAGCCATCCATGAGTGAAAGCATGGCATGTCCTGCTGTCAGATCCACTATGATGTCGATATTTGGTAGGGGGAAGTCATCCTTAGGACATGCCTTATTCAGATCTCTAAAGTCAGTACAAATGTGGATGCCCCCTTTTGGTTTGCCGACAGACACAATGTTGGAGATCCATTCTACATAATCAATTGGCCTAATGAAGCCAACATCTAGGAGTTTCTTGAGTTCTGTTTTGACTAGCACTGCAATCTGAGGATGCATCTTACGAAGCTTCTTCTTGACAGGTTTGGCTCCTTCTGCTACTGTGAGGTGATGCATGACTAAATCAGGATCAAGCCCAGGCATGTCTGCATATGACCATGCGAAGTTGATCTGACGCTTCTGGAAGAACTCTATAAATTTAGGCTGTTCCTCTGGAGTGAGAAGAGATGCCAGATGTATGATATGAGGATTTTCAGGAGTCCCCACATTGTACTCTTTGGTTTCCTTGATGAGAATTGTTGATCGTTCCTGTTGTGTATTATCAGGGAGAATGTCAAACCCTTCATCCTCAGGCGCCTCAGAGAGGTTTTCACCATTGGATACGCTCTTTCTTTTTACTTTTGTCAGATCAAACAGTTCCACAGTGTGGTTTTCACTGGAAGATCCATGTTTTATTGTTATATTTTTGCAGCTGAAAGGTTTGGCATCTGCCCCGAAGTATGCTGCACTATTAAGTTCGATGGCGAATCCAACTTTGTGATCCCCGCTTGGTAGGTTATCCCTTATTTCCAAAAAGTCAATGATAGCCTCATCGTTTTGGAAGAAGTCAAGACATGGGGGATTTGGTTGGTTCCATTCGATGAGTTCAGGGTAGATATTGGGCATTACTTCATCGATTAGGTTAAGTGCGGTGGACGTATCAGTGAGGGTTAAGACGTTATGGTGAAGGTCGTTGATGGTACTTTCCCTATCAGAATCAGGCGTAGGATGAGACGTAGGGTCTGTGGAAGATGTTTCCAGTTCAGGAACCCAAGTGGTCTTTATCTATGCTTCTCCGTAAACAGGGATATCTTTGCGTGGTGGAGGTGGTGATGTGTCTTCCTCATCTGAAGTGTTAAGCTGTACCGAATCAAATTCCCATTCATGTGAGTCGGTCTCTGAATCACTTTCCAGCATCCGATTACTATACCATACTGGGATGTCCTTTGAGTTAAACACTGCAGGTGTGATCGGTTTATGTACCTTTGTAGTGATCGGTGCTATAGGAAGGTCAATGGGGATTAAAGGATCTGGTACGGGGAGTGTTGGTAATGTTGACTCAGTGGCTTCTGCTGGGACTGCTGGTGTTATAGATGCTACTGCGGGCGCTGATACAGTTACTGCTGCTAATGGTGCGACTGATGAGATGACGAGTTCGTTTGATGGGATGAGTGGCATTGGTGATAGTTGTGTTGGGGTTTTGAGCCTCAGTGGGGCTGTTGGGATGGTGCTTGAGGGTGCTTTGATTATGAAAGGTGCCCGCTTTGCAGTAGGTGGACAAAATGGTTTGCTGGGTTTTCCTTTGAACTTGAGTTTAGGAAAGATCTCTTTTTCAAAGCCGAGGCTTGTATTACCTTTGGGCTTGAATTCCGGCAGCAGGGGTTCATGTCGTCCTTGTTTGCAATATCCCAAAGCACTTTGACCATCATACCCCATTCTTTGCATAATGAGGAGACCTTTGCCATACTGTTCTATAGGAAGTGTAACTCGTGGTTTATTAGTGGTGATGGGATCTTTATAGATCCATTCTGCCAGGTCCTCATCTTGTGTTTCTTCCTCTTGACTCTTTCCAAGAACGAAAGGTGTCAAAGCACATGCTGGTATGTTTAGTGGTTGCTGGAGTACCTGCTGTGGTTTACCATGAGTTCTAGGAGAAGTGGGCATTTGTCCCACACAAAAGAGTTGACTCAAGTTGTATTCCCCAGGACCTTCCTCTGCTATCTTCATCTTAAGCTTTTCTTGCTTGGGTATGGTGGTGTTTGAACTGGCAAGAGAGGCAGGACTTATATATGATGTGGAGGAAATGGCTTCTCTATTATTAGGAACGGTAATCTCTGGCTGATGGCTGATATTATGGCAGTACGCAAAGGGATTTGCATCACCCAGGATTGTGATCTCTACACCGTTATGTGGGAACTTGATACATTGATGGTAGGTAGATGGAATGGCTTGCATGACATGTATCCAAGGTCTTCCTAACAATAGATTGTATGGCAGAGGAAGGTCCAAAACCTGACAAATGATGTGCTTTACCACGGGGCCCACTCAGATTGGTAGTGTAAAGCGGAAAATCGCGATCGAACCCTAGTTGTTCTCCCCTCTTCCAACTCCGAGGAGAGAGAAGGGAGGTTCGCTAGGATTCGATGGTTTTCACTTAGGGGAGAGACTTTACATTCAAAAGAGGGGTTGAAACTCATAAGATCCAATCCCACATAATGCGAGATTGGATGCTAAGTGTGTTTCAAGGGTTAAGACAGCAAAGCTACCCTCTTTTGTAAAGAATGTTGATAGAAAGATTAAGCTAAGCATGCATAGAAAGTGACAAAGATTCGTTTATAAACTGAGATAGGGATATAGGATGAAGCTGCGGACCTGGAATTAGTAGTAAAATGTCGATACGGCGCTGTCGTGCAAATTTGAGCAAAAGTTGTCGGGACAATGGCGCCCGGCGCCACGGTCCTCCGAAAAATCCGCGAAACGAAGGGGGATCTGTTCGTCTCTGCACAAGGATTCCAGATCTTCAATTTCAGCCGCGTACCTGCAACCTACACACAGAAAAGCGAAGACGATTGGGGGGTTAGGGATTAGGGGTTTGCCTTTAGGTCAAACCCCGGTTTTGGAATTAACCAAGAAATGAGCAAGAGCTGTAAATGTAAATGACTGTAAAACAAGTACTAATACCTTGTTCTAAGGATGTTTGTATCCTTATGTGCGAAGGTATAGATGTTGTATGTTGTATGTTGTAGCATGTAGTATGTGATCTCCTCTTCAATGGTTGAATCCTTGTCTTGAATGCAACACTTAGCCTTGAATGGAGACTTGAAATGATCAATTGCTTGAAGGAATGCTTGAATGCTTGAATGCTCGAGTATAATTTCCACGCTTTTTCCCATCATGTCGAATGAAAGAGGAAAATGTAGTTTATATACTTGTCATTTAGGGCTGATAGACTGATTTTCCCGACCTTAGGCCGACCAGGAAAGTTAATTTCCAAATTGCAAACAAAAAGACCCGAGACCCCTTAGGAGACCGGGCCCAAAATAGGACCCAGGGACCAGGGCGCTGGGCGCCATGGTCCTGGGGACCAAGGCGCTGGGCGCCCTGGTCCTGAAGGACCAGGGCGCTGGGCGCTCTGGTCCCACCTCCCGGGACAGCAGGGTGCAAGGAGGTTCAAGCCAGGGTGCTTGAAAAATGCAGTTTTCAGTGTCGTGAGCAAGTTTTGGGGTCTCCATTCAGGTTGCGTGTTGCGTCGCCATCGTAAAGACCGAAATGCAGTCGAAATTGCAAGTGTCGCAATTTTAGGACGCTACATTTAGCCCCCACTTTAGCGGGAGTATGTATGCTCATACTTCTGGTAAAGTACAAGGAAACAATATTGAAAGACTTTCACCACGTCAAGGAGGCAAGATACACCAAGCCCCCAGTGGACTAAGGATCTTACGACTTCGATTGACAAAGTAAAAGGGAAGATCACGAGGGAGAACCATGACTGTCAGTAGTAAGGTTCCCTCACTATGAGTCATGCAAGAAAGATATCAAAAATTCTCAAGGCAAGGTTAAATTTGCCAAGAAATTCTCAAGTATCTTGAAAAGATATGAACGGGATGTATGCCCCCCTACGTTAAAGCGATCGCACACGCCTCACCGGGGGTGATTGCTTTAAGGTAGTGATACATATAAGAAATGAGAAAGGAGCACGTTATCGCAAGGATTTAGCCCCCAAGTGTGAGGTAAGCCCAAGGATAATAGACACAAAACACAAAGCACGAGGTGACTTCGCTTTCCTCGGGGTCAGTATGCTGTATGATAATTCATGTATATATATCATATGTATGTATGCATAATTGTTCTTCATTCCCCAATCAAGGAAGGTCACCTAGAAGAAGGGAACACATGTGTCTTTTGAGTCAACATGAGAGAGACCAAGAGATCTCAATGCTTTGCATCGTCCTCAAGTAGACAACACTAAGGACAACAAATAGAAGAATGAGAATAACATATAGAAGAAGTAACAAAAGAGAGGGGGAAAGAATCTGCTATGCTAATGAAACTAGTCTAGCACGTCATCTACCCCCCGATCTTGCTGATCAATGTTTCGGGAAGGCAGGGAACACGCTAGAGGAGGAACATCCAACACAGCAGATGGAGCTATCACAAGATCCAAACAAGGGCTATGTTCATGTTCCGAGCCACATTGTTCTTGTCTAGGAGCTAGGATAAGTGCTTTAGAAAATTCATTAGATAAATGGTTATCAACATCAACAAGTTCATATTCACTATCAGAAGCAAGAGAAGTAACATTTTCATCATGAATAACATTTTCATCCATATCATCATCAAGATTTATAAAAATAGGATCTTTAACTCGCACCGGATCAAGACCATCATGCATCTTATGTTTAGGAGATTTAGGCTCAATGTCCGGCTGAGGAGAAAATGGAATAATGCTTGTTGAAGGTGTTTTTGGAGATTGCAAAGTTTGAGCTCTAAGACGACGCTTTCGCCGGCGTTCACGTGCAGAACGATTTCGTCTAGTCTTAGTAGGAAGTGGAGAAGATTGAGGAGGAGGAATGTTCTCATCCTTAGCACTTGGGTGTTTAGGTTGTGGTCTCTTAGGCTGGATAATAGGAGAAGAAGAAGGTCTCTTCTCTCTATAAAAGGAAGGAGGAGGGACTGCTCCATACAAAGGAGGAATATTTGGTTTAGGAAGAAGACCAAGTCCATCATGACGAGGAGGTATAGGTCTACTTTTAGAAGGTTTATTAGGCATAGACATAGTCACATCCATAGGGATGGGTTGGGAATCTTCTTGAGGAAAGATATTAGTTTTATCTTTCAAAGGAAGAACTTCCTTCTCAAGAATGATAGGAATATCAAGTTTAGGTGTTCTAGGTTCACTTAGAGATAGGATCATATCTGTTTTCCACTTTTGATAAGATTTGAAAAGATGATCACTTCGCGGAGGAAGAGATTGGAATTGTTTAGGCCAAAAGTAATCAATAGGAACGCTAGAAGTTCTTTCAGCTGGTTTAAAGAGACTATGATTGACAGTAACAACTTCACCATTATGGGGAAATTTCAAACACTTGTGAATAGGAGAAGCAATAGCTTTCATGGAAGACAGCCAAGGATAGCCAAGCTTCACACGAAATTGTTCGGAAGATGGAATAATAGCAAAGTTCACATCAAGAGATTTGTTATGGACCTCAATAGGCAATGTAATAGAACCAATTGCAGGAGAAGAAAATGCATCAAATAATTTCACAATCACATCTGTTTTGTCATATATCATTTGATTCAATTGCAAAGTAAAAAGAAATTCTTCAGTAATAACATTAACCATGCACAAAGGATCAATAAGCACTCCACGGCAAGGTATATTCTTGACTTTTGCAACTATGTATAAAGGACCATCAGGTGCCCTAATGGTTTCACTAGAATCAAATGTGATGGAAGGTTCTTTAGGGATTTCTTGCTGCTCTACAAAGTTAATCACATTCGGAGTCATAGACACAAGACCATCAGATGAGAGAGAGGAATCATTAGTCTCAATTGCATTAGAGGTATGAGAAGGCAATGGATCAGTGAAAATCTGAAGATTTTGGTTAGGAGGAGCTACAGATGTGTTGCCTTTATCATTCACTCCAGAAACAGAGATAGTATTGTTATCAATCAGATCTTGAATTTTACCCTTTAAAGAAAAACATTTTTCAGTATCATGCCCAGGCTGACGGTGAAATTGACAAAAGGCTTTGTTATCAAAATAAGGTGAAGTAATCTTTGCAGGATCAATTTGCCTTATAGGAGGAAGAGTAAGCACATTTTGTTCCAATAACTTATTCATAATACTATGCAATGATTCATTCAAAGGAGTATACTTTCTTTCTTTCTTGAAAAATTTAGAAATAGGAGGCACACCTGATGTTGCATTCACATTGTTGTTGATGATGTTTTCATTGAATTTGATGGAATCTCTGTTCGGTTTAAACTTCCCAAATGGTTGTTGACTGCTATCACCCTTATCACTCGGAGCCATAGGATGTGATTGTTCCATTTGACTCACAGTCAGTTGATAATTGTGAAGAGTGGCACACAACTGTTGGAAAGAAGTAAACTCAGAAAACAGAAGTTTGTCTCGAATATCTTTTTGTAAATTAGAAATGAAGATTCTTTGAATATCATTGTCAGGCACTGGAAAGGAAATTTGAGCATACAAATGTTTATATCTACCAATGAAATCAGTCACTTTTTCTTTAACACCTTGTTTACAATGCATTAAATCAATCAAAGTAACTTTAGGACTTATATTGTTTTGAAATTGTTGAATGAAAGCATTTGCAAGTTGTTCGAAAGAAGTAATAGAATAAGAAGGCAACGAGCAATACCATTGTAGGGATTTGTCTCGTAATGTTCTAGTAAACAGTTTTGCAAGCAACCTTTGGTCATAAGCAAAATCAGTACAAATTGTTTGAAAAGTCTTAACATGTGTTAGAGGATCACCTTTACCATTATAAAGCTCCAAATGCGGGATTTCAACATGTTTAGGAGGAATAGCTCGAACAATGTCAAGAGAGAGTGGGCTCGCAACATCAAATGTGGGCACACTAAACTTAGATTGATTCATAGAGGCAATTTGTTGTTGTAAAGAAGAGACAGTTTGTGCAAGATTGTTAATGGTCGCTTCAGTCGAAGAGTTCATATTGGACGTGTTAGATTGAGATGGAGGTGTTATGTTATTGAAAGAAGGTAAAGAGTAAGGTGGTGGGACTCTATGATAGTCAGTCATAGGGGATGATTGGGCAGGAGGAACACTACAAGGAGGAATGGAATGGTTAAATGAATTGCCCCCTTGCGTCATGTTCATTTGTGGTGATATAATAGGCACACTCATTGAAGGAATGAATGAAGAAGTCGGATTAAATGAAGGAAGAGGGTTAATTGAAGAAGAAGGGTTGCCCCCATGACTAGTGATCATAGGAGGAATGTCTTGTGTAGAAGTAGCCATTATGTTAGATGTAAAAGTAGGTATGCTAGCAATAGAAGTTGTCAAAGGAATAGAATGATTGACTTGAGTAGGAGGTTGTGTATAACCCAAATTTTCAGCACAACTCTTCATAGGAATCACATTCGAATCCACGATGTGTGCAATACCACGCAAAATATCAATTCCATTCTTATCACTTTGAAGCATACGTTTTAGACCCTCAATTAAAGGAAGAGCTTGACTATCAGGGTATTCTTGAGACATCCATTGTCGAAAATCGTCAAATTGGTTATCCAATTTCGAAAGTTGTTCTACAGAAACCTCATGGAGAGCTTCTTCATCATTAGGAGGATTAGAGGAATTACCCATGTCCTCGTTAAAAAGGCTATTCAAATTAGGTTCCATCTCCTCAGTAGTTAAACCTTGGAAAGACTTAATTCTACGGCTTCGTCTAACGGGAATAGTGTAAGTAGGGCTTATTGTTGTAAAACTCATGCACTAGAAAGAGAGAGAAGATTTTGAATTTAGAGGTAGCAATTTTCAGTAAAATCATCCAATCTTCTGGATTTAAGCTGTTAAATGCAATCACAACAGTCTCCCGAAATTTCGAAAAAAATGTCCGGGACCGTGGTGCCCGGAGTGCAACACGGTCCTTGCAACTTTTTTCGAAATTTGCAGGGATGAAAGGTATGATGATTTTAGAGCTAATCTGAAAAAATTGAGTGATTTTACGATCTGTAGATAGGCCAAATTAAAGTTGCAATCTCGAAATTGAACCCTACCAAGATTGTCGAAAAATGCAAAAATTTGAATTTTGAAAAAGAGAGGGAAACTAAAATTTTGAATTTTATGATTTTAGAGGGAATGTCAAGAGCAATGCAAATTTTGAAATTTGAAAATTGACTCAATTTCACGCAAAATTCAATTTTGAAAGCGGAAATTAAAGTTGTTGTAATTAAGCACTTAATTTCGAAAGTCACAAATTGCAAGAATTTGAATAAAGCACTGAAATTTTTAATGAATGATAACACACTTTTCAGATTTAGGACAGTAAGAACACAATTTTGACACAAAATTTCAATTTCAATGATTTTTAAATGTTTAGAAGCCTTAATCCAAGCAATCACAAGACCAACTTCGACTGTAATTTTGAAGGTGTTATAATTGATAAAATCAGCCAAAATTCTGAATTTTAGCAGAAAAACACAGTAAGATCTCGCTCCCGAAATTTCGGAAAAAATGTCGGGGACGATGGCGCTCGGCGCCACGGTCCTCGCAACTTTTTTCCAAATTTTCAGGGATGACAGATATTGTGATTTTATTGCGGAATCCAAAGTTACAGCTGATTTGGAGATGTTTTGATCAGTGAAATTGTCGGACAAAGGTTGAATCAAGAGGGTTTTAAAAATTAGGGTTTTGACACTTAACCACTTAATTTTCAGAATTAAAGCACAAATATGAATTGATAATTTGTAATAGAAGGGCAGATCTGAAAAAAGCATTAACATTAAGATATTTCGCAAATTCAATTACTAAAAAGAAAATTTAGGGTTTTTATGCAATCACCTCTAAAATTTTGCAAAAGATCAAACATGGAAATGTAATCAATTTTTTCAGATCTAAGCATGAAAAATCAGAAAGGATGTTCACGTCGGGTTCACCAAAATGTAAAGCGGAAAATCGCGATCGAACCCTAGTTGTTCTCCCCTCTTCCAACTCCGAGGAGAGAGAAGGGAGGTTCGCTAGGATTCGATGGTTTTCACTTAGGGGAGAGACTTTACATTCAAAAGAGGGGTTGAAACTCATAAGATCCAATCCCACATAATGCGAGATTGGATGCTAAGTGTGTTTCAAGGGTTAAGATAGCAAGGCTACCCTCTTTTGTAAAGAATGTTGATAGAAAGATTAAGCTAAGCATGCATAGAAAGTGACAAAGATTCGTTTATAAACTGAGATAGGGATATAGGATGAAGCTGCGGACCTGGAATTAGTAGTAAAATGTCGATACGGCGCTGTCGTGCAAATTTGAGCAAAAGTTGTCGGGACAATGGCGCCCGGCGCCACGGTCCTCCGAAAAATCCGCGAAACGAAGGGGGATCTGTTCGTCTCTGCACAAGGATTCCAGATCTTCAATTTCAGCCGTGTACCTGCAACCTACACACAAAAAAGCGAAGACGATTGGGGGGTTAGGGATTAGGGGTTTGCCTTTAGGTCAAACCCCGGTTTTGGAATTAACCAAGAAATGAGCAAGAGCTGTAAATGTAAATGACTGTAAAACAAGTACTAATACCTTGTTCTAAGGATGTTTGTATCCTTATGTGCGAAGGTATAGATGTTGTATGTTGTATGTTGTATGTTGTAGCATGTAGTATGTGATCTCCTCTTCAATGGTTGAATCCTTGTCTTGAATGCAACACTTAGCCTTGAATGGAGACTTGAAATGATCAATTGCTTGAAGGAATGCTTGAATGCTTGAATGCTCGAGTATAATTTCCACGCTTTTTCCCATCATGTTGAATGAAAGAGGAAAATGTAGTTTATATACTTGTCATTTAGGGCTAATAGACTGATTTTCCCGACCTTAGGCCGACCAGGAAAGTTAATTTCCAAATTGCAAACAAAAAGACCCGAGACCCCTTAGGAGACCGGGCCCAAAATAGGACCCAGGGACCAGGGCGCTGGGCGCCATGGTCCTGGGGACCAGGGCGCTGGGCGCCCTAGTCCTGAAGGACCAGGGCACTGGGCGCTCTGGTCCCACCTCCCGGGACAGCAGGGTGCAAGGAGGTTCAGGCCAGGGTGCTTGAAAAATGCAGTTTTCAGTGTCGTGAGCAAGTTTCGGGGTCTCCATTCAGGTTGCGTGTTGCGTCGCCATCGTAAAGACCGAAATGCAGTCGAAATTGCAAGTGTCGCAATTTTAGGACGCTACAGGTAGTACCACAGCTCCTTTGGATGAACGCTTTGCATCGTCATAGGCTTTGATTGTGATCTTCTGACGAGGATCCACTGATTCGACCGCATATCCCAATGCTGTGACCAACTGTAGTGTACAAATGTTCAGGCCTGCTCCATTATCTATCAAGACTCGCTTGATCCTATGCTGGTTAATAAATCCTTCGATGTGGAGTGAGGCATTATGTGGTTGTTGGAAGGAAGAGTTGTCACTTTCAGAAAAAGTGAGACAAGGTGATGACTTTAGACTTCCAACCATGGCTTGAAATTGGTCCGTATTTAGATTTGCGGGGACTGACGCTTCTTGGAGTGCTTGATCCAAGATAGTTTTATGAGATGGCGATAGACGCAAAAGCTCTAAAATGGATATAAGCACAGGGGTTTTGTCTAATTGTTCCACAAGATTGTACTGCTTTAGGATGGAGGTGGTGCCTTGTGGAGTTGCCTTTATGGTAACTTTGCCACGGCGTGTAACAACATTGCAATTTGAGTTGGGATTTTTGAAGGTTATAGTTGCAACTTGTTCATTGGCATCATACAGATGATTTACAGTGTAATTATACGCAGCCTGTGTATAATCAGTGGTATCAGTACCTCGCCTAGAAGTGGAAGGATCCCTTTGATCTTGTGATGGAAGTGGATTTTTGAACATCAAATGATCATTATTGGTTGTTTTTGGGTTATGTTCTTCAATTTCAATTTCTCCTCGATCAATAAGATCCTGAATGAGATCTTTCAATCGGTGACAATTACTTGTCTTGTGCCCTCTTCCTTGATGGAATTCACAGTGTTCAGTATCTCTCCACCATGCCGGTTTGACTTGAGGCTCATAGTTTGATAGCTTAGGTAGAGTGACCAAATTTTGAGAGAGGAGTTGTCGCAACACTGTTTCAATGGGTTCCCCTAAGGGAGTGTATGTGCGTTTCTATTTTTGCTGACGAGGTCTAGGTTCATCGTGAGATGTGATGCGACCTTGATTAGAAGGAACATTTGTGTTGTTTTGAGGTGGAGGATTTTGTCCTGCAAACCGAACCACAGGTTGTGCGTTTTGGATAGTCCTGGGATCTACAACCCCATCGTTGACGATATTCTTGTTTTTATTCCAGAAGCTTGGTTTATCGCTGTTGAAGCGTGGGCGAGGACCATCTTTTGGTTCATTAAAGATTTTGATGAGTCCTTTCTTGATGAGTGCCCGTTCACATTTTAAACCCTTGGTGATCATATCATTAAAAGAGTCTGTGTCTTTGACATCCAGGTGAAATTCCATTTCTTCGTTTAAGTTGGAAATGAATATTTCCGCTAGTTCTCGTTTAGGTAATTGAAGAGAACGTCTGCTAGACATTTGACGCCATCATTGCAGGAATACTGAGAATTGTTCACCTAGTTTTTGTTTGGTGTTGCACAGATCAGCCATGGTGATGTCGCGTTCAATGTTATGAGAGTAATGAGTGAGGAATTTCTGGATGAGTTCCTCAAATGTTCTAATGCCACCTGGTAGTCGGGAAAACCATGATGTGGTTGTTCCTCCCAAGCTTTGGGGAAAAAGGCGCATTAGGTAGGTGTCTTCATATGCCACTTCAAGACAAGCGGAATGAAATTCTCGGACATGATCGCGGGGATCCCCCTTTCCTCTATATTTTTCAAATTTGGGTGTTTTAAATCCTCGAGGAAATGGTGGCATGTAAATATTCCTATCAAAAGGATAGGGACAGATGTCATTGAGTGAGAACTGGTTGGTCTTGACACCACTATGAAGCTGTTGGGCGAGATTCTCGACTTGTTGCCGCAACATCTCCATTTCATTTGGAGGAGGAGGTGGTGGGTTACCTCGAGGAATGTTATACCTGATGGGATCTCTACCTCTTTCCTCTTCATGGCGACTTTGTCTTTCTGATGCTTGTCTTAATTGGGCAAGATCAAAGTTAGAGGGGAGTTTTCCTCCTTCTTGAGCGAGTCTTAAGAAGTGAGCATCCGCATTGCTCCTGAGTATTTCGTCAAAAAGTCTGTTAAAGAGAGGGTTATGCTGAGCCCTTTCTATTGTTGCAGGAGTGGGAGTACTTGGGTTTTCGTCATCTGCATTTCCTCCAAGTGCTTCTTGAAATTCATTGAGATTTTCCTCTTCTTCCTCTTCTCTTTCTATTTCTCGTTGTCTCGACTATGATCGGGTTTGAGCCATTTTGTTTATGAGTCTTTGTTGAAATTGCATGAAAATGATGATGAGTGTTTGATGAAATGAGAGATTGATGATTTGGTGAATTGTGTTGCACGTGGATCTCTAACACTTTTAAGGTAGATGTTACCGAAATTCCTTCTTTGAATTGCTTGTTTGTTTGATAAGTTTTGATGTGATAAGGTGTAGAGAAATCTGAGATGTGTTACAGATTTAACTACCTAGTAATGAGAGGATCCACTCATGAACTAGTTTTAACCTGCGTAGATGTGTCTCTTAGGATGAGCTTATCCTAGATGTAGAAACAATCTAAAAAGTGATGTGATGTTTTTGATTTCAAGCAATATCTAAAAGAGAACTTGGGACAAGAACCTCTTAATGTTTTGAGAGTTGGAACGGATTGATGATGAAGTGATGATGTATGAATAAGATGATGGATGAAAATGTTTTCAACTTCAATAAAAACTTTGTGTTATAAATGGGACAAACTCTATCTCTTCCCTTTCGGGTGTTGGTGTTATTTCTCGAGCTGTGTTGTATGTGATACAGACGTTTGGGAAGAAGTTGGGATTAATCTTTCCTCCTTGGTTTTTGTGATAACTCAGAGCTCTATATTGCATAAAAGCTCTGCGGTTCAATGATTCAGAATCAAATTCATTTGTTTTGCCTTGAAGATAGAGACACATGTGACGCAAAAAAACTCTATGGGAGACAAAGATTTGTCTATTGATATAGAAGAATTTCCTTCGTTTGATCAAAGCCTTTGAGCTTAATTGTCTTCTTTTCAAGTTGATATTCTGATGATGCTTCTTCTTTCGCAAGATGTGAAGAATGGTCATAAAATTTGACTCTTTGTTGTTTGTACCTTGTTTTTGATGTGTTTGGTTGTTTTGAGAAATGTTTGGTTGGATGAATACTTTGTTTTTGGGATTGATCTTCTGATTTGATGTTTCTTTGACAAGAAAACAAAGCAAGCACACAAACACCAAAATGTTGCCTCAAAGGCACAAATGAGTATGGGTCTAGATCAACCCAATCTTTGGACTTGTATATGACCCTTCCTTTAGATGTATTTTAAGGTGTATTTCCAAAGCCTGAAGTCGGCTCAATTTGCACTTGGTCTTTAAAACAAACACATTTCAAACACTTTTTATCCCTAAGGTCAAATGGCCAGTTGTGATAAATTTAGCCCACATCTTGATATTTCTTAGACTTTGGTACTACATACCTTATGAATCCCGCCGTGGCAGGTAAGGATGTGATATACTAAGTCTTGCATGAGCATAACAAATAGATGATCCCTATGATGGGGGAGTCACCACTTTTATCAAGCCACAAGTGACTTTTCAAAAAGCTATGTTTCTACTCAAGGAAATATGTATGGTGAGTATCTTGGGAGCAAAACCATCCATGCTCTTGCACTAAATTATATCGCAAATATCCTCAATCAATAGAACGGGTGGGATACTACTAAAAGGTGTTTAGTCATGTTCGATGTTTTTGGACATAAGTTCATTCTGCAGTGACTCACTTAAGAGCCTTGTAACTGGTGGTGGGGCCCATTTGTCCTTTCGGCCAGTTACACTGTAGGAACAGCTATACCCAAGGCTACAGCTTTCACTCTCACCTGATTTCTATAGCGGCTCGAAGGATTTACCGCTCGAGGTCGTTCCCAAGAGTATCAATCCCTTGGCAGGCCTCTCTTAAAAAGATAAAATTTTGAGTGTTACTAACACTTTTCTCTTGCACCTAGGACCACGAAAGCCAAGAGAGAGGATAGTGTGTGTTAGAGGTAGGACCACTCGACTGACTTTTTGCACAAGTGTGCCAAGTACGAAAGACACTTGTTCTTTTTAATCTGTCATTGCAATGTGATCTAACTATTTGGAGATGTTGCTCCAACAGTCATGGTGTTTTTTTTAACTTCAAAGGCAAAATATTTTGTAAACTAGGAACTTTGAAATCCTAGTCAACTGAATTGAAAACAAGTCTTGCTTGAAGTAAAATTGTTTTTGAGCTTGAAGGAACAATGGCTTGTTCTTTTTAGATTGCCCCCAAAACAAAGTGTTGATTGTAAATTTCTTTTAAGTTGATGCAAGAAAATAAATTTTGTTTTGTTGATTTTAAGCACCAAAACGAAGTTTGTTTCCTAACTTGCAAGAAATAAAGTTGTTTTGTATAAGTTTGTGGTTCTTTTTACCTTGGAACAATGAAATTCTTTTTAAGAGCCCCAAACAAATGTGTGATTCTTTTTTTAAAAGCCCAAATTTGAAATGTGAAGTTAATTTTAAACCAAAATAAAAAGTGAATTCATTTTTTTAAAATCAACTTCAAAAACAAGTTAGTAAAAAATATAAATCTACTTTTTAATCTAATTTAAATCTGCACAAAAGAGAAAAATAGTTAGTAAAATCTGCCTATTTGATGGGCTTCTACAAGCCTAATTTTTTTTTTTTTTGGTTACAAGGTGATTTGTACAACGTTCTGTTACAATAGCGCTAGTCTGCGTTTGAACAGAGGCGCTATTTAACACAAACGCACTAAAAGAAAGGGAAAGACAAAGAAGGCAAAAGCACTGAAACAGGGTGAATAGCGCCAAAATAATGTCAAACGCACCAAAACAGTGTCAAAAGCGCAACCTGTGTGACATTTTCAACATTCAAACATGTTAAAAAAAAAAGTTGATCTTTTTGGTGTTTGGATTCACGTCGGGTTCACCAAATGATGCTCTGCAAAAAGGATTAGAAAATATGTTTGATGACAACACACACAAGAGCACAAGAAACAAACATTAGTGTTAGCAACAAAAGATTATCCTAAACAGGCATATCAAGAGAGATATTAAGCATGAAATAGAAAGCAGATAAACATAGAATAAAATAGCTAATCAAGATGCTCATAGTTGCTCCTCCCTTGTTCCTCTCCTCTCCAAGTCCCAAATGAGTGTAGCTCTCTGCTTTTAGCACTAGCCATGGATGCCATATGGAGATTCAAGATAGTTGAATATGATGAGCAAATGCTATGCAAGTGTAGATAGTGATGCTATGAGAAAGCTCTATGCTAATGCCAGTATAACAACAATACTCTAATTCTTCCTTTTTTGCTTGAGGAGAAGGGTTCTATTTATAGAAAAAATGGGGAAATGAAGGGTTAAGATTGAATGGTTTAATCAAGGGCCAAGTTTGAAAGTTGGGGATCCATGTGCACAATTGGCACCAATAAAATGGTGACAAGTGTCAACATAGGATTGGGTTGAGAGAAGAGGTTGGAGGCATTAAAGGCTTGAGAAGACCTCATGGTTATCTAGAGGCTAAGGGTCAAGTCCAAATTAAGATTACCCACTGGATTAAGAGTTAATCCAAGGATAAACCTTTGTGCAAATGTTTAAGAGATAATCATGGTCAAAGCATTAATGGCCTGATGAGACCTTTGGGTTGGGTAGAGGTTGAGTCAAAACAAATGTTTTAACCATGTGGGAGGGTTTGAGGTAACCATTAATGGTTATTGGAGACTTTGGGGATTAAGTGGTTGAAGGTTGAAAGCCTTCAATGGTTATCAAAGACTTTGAGCCATTTAGTGATTGAAGGTTGAAAGCCTTCAATGGTTATCAAAGACTTTGAGGGTTTGAGAAGTGACTTCCCTTTTGCTTAGGAATGTGACAAAGTTTAGAGAAGGGGTTAGGTTATTTAGAAGTGATTAGAAAATTCTAGAAGGGGTTTAGGCATGCAAGTGGATTTTGTAGGAAAATGCAAGTGGGAGAAATTTTGGTATTTTCAATTAAAATAAAATCATTTATTTCAATTAAATGGTGTAATTTGCATTTGGATAAATATTCAAATAAATATTAATTTATTTAAATGAGAAAAATGAAGATAAAGCATTAAAATGCTTGAAGACTTTGAGGGAAACCATTAAAGGCTTGAAGACTTTAAGGAAAACCTTTAAAGTCTTAAGAAGACTATAGAAGGAAGCCATCAAGTTTGAAGACTTTAAAGCCATCAAGTTTGAATACTTTAAGGGAAACCATTAAAGGTTTCAAGTGGGTGAGGATAAATAGGATTTTAAATAAATAATTTATTTAAAATAGTTGTGCAACTTGCTTTTGTAGAAAAATACAAGTGGGTGGAGGATAAAGGTGATTTAAATAAATTATTTATTTAAAATAATTGTGCAACTTGCTTTTGTAGGAAAATGCAAGTGGGTGGAGGATAAAGGTGATTTAAATAAATTATTTATTTAAAATAATTGTGCAACTTGCATTTGTAGGAAAATACAAGTGGGTAGAGGATAAAGGTGATTTAAATAAATGTTAATTTATTTAAATGTGAGAGGTGGGATTTTGGGGGATTTAAATAAATATTAATTTATTTAAATGTGAGAGAAGATTTAATTAAACAAATATGATTTATTTATTTAATTAATGGTCTGAATTTGGTTAAGTGAATTAAATCAAATAAATTGAATAATTTATTTAATTAATAGGAGAAGAGGGTTAAGATGAATTAATTAAATATTAATTTAATTAATTATTAATTGATGGTTAAATAATTAAATAAATACTAAGTATTCATTTAATTAAGTGGACAGATTTATGTGACTACACATATGGTTCACTTGGTTGAGCAATTCCACCTTCAACGTTAAAGTTTTCCACATTTTCACCTCCTATGTCAAAATTTTCCACATGTTGAGCATTTCCATTATCACTTTCAACATTTTCAAAATTTTCAATATTTTCAATTTCAAAATCTAAATTTTCATTTTCAATAACTTGTGGCACATTTTCAAATTCAATTTCCTCTTCAGTTGAAGTAACATTAGCAATATTTAACATACCTTGTCTTCTCCTCCTATGACATTCTCTATCTCTATCTCTATACACTTCAATTTGGTCATTTGAAAGTTTTCTTTTGAGTTTAGACTTCCGACGACTACTACTCCCCATTTCCCTCCACACATGCGCCTTCGTGATTGACAATGTAAGTTTTCACTTTAAAAATTTCCCAAAAGAACAAATTTGTCTCTAGCTGTCTGCAAACCCGTGATCCTCGACAGAAAATAGAATATGCAGACTGTGGGCCGTTGGAATCTACAGAATGGCCCACAAACCCTTTTTTCTTGGTTTTCTCTCTCTCTCTCTCTCTCTCTCTCTCTCTCTCTCTCTCTCTCTCTCCTTCTCATTCTCTCTCTCTCCTCCTCTCTCTCTCTCTCTCCTCCTCTCTCTCTCCCTCTCTCCCTCTCCACCTCTCCACCTCTCTCTCTCCACCTCTCTCTCTCTCCCTCTCCACCTCTCTCTCTCTCTCTCTCTCTCTCTCTCTCTCTCTCTCTCTCTCTCTCTCTCCCTCTCTCTCTCTCTCTCTCTCTCTCTCTCTCTCTCTCTCTCTCTCTCTCTCTCTCTCTTTCTCCCTGTCTCCCTCTCCTCTCTCTCTCAAAAATATGACTAATAAAATCCGATATCTGATTTAATCGGATATCGGATTTTTGCCATATGGCAGTTTACCAAATAAATGGTGGCAACGGGAAATTTTTTGGGGACCGCAAATTTTTGTATTAAAATCGGATATCAAATAAAATCCGATATCTAATTTTTGTAGACAAACTTTAAAATTTCCAATTTAGGCTCGGGAATGCTTTGGTATTTAGCTTTGAAGTGATAAGCCTGGAAAGTCAACTAAAAAAATGTGTTTTTCAGTATTCCTTGATTTTCCAAACTTTACATTGGTGGCTGACGACTTTTTTTGTAATCAAAATTGATAAAATGAAAAGGGTTTTTTAAAGACATTCCCAGCTTTACAACAATATAAGGCTTGTTTTATTTCGACTTTAATAAATAATTATTATTTATTTTCTAATTGAATTCTGACAATAGTCCTGATTGATATACCGATTGAAACCGAAACATGCATCACATCCTATGCTTCGTCTACTATAGGGAAAAATTAAAAAAAATTAAATTTCATAAAGTTTTGACCAAGTTAATGTGGTCAGACGTAGGAGTTTTTGAATTTCTGAAAAGCTGTAGTAAAAAATTCATAAATAATTATTTAATTTATTAAAAATTAAAAAAATATATGTGTCACATCCGGACATGAGTCTAATACTTATATTATAAATATTATAAAAAAATATTAAGATTTGATTGTGATTAGGGTGGTCAGACATACGTCTACTTCTTATTTTTTTCCTAAAATTTTAGTACCATTGCATTGAAATTTGAAATTTTCATCAAATAGGATTTTTTTTTTCCAAAAAACAACTAGTAGCTTAGAAACTACATTCAATTTTCTATATATTCTCTTCTTACATATTTTAAAAATAATGTTCACAACTTATTCAAAATTTCATGTCAAGTCGCATAACTCTGATTTTCTAAAATTTCATTGCCACTTAAGGGTCTATTTTGGCACACCATGATCCTGCACATACCCACCATGAGAAATCTTCTAGTAACCACCTTCAAGATAATTTTATAGAAGGAATTGCATAAACATATCGGTCAGAATTGATCCACTGAGTCAGCCTTTGGACATTTGGGAATCAAAACCAGAAAAGTGGCATTGAGTTCCTTAAAAGATAAACCTAGCCCCAAAAATTTCTTGCACTCCCTTAACCAGATCCATTTTGAGAATGTTCCAAAAGATTTGAAAGAAGAACAATGGGAACCCATCAAGTCCAAAGGATTTATTGCCATCAAAGGAGAACACCGCTTGCTTAACTTCCTCTTTAGAGGGAATGGAAACTAGGACCTTGTTCTAAACATTATTAATGATGGAAGGAATGGTCTCTAAGAGGGTCCTCTAAGAAAGATCATCCATCCTACTATCCACGGAGAGAAAATATTTGAAATAATTCTTGGCTTCATTCCCAATCTCATTGTCCTTCTTTGTTTCAACTCCACCGATTCTCAATTTAGAGATCTTGTTAGCAACCTTATGTTTCATAGCACTCATATGGAAGAACCTGGTATTTCTGTCCCCAAATTTAAGCCAAAGAGATTTGGACCGCTATTTCCAAAATTATTCTTCCCTTTTGATGATCTCATGATACTTGACAAGAAATTCATTTTCCTCTCTGATAGACACCTCATTATATCCACTGGTTTGGATTTTATCCTGGATTTTCTTTTAGCTCAAGCTGAGTTTTGGACTTAGCAACAAAAAGATCCTTAAAAACTCCCTTGTTCCATTTCTTAATATTATCTTTCACATGCCTTAATGTTTTCGCCATTCTATATATAGCATTACCTTTCACATCAATCGACCACCACTCCTAAATGGCCTTCTCAAGGTTAGGATGGTCCAGCCACATCCTTTCAAATCTAAACGGGAAATTTCTTTTTCTGCTTATATTATTTGCCACAAAAACCACAAGAAAGTGGTCTAAACCAATCCGTGAGATAGCCGACACAGAGCATAGATAATGGCTAGACCATTCATTAGAGATAAGGGCCCTGTCTAGTCTGACTCGAATAAGATCCCCCCCTGCCCTTCAGTTGGTCGAGGTAAAATTGACACCTTGGAGATTGATATCATGCAGACCCTAGTTATTAGTAAAGTTCAGTAGGTTCATTCTACTTTCTAATTGAGATGGGACGTCCCCAAACTTCTCATTATCACAGAGAGGTGTATTGAAGTCCACCATGACCAACCACAATGCATCCTTAAGAGGAGACCTAATAGCCTCCAAATTCTTCCAAAATTTGCATCTACCTAGTCTATTATTATGAGCATAAATGTTAGTTAGTAGCCATGAGGTACCATCCCCTAAATGATGAAACCTAACAAAGGCCATATTACTATCCTGCTTAACAGGCACCTAATAACATGCCTAAGTTTCCAGAAAATAGCAATGCCCCTAGAAGCACCATCAGAGCTACCTCCTAAAACTCCACCATCCTTAAAAATATTAATCTTCTCAACTTTCTCTTTAGTTATTTTGGTTTCTTAGATAAGAACAATATCCGATTTATGCTGTCTAACAAAATTTTTAAGAACGTCATGTTTATGTGGACTATTCAATCCATGAATATTCCATGAAACAATTTTCATTTTCTTTTTAGTAGACATACCTCAAGGATGGTCATCTGAGTACCATCCGCTATATTCTTGCTTTCCTCTTCATCTCTGATCTGGCTTGCTAATCTTCTTCCATGGGAAGAGGGGATGAATCCCGTATCGACGTTAGTCCTATTTCTTGTCTTGACAGGGGTAGCCAGGGGTAGCCAGGGGGGTTTATTTTGGCCCCTTTTTTTTCAACTTTCTTTCATTTCGCTACTTCATTATTGAGGATATCATCCTCTTGGTTGTTCTGGGTGGTCGCCTTCTACTTGAAATCATCATCCTCAGCCCACTTAGCACTTATGTTAAGCAATGAAGTCGTAGGGGACTGCTGGAAGGTAGATTTCAACATATCCACCGGCTGTTTTGATTCTGATGACGAGATTCCTCCAAGGATCAGACACCTCTAGGTGTCCTCATAGTCAGATCTAGGGCAATCTCTGTTAGTGTTTTCCATAGTGCAATTCGAATCCGCTTCCTCCTTGGTCTGCAAGACCACCTGTATTTCTCCATCTTCCAGGTTATCACTTCGTTGTTCATCCTGAATGGTGTTTTGTCCTTCTCTCTCGTCTTTGCCTATCTGATCCTCTTTTCCACCTTTAGATGCATGGTTTTCTGGGTTTTCCAAATTGATGTTACCCTATTGCTCAAAAATGTCAGGGATGATAACACTCTGGGCTTCTTCTACCATTTTCTTTTCTTCAGCAATCATCGGTTGCTTAACAGGATTTTTGGCTCTCCATTGTGTTGTCTTTTATAGCCTGTAGAGGCCATCTTTTAGCAGTATGCCCTGATTTTTTGCAGTGAAAACATGCAAAAGTGACACTTTCATATTTCAAAGGTTGGACCAACTTCCCCAATCTGGAGTTAATTTCAATAGATAAAGGCATATACATTCCTTGTATGACTCCCACACAAATCCTTGCAAAGGTGAGTCTTCTTCTAGCCACTGTGATAGGGTCCATAGATAAGAATTCCCCAAAGGAACTAGCAATGCCTTTGAAAACATCTTCAACCCAAAACTCCAACGGGAGACCCGGTAGTCTGACCCAAACTGGAGCTTGTACAAAAAAAGATTCATTTAGGTCCATCTTAGGTGACCATTTTTGTAGAGCAAGCATGGATTTTCCAATCAACAAAGGGCCATCACAAAGCACCCTCGACATGTCTTCCTCACATGAAAAGGACAAAGACATCGCACCTTTGGACATGACCATGATCTCCACTTGACCTTTGAGCACTCATTTACATTTAGAAAATGCCCCGACAACATCAATATTCGGTCTAGGACCCAAAAATTTGCCAACTAGAGTCAGAGACATAAGGTTGATGTTGTGCTCAATCACTGGATATGGAACTTCAATAGTAAATCTACCCTTTTCTGGTTCTAAGATATTATGCACTATAGGGAGCGAAGACTTTCCACTCGGTTTGACACCGAACAATGAACTCCATGGCCGACCAATGACCCTACGAATGGGTCCCTGCCTTGGGCTGTCTCCACCACATGATTCTACCCTCCTCCCATCAGGATCAAGAGGCTTGTTGCCACCTTTTGGGTCCCCATCCAACGGATCCTTTCCATTTGGCTCAAAGGAGTCAGGGCAGTCCTAAGATTTGTCCTTTCCACCCACTCCCTGGTTCGCCTGTCCATGACAAGGTTTCCCGCCCTGTCGTGAGTTCAAATTCAAAGTCACTCCATTATCCTGCTTCTAAATGTTACCCCATAATCTATTTTACTATTATTAGTCAACACACTTTACAATTGTTTTCTCTTACAATAAAATCAATGTTTACTAATAAAATGATTTGTATCGTAACTCTTAGGATCAAGAGGCCAGAAGGACTAAGCTGGGACCAGAATAATTATTACTTGACTGAAACAAAGAATCATGGAATACAAGGCAAGTATATGTTGCAGTCACCATCATTGAAGAATAAAAAAGTGTTGTCTCAGTCCAATTGATAAACTTACTTCCAATCATCTTCGGCAACTGAATGACTAAATCAATTAGAAAAGTTGATTTGTCCGAATTAATAAGCATGCCAATGGAGGTATATGTTGCAGTTAATGATTAGTCTATGGGGGGATGAGGAATACAAGTTTATTTCTTCCTTATAAAGAAATGAATAATTGTGATATTCAAAACTTGTATGTGAGGTTTACATTGTAGTCCTCATTGTTGCCACTTTGGAAGAAAAATTGAGCTATTTCGATCGAACTGATAAAATTATTTAGCACAGTAGAATGAATAAATGAATCCCTGGCCTTTATGGGTGTTATTATTTCAAAATGTCAATTTACATATCAAAGGCCTTCTGTGCGTGACACCAAGGTCATTGAATCTAGCCTTAACTACAAATTACTAGTGAAATTTAAAAGAATTATAGAAATATTTGAGATTAAGCATTAAAAATTCAATAGTGATCAATTCCTGCTAAGCCATATGGAATATATTTTCTTGTCTGGCTAGTAAAAGGATTGGCTTGTCTCTGCTAGAGTTGATCAATACCCACATATTATAATGAAGTTACAAGATTTATCATCTATTACTTGAAGATAGTTGATGTTGTTCGAGCATGCATCTTTGAGCTTAGCCACTATTTTTGGCTTCCATCATCAAAGACAAAGTCATTGTCATGCATCGCTAAACTCTCAGAACCACCGTAGTTTTTTGCATTCACCGCATGCTCCATATTTTCTATAGTAATTTGTTTTTTAAGGATTCTTGCAAATAAAAGCATGCTATGCATGCAATTAGAGATTTCTTTAGAACCATCACCGTATAGTGCATGCCTATAGAAAATTAGTTATTTCCAACTAAATATAGCATGCTAAACATGCTATGATATTTTAGAGTTTTCTTGTTATAATAAACATATTTTTATTAGGAGAGTTATCTGTTGTTAGTTTTTTCTCTACGGTGACTTTAATAAAGGTTGTGATCTCTATTTAAAAGCCAAACTCTTTGTAATTTCATTATTCTACAATAAAGAATCTCTGGGTTTGCATTAAAAACAAAGTATTTAACAATTTATGAATTTCCCATTCTTATTATGTGATTTGTGAGGGATATGTAAGTTAATTTATGTATTGGTGTTATTGTTTTCTTTCTGTTATTTTATTTGATTAATCAATTGGCTCAGAGGAGATATAGTAGTTTCAGATTCTACAAGTGGTATTAAAGCAGGTAAAATTGTTTTGGGTTAAAGTTTTATTGTTGGAATTTTGCCAAAGTTAATCATGTTGAATTCTAACCATATGCCCATTCCAGAATTTGGTGGGAATGATTATGATTATTGGTGCATTAAGATGCCGACCTTTTTTATTGGAAAAGATTTATGGGAGATTATTGAATCAGGTTATGAGGAGCCAGTTGATTGGAATGCCCTTACATGCAATGAAGAACAACAAGAAAGGAAGCAAGGAAAAAGAATGCTCAAGATTTGTTTCACATTAAGATAGCTCTTGATAAGAGCTTATTTCCAAGAATATCAGGAGCAACAACTACCAAAGATGCCTGGAAGACTCTATAAGAAGCTTACCAAGGTAGTGATCAAATTAAAGTGGTCAAGCTTCAGACCTTGAAGCGAGAATTCAAGAATTTGAAGATGCAATAAGCTAAAAGTATAATTGATTATTGTGTCAAAGTCAAAGATGCGGTCAATAAAATGATCACACTTGTGGAAATTGTAAGCAATGAAGTTTTGATAAAAAAATGTGTTGAGATATTTGACACCCAGATGGAATCATGTAGCAATAATCATAGAAGAAAGTAAGGATTTGACAAAACTACAGTTTGATCAGCTGGTTGGATCTCTGATGTCTCATGAAGAAAGATTGAAAGATTCTTTTGAACGTGTAGAGAAAGCATTTTCCTCTAAATTGCTAATCACAAAAAATGAAGATGCAAACAACAGTAGTGCCAAAATCAATCAAGGCCAAGGTAAAGGCAAAGCCAAAATTCTTCAAGAGGTAGAGGTAGAGGTGGCTCAAGAGGAAGAGGTGGTTCCAGAGGAAGAGGTAGAGGCAGATTTAATAAGAGAAATTTTCAATGTTACCATTGTAACAGGTATGGCCACTTTGAAAGAGACTGCAGATTGAAAGAAGGTAAAAGTGTTAACTATGCTCAAGAAAGTAGTAAGAATCCTCCTAATCACTTATTTTATCTTATGTAAAGGGTGAAAAAACTAGTAAATATGTTTGGTACCTAGATTCTGGATGATCTAACCATATGATAGGGAATGCGAAGTTGTTCTCAACAAAGGATGGAAGTTTCAAATCCAAGATCCATCTTGGTGATGATAAATCATTGGAGGTTGTTGCCAAAGGAGCTATGGAGGTCCAAACAAAAGAAGGTATAAAGGGTATTCATGATATTTATTATACTCCACAATTGAAGCACAATTTGTTAAGTGTCGGGCAACTATGTGATAAAAATTAAAAAGAAGTCTTTGAGAATAAGACATGTACTATCTATGATAAGAATAAGGGTAATAGGGTGATCATTGTTGTTCCTATGAAAAGAAATAGGATGTTCCCCTTGAGGTTTGGTGAACATAACAACAGTTTGGCAAATATGGCTTATGAGGATTCAAGTTGGTTATGGCATCTCAGGTATGGGCTCATCACCCACTTTAGCTTGTTCATTCAGATAAATGTGGTCCTATGCAGACTAAAAGTTTGGGTAAGTCATCATATTTCATCACTTTTATTGATGATTACTCACAAAATTGTTGGGTATATTTTTTGAAGGCCAAAGATTAAGCCTTGGATACATTCAAGAAGTTCAAAGCCCTCGTAGAAAATGAGAAAGGGTGCAAGATCAAATGTTTAAGGACTGATCATGGAGGATAATTTTTCTCAAAGGCTTTCCAAAGTTATTGTAATCTTAATGGCATTAGAGGCAACTCACAACTGCATACACACCTCAACAGAATGGAATAGCTAAAAGGAAGAATTGTATTGTGGTTGAAATGGCAAGGTGCATGTTACAAACCAAGGGATTGAGCAATTCTTATTGGGGAGATGCAGTTGCTACAGTGGTGTACATCCTCAACCGTAGCCTAGCAGTGCACTAGAAAAGATGACTCCTTATGAAGCTTGGTATGGAAAAAGGCCTAATGTTAATCATTTCAAAGCTTTTGGTTGTTTGGCTTATGTGCATGTACCTGATCAGAATAGACAAAGTTTAGATGCAAAGAATGAATCATCTATTTTTATTGGGTATAGTGAGAAGAGCAAGGCTTATAGATTGTATAATCCCATCACTAATAAGCCTATTGTCTCAAGAGATGTAATTTTTTATGAAGGGGGAGTTTAAGGTCATTTAAAAGGCCATGTTGAGAAGCCAAAATCTATTTTGAATGATGATATAATTGTTGATATTGATCATGAGTAGCCAACTAATGTTTTGGTATCCAGTGGTTTAACTCCACCAAACAACCCTTCATCAAGTTCTTCAATACTAAGTTCAAGTCCATCTTCTTCTCCAAGTTCTACAAGGAAGGTAAGGAGATTGAGTGATATCTATTAGAGGAGTGGAAATCAAGTACATGAAGAAAACCCAATAGGTGAGACAATGAATTTTGCTTTATTAGCCAAGGCCAATTTTGAACCACTATGTTTTGAAGATGCATATACTAATGAGGTTTGGGTGCAAGCCATGGAAGAAGAGGTGGATTTCATTCATATGAATGACACTTATGAGTTGACAGAGCTTCCACATGACAAGAAAAATATCGGCACCCAATGGGTCTATAAGACCAAGTTTAATAGTGATGGGAGTGTTGAAAGACACAAGGTAAGATTAGTTTCTAAAGGCTTCACACAAAAGTATGGAATTGATTATGAAGAGACATTTGCACCAGTAGAAAGACAAGAGACCATTAGAATGCCGATTTCATTAGTAGCTCAGAAGAAGTGGAGCATACATCATATGGACGTTAAAAATTGTCTTCTTGAATGGGTACTTAGAAGAGGAAGTATATGTGGAGCAGCGACAAGGTTTTGAAGTGAAAGGAAAATAGAATGGCTTCCAGAGAAGTAAGAGTGATCCTACCCTTTACTACAAACAAGAAGGTACTGATATTCTCATCATAAGTTTGTATGTTGATCTTTTGTATATGGGTAGTAGTTATAAGATGAAAGATGAATTCAAAGTTGCTATGATGAAAGAATTTGAGATGAAAGATCTTGGTCTGATGCAATATTTTGTAGCGATGGAGGTTTATCAAAGTAAAGATGAGATTTTCATTTGTCAAACAAAATATGCACATGATATGTTGAAGAAATTTGATATGACTGATTGTAACCCTACCTCCACTCCAAGTACTCATGGAGTTTTGTTATGTAGAGATGATGGTGTTGATTTAGTTTATGAGATAGCTTACAGAAGTATTGTGGGGAGCTTGATGTTTCTAACCCACATGAAGCCTAATATTGCATATTCAGTTCACTTGTTTCAAGGTATATGACAAATCCATCTGAAATACATATGAAGGCAGCCAAGAGGATTTTGAGGCATGTGAAAGGGGATTTAAATTTTGGTATTCATTACTACTCTTCAGAAAAGTTCAACCTTGTAGGCTTTAGTGATTCAGATTGGGGAGGTAGTATGGATGACCGTAAATCTACATCTAGAAATTGTTTCTCTTTTGGTTCTGGATTAATTACTTGGAGCTCGAAAAAACAAAGCATTGTGGTCCTCTCATCTACAGAAGCGGAGTATGTTGCAATTACCTCAGCAAGTACACAAGCTCTTTGGCTCAGAAAAGTTTTAGAAGAAATTGGAGAAAAACAAATTCAGCCTACAGTAATTTATTGTGACAATGTGAGTGCCATCAAGTTAGCTAAGAATCCGGTTCATCACAGCAGGACAAAGCATTTTGATATGAAATATCACTTCATATGAGATTTGGTGCAGAAGGAGGACTTTGAATTGAAGCACAACAACACCCACGATCAAGTAGCGGATATATTCACTAAGGCGGTTGCAAAAGCTTAGTTTTTAGCACTACGAGATAAGATTGTGAGCCCTCTTAGCATCAAGGTGGAGTATGAAGATAGTTGATGCTGTTCGAGCATGCATTTTTTAGCTTAGCCACTATTTTTGGCTTCCACCATCAAAGACAAAGTCATTTTCATGCATCGCTAAACTCTCAGATCGACTATAGTTTTTAGCATTCATCACATGCTCCATATTTACTATAGTAATATAGTAATTTGTTTTTTTAAGGATTCTTGCAAATAAAAGCATGCTATGCATGCAGTTATAGCTTGTAGGAAAGTTGTAGCTCACACTATTGTAATGTGGAGTAGTTCTTGGCATTGGAAAACAAAATAGACAGTCGTGCATCGTCGTTGTTTCGTTTAAATTGTGTGAAAAGCACGCCAAATTAGTACCAGCAGTCATAGTTGGAAAACAAATGAATTATTTTGGTGGAGTAAAGTTTTTCTGCATTTATGGCGGGTAATAACAAATAAATTTCCAGAATAACATTTGACTGGTAAATGGTTTCTCAACACGTGATTTTTCCTTGTGTCCTCTTTCGTTTATGTTGAAGCATCGTCGCCAAAGAAAAAGTGTGCTGTTTCGGCCAAACTGATAAACCTACCTCCAATCATCTTTGGCCACTAAGTGAATAAAGTAACAAAAAATAAGTTGTTCTGATCAAATTGATAAGCTTACCAAGGGAAGGGCGGTATATGCTGCAGTCCTCCAAATTGTCGATTAGCCTTTGGGACATGGGCATTGCAATTTTATTTCTTGCTTGAAATGAAGAAAATAATCGTGACATTCACCTTTTTTTTTAACAATGATGTAATGTATGCATAATAAATCAAATATTAGATGTAATTGTTTGTTAGATAGAAGTTGCAAGGTGAGTAGGCGCACCATTTTTGTTATATTTCTAAGTTCAGTTTTCGTTGAACTCAATAAATGATTTAATGATTGTCTTTAAAAATTATGTTATAGTGTTAATTATAATAATGTGGAGAAGCGTAGCAGTTGCATATAAGATGCCATTAATATGTATTCACAAAATGATATTTAAACATTGATAAGATAAATATGCAAGTTGTTTTTTGCTTTAAGTCCACATAAAGATATATCCAAAAAGCTTAAAATAAGGAAAATGGGCAACATTGCAACATGCTTAGTTTATGTTTGATGACCAGTAGGAAGGGGGTGGTGAGAATCCTCTTTTGTTCCTAGAACATTGCATCCACAGTCTTCTCTACATGTGTTAGACCATGGAGTGCACTTGAATTCAAATCTATAACACACAAGAAAAATTGGGTTTGAATAGTATTGATAAATGTGACAGTGAGTATTAACCATACTTTCTAGCTTTTGGGAAATAAATGGATATAGCACTAATGGGGTTTTTTCAGAAGATATGTATAAACATCCTCCTCCTTTCCTTAGTAAACCTCTCTAACACAGATTTTCTTAGTGTTAGCATTAATAAGTTGTATATAATATTAGTTAGTAGTTTAATGTGGTTGGATAATCAATTAATTATTTCCAATGGAAGTGGAATGGTCTTATTAAATTGAAATTGTGTTTTATACATTCAATACAATATATGTAATGTTTCTTACAAATTATGATATAACCATGAAGTTCGTATACAAAATTCTTGAATTTGAATTATTTATATAAAATATTTAACCCTCCATAAAATTGCTAATAAAAATGATACAACTAGTTTCATGACCAATTTAGAGGCTTGCTACAAGATAGTATTTTTTGAGTCTGAGTTGGAAGTGTATGTTTTCTTTGGCTAGACTTTCCTTGGCTTGTCAATTGGTGAGCATGCTTTTGTACTTGGTAGCCCATTCCATTTGTAGAAGAGAAGCATTTATTAGATTGGAGGTTAGAGAAGGTTGTATTATCTATCCAAAATTCTAAATGTACATTTGACCAAATTTATTAATTAATTGAAATTCATAATCATGAAAAAAGTGTTGGAAATATAATCCCAGTTGGTATACTCTGTATATCAGCATTATATTTTGAAATAGATTTTGGGAAAGATTTGAAAATAAATCACATTAACTCCTGCACAAGTTTCATACAGAATGTTCTATATATTGTTTGAGTCTGGGATTGTTCTACACTTTTTAATGAGTACAACTCTATAGAGCTGTAAGAAGAATTTCAATATGAAAATAAATGTAATAGTATTTAAGTGTGTGAGCTGAAGCTCATAAGATCTTTTAACGTTCCATGTAAGGAGTTGTAAGATGTTTCAGTCTATATAATGGTAATTGTATGAATGAACAAAAGCTCAGTTAACTCAGATAATATTGCATTGTTTCATTTTGTTCAATATTAAATAGTTGTTTCATTTTATTCTCTTTCAATCTTACACAAGGATGGTTACATTGTAGATTCATTTGTGCACCATAAAAAGAATTGGATGACCAACTAACGTTTGTAACTTAGATGTCAAGTTGTGTAAACCTCTACTAGATAAATAAGGAAAAAGAACCACCAATCCTATCACAATGACTAACTTTTCTCTCATAAAATTAAAAAATTAAATTGCAAACATATATTTAACTATACTTGAATTCGTCTTCATATTTGTGTATAATCTATTTTTCCATTTTAATCAACCTAATTACGATTATTTTCTCTTGAATAAAATAAATATTTACTAATAAAACGGTCGGTGAGAGTAAAGGAGATGTAATACTAAAGTTTTTTGAGAACAAACCCAGATAAAGATAATCTCTATGACAGATTTACACAACAAAACAAAGATAAACCAAAACATACAACACTGTGATTATACAGAAAAGTTTAATCGCACTGTAAAATTTTAACAGAAAACAGAGCACCAAACACCACTTTTTATTATATGATTTTGTAAAAACAGAGCAGCTTCTATTAAAGCAATGTTCAATATAACCGTAGCAAAGAAACAGAAATTCCATTCTATCATTGGAAACTTGCTATGCCAACAGAGTTGAAGTTCTTGAACAAAATACTCAATGAAAAAAATATTAAACTGAAATAAAAATTGGCTTGCTGCAGATGAAACGCAGCACTGACATTGTCAGTGTGCCAACAAATACAATACAATTATGTGTTGAAGTCATCATCGCTGGAAAACAAAGTGATGTCATCTTTGGCCACTTAATGAAAATTGACCTGATTTGGTCAAATTGATAAGCCTAGCAAGGGAAGTATATTTCTTGCTTTAATAATAGTGACATTCAAAACTAGTATGTGCTGGTTATACCCAGCTCAGTAAAATTCAAGTTTATGTTGAAGTCCTCATCGTTGCTGCTTTGGAACGAACTGATAAAGTCTTTCCTGACATTTATCATCTATTTGCGAGGGGCATCCAGGAGCGAATTGGTGAAACATTTACCATCTACTAGGAATAGAGTAGACTAGAGACGAGAGAGATTGGATCCAAGAGGGAAGTATGATACAACAATTGGGGCACTGCATGAACTGCCCTTTTTCTTCTCACTTGAATCCTTCATCTTCTTTCCATTATCATCATGCTTTCCCTCGTCTTCAGGGAACACATCATTTGCAGCGGGTAATTTGAAGCAACTCTGCAAAAATCCGAATACACCCATTTCGGAGAAATTTATTGAAGCTTTGCAAATGGAGATGACTCTGGAATTTAGAGTAAGACGATTCTGGAATTTAAAGGAAAGTTGTAGTGCCTGGCCACTAAAATTGGAGCAATGTGGAGTACTGATTGTTGTCTGAATTTATATGAGAATAGGTATCCCCCCATCGTCGTCGTTTTGTTTAAATTGCGTGGAGCCCGCGCAAAGTTACAAGGCGTCAAGGATTGTTCTGGTCAACAATTAATCTGCCCACGTTTTTGGTGGGTATTGTAATAACAAAGAAATTTCCAGAATAACATATGACTGATTAGCCTACCTCCAATCATGTTTGGGCACACAATGAATAAATAAAAAACATAAGCAGATTCGGTCAAATTGATAAGCCTACGAAGGGAAGGGTCGTATATGTTGCAGTTGTCGAAATCATCGATCAGCCTGTGGGGGCATGAGGATTATAATTTTATTTCTTTCTTGAAAAGAAGCGAGCAATTGTGATATTCAAAGATATTTTCAGTTTTTTTAAATTCTGAGTTTAATTCAGATATCAAAATGTAATTGTTTGCTAGCTTGAAGTGCAAGGCAAGTAGATGCTGCAGCTGTCATTGTAGGAAGAAAAAACAAATTGTTTCATCAAATTTATTAATGTGTTTCAATTCAATTTTGGTTGCTCAATAAATCAGTTAATTATTGATTTTTTAAAATTATACAATTTTTTTAATAGATATTTCAAGAATTTTTTGTCTGGTTGAGTAAATAAGATCACAAAAAGATTCTTATTTTCCAAATTAATTTAAAATATTAATGTAAGCAACTCAGATTTACAAGCCCATATCAATGCAATAGATCAATGAGAGTACAATGTTTATGCTACAATGGTTCAATAGGAATTTGAACTGGGGTGGCTTCAACAATAATGCCACAATTTCACAATCACACTATACCAAATGACAAAAATATATACAATTTTCATATAATATTATTAATATTTATGTAACAAATATAATAAATTATTGAAAAAGAAATATCCAAATATGTCACTTAAATATTATATTATAAATAAGATTTAAATTTAATTTAAAAATATTTTTGAGATTTTAAAATTTAAAAATCAACACAAATAATTTAATTTTTGTTTTTGTTTCGTTTACTCCTATTATTGAGATTATAAGCTAAATTTAAGAACAACATATCATTCATGATAAAAGGAAAGTTTATTGACATTAATATTTTAAGTGTTGTTAAAGTGATCATTTTTCATTCTCATTAATAATTCCTTCATGGATATGTTTTTGAATAAAGGAAATCAGAATTTGAAGAGACCCCCCTAAGAACAAAGAGGTGCAAATAGGAAACGCATAGCCAACCCGTAGCTCACCAACAAAAAAACAAGAAAATGAACCTCTAACACAACAAGTCTAAAACACTAAAACAATGAAATTACACAAAATAACTAAACTATTAAGTACTCACCCTGGTAGAAGAAAGAAAGAAAATGGCTAGGGCCATCATTGAAATCCTAGGCAATTAGGAAACCCTCGATTTTTTTTAAGAGATGGCAAAGAACAATAGGGATATGGTGCGTAAAAATTTGGCTTCCATGTAAACCCTATTTAGGAAAATCTTGAGCAAAGGTATGCAAAGAGGAAGCAGACCATAGAGATTGTGATTGTTACTGCTCTGGAGATAACTAGGACCATTGTCAAGGTTAATTATAAGTTCCCTGCTACTACTCCAACCAAGGGTATGATTAAAAGATGTCTTGTGCGCACTTATTTCCCTAACACGCTAACTCATAGAAGACGGCTTCTGTCTTTCCATGAGAAGGTCAAGGAGCTTAGCTAGGATTGGAAAGCTATTAAAACCCCCACACTCTAGACCATTGGTTTGTATCTTTTGTGGGTCTTATTTTTTGGCACTAGTCGTGTCTTGTTTTCTCTAGCTTTTTGTCCATTTTGTTTCAATTGGTTCTAGTTTTTTGTTGTGTCTTCTAGTTCTAATGTTGGGTATTCTCCCTACTTGTGAGACCCCTTTCTTTTGCCACATGGTTATTACATAAGGGTTTGGGCCATCTCTCACTCTATCTAATCAAAACCTCCAAAGAAGAAAGAGGTTTGAGAGATCACTAATTTAAAATATAAGAAGATGAAGAGAAAATTAATTCAAGTAAAAAATAACAAGAAGAAATATATTTCTTAGTCTTCTTCTCACTCTAACCTCTACAACTCTCAAATATACCTCTAGAGAATTACTTCGTATGATATGAGAGGGTAATCTTGTTGAAAGTTATGATTAATTTGCTATATAGCGAGCTTAGTAAGAAGGCTTAAGGAAAAATCCATATAATCAACAACTTGTTATAGAATTTCTTAAAAAAATTATAAAATAAAAAAAGATTACTAGATAAATAATAATAATAAACTGACATATTAAAATAATATATAATTGATTATTCCTATATTACACTAAATTTTTAATTAAGTTATGAAATAATATAACAATAAAATTACACAAAATAACTAAACTATTAAGTACTCACATTTCTTTGTATGTTTGACTCATTTTTATTTTCTTTCTTTGGTTGTATTTTCTCCATTGCTTATGTCTAGATGCAATTCAAATTTTGGGACAAGTGCAAGTGACACAACACTTATGATTTTATATAATTCCACTATTGATTCAACTTAGGCCTTTCTTATCTAAGAAGCATTTGATCCAAGCTCCTTATATTGAAGGGGATTAGATTGAACCTACTTATATAGAACTATTTTGGTAATATTGTCTTCTTTGATCCACATCTTATAATTTTTCAATAAATAAAATCACCCAAAGGTAAGATTTTGCATGAACACAACCGTCAAAATTCACCTTCTAAATTATATATATATATATATATATATAATTAATTTTATAATCATTTGATATACCCATACTAAAAACAAATACATCTACTAAATACATTAAAAAAAGAAAATTAGACAAAATATAATTAAAAAAGTACATTATGTTTCATATTGATGTCTTTTAATTGTTAAAAAATTAATAAAATTAACAAATAAAAACATATTAAGATAAAATGGATGTCTAAATTTCTATATAGAATCTCTATATATTTGATATGTAGATTCATAGAATCTTTATAAACATAAAATATCATGTTTATAAAGATTCTAGTTATTAGCATTAATCATATTTTTGATTAACGATAAAACAGGTTTTGAGGGGACCTGAAACAAGTTTTGAAGGGGCCTGAAACCCTCGAATTTTACAAGGATTCAGAACCCCAATAATACCTTACCAAAGGATACAATCTAGGAAAATTAGTAGCCCAACCTCAACCAAATCACAAAAAAAAAAATATTATAACGCTAGCTAAAAAGAAAAGTAGGCCAAAGCCTTACACAAGAGATGACTAAACAAGAAAGTCCAAGGGTTTTATCAAGGCTCCTTTAACCTTCAACAAAAACCAGGGGATTTTCCAAGCCCCAATATCTTGAACCTTTGTGAACAAAGCTCCCAACACCAAAACAACCAAATCCACGAGGATAAGCATTAAGTAACAATCTGGAACCAAGGGGTTTTGAAAGGATCCCCAAACCTTCATGTTGAGTTTTGAAGTGGCTCCCAAAACCAATTAAAATAAGCCAACATGCACTAGAACATTGGGGGTTTGAAAGGCTCCCCAAACCTTCAAGTAGGGTTTTGAAGTGGCTCCCAAAACCAACTGGATAAAGCTCTTAAACAAAAACCAACTAAAAGTTAGTACCTTTCCAGCAAAGCTCATCTCCAACTCAATAAGACAAGGCCCCACCTCAAAATGGGCAGAAAAGACACAAACCTTCTGTAGATAACACAAAGCTCCATCCCATGAAACAAAGTTCAGCAACCAAAAGACAAGACTGTACTGCATAGCTAGATAAATTGGTTTTGAAAAGACTCCCAAAACCTTAAGCATAAAAGGAGGAATAGGCGAGTCAGACTCCAAGCAAGAACGCTCAATTGAAATCTACATCTCAATAGGAGAAAAGGGACAAAAACCCATCAGCAAGGAGAGAGGAGCAATCTTACACCCAACCTCGGAAAATGGGGCATCCACAGCCCCCAAAAGGTTCCATCTAACAACACTCAACCAAACACTATTCCCCTCAGTAGAAAAGTGCACCACCTCCATAGGACATGCAAAGAAGAGTCGAAAGATGAAACCCAGGTCCATGGAAGAGCTCCTCTTGAGAAACATCAGAAGAATGAAACACCCACAACCTTCAAGAGGACACTTGAAAGAGCGAGAAAGTAGGGTCAAGAAGACCCTCAAAACAGAGAACTCCTATGCAAAAAATGAGGCAAAGACCTTTAGAACAAGAAAATGGAAGGGGGAGATGGGCACAGGAAGCACCCACCAACAAATTTAGAAGCCAATACCCCAACGAAGCCACCACCATGCCAAAAAAGAGCAAAGCCAATAAACATAAAATTTCTATATAGAATCTCTATATATTTGATAAGTAGATTCTATGTAGATTCATAGAATCTATATATAATCTCTATATATTTGATATCTAGGATCTTTATAAACCTGTTTTGGCATGGACTGTTGTGGTCAACAATTAATCTACCCACGTTTATGGTGGGTATTGTAATAACAAAAATATTTCCAGATTCGGTCGACCGATAAAATGTCTTTCCTATGTATTATTACTATGAGATGCATGCTTACTAACTTGGAAATGCAACTAAAAGAATGTTAACATTACCTACACTTGATATGAGTCATTGAAACTATCTTAATTATGCAACGAAGGGATTATTACATTCATTACTAATAATATGATTTCAGCCATACATCTTATTTAGTTTTTATAGTGTGAATCTAAGGTTCATTGCCACATAATGTTTTAGTACTACACATGATTCCGGCTATGTTTCTATTCTACTTTCCATTCCACTCTTCTAAGGTTATTGTATAATGTTTCTAACCACTAATTTGATTTCCACTACCTAACAATGCTACTAACACATTATCATGGTTCTAAGTTTACTTCCAACATCAATGTACCATAATAGAATCAACTTGAGAATCAATGCCTCATTCCAACAAGAACATAAAAAATACATTATATACATTTCATATCAAAGTCATTTAATGATTACATTGCTTGTCCAAGACTAACATGACCATGATTACACTATGATTACAACTCGTCACATAGTTCTTCAACATTAGCATAGCTCACCAAGTGTAAATACAAATGATCACCTCCAACTATTATAAATGTTTACATCACATTTACTCGGTCATCAATTACTTCAAGAGTTTCATCCTTTCAAGTCTATGATTACTAATATATATATATGCTGCCATAAAGATCCTAAGCCATCAAGATGAAGATCCAATCCACGCATGGGGAGAAGAACACCAGCCAAGAAGGAAAAAACCCAATGGTAAAAAGCACCAACCACCCGACCAATGTGGAACCTACAAGAGACCACCCCCCATGCTAGGAAATGATGCAAGGTCCCAAAACACACTCTACATCTAGGTTGATGCTCAAAACCAAAGGACAAGACTACCACAAGACACTCATTCATGAAGCAAACACAACCAAGTACAATAAGAAACTCCTAGAGGCTATCAACAATAAGGCATAGATGCAATGCAAAACAATAAGGGATCACATGTAGGAGTGGAGTGTCATCACATTCCATCCATAACAAACATAACATAGGCACTAGCCTGATGGACATGTAGAGCCATCTCAACCTATGAGAGACTAAGGGAGATTAGCTTACCATCTTCATGGACTTCTCGTGCTTATCCTAAAACATCCTCCCTATGAATAAGTCAGGAGGCACAAATCGATTTATTATCTTAAAACATCCTCCCTATGAACAAGTCATGATGCACAAATCAATTTATTATCTTATTAATAAACCTATCTACCCATCCCATGTTCATTTTTAGGTTATCACTTGTTTACAATGCAAGGTAAACCCCCTTGTGCCCTGGCGGTCTAGATTTCATGCATCCTTACAAGGAACCTCATGATAGTCCATCTCTCATGACCTCGGTCATCACAAGGAATCCCACTCCCCCAAACATGGACTAGTACAAAAAGGAAAATATGCCCAAGAGGTTCTAAAACAATTATTCAAATCTTGAAATGAAACTCATAGCATGCAGCCCAAACACTCACACGTGAACATAAACATGAACAATGCCACAACAACAAGGAAAAAAAGAAGAGGAACCTCTTGGCATGAAATCATAAATAAAAGGGCCACATAGAAAGATGTCATAATCTGCTGCCAAACATAGAGACAACATCACAACAAGGCCATTCACTTGCTGGAAATAAAACATTAGGGTGAAACCTTCTCTCATAGCAATCTCAACATGAGAGGAACCAATAAAACCACAACATGAAGATTAGAAGTTCATAAATAATCAAAAAACCTCAATTATGAATAACAAAAATTTTGGAAGACAGTAACATATAATAAACTAGTCTTTGTTACGGAGAGCAATATGGAAAAAAATCAAGTCAAATAACCAACATATAGGAAAACTCCCTAAATACATAGTCATAGTATATTGGTCATATCTAAAAAACCCAAAACTAAAATTTCACAAATTTTACACATATTTTAAAAGACTTTAATAAAAAAACAACCAAAAAAATTGTGCAAACCGAGTTTATAACTTGCGAGATATGTTCATCATAATGCTACAAACCTGAACATGAGAGCAGCAAATCACGACAAGAAAATAAAATTTTGGACTTAGCCAAATGACTTGGTAACATAGACATAGAGTCGTCTAGACCAGATCAACACTTAGAAATAGACCCAAATGAAATAGACCAAGTGTGGTGAAGGTTAACATCCAACAAATTTCACCCCTGACAAACCATGAACAAGAAACAACTCTCACAGAGTGTAAATTCCAACAATAACAATTTCAGCACTCTCACAGAATAATACCAAACACTCCCAAAATAAAGACACCAATCAAGGAAGCCCAGAACTATAACCATGGTTGCACAGGAAGGAAAAGGCATTTCCATTGTCATGAATGACACCCACAAGAAAAACATACAGTATCAAACCATACAATATGCACAATAAAATCAAACTCCTTAATCCCATAATACTCCTTTACAAATGATATTCTATGTAAACAAAAGTTCAATACTATCCCATATCCTTCAAGCAAACACACGCACGAAGAAGAAACAGGTAACTTCACAAATCTGAATAAAAATAAAACAAAGGAAAAGAAGTCGACCTCAACCCCATCTGATGGAAGACAAGAGATAGATGAAGAGTTTTCCCCAAGTCCTCTAGCAATCCAGCAAAGCAAAGCCAAGACCAAGCTCCAAAAATCAACCCAAGAAGTTGCAGACCCAAATTTTTTTTGCAAAGAGGAAGAAGAAGAGACCCCAAGAATCTCACAGCAACAACATAAAAAGTAAAGACAATTAATCCAAAACCCTAGCCTCTCTTCTAGCCAATGAGATTATTTCATTTGAAATATATCTCATCCCAGATCTTAGGGTTAGATAATATATTTTTCCCATTGACTTTTTCAATAAAATTTAAAAACAAAGAGGATAATAATATAATATTTAACATATTATTATTATGAATGGGGAGATATTTTATATTAATTTAGCCTATATTTTTATTTCCCCCTTATATAATATTAAAGCAACTATATATATAAATGAAAATGTAAATTAATTAAATAAATCAAAGAGGGGTTATGAATAAATAACCAAGTCCCCTAAAACTATATTAAATAAGATTAATTTAAACACTAAATAAAATAAACTATAAACAACAAATAAATAAATAAATTAACTACAAACATTACCCAAGGCAATATAAAGTAATAAACATTAAACATTAATTAAATTAAATCATACTGTTCATTAATAAACATTAAACATTAATTAAATTAAATCATACTGTTCATTTTGTTTTTAATCGATTTGTTTATTGGGATATCAGGTGTTATAATTGTGAGATCCTCTTTTGCATCTTTGTGCCTCTCGTACTCTGATATGCTGAGTTAAGACCTCCATTAGTTGCATCTGCTGGTCATTATTCAATAGATCAGTTTCTTAAGGAAATGGTTGGAATAACAATGTTTACTTGATTGAAAGAAAAGTAACATGGAATTCAAGACAAATATATGTTGCAGTCGTCATCGCTAAAGAAAAAATGTGTTGTCTTCCTTAACCTGATAAACCCGCTTGCAATAATATTTGTCCACTTCATGAATAAATGTATGCAAAATGAGTTGATTTGGTCAAATTGATAATCCTACAAATGGGAAGGGCAGTATATGCTGCAGTCATCAAAATCAATGATTAGCATGTAGGGCCATAAAGCACTACAATTTTATTTCTTCTTGAAAAGAAGAGAATAATTGAGACATTCAAAACTACTATTACCCAGCCCAGTTAAAGTCAAGTTTATGATGTAGTTGTCATCGTTGCATTGCTGAAAGAAAAAAAGAGCTACTTTGATCAAACTTATAAAATCATCCCAGACAAGTTTTGACCATTCAATGGGTAAATCAATCACTGGCCTTTGTATTTTCAAAAAGTTAATTTATATATCAAAGGCTTTTTGTACATGACAACAAGGTCATTGAACAATTTAGTGGGGATCTGCTCTTGCTAAGCCATATGAAAATTTGCTTGACTTTCATACAATTTGAATGTTAAAAGAATCGACCAAATCTCTTCTAGTGTCGATCATTACCCACATATTACCGTGAAATTACTGGGCATGCAGCTGTAATTGCTCACACTGTGTTCAATGAACTGGTGAACCATAAAAAATCCTCCAACCAAATGAAGTAATGAAAGCAAAGAAATAGAAAGAGGCTAGAGGCGGGATAGATTGGATCCAACAGGGAAGTACGATACAACAATTGGGGCACTGCCATTTTTCTTGTGAGTAGAATCCTTCATCTTCTTTGCATTATCATCTTGCTTTTGTTGTTCTTCAGGGAACACATCATTTGTAGCGGGTAGTTTGAAGCAACTCTGCACAAATTCGAATACACCCATTTTGGAGAAATTTATAGAAACTTTGCAGATAGGGATGAAATGTATGTTGGCTCAATGACTCTGGAATTTACAGGAAAGTTGTTGTTCACAATATTGTAATGGGAAGTAGTGATTGTTCTTCTGAATTTATATGAATGTTCTCACAGTAGTTCAGAATATTGTAATGCGTATGCCCCCATCATGGTCGTTTCGTTTAGGTTGCGTATAGTGCACGCCAAGTTACTACTAGCAGTCATACTTTGAATTGTTATGGTCAACAATTAAGCTGCTCCAAGTTTAGGCCAGGTCAGTGGGAAATACCAAAGAAAATATCTAGAACGACATTTGACTAATAAATAGTTTCTCAACACGTGATTGTGAATTAAAAAGAATTGGGCAACGTGACAGTGAGAATTAGCCACACTTTAGCTTTTGGAAGACATATGGGTATAGCACTAATGGGGTTTCTCTAGAAGATATGTATAAACATCTTCCTTATTTCTTTAGAAACCTTTCTAATATGGATATAATGATACATATGTTCGGACCTAACACATGTGAATAAAGAGGTTTCAAAAGAAAGCTAAGGTATGCATAGTCATGAAGTTTCAAATAGAGGCAACAAGAGCATTCACGCTAAAATCAACATGAATCGAGGTTAATGGAAAATTCCAAACTTGCAACTCAAGATACAAAAACTAAAAACTATACATATATTCATTGATAGTCAATATTAATATTAAACATTAATTGTCCATTAAATATATATATAGAGTCTCTATAAATCTAAAATATCTCGATGAAATTTTTGAAGTGTTCGACATGAAAAATCAAGCATATTAACCTAAAGGCCAAGGGCACACCTCAAAAGAACAAAATCAAAGAACTAGTTTGATAATCACACTCGAAACTGGATGGTCCCCAAGAATTGACCCCTATTATGTATGCCATAATAAGATTGATTAGTACCAAATATTATGAGATACAGTTTACAATGTGATAGAGTGAGTAAGAGTTATAGTTGTTCAAGGTATATTATCTTCCCCATTTAAAGATAAAGGGGTTTGTTGGCTTTTTCCATTCTCATGATCCATTTTTTTCTTAGTGCGTAAGCTTTGATAAGTTGTATTTATGTTTTGATTAGTAATATTGGGAAAGGCCCGAACCATTACATATCTACTAAAAATATGAAAGAGTGAGAAAAGTCATGGGACTCACGAGGTGTGAGAACCCAATACCTCAGAGCTAGCTACCAATTTAAGAAACCAATGGCTCCCAAATAGACACAAAAAATACCAAATACAAATGAGACTATAAACAAGCAAAACAAAATACATAAACCCACCCCCACCAAAGACATGAACCAGTAGCCTACCTGGTGGTGGGCTTCTCAAACTTCATATCCTGACTCAAAGCCTTTAGCTTATAGGAGAAGGACAGTTGTTTGTTGGATCCCCTGCCAAACAAGATTGTAGGCAACTCCAAAGTCGCCACCACCCTAGAAACCGATGCCTCCAACCCTATAGCAGGGGAAGAGTCCAAATGTCTATTTTTCTAAACCTTCTTCTTAATATCCTTTAGGATAGCCTGTAGGGATTTCAAATTCCTTTTAAACATTACTCTGCATAGTCACATCCTCAATTATGTGACAAATATTAGCTAGTAGTTTAATGTGGTTGGATGGTCAATTAATTATTTCAAGTGGAAATGAAATGGTCTTATAATATATGTATTATTATTTATAAATTATAATATAACTATGAAGTTCTTATACAATTCTTGAAGTTGAGTTGTTTCTATAATGTATTTAACCCTCTAAAAAATTGTTAATAAAATTGATATAACTAGTTTGATGACCAACAAAAGAGCAGGTGGCTGATATATTCACCAAGCCACTACAGAAGGACACCTTTGACTATCTCAGAGGTAAGCTGAGGGTTATGCTTCTCCATTCAATAAAGTAAGCAAACAGGGTTCTACATCAATTTGGTATGATTTCAAATTTTTTTCAAATGAAAACAACTAGATTGATGAGTATGGACTACTCCAGTTAGGGGGAGCAGTATTGTAAGTGTTCAGAATGGACTCTTTGGAATTGTTATCAAAGGGGGAGATATGTTTAGAGTGTTTGTTAGAGTGTTTGAGCATTGTCAGATATCAGTGATAGGGGGAGATATTCATCTCTTAGGGCAGAATGACTGGACTATTACCGAGATGAAGATGCATGCATCTAGTTAGCCAAAGTTTGAAGTGTTTGCCATCAATGCCAAAGGGGAAGATTGTTGGATTTTTGGCATTGACAAAACCGGTCAATCTTGAAAACTGGTATATGTGCTAAGGTTTGTCATTGATGTCCAACACTTACCGGTGAAGAAACTAACTGGTGAAGTGGTATAGGTAGAGTGGTGTTAGTTTTTAGTAAGAAATAGTGAATGGAAAAAACATTGGTATTGAATGATCAAAGGTTACTTCAGCTCAAGGAAAGATTAATTAAGTCAACTGATCTATCGTTCAGGAAGATCGGTCACTTTGGTGATGGTGAAGTCACAAAAGGTGACTCATGCAAGAAAACTTATTTTGCTCTATCCAACCAGTAACTCACTGGTAAACAGGGGAAGAGACTTGGTGCTAGCACAACAAACCGACAATCAAAGGATGAATCAGTAATATAAGAAGTGCATTTGCATATCGGTACACCGGTATGAAAGAAGGAAGACAGGTGATCACCATAAATCTCGGAGCGGTGATCAGTTATTCAGTTGTGGTGGAAAAGAATGAGTTGGTAAGCTTGTGTATATGCCAAAATATTTATTGGTAAGGTTAACTTTCAGTTATCATGAAGTCAAACATGATTATGTGCGGATTTTCTGGTTCGCATTTATTTGGCTAAACATGACTCAAAAGTTTCTATCTTTGGGAGATGCAGTGGCAGAATTGGTTCAACACTTGGTAGAATTGTTGTAAGGCACGCAAAGAAAGAGTAATAGATTTTGAAATTCAAATCTTCTAAAATCCTTGATTGATTTGATTGAGGATATGCCCGAAGGTGTTGACAAAAAATGTATAAAGAGTTTTTGAGCTCTTTCAGAAAGTTCTGATCATGAAATTTGAAACAAGGAAATCTAGTTGAAGGCGATCCAAGGTGAAGAGCAGAGTGAGAGTAAGTGCTAAGAGGTGTTAGCAGAGTTGAGTGTGTGTGTGAGGTAGACTAGCTGAGAGAAGAGCCGAAGGATAGAGAACCGATTGAGAGTAGAGCCGAAGGGTAGAGAAACGACAGAGTGCAGAGCCGAAGGTTAAAAGACCGACAGAGTGCAGTGCCAAGAGATAGGTGACCAGCTGAGTGAATAGCCAAAGGTGTAAGAAGAAAATCGGTGTTGTGCAAAGAAGACACAACCAATGTGTATTGAGTGGGATGTATATTGAGATCTGATCAAGCTATCAGTAGCTAATTCTGCAGATCATCTATTTGTTGCTTTCTAACAATTGCAACATAAATCTCTTAACTGGGTGGACTTTAACAGGTCCCTATTGTAAAATCCCTTAACTGGGTAACATCTTAATTGATGTTCTAAGTCCTCTAACTAGGCTACCTTTAACAAGGTAAAGGCACTAACCAACCTTGATCAAAATCCCTTAACCAGGTGGCACTTAACAATGTCTTTGTAATCTCCTAACAGGGATGCTTCTTAACCGGGAGTACTCCAGAAGAGTGCAAATTTTGTGAGTTCCTACTCACACGGTTTTATCCCTATTGGGTTTCTATGAGATAACTCCTTAGTGTCACTGTCAACTTTTCATGCTTGGATATTTTACTTTAGTGATTAAGTATATTGTTGGATCTTAAATAAATGAAGATTTAAGATAAAAGTTAAATTGTGAAAATTTGATTAAGTGTTGATTCACCCCTCCCCTCTCAGCACTGGTTGGGACTAACAACCTACAATTAAGTATTTGAGAATCTTTGGTAGTAAATGCTATATCAAAAGAGATGATTCCATTGGAAAATTTTATCCTAGATGTGATGAAAGAATATTTCTTGGTTATTCAAATGAAAGAAAAGCATATAGATCTTATAACAAAATATTGTAGATAATTGTGGAAAGTGCTAATGTCAAGGTGGACGGGAAGTACAGAGGTCAAATCAAAACTTATGAGAGAGAACCAGAAGTGGAAATGGTCATAATTGAACTGGTAACACTTGTACCAGAACATAATGTTGAACCAGTTACTCTTGCAGTATCATAAAATTCAACAGTAACTGAAGATCAGAGAAGAGAAACAAAAAGTCAGAAGACTCCTAGGTATGTAAAGTTGAATTATTCAAAAAATCAAATCATTAGAGACAAAAGCAGAGTGATGACAAGGAGAAGGTTGGCAGCTGAAGAGGTGTGTTTAATTTCTCAAATTGAACTGACATCAATAGATGAAACATGTAAGGATGTATGTTGGATGAAAGATATGGAAGAGGAGTTGGATCAGATAGAAAAGAAAAACACATGGACTTTAGTTCCCCGACCTAAAATGAGAATATTATTAGAACTAAATGGGGTTTTAGGAATAAATTGAATGAAGAAGAACAAGTTGTGAGGAATAAGTCTAGATTGGTATGTAAGGATATTCTCATAAGGAAGGAATTGATTATGATGAAACTTTTTCTCTGGTAGCTAGGATTGAAGGTGTGAGATTATTTCTTGCTTATGTTACCCGTAAGAAATACAAGGTTTATCAAATGGATGTTAAGTGTGCATTTCTAAATGCAGATCTTGAAGAGGAAGTCTAAATTGAGAAACTTGGTGGATTTTCTCTTTCTGATGACAATAACATGGTTTGCAGATTAAGGAAATCTTTATATGGATTGAAGCAAGCACCTAGAGCTTGGTATGCTAGATTGGACAAATATCTTTTGAATCTTGGTTTTACTAAAGGTAATGTTGACAATAACTTATATTATAAGATCACTAATGATGACATATTGATTATTGAGGTCTTTGTGAATGATATCATTTTTGGTGGTGAGGAAAACTTATGTATGGAATTCTCTGATAATATGAAGAATGAATTTGAGATGTCTATGATTGGAGAAATGATATTTTTCTTAGGTTTATAGATTAATCTGACTGATAAAGGTATTTTCATCTGTCAAAATAAGTATGCTAGAGAGTTGTTGAAGAAATTTGGTAGGGAAAATTCTAAACTAGTTGGTACCCCTATGGTTACAAGTGAGAAATTGACAAATAAAGATGTATCAACTCCCGTAAATCCTACAAGGTATAAATATATGATTGGAGGTTTGTTATATTTGACTCAGACTATACCAGATATAATGAATGTAGTTTGTATTGTATCAAGATATCAAAGTGATCTTAGAGAGAATCACGAGAGTGCAATGAAAAGGATTTTCAGATATTTACAAGGAATAACTAAATATGGTTTGTGGTATCCTAAAGACGATGACTTTACATTATGTGCATATACAAATGCAGATTGGACTGGAGATATAGATGACCGGAAAAACACATCTGGTGGAGCTTTCTATCTTAGAAAGAAGCTTGTTTCATGGATCAACAAGAAACAATCATGTACTTCTTTATCTACTGTTGAAGCTGAGTATGTTGTTGCTGCTACTAGTTGTACACAAGTTCTATGGATGAAGCAAATATTGAAGGATATAAAGGTAGATTATAATGAATCAGTAGTTATTCACTTTGGTAAATCTACTTCTATTGACATATCAAAGAAACTTGTATTTCATTCGAAGACAAAGCACATATCAATCAAGTATAACTTTTTGAAGAAAAAGGTGGAAGCAAATGAAGTCATAGTGGTTTATGTGAACACTAAAGAGCATATTGTAGATATCTTCACTAAACCTTTGTCTAAGGAATCATTTGAGTACTTTAGAGATAGATTGGGGGTCTTTGCCCCTCCGGTTGAGACTTGAGTGATGTTGATTGGCATTAGTCCAATATGCATTATCAGAACTATCTATCATTCCAGATTGATGAGTTGGTGCTACCACTTAGGGGGAGTAGTCAGCTATGTGGTTCAGAGGTTTTATGATTTTTCTTTGATGTTTATGTCAATTTTTTGGCATTGATGTCAAAGGGGGAGAGGTATACATGTGAAAATTAGAGCTTAATAGAGATATCAGTCACAGGGGGAGTTTGGTCTATGGTTTGGTTATTTGGTTCAGAACTTCATTGATATATCATTTGTTGGATATCTTCCATTGGGGGAGACGTGTTTGGCACTTCTTGGCACTTGGATGTTTTTCACATCTGGTGTTGCCATTAATGCCAAAAGAGGAGATTGTTGGAAATTTGAAAGAATTGATTGTGTTGCACTAATGTTTGTCATTGATGTCAACACTAGCTTATTTGGTTATCTACCGGGTTCTGGTAGAGTGGTTGGACTTTGATGATGATCAGGAGATTTGTCTCTGGTATATTCTGATTGGTGGAATTGGTTTAGTTCAGTCAATCATGTTATTCAAATGCATGTCACATTCAGTTGGTTTAGGATTTGGTGATCTGGAAGCTATCATATGTTCTAGTAAGCCTTTTGGTTACCGGTAAAGGTTCTATCGACATAGCTATGTTTAAGGTCTTTTGATGGATTCGATAAGTGGTGTTGGTACGACTTCTAGAAGGTTTTCAAGATACTGATGGTTGTCGTGTTCGTGTTCTAGTTGATCGGTGGTATTTCATTTGGCTTATGGCGACCAATTTTAGGTCCGGTCTTACTCTACTAGGTTATGGGTTGGTTTATGTAACGTGTTGGTGGATGCTCCCGATGCGTTACTGGTTGGATTTATGGTTTGGTTAATGTTGTTTTGGCCTTAGGCCGACTTGGATAATCATTGGTTTGCGGGTTTATATAATGGATTTATTGTATTATCTTTTAAGTGACCGACCTAATTGTTTAGGTCCCGGGTTGGTATAAATATGATGTAAGATCTCATTTTAGACCATCAGTCGTGGTTATAGGATTATCTGTGTGTGAATAAAGTTATAATCATATGAAGAGGTTTTGGTCGATCATAGGTGATCGAATTGGGTTTGTGTAAGAGGTTTAAGACCTCCAACATTGAGCTTAACCAGAATTATAATCAGGCATAGGAGATGTTATTCTTGCAGTTCATTCTTCTTTCTGGATAGTAGTCTGGATATCTTTTGTAGTCAGTGAGACTCCTTTTATAATGATTAGTAGGATGTTGGTCTTCCTGCATGTGTAGGCCCCTTATTGTAATCACATACTTACTGCAGAAGTATCATTTAACTGTGGGTAGCCTTCCCACCGTGGTTTTTCTTTTTACCGAGTTTTCCATGTACAAATCTTGGTGTTATGTGTTGTGGATGAATGGTAATTGGTTTATGATTTATGTTTCTGCTTAAATGATATATCTTCTATTCTGGTATTTCATTTATGCATTCCGATAAAAGGTTTTGTGTGTTTAAAGTTTCATAATATGTTAACAACATATTTACCCCTCTCAATTGTTCACCAATTATCCTAACATTAATTACATTTGATTTTTGGTTAAACATTGCCATCGAAATCTAAAAAAGAAGGTTGACATCTTTAGGGTTGAAAACCCTAAAACAAAACCAAACACAAAAGAGGAAAATATTTTCATTGTGCATCAAAGCTTCTTGAAGAAGCTACAGGACGAGCAGGGTGAAAACCTTAGCTCGACATTCTGCTCGCGGCTGCCATCAGGGATGTTTGCAAGTGAGGGTTTGGGAAAAGAAAACTTTTGGGCGCATTCCTTCACTATTCGCACTGTCAAAAACAAATCTATACATAGGTATGAAATGCTTGACAAATCTTTGCTCTGTGTTCAACGCGGTGGAAAGACACCACATTCCTGTGCTTGTTCAAAATATTTGCAGCTTCTAGGACTTCATTTAAATTTGTTCACTTGTTTTCCAAAAGACAAACAATAATATAGCCATGGTTTATTTCTTTTTGTAGACTATTTATGAATACTTCCTCTTCAGTTTTATTAAAGAGTTGGCCCTAACCTAGCCGTAAGTGGATATATGACCCTTTATACTTATTAACTCTCTATGGCTCTCTGTGAATAATGATATTAACTATTATTCTTCAAACTTTCTCTGAGATGCTCTTCATTTCTTTGCATATGTTATTGTGGTGTCTTGTATCAAATGGCATAATTTTATTGAGTATTGATGCTCTCGTCTGGTGTCTCATGGATGTGTTTGACAATGCCCTTCATACTACCTTCTTTAGTTGACAGATCTGCAACTCTCGATCTAGTATCAGTGCATTATTTGATATAACTGTTCTTTAGGCTTTGAATGTTGCCATGAGGGGTTGAATGTAAGCTTTCAATTTCTCTTGGTATATCCACATCAAAATTGTCCCATACTTGGTGTGAGTTTTTCAACATTTTGACAACCATAATAAATGCTCATACTGCATGGAGCTTACAATGAGATACTTTGAGTCGCGAGACTCTGTATTCTTTAAATTCTAATTAGTTGAGGATGCTATTTGTTGTATTTTCAATATTCATAGGTCTGCGATCATGATGTTCACAATCCACTTGCAAAATGACTTAAGGCACAGGGTATTGTGTATGAATTCTTTGTATCATTCACTTCAAACACATTTTAATAGAGGCCTTTATATGTAAAACTTTACTCAAGCTGCTCTGAGGATTGGCAATGAATCTTTGATGACTTTGATGCCTTGTAGTAATCATTAATCCTTCCTTTGTTACAGGATGATGCTCTTTGATTTACAGGGGGTGTTGTCATTTATTTTGTGATTGTTTTTTGTAAAAGGTCATGATGACTGCACTCTACTGTTATCACCAATAACATTCCTGTTTCTTTGCGTTGCATTTTATGACATCCTAGACAAAGTTTTATGTTGCTACAGGAGTATGATCTGATCCTCTTTGTTTTATCTCTTTTTGAGTGCACTGTATAATGACAATGATGCTTATTTTATTTGCCTTGCCTCTTAACGTTGTCATTAACTCCTTATGGGTTTTCTTTGATACTTGATATCAGTGCCATATCATGTATTGGCTGCTGCTATGGTGAATAACCTTGTGACTGTAGATAGACTTTAAGGCCCACAATAGACTTAGGAGATCACCATTATATGATATTCTCAAGCTTCATGATATTTAAGCTTCAGACATAAACAATTGTTGGTGTACAATCCGCTGATTCCAACTTCATAATAGTGTTCTATTTCTCTAAAGAACTGCACTACATATATAAGCCTTCATACTACATGTTGCTCACTGTATTTGATCCGATATGTGCTTTCCCTATTTTCTATGATCAAAATCTGATATTGGCATATGATGTCAGTGTCTTAAAGTAGTACTATTTCCCTTGATGGATGGCTTCATGAAAACCCCAATCACTCCTATGACTGATATTTTATGAAGATCAAAAAACTGTTATAAAGCTAATCCTTAATTTATAGCTCTTTGAAGAGATCACTGCACTCTCTTTTTCATGGATGTGACTGCACTAATATGACTCTAAATTCTGTCATATGTTAGTCTCTTCTTACTTAATTGTATTTTTAGTGCTACTCCACTTTTTAATGTGATGCAGGAGCATCCCTAGTTCACAACAATCTTGCATCAACCAAAAACATTTTCCTTTCTATTTTGTTTGCAATTTCAATTTTCCTTTCTGTGTGTCCCATTTTTGGCTCACCGGATCCTGTGGAGTTGGATTATACTTGAAGACTTGATCATCTTTCTTTCTTTCTGACTGCCCCTCATTTGGATCACTTACCCACAAGGTATCACTCTCGGTTTCCATGACAATTTCTTGTTACCGGTTGTTCCTTTGTTACTAGTTGTCTGAGACCTATTTTGGTGATCTACAAGAATCCATTCCAAAGATTGTGGAACCTTGGGTGTTGATTTCAATGTTCCATGGCATGTGGCCAATCTTTTCCCGTGATCTACATTTCATCCTTTAGATTTTTCTAGAGGAATCTCTTGGTGGAGGTCGACCTTGTTCATTTTGCACGTCAGGTTTTCATCCCTTTTGGGCCGACTGGATCCTTTGGATCGATATATATATATATATATAATCATTCTTTAGAATGTAATCAATTAGAATCAATCAGTGTATCAGACATATAGACTGTGCCTAGAAGATAGATCTTTCGATTCAAGGCCTCAGTTGTGACCTATTCTACTAGGCCTGTGTGATGGTATGTTGTAACTCGGTTGTTACCAGTTGGATGTAATCAAATTTCGTGCAATAAAACTATCTGTTTTGTATTGCCTCCATCATATCTGTGTGTTTTCATTGTGTTTACTCTTGCTAACCAATCCGAACTGATCTCCTTGAGGTCCCTCCTCACCGGTGACTATTTCAAGTGGCATCAGAGCGAAGTTTCGTTGCAGAGGTCGCGTGTCCTGAAATTTTATTGTAGGGTGGCGGATTGCGTATTGGACCTACAATAATGCGAAGAGGACCTAGGAATGGTGGAGGGTGTGAGAATGTAGACCCCGCTGTGATGAAGATGTTGCAAGGAATAGCAACCCAATTAGAATCCGTGGAGACAGCCTAGAGAAGAGGTCGACATATTGAAGATGTAAGTGAAGATGAAGGAGAAGAAGCCCCAACAGAACAAGTAAATCTATTGGTGGTTGATCCAAATGAAGAGAGGTTTTTAAGGGTTTTGAGTAAGGAGAACAATAAACCACATTCTACCCCACTGGAATATGATAGGAAGCTATATTCAGATGAATTTATGAATTTGATCTCGAAGATGGAAAAATATTTTGATTTTAAAAATACTTCAGAAGAGAGGAAGGTGAAATATGCCCGTACTTGGTTGAAAGGTCATGCATCTCTTTGGTGGGAACATTCGCAAGTTGATAGGCAAAGAAGAGGTAAAGAAAAGATTAAGACATGGGATCAGATGATTTCTAATTTGAAATCAAAGTTTGTTCTAGCGAATTATCAAGTGGATTTGTTCCAGAAGTTGCAAAATCTGAGACAAAAAGAATCTAGTGTGAAGGAGTACACCGAATCATTTTACAAATTGAACATCAGATCCGGACATGTTGATGATGAAGTTAAATAAATTGCAAGATATTTAAATGGATTGTGGATGTCTATACAAGATGAACTCAGTATGATCAAATTGGAGAGTGTTCAAGAGGCTTACTAGTATGCACTAAAGGCTGAAGATAAATTGAATAAAAGACATGAGCAGAGGCAGAGAGGTAGAGGTGGAAGGTTTACTGGAGGAATATTTCAAGGAGGAAGAGGATATACCAGAGGAAGAGCAACCAATATGGATCAAAACAAGGACAAGGAAGTGAGCAAAAAAAGGTAATTCATATCGGAAGGATCATAGAAATTTCTACCGGAGGAGAGAACTGAATGGTTACCAGAATGAGAACTTAGGAAGACAAGATAAGAGGTCATTTAGAGGAGCTTGCTTTAAGTGTGGAGTTGAAGAACACCATGCATTTGAGTGTAAGAAGACAAAGGTTACTAGAAGAGCAACAATGGTGGAAGAAAACCCTACTAGGTCAGACAATAAACCGGAAGATGGAGAACTATTGATGATGAGGAGAGCTTTGTGTCATACTGGTGGAGATGAAGAACCCTTGCAGAGGAAGAATTTGTTGAAGGCCAGATGTAAGGTGTCCGGTAAGTGTTGTAAAGTTGTTATTGATAGTGGTAGTTTAGATAATCTTGTTTCAAAAGAGATGGTAAATAAGTTGAAATTGGAAAGGTTGAAACACACTAAGCCTTATCAGATAGTATGGATTCAGGATGAACATAAGTTGTTAGTAAGTGAATAGTGTTTGGTAAAATTGAAAATTGAGAATTGTCATGATGAAGTTTTGGGTGATATCATGCCTATGAATATTTGTCATCTTTTTTTGGGAAGACCTTGGCAGTTTGTTATACAAGCAATACATGATGGGGGGAAGAATACATACACTATTATGGCCAATGGGATGAAGAAAACCTTGTTACCTTTGGAGGAACCTTTGAAGAATGAAGTCTATACCAATACTAGAATCTGTTTAGTAGATGGAAGGAAATATATGGATGGACTGAGACATGAGAATGTGTGTTTTTCCTTAATTCCTAAGAAGACTGAGAGACCAGAACCAGAAGAAGAGCACCCAAAAGAGATAAGAGATTTGCTGACAGAATATGAGGACATCATTTCAAGTAATGCACCTCATGGATTGCCACCTATTAGAAGTTTTAGTCATTGCATGGACTTGATTCCCAGAACTAGTTTGCCTAGCAAAGCTGCACACCAGTTGACACCGACAGAGAATGAAGAACTGAATAGACAAGTGTAGGAGTTGTTGAAGAAAGGTTTGATTAGGGACAGTCTGAGTCCTTGTGCAGTACCAACAATATTAGCACCTGAGAAGAATAAAAAATGGAGGATGTGTACCAATTCAAGAGTAATAAACAATATCATAGTGAAATACCAGTTTCCTTTGCCTAGGATGGATGACATAATAGACTGTTTGAGTGGAGCAAAATACTTTCCAAAGATAGATCTGAATAGTGGATATCATTAGATTAGGATTAGAGAAGGTGATGAGTGGAAGACAACATTTAAGACAAATGAAAGACTATATGAATGGTTGGTGATGCCTTTTGGATTGACTAATGCATCGAGTACTTTCATGAGGCTGATGAATGAGGTATTGAAGAAATTCTTGGGTAAGTTTGTTATTATGTATTTGGATGACATTCTGATTTTTAGTAAAGCAAAAGAGGAGCATTTGTTGTAGTTAAGACAAGTTTTGCAGAGCTTGAGAGAAGAAAAGTTGTTAATCAATATCAAGAAGTGTACTTTCATGAAGGATGGGTTAGTCTATTTAGGATTTATGATATCTGAGGATGGTTTGAAGATGGACAGTGAGAAAGTGAAATCCATTGTTGAGTGGCCTACATCGGAAAGCATTGGAGAGGTAAGATCATTTCATGGGTTGGCTAGTTTTTATTAGAAGTTTATCAAAAATTTTAGTTCACTTGTAACCCTATGGTTGAGACCATGAGAGGAAATCGGAAGGAATTCAAGTGGACCACCAGAGCAAAAAAAAGTTTTGAATTGTTGAAGCAGAAAGTGATCGAGTAACCTTTGTTATCTTTACCGGATTTCAATAAGGTATTTCAAGTGGATTGTGATGCAAGTAGAACAAAAATAGGAGCAGTCTTGAGTCAAGAAGGGAGAGCAGTAGCCTATTTCAGTGAGAAATTAAATGATGCCCATAAGAGATATTCAGTGTATGATCAGGAAGTTTATGCCATAATTCAAGCCTTGAAGAAATGGAGACACCACTTTTTACCTAAGGAGTTTGTGTTGTATATAGATCATCAAGCTTTGTAGTATTTGAACGACCAAAGTAAGTTGAATCCGAGACATATGAGATGGGTATAATTCTTGCAGAGTTACACCATTGTGTTGAAGCATAGAAGTGGGAAATATAACAAATTTTTTGATGCATTGAGTAGAAGGAATTCGTTGACAGAGATGAGAGTGACGGTATTAGGTTTTGAAGATTTGAAGACCTTGTATGATGAAGACTCGGATTTTGTAGAGCCTTGGAAAGCATGTAGAGAACCAATTATGGTTTATAGGAGAAAATGGTCGAATTATTTCATTCAGGATGGGATGTTATTCAGGGGAGTTCAATTGTGGATACCTAAGAGTTCCATGAGAGAGAACCTAATAAAAGAAAAACATAGTGGAGGTTTAGCTGGACATTTTGGCATTGACAAAATAGTTGTATTAGTGAGTGAGTAGTAGTTTTGGCCTTAGATTCATAAGGATGTTAAGAGATATGTGCAGAGTTGTAGAATTTGTCAAGTTGAAAAAGGTAGTAGTTAAAATGTCGGATTATATAAACCTTTGACAATACCGGTAATACTTTGGGAGGATATAAGCATTGATTTTGTACTTGGATTGCCTAAGACACAGAGAGGGAATGATTTTATATTTGTGGTAGTGGATAGATTTTCGAAGATGACTCATTTCATACCTTGTAAAAAGACATCAAATGCATTACATGTAGCAGACCTATTTTTCAAGGAAGTGGTGAGTTTGCCTGGATTACCTAAGAGTATAGTTTCAGACAAAGACACTAAGTTTGTTGGCTATTTTTTTAGAACATTTTGGAAGAAGATGAAGACAAATTTGAAATTCAGTTCTACTTTTCATCCACAAATTGATGGACAGACGAAAGTTGTTAACCAGATTTTGGGAAACTTGTTGAGATGTTTAGTGGGAGATAAAATTGGAAGTTGGGATTTGATCCTTGCACAAGAAGAGTTTGCTTACAACAATTCAATGAATAGAAGTACCGGAAAAAAACGTTTTGAGATTGTTACCGGAGTACATTGTAGAGTAATATCATAATTGAGAGACATTAGCAGTGAAGATTGGAAGAGTTCAGAAGCAAAAGATTTTGTAGATCACATGGCACCATTGCATATTCAAGTTAAATGATATTTGGAAGACATGATCAACAAATATAAGGAAAAGGCAGATGAGAAGAGGAGAGATAAGTAATTTGAAGTTAGCGATGAAGTAATGATATATTTGAGAAAAGAGAGATTCCTGGTTGGAACTTATAATAAGTTACAGATGAAGAAGTTTGGACCCTGTGAGATTTTGAGGATGTTCAGTTCTGGAAATGCATATGAAGTGGAGCTACCAGATAGTCTAAGTATTTCACTATATTCAACATTACAAATCTTCATGAGTACCATGAACTATACTTTAGTGAGAACAGTGTTGCAGACCTTGAGAAACAATTGCCTCGGAAGGAACCAGATCCGATTGAAAAGATTTTGGACAGTAGGATTGGGTATAGAACACGAAACAGTCAGTACATTTAGAATATCTTGTGAAGTGGAAGAGTAGACCGGTTGAAGATTCATCTTGGATTTCTCAAGTATAGGTAGACTGCCTTGGTTTCCCTCTGACCCCAACAAAGTGAGAGGCTCACTTTTTCATTAAGCCTAGATGTCTGATGCAGGAGCATCTCTGGTTCACAACAAGCTTGCATCAACCAAAAACATTTTCCTTTTTGTGTGTCTCAGTTTTGGCTCACCAGATCTTGTGGAGTTGGATTATAGTTGAAGACTTGATCATCTTTCTTTCTTTCATACCATACCTCATTTGGATCACTTACCGATAAGATATCGCTACCGGTTTCCATGACATTTTCTTGTTATCGGTTGTTCATTTGTTACTGGTTGCCTGAGACCTATTCTGGTGATCTACCGGAACCCATTCCGAAGCTTGTGGAGCCTTGGGTATTGATTTCAATGTTCCTTGGCGTATGGATGACCTTTTCCTGTGATCTACGTTTCATCCTTTGGATTTTTTTGGAGGAATCTCTTGGCGAAGGCCGACCTTGTTCATTTTATACGTTAGGTCTTGTTCTTTGGGTTTTGATCCCTTTTGGGCTGAGTGGATCCTTTAGATCAATATATATATTTATAATCATGTTTTAGAATGTAATAAATTTGAGTCAATCAGAGTATTAGATAGATAGACTGTGCCTAGAAGATATATCTTTCAATTTAAGGTTTCGGTTGTGACCTATTCTACCAGACCTATGTGCTAGTATGTTGTAACCTGGTTGTTACTGGTTTGATGTAATCAAATTTCATGCAATAAAACTATATGTTCTGCATTGCTTCCATCATATCTGTTTGTTTCCATTGTTTTTATATTTGCTAACCAGTTCGGATTGATCTCCTTGAGGTCCCTCCTCACTGATGACTACTTCATTTTGAGATTTTGGTGCTTGTAGCATAAAAACTGTTATGCATCTTTGTTATTTTTATTCAAACATCCTTTCTGATGTAGTATACTTTGACTGTCAGGCTCATATTCTTTCCCAAAATGGAACAATGTCAATGCCTCTTAGCAATGTTCTACCTTGTTTTCACCCCCACTTGGAAACCATTGATTCACCCTCCTCTCAAACTAGTATATACAATTGGTATCAGGTTTGTATATACATCTGGTAGCTGAGAAATTGGTGTTAGTCGGCGTCTGAGCCCTCTATCTCAAGTGCTATTGTTGGAGAGGATGCAGAGTATAATGGTCACAAAGGGAAAAGCAACCGATAGATAAAAGGGGGAGAGAAGCTCTATCACTGCCCTTTGCCATTGTTGTCAAAGGGGGAGAGAGAATCTGTAGTATGCCAGATACTACATGTGTGACATCAATGCCAAAGGGGGAGATTTTTGGTCTTGTGTTGTCATTGATGTCAACCGATAATGGTGCCATTAATGTCAACTAGTATAGGTGGTTACCGGTATACCTAGTTACTAGTAAGAAGAGGATGTCAACCATCATTGTGGTCATTGGAGTCACTGGTACACAAGTTAGTATTGGCTTGTGTTGAGGATATAAGGATTGGATACTGGTATGGAATGACAATTGGTAAGTGATATGTTGGTAGAGTGTTGTTGCTAAGTGACAAGCATATGACAAGTGAGCAAGCAGGGAGAGCTAATGAAGATGTGCAAACAATCGGTAAGTAGTTGGATGTCAATCAACAGAACTCCCATGAGATGAAGAGGTTATCATAGGATGCTGATATGACTGACAGAGTTTGGAATGCTGCAAGTTAGTAAGGTAGACAAAGGGGATGTGTACTGGGTTATGTGTCAGATTGAAGATATATCTACTTAATGATAATAATGTCATATCAGTACAATGCTGAAAGCAAATGACAAGGATCCACTCCCATGAGTAAGTTGAGATTATCTCCCAATATGCACGGAATGCATCATAACCTTCCAGGATAAGACAAAAGAGTAGAAGGAAGGTGATTGAAGGCTCACTCCAGATGAACAAATTGAAACATGAGCATGCCTCAGGTGCATGAAATCAAAGACTTACACTGGTTAAGAAAAGTAGAGGGCATGATGAGTTACTAGTACATAAAAGGAAGGATAAGGTTGTCACTTTGACAAACCAGTTGAGAGGAGAACCGGTCTAATAAAGATGAAGGTAAGGTTGAGCAACTACAAACAAAGAGTGTATACGCAATGCAGATGGAGATAGTTGAAGTTTGATGGCATGGTGTCATCAAGATGGTTACCGATATGTAGACAGGAGTGGTGTCTACCGATAAGAGAGAAAAGAGGAAAAGTGATGTGCTCATATCTGATGAAGATAATAATGTTGTGGTTTGGCAAGTGAGGTGATCGGGTTAAGGTTTTCTATTGACATAACAATAAAGTGCAAGCTTGAAGGATGACCGATTGATATATAACCGACAGGGTTAGTGAACCGGTAGGTGAACACCGGTAGTGCATGATGATCGGTGATCTTGTCTGAACCGACACAAAAGGCTTATATGAGGTGGATAATGATAAAGGTGCCATGTGGAGTCAAGGTGGAAAACATGTGTGACGTGGTAGATGGAGTGTGCATCGACGAGCTAGTTAGAGAGTCGGTTGACATTAAATGCTTACCCCATAAATCAAGGGTTGACGACAGAAGGTTTGCAGTTCAAGATAGGTCAAACAAAGGAGATCGATGGCATGCATTGATTGATGCATAGTGTCTGGTGCAGATCAAAGTAGGTGAAGCAAACCGCTAGACCATTTATGGTGATTGATCAAATGTCAAGCTAATGGACAACCTGTATTTGCTAAGTATAGAAAACGTGCTTTAGAAGAAAAGAGATACGGTAGTGATGTCTGATTGCTTGTAGGTTGTCAATCTATGCACAGAATGAGATCTGATTGGATCTGATACTCTTCGTGATTGGTGGAAGAAACCCTAGCGCGCCAAAGTTCAAACTCAGGTTTCGGTAGGAAAGCTCAGTTATAAATATGCATGTCAAAGAGAGAGATTGATGATGTTGCCAGATGATTAGGTATCGAATATTAAAGAGAAGAGTGTGAAAGTGCAGCAAAGAGCCAACTAGTCAGAGACTTCATCGAAGATAATAGAGACTGAGTGTTGGAGGTGCAATAGGTGAGACAAATTAGCAGAGGTCTAACCGGTAAGGTCAGAGTGACTGGTAAACTGCAAAGTGTGTTATAGTCAAGTGAACCGGTGGTGCTAGAACCTATGGGAAACCAACAGAAGGTGTTGTAGTGCAGTGGGAGTGTTTGTGAAGATCCAGAAAGGAAAGATAAGAGCAGGGTTTAAACGGTAAGCTAAGAACTAGTAGAGATCAGAGTGTCACAGGGGAAGCATGGTGGGCCCATAACTAGTGAAGAGTACCGGTATTAGCAAGCTGTAGTGGACCTAAATAAGAATAGAACTGACAAAGATAGAGTAGAGCAAGTGCCAGAGAAGGTGAGCAGAGAACCGACAGAGAATCGAATAGAGGTGAACCGGTGAAGAGATATTTGTGATAGTTACAAAGATCTTTTGTAATAAGGTTATTACTATTGTGTTGATATATGTTAAATTTTAGTCAGTGAGTTAGAGCTCGGTGCAGGGGTTGGTGCTGCTTGGGTTGGTGCCCTAAACATTATAATCGTGTTTATTGTGAGGCTAGATTGGAGTACTAGACTCTAGTCCAACATTTCTCATTGAGATTTTTGCTTGATTTTCCTCATACATTCGGTGTTATGTGATGTTTCTTTTGTGTGTGGTTGCATTTGAGTCATCTCCCTATCTCACTAGTATATCCACCTCGTGTTAGATTTGCTAACTAGTACACACAATCAAGGTGAAATAAGGCTTAAGTTTGGAAACCATTGATTCAACCCCCCTCTCACTGGCATCTTGTGTTATTAAATCTTAGATTATTTATTAAGTTCAAATTTTTAATTATTTTTGATTCAACCCCCTTGTAAGTGCTCCATTTGTGTTCCTTCAATTGGTATCAAATTCCTAGGTTCCCTATTTGAAAATATTTCTCTAGCTTGGGTAGATTTTGGTGTGTGAACACAATAGCTAGATATGTGCCATTCCCTGCACCTATGTTTGATGGTAGCAACTATGTCATTTGGAGCTCAAGAATGGAAGTCCATTTGCCCGCTTTAGGTTAGGATGTCTGGATGTCAATTAAAAATGGATACAATGTCCCTGCTATTCTTCCTATTCACCTTGATGATAAAAAAAGAGTATGAGTGCAATACTACAGCCAAGAAGTTTATTCTCAGTGAGTTTCAAATGGTTTCTTTGAAGGTCAAGAACTATAAATTTACAAAGGATATATGGGACATGTTGAGAAAAATTTATGATGAAGTACCTAGTAGTGTTAGATCACATTCTGAAAGGAAGAAGAAGAAAGGACCAGGTAAGTGTATGGATGATAAAGGTAGATCATGTACTAGCTGCAACAAAAATAAAAAATAAACTCAACTATTCATGACATAAGAGATCCAAAATGAGGAGAAGACATCAACGTGTGATAGTGGATCCCAGTCTAGCAATTACAACTTATTTTGTAGTGATGAAGAATATGAAGATATTTTGAAGTAGATCTTGAAGGAGAATTAATTTGTGCTCTTGAAACAATTAAGAGACTAAAGAAAAAGTACACTAAATACAAGAACTTGGCCACAAAGGAACAAAATCAGTTGAGCAAAAACCTTGAATAATCTAATCAAAATATTATTGATTTGACAACTCAGTAAGAAGAAGCTAAGAGGATAAGTGATGAAATAAAATTGGAATTGTATGCAAAATTAAATGTGTGTAAAATGCAGGAACAAGATGTGGAAAACCTTAGGAAAGAGCTTGAGAGTTGTAAAGAGGATTTCAAGCTAAGGGTGAAGTGTGAGAGGAGAACCAATGTACTAAATGATATGTTGAGCAAGTAAAACCAGTCAAAGGATTTTGTAGGCTTTAGATATGAGGTTGGACAATGTTCTACTAGTGGGGAGACATAAACTTTGTATCTTCGATCTTGAATGGTCATGAGCAAACCTTCATAGTTAAGAACCCTCCAAGGGAGAAAATAGATTTAAATACTATTGTTGACAGTTTGAAGATACAAGTTGTTGCTACAAGGAAGGATAATGCTCATAGAAAGGGAATATACAAAATGAATAAAAATGGCTTCATCAGAGAAAAGGACACAAGGAGGTATGGAAGACCAAAATATGTTGCTTCTTACAAGACTAAGAATAAGAAGTAATTAGAATATGTGACTGCTACAAATGAATAGCTCAAGAGAAATAAAAGAGGAAGATGATATAGTTCAAATGTGTCCACAAGATCCCCACCTAACAAGAAAAAACATCATGTAAGGTACAATCCTTCCTTCTCTGGTATTGTTATTTATGTAAAGGTTATGAGCATAAAGATAGTGATTGTAGAAAAGAGTCTACAAGGAGTCAAGTTATAGTCTTTAGAAATAGAATTGTATTTTCTCAAAGATGTAATGCATATGAGCATAAAATCTCAAATTGTAGACTTATGCATGGATTTGCTCCAAGTTATGAGAGTAAGAATGTTTTTGTCGTTTTCCAAGAGATAGGAATGCTGTATGTTACAATTGTAACAAAATTGGTCATAAAGGCTATGAATGTAGAAATAAAATATTTCAATCAAGTGACAATCCCTCCACTTTATCTTTCAATAAAAATATAAGATATAACAACTATGGCCAACATGAAAGAGTGGGCAAAACTTATGTAAGACAGGGCCATACATGGTACAAAAATAGACGTATCCCAGAATGGTCAATAAATTCTTTTGCTCATCTGGTTGGTCACAAACATAGAGATTGGAGAAGGAAAATAAACTAGTTTAGTATAAAACCTTCTACTCCTTTATTTAATGAGAGAACAGGGTGCTACAACTACAACAATTTTGGCCACACTGCAAAATATTGTGAAACAAAGATTGCCAAACAAAAGAAGAAGATAGATGTTACCCCAAAAGTTACAATTGAGAAGAATAAGGAGATCTAACAAGTTTGGAGAAGAAAACGTAATCCAGGTGATGAGAAAAGAAAGGATGGATCTAGATGAGAAAGCAGTGTGCATTCAATGAACACGTGGTATCCCCTAAAGCTTAAGGAGATGAAAAACCTTAGGGAGAGATGAGCATGATCATATGTTTCACCCCCAAATTTTTGAGAAGAACAACTATAAAGGAAGTTCAAAGGAATAAAACTAGTGACATGGTCCAAACTGATAAGAATGGTGATTATTTATGTATCTTTTAGTTGATGACTCAATTAGTTAAAAATATTTGTGATGCAATGACAAAAGGGGCACAAGGCACAAACACAAGTTCAAACGTTAATAGATTAGGTCCAACCAAAACTAAATATAAATGAACTCAAAAACCTTAAGATGCATACCAAAAGAGATATAAAGAAAACAATAAAGAACATACATAAACGAAAGAGAGAAAGAAGACTCCCCAATATGCTCCCAAAGAAGCTCATAGATGTTCCTCCCTTGCTCCTCTCCTCTCCAAGTCCCACATGAGTGTAGCTCTCAGCTTTCAGCACTATCCATGGATGTCATATGAAGATTCAAGATGGTTGTAAATGAAAACAAATTATTATGCAAGTGTAAATGATTTTCTATGAGAAAGATCATAATTAATGTCTATGTGAATCTTAATATAACAACAATGCAAAATGCTTCCTCCTTTTCTTGAGAAATGAGGTCCTTTTATAGGGAAAAATGTTGATTGAATGGCCAAGATTGAGTGAACTTGTGAAGGGCTAGGATTGATTGGTTTGTGATCCATGTGATGGCTTTGAACCCAATCCCATGATGGAAAGTGTCAACATGAGATGGCTTGAGAGAAGAGGGAAGAACCATTAAATGCTTGAGATGACATGAGGATTACGCTAAGAGGGTTTGGTTAGGCTTGATTTAGTGGATAAAGCTTTTATCCAAGGGTAATACTTTTATCCAATGGATAAACTCTTGTGTAAGAGTTAATGTAGATAACCATGGTCACAACAATGAATGTTTGAAGAGACCCATGAGTTAAATGAGGGTTGAGTTAGAGGAAAAGTCTCTAACCATGTGGGTAAGTTGAGTTAACCATTAATGGTTATGTAAGAGCCATAAAGGCTTTAAAAGACTTTGGGGGTTAACTTGTTGAAGAATAAAAGCCTTTAATACATTTCAAAGACTTTGGGGCATTTTTGAGAAGTGACCTTTGTTTGGGAATGTGCAAATGATTAGAGAGAGGGATTGGGATAATTAGAGGGGGGTTTAGAAGAATTTAGAAGGAAGTTAGTGGGAAAGTGGGTTTGATGGGTGAGAGAAAATAGGGATTTGTTTAGAAATAAAATCTATATATTGTTGCAACTTGTATTTGTAGGAAAATGCAAGTGGGTGGGATTTTAAATAAATATTGATTTATTGAAAAGGGGAATTTGATTTGTGTTTTTATATAAATGTTGATTTATTTAAATGAGAGGAATGAGGTAAACTAAATAAATTAGATTTATTTAATAATTGGTTTATAGATAGGGATTTTTACTTTAAATAAATTCATGTAATTTATTTAATTAAAATAGCAGAATGGGGTTGAATGAAATAATTAAATGTGAATTTAATTAATAGAGGAATATTAGTGTATCAAATAAATATTAAATATTTATTTAATTTAGTGGATAGATTTATATGTCTACAATTTGTATATTTGTTGTAGTTGCTTGAGAGGAAAACTCGCATGCCTTGGAAGTGATTAAGGTTTGACATTGTTTGCATAAAATTATAGTTTAAAACTTATAGTTTATTATAATTTATGTAATTACATTTAGTAGCATCTGCATATATGATGTTGAGTACAACTACAAGTGTTGAAAATAAATTGCACTCAGTCCACATTGTGAAAATGGTTGATGTTGAGAGGTTGAAAAATAGTATTTGTAAACAAAAGTGCTATAGCAGAGCTCATTCTTAATGGGTCTGATCTATGTCACTATTAAGAGTTTCGGTCTAAAAAGGCTGAGCATGTAAGTTGGGTCACACAGAGCTTGGTGACAATACTCTATTTCAACATAGAAGGATGAAATCCTTTGGATCAATAAAATGTGATTGCACAAGAAGTTTGATTGTAGCAACAAGACAATTAGGATATAAGGAAGAATTTAAAAAAAAAGTGAAATATACAAAATATGAATCGTAGACTGCACATAGAGAGTATGGTTGTGTGAACATGAAATAATAAAATGCTACGTGAAAGACATGCATAAAACTAAAGCATAGAATTCATAAATTTATGAAATGTAGACTAATGCAGATGGTCAGTGTAAACACAAAGAAAGACTACACATATAGTGATTAAGTGAAGAGACCGTGGGGATAGAAATGAGACAAATCAGATCCAAAAACAAAAAGAAGAATAGAGAAGAGGAATTGAGAGTGCCTGCAAAACATGAACGTGTAATACAAAGGACGGATAGAAGACAACAAAGGATGGAAGAACAAGAGTGTTGATTGGCTCATGGAAATGGAAGAAGAATTGCAGAAAATGTGGAATTAAAAATTAATTCTGTTCAAAATTTTGCAGTAGATAAAATGAAGGATACTAAGTATGACAACAAAGGCACACGACAATGCTCATAAAGTAAGTGAAAAATGAAATATGTAATGGATCAAAGTATGAGAATATAGAGAACTTGGTTCAGGAGAAGCCATAGTTTCAAACTATATATCCTTGAACTGGTTTGTGTGCTCCAAGGCAGGTGAATCATAAAGATTGTGATCTTCAAGAGGAGCCAATAGAGTTTGTAGAATGATAACTGGTGTTGCAAATATATATTGAAAAGGGGAAAAGATACAAGTGGTCTTTGTGTAATAAACATATTAGTCTTCAACACTCCAAAGAGAAGAATAGAAAGTTTCCATCTACAATTAATTGGTGTGGTTCTCGGGGGGGACTATTTCTCATAAAGGGGACAACAAAATGATATCAGATGTTGCAGATGTGTAGGCACAAAAGGAGAAGTGTAGTTGGTGTACACAACACCTTATCTACCACATATTCTATGCAGTCGTAACAGGATGTGACATGTGTTTTCAGCTAAGTGAAAAACATCAAAGGGGGAGAAGATATGTGGTTGGCAATTGGTTATCCCGCCCTTTGCCATTTTTGTCAAAGCGAGAGAAGTTGAGCGTGGTTGACATAAATGCCAAAGGGGGAGATTGTTGGCATTAGATTTTCATTGATATCAATAGTTCAGATTATGTACTAGAAATATTGTGATGAGTGCCCCAGAGGAAGACAAGTAGACTACTACCCACACACCCACTGGTCAGAGATGCAGAGATATGTAGAGACATTAGGTTGGATAAATATGTTGGATGATGAGTGTCCTAGATGAAGATCAGATTGGTTGGTGTGGTGGTGTATTATGCTGGTAGGTTGAGGAAAGAACAATGAGAACAATACTAGCAAGATGGATCAGTATGGAGTGTGCATTTAGTCAAAAACCACATAAAAGATAAAGAAGACAATTGGGATAAGCTATGTGGACTTGCAGGTTGATAGAGGACAAAGGCCATAGAGATATGAAGACACTGGGGGAACTGACTTGACACAAAAAAAATGAAACATTCATTGCATAACACATCATGTTCATAGCCACAACTATCACTATTACGCACGTGAGACAATAACTGCTACCAAAGTTACTATGAAATCACAAAAAGCCTTGTATGGCTATGTAGGAAGAAAGGGAGAACACACCATGTTTATTACCATATTAAAGATAAAGATAAGAAAGTTATCATTGTTTCTCGGGTCAATAGACTAAGTTGACCAAAGTTATTGTAAAACTACGACAAGAGAGGCAGAGAACACCACAGTGAGGATGGATAAGGAAAGGGTTATCGCTATTTCACCTGTCAAAAGACTATGTTGACCAAGGATTCTGTGAAACCTCAAAAAGTGAAGTAGATAACACCTTGTGTTTATCACCATAGGGAAGACAAAGAAGAATGTGCTTCGATGTTTCATAGGTCAACTGACTATGTTGACCAAGGTGGTTGCGAATTCATAATAAGGGAAGCAGAAAACATACTATGTTTGCCACCCCATCATCGCTAGTTCACCATTTTCCCACAACTACACCATGGATGCTTCCTACACGTGGAAAAATTATGAGCATAGGGAAATAATAATGGGTCCCACCATCCACTATGCTGCTGAGTGAGTTATGAGGGGTAGGTGGACCAATATTTGATGTCTCTCTATGTATCTGAAAGGAATTACTTATCAAAGAATATTTCCTTCTGAGTTTGAAAAGAAAGCACGAAAGGGAATAAATGTTGAATAGAGGGCAGTTAAGGGTTTATTTTCCAGAATGAAGTTTGCGTACAGTTCAAGATAGATCAAAGAGATCGACAACATTTAATATGGAATGTAGTCATATGGAAGAGGAGACAAGGCATATTGTTTAGGGGCTCGAGAAGTTTTTTTTTAAATTCTCTTTTGTAGGGAAAACCCTAGGTGTACATAGATGACCACTAAGTGGAGTTAGTTGACTTTGAAGTTTGTGGATGTAGAGAGAGTGATTTGTAGCCTTGCAAAGAAGTAGAGAAGTGAGGAAAAAGATATAAATTTATCCCCCCGCCCCCTTAAATATGAAATACCTATTTCTATTGTTGAAAGTTATTATTTTTTCTAAATTTAGAACATACATTCATCTCAATTCATTGTTATCCATCCCATTAGAAAGGGAACACAAATCCAAGTGTTTATCTCTCCCACTAACATTATAGTTGATTCTATTTATGTTCTCCAATGATGATTTTGGTGAATATTTGAGATCTTTGTTTGCATTCATAGGATAGGATCTCGGATCTACATTCATCAAGGTTAATAGTCCAGTAATGAGTGCTTGAAATAAGATAAATTTAGTTTTGTAATTATGTTTGAACCTATGACACATTTGTCAAGATCTTCGATAGATAATACCAAAAGATCTAATGAAGAAAATAAATCCCATCTAATCAAATTTCCACATACAATTGTGAATATTTCATTCTCTTTAATATACAATTACATGACATATTTAGGCTTGACTAATGAGATCAAACATATTTAATTTAATTTTTCTTTTTTTTGCTTGATAAGAGGTTGAAGCCAATATATTAATATATGATAAAAAACATAACAAGATATCTAGTATAACTTCTTTTTATTTTAATTAAGACTAATTTAAAAATATTATGTGCATATATTGCCAACGAAATGTTATCTCCTATAATAATTCAGTGGTTGAAATTTTTTATGTGATAAATGATTTGGAATTACCAACTTAAGTAAAGTTACATGCTATTTTATTTTATTATTTTCTATGTTTTGACATGTGGAAATCCTAGGAATTAATAAAGAAAAATACTTTGGAGTTTGTACAAAATGAATAAGGAACTAGTTATTTCATCATCACAAGTTCTACAAACACATCACAAGTTCTACAAACACATGTTATCACCTTCAGATTATGATGTAACAACCTGTTGTGACCTTTTTCACACATCACCCCATTGCAAATGGGGACCCTCTCTTTTCCCACTTTCTAGGGTTTTGTTAGTGTCCTATGACCTTTTGCTTCAGTTTCACCAAGCCTTGTCCAGTTCAGAGCATTTCAGGCCCTGACAATTAAAGTTAGTTTTTGCAAGTTATGTGATTCCGAAATGTGAATACCACCAAAGTGCTTAGAGAGGCCAAAGGATGAAGATCGCAATTGATTTGGACGAATTTGGACAAGTTTACTTTTTTGCTTTTCCCTATTTTTTAGGAAGTTACGTTTTAGGCATTTTTAGCCCAATCCCCGGTATGACTATTTTTAGAAAGTTTTCCCTATTTTTTAGGGATGTCTTCTTTTTTGCTTTTTTTGGATGCGAACCTAGGGTTTGCACTAATACCATTGACCAACTTCCACCATAACTCGAAAATTCCAAGTTTTGACCTAAAAAGCTAAATCCCTAGATTTTAGAGTTTTTTTGCTTTTTCAGGGTGCAAACCTAGGGTTTACACTTGCACCACTAACCAACTTCGATCGGGACTCAAAAAATCCAAGTTTTGACCTAAAAAGCTAAATCTCTAGATTTTAGGCTTTTTGCTTTTTCGAAATGGGAACCTAAGATTTGCACTGATACCACTGACCAGCTTCAACCGGAACTCAAAAATTCCAAGTTTTGACCTAAAAAGCCAAATCCCTAGATTTTAGGGGATGTGATGCCTCAGATGATCCACCTAGGCATGGATTTCAAATTTCAAGTTAATCTGATTAAATTTGATTAAGCTGTTAAATTTTGAATTTTTTCTAAGAAATTTGGCTAAGTCTGGAATGTCATCTTGATCCTGAAATTTGACTAATTCTGGAAAATTGGAGAATCCTCCAAAAACTAGATTTTGCATTATAAGTTCTAGAGACCTGAAACCACTCTCAAACATCCTGCCAATATATATGAAATATAACTTAAAGTATATACCACTTATACTTAAATGTTATATTTCATATATAGTCTGCCCTTTTGAGAGCCTCCAAAAGTCCGCCTTGAAGAGCAAAGGTCTACAAGTCCGCCCATGTTGGAGATGTCTAAAAGTCCGCCCAAGGCTAGAGAGGTCATGTGAGAGCACTCACCAAAGTCCGCCCAAGGCTAGAGAGGTCATGTGGGAGCACTCACCAAAGTCCGCCAAGGCTAGAGAGGTCATGGGGGAGCTAACAACAAAGTCCGCCCAAGGTGGAGAGCCCTCCAAAGTCCGCCCAAGGGGAGGTTGCTTGAAGTCCCCTTAGGGGATGGGTTTGAAGTCTGCCAAGGTGGGAGCCTAGCCTAAAGTCCGCCAAGGTGGAGAGCCCTCCAAAGTCCGCCAAGGTTGGGAGGCTAAGGGGGAGGAGTGATAGAAGTCTGCCCAAGTTGGGGACACCACCAAAGTCCGCCCAAGATGGGAGCCACCACCAAAGTCTGCCCAAGATGGAGGTCATGTAGGAGCCCTCTCCCAAGTCCGCCAAAGTAAGAGAGCAAGGTAGGAGGTGCCAAGTTTAAAGTCTGCAAAGGGTAAAGAGAGCTATGAGGAGAGACCTTCAAAGTCCTCCCCATGCCTTAGCCAAAATTTCACCTTGATGAAGAGCCATGAGGAGAGACCTTCAAAGTCCGCCCCATGCCTTAGCCAAAATTTCACCATGTAGGAGCAAAGGCTAAAACCCGCCCCATGCCTTAGCCAAAAATTTTGCCTTGAAGAGAGCCATGAGGAAAGGTCTCCAAAGTCCGCCATACCTTGAAGAAGATGGAGATAAATTTCAAAAGTCCACCTATGCATTGAAAAGTCAAACAAAATCAACAAGATGCCAGTGATGTCACAAAATCCACTGAGATTTCAAAATTAAATCCAAAATGAAGAAAATATCTAAGGATTATTAAAAATCCTCAAAATAAATCCAAAATAGAAAGTTTTCAAAAGGAGAATATTGGAAGATTGATAAGGATTTCGAATTTAAATCCAAACTGGAAAGTTTTTTTAAAGAGAATATTGAAAGATTAATAAATATTCCGAACTTATAGCCAAATTGGAAACTTTTGGAAGATATTTTCTTCGAATTTGGAAACATGACAACACTTTCCAAAAGAATGAAGTTAAAATTGGAAACATGATTTGGAAGATTTTAAGGGTTTCTGATTGAGGATTTAACTTTATTTACAAATACTTTGTTGTAAACTTCATTTCTACACCAAGAAGTTCGAAAATATTAAGGAGAGCATAGTAAAATACTTTCAGTTTGGAGTTCATCTGGAGAAAGTTTTGGATATTGTTGGAAGTTGGATAAACTTTTTTGACAAAAGTTTCACAGATTTTTGGAGAAAGACAACCAGTATAAGGACGAATTATTGAATCTCTCCTAAATTTTTGAGTATTTTTGAAGGTGAAATTAAATTCATGATGCAGATTTATGTATTTTCTGAGTTTTTCCAGAGTTTGAGAAATGATTTTTAGTAAATTTATTCGAATTTCTAGAGAATGAAAATCATTTTTTTGGCTAAGTATAAGAAATTTTTGAAGTTATAACACTTGGTGTTGATTTACGATCACAACCACCCTTGAAGACTGAAGGGTTTTGAGGATGAAATTTCAATTTTTTATGGCTAAGTATGAAAATGAAATGAAATCTCCAAACACTTAGCCGTTCGCAACCTCGATTTTCTTTAATCCAAGATAGATTTCTAACTTGATTTCCTTTGGTTTTACAGGTCGTAGGAGGAAATAGAAGTGGGATCATCATAGAGATCGCAGCTAGAGTTTCAAGTCAAACGAAAGATTGAGGACAAGTTCACAAGAAAGGTTCATCCAAGCATGAAGATAGCAAAAATTTGGCTAAGTATGGGAAATGTTGAAGGCATGTCAGGGTATCGAGAAGAAGGACATGATCATAGCGAATGCCTGAATAGCTTGATCCCATCATTTCATATTTGCAAGGGGTCACCCAGAGCTTTTTAACCCTCCTCCCACACAACATAAATTGGCAACTGAAGGCAGGATTCATCACAGAAAACACAAATGGAGTTTTGAGCCAAATTCAGAATTGAAGACGGGACCACGGGCAAGGTTCGTCCGAGTATAGAGAGGGCCAAAATTTGGCTAAGTATGAGAAAAAAATTCACGAGGGGATTTCTTCTCCAAATTCGAGGCACTTGAAAGAATCTCAAGGCATCAAGAAATAAAAGTTCTCAGACTTGGTGAAAATATGGAAAAGTTAGATAAACTTCCAACTTGAAGGATTTCATGTCCTGAAGGAATTAAAAAAGACAAGCTCCCAAGCAGAATCAAATGGTGACAAGAAGGAATCAAATTTCCATACTTAGACAATTTGAAGACACAAATTGGAAAATTCAAGGAAGACATTCAACACGTTGAGGTGGCGCCTCGTCATTTTCCAACCAATCAGATCGCTCCAAGTCAGCATGTCCAAGTTCGATGAACCTGACTTATCCAAAAGCTTCTAGAAGGGCGCATGTCAGAATGCAAGAACCTTCTATTTTCATTGATGGTTCATATTTAGCAAGAAGGACAAGTGTCCCAAATGTAATTGGTTGAGGGTAGTTAGTTTTGGGCAACCCTAACTAGGGTTTATAGCTTTCAATCTGGGCCCTTGATCACTGTTTGATCTCGGCCATTCATTTATTTTTGAGAAACTACATAAGGTTGCCTCCTCTCATTTGGAGAGTGTGAGGTTTTTGATGTATTGTTGCTTAAGGTCATTTCCAGATAATATATTGCATGTGCGCTACTTTGTAGTCTCTATTATTTGAATGATTTGCAGGGTTTCAATTGCCTCAACACTTAGTTAGAATTAATTTAGATTTGCTTTCATTATTGTTAATTTGAATGAAGGATTTGATAAGTGTCAATTGATGGTGTATCTCCGCTCACACTTTTGGTAAATGGATGATTTTCATTCTACCGTGGAAAGTTAGTCTGAGCCCATCCCCTGTGCGTCCCAACATCTCGATCATAAGCACAACCCATTGAAGATTGCACTGGCCTTGTGTAGTTGTCCCTAGTGTGGCGAAGCAAGGTTTGGTTCCTCGAGAACACCGAGTTGATACCATCTCCAGAGTTCGTAGGATTATATTAGCCTTCCTAAACCCTATCTCTTTTCCCCTTTCTTTCGAAAGTCTAAATCCCAGAAAATCCAAAAAAAAAAAGAAGAGCCTAAAATTGCTAAATCCATCTAAGTCCAGCAGTTCAAGATACTTGTCAAACGTAGATATTAAGCCCTTTTTCCTTGATGTCAAAGGGAGAGAGAGTGTGTAGATTGTGTATGTGGGAGAGATACTAGTGAAAGGGGGAGAGATTGTAGATACAAATAGGGTGTTTCCATAAATGATAAAGGGGAAGATTGTTTGCAACATGCGTTGTCATTGATGTCAACCTAATGTCTGATAGTATGTTTTGTCACTTAAGAGATAATTGGGGAATGTGCCAAGGTTATTGATGTGTTTGATGATGTGTATGTGTTGAATATGTTTGAGAGAAGTTCTTCCATTGAATGCAGACTTAGAAGATAGTCTAGAGAATCATCTATTGATATTATATGTCGGTGACTTGTTGAATTGTTGAGAGTTTGTTGACAATATATGTTGTCATTTATGTCAATGCTAATATATGACAATATGTTTTGTCAAGTAGTAGTATGGGTATTCCAGATGGCAGTATGTTGGAAGATATTTTGGTAAGTTGGTCCTTATTAAAGAAGTCAATCCAGAGGCTTATCAGTAGGCAAAATATCAATCCAAATTTCATGGCATGTGTAACTTCTCATAAAATATCTTATGTTCATAATGGGGATTCTTTTGGTTAAATTTTACATGTTTGTTAGTCATCACTATTCTATCATAGTTTAGTTTCATGACTAAGAGGTTGAAGAAAATGACTAAAATGTTGAATCTATAGGTTTTTCCATAACTATGGGTCAATATTTTGGTTTGAATTCCACCATGATGCATAACCTTGTTATGAAAATATGGAGTTTGGTTTGGTGATGGATGTTGTGCATGGTATCAAGTTTTTAGCTGATTTTATTGCCTACAAAAATAATTATGTATGTTAAAAAAATTTTTTTGCTCCACATTATGTTTTGGATAATAAATTATGTCAGGATCAGTGTTTGATATGTAGTTTTGATTTATGATGGAAACCTAATATGATCTGATGATTGTGGTTGATCTTGACCTACTTTATTTAGTTTGGAGCATGTTTAGGAGGTGTGTTATCATCCTGTTGAGGCTAACAATGATTTGGATTGATCTGTAACCAATCTTGGCAATTTTGTATTATATCTAGGTCTGACCTATGTCTTGTCACATGTTTCTCTTATTGGGTTCTACTATGCCAACCAAGGAGATTTTTTTTATGCTAGGAAGAATATATATAAGGGACAAATTGTTTGAGAAAATTGCAGTAGTTTTTTATGATAGCAATGTGCAAACTTTTGTTGTGAAAGTAAGGATTGTAAATTATATGAAGCGTATGAAGTTGGTGTGATAGATTCATATTTGATATTCAAAGAGGACTGCACTATCTACATTTAAGATGCCTCTTCTATATAATTTCACCTAATTTTGTTCATTGTTATTTTGTATCTTTCCTTGAATAAGTGATCCTCAATTTGCAAGTCCTTGTAAATTGCCCTAGGGAAATGTGCCATAATCTGCAAGTCTAGGTGGTGGTGATTTTCCTTGGTATCATGCTTAAAATAGACATTTTAATACTTGTTTCATATTTAATGAGCTGATCTTGACCATGGTTTTTCCCTCATTGGGTTTTTCACATAAAAATATTGGTTTCTTTGTATAGTGAATTCTCTAATCTTTTCTTTATTTTTGTAGATTTGAAGTTAATATTTTATGAGCTAATGAATGAATGATTATGTGTGAATAGATGGATTATTTTTAGTACATAATAATTCACCACCCCTTCTTAGAATCTAGTGTGTGTTCAACATTACACTAGTCTAGAGTAGATGGCATGTATTGGTTTACTTCATTATTGACTTGATTGTATATTGCAGTCATCTTGGTCAAAGTCTAAATGTCCAAGAAGTTAGTACTATGGAGTTTGAGTTTAGTTTTATGTTTGTTTGCCTAAGGAAATTTATCTAAGTATAGAACAATATATTTTCCTATGATGGTGTATTAGTATTTTGCTTTGAATTATTTTGCCTTGTATGTTTTGTATGTGCAGTTTTAGATGCTATGAGGTACATTATAGCACCATCATACCAATTTTTATGATGCAACCATTTTTACAGAAAAATTTAAAGTGTTGGAACTTCGGATCACAATCTGTCAATATAAGGTGTTTTAGTTGGCTCATTAAAATGCTTTGTCTTTTGCCACAGTGATTGCTTTGGTTATGCAGTTTTAGGGAGATGTTGATGATAGTATTTCAGATCAGTGACACGAATTTTAGGGTTGTTGGTGCTTCAATGTATGTTATTCTTTATGATGGCTTTATGTAGTCGGTCTGGTCTGGTATAGAACAATATATTTTCCTATGATGGTGTATTAGTATTTTGCTTTGAATTATTTTGCCTTGTATGTTTTGTATGTGCAGTTTTAGATGCTATGAGGTACATTATAGCACCATCATACCAATTTTTATGATGCAACCATTTTTACAGAAAAATTTAAAGTGTTGGAACTTCGGATCACAATCTGTCAATATAAGGTGTTTTAGTTGGCTCATTAAAATGCTTTGTCTTTTGCCACAGTGATTGCTTTGGTTATGCAGTTTTAGGGAGATGTTGATGATAGTATTTCAGATCAGTGACATGAATTTTAGGGTTGTTGGTGCTTCAATGTATGTTATTCTTTATGATGGCTTGATGTAGTCGGTCTGGTCTACACAATATTTACTGGTTCAGTGATGATGTTCTTCTGCACCAGCACTCAATGTTTGATTTATTTCTAGGATATGTTGTAGAAAGGTTGTAGATGATCTATAATGCCTTGACATTGGTATGCATGATATTTTGAGTCTCTCACTAATGGTGAAAAGGTTAATAGTTAGCAAGCTTCACAGTAGTGTTGATATTTGGCCGACCAGGTGTGTTCCTTCAATTAGGGTTGGTTTAGACCTATTTCATTAGTGTTGAAGGATGTGTTATGATATGGTTAATCCACAACCTAATTTTGTCACTGGCGTATATATTTGTAGTGGACCTATTAAGAGTCACATATTTCATTTGCTAGGTCCTAATTGAGATGACCTAAGTGATGTTTTTGAATAATGTAGAAGAAATATAAGGAAGAACAAATGATTTTTAGAGATTTGAGTTTTTTTGTGAAATATTATAATGTATGAAATATATCAATGATATCTCAAATGATTATGAAGTGTTCTAAATCTATATGACAAAATATATTGGCCTAAAAAGAGGATTGCATTACTGACATTTGTTAGATGCTTTTTCTCCAACTATTCACATTATGTATGATTTTGTAGTCTCAATGTATCTTGCTTTAGGTAAGCGATCTTAAGACTGCAAGTGTTGTATCTTTCCCTAAGGCAGTGTGCCTTAGCATACAAGTCCATTTAGGGAGTAGTGAGATTCCTTGGAAATGATTTTGAAACAAACTTGTAAAAAATTGTTTCATATATTGTGAGTTGATATTCATTGTGGTTTTTTCCTCCTTGGTTTTTCCACATAAAAGTTTTGGTGTTCTTGTGTTGTGCATGTTATGTTTTATTCTATATCTTTGTTTTAAAGGCTCTAAAGTTAATAAATGTTTAAAATTTGATTTATGTTGATTCAACTCCACCTTTCAGCCTCTAGTTGTGTTCAACAAGTTATGCCTAAAATTTTAGGTAGCCATGGGATTATCAAATCAATTGACAAATGGAAAAGTGAATTTGGTATAGTTTTCCCACTTGGTCCTCATTAATTTATGCTAGTGAAAATCTAGATACCATTATTTCAAATATCACATTGGATGAGTTGTTTGCACTAAAGTTAGACCTAGATAGTTTTAATAGAGGAAAAGGTAATTTTGGATGCAAATATTCTCTTACTAATAGGGTATAAAATTACCATCATTTAATTGGCCTACACAAAAAATTTATGCATCATGGATATATAAATTTAAAACTCAGATGCATATTTAAATTCTATTAGGCCATTAGGCTTAACGGTTAGTATTCCACTTAGTAGTTGATAGTGCAAATGATAACTAGTAGTGTGTCCTTTTTGTTACAATTTTTGGCTTGTATGGCATAGTCGGCATTGGTTCCAACGTCCTCTAATGGCTTCAATATCATAAAAAAATTATTTTGAAAGATGATTGTATCTTGTAATGGGATTAGTTTGCACTAAGTATTTATTTGTTTCAACATAAGTGAAATGAAAGTAGTACATTTAATATAAGTCACATGAGTCATTTGATTTGAGTCTTGAGCTTGTGTGCTCACCTTTTCTACTGAACGGGACTTATGTCTCATTTGTATTGAAAATATTTGTAGTTGAGTAGGTAATATCTTAGAGAAATAAATTTTGTTTAGGTAATAGAAGAGGTCATGTCTATAAATACAATTTTATGTTAAAAAAAAGTTTCAATTCAAGTGCAAGGTATGAATAAGTTGATTATGTGTACGATTGTCTTCATGATATATACACCAATCTCTTATGAATGAAATAATCAAGGATCTTTAAGTTCATATGTAAAAAAAATTGTAATTCATGTTTTATTTATTTTTTCTATTAAAGAAATAGATTAAATATTTTAAATGAAATATATAGAGGATTGTGTAATACATAAGGGAGTGATAAAAAGAATTACAATAAATTCCATTAATAGGATGTGTTATTGTAAGGAATTATTGCAACCTATTCATTGAATTTTCTAATTTATTGTGAAGGGGAATTTATTGAATCTTGTCAAACTTTGTTACCTTGATAAGGCACTGATCTAGGCATTTGGTTTTGTTTATCTTCTGGAATACATAAAATGATAAATCTCTTGAAACCTTTCCTAATTCAAACTTAATCATCTCATTTTTATAGTTCTTGAAATTGATAATACAAAAGAAATAGAGGAAATTTTTTTTAGCAACTTCTCACATCATTGTTATATTTTGAGAACACATCTGCCTTTTCAATATCCCAATGCAATAAAAAAATATTGTTGGTCTTGATTAAAGGGCAACCCTCTATTTTTTAGAGAGATCGGGGTGTAGAGGAGAACAATTGCAGAGTTGTCTCTTGTTTTTTGAGAACTGATTTTATTTATTTAATTATAATATATGGCTGACCATTAGATGATCAAGAGAAATAAGTTGTAAAAACACCAACAAAATTTGAAACCCCTAAACTAAAAACCCTAAACCTCTGAAGTATAAATATTAAATTATAAAATTTGAACACATAACTATGAATGCTAAACCTTTAAATATAAAGCCTAATACATATATAAAATAAAGTATTTAAGTTATACAACATAGATTCAATAAAGAATATATACCATAGACCATAAAACCCAAAATCTCAAATTGTAATTTATAATTTCTTAAATATCTAGGTTCAACTATAGAGGTATTAAATTGTAAATTGTAACTGATTTTAAAACCTTGAACTCTAAATGGATTTACTAGAAAATTTCCTTCATGATGAAGGCATGGATTAGTATCTTTGAAGTTTAACATCAAGCCTTATGTGAGACTTCATGCTAAGGGTTTCATATTTGAAGTAGAATTTATCAATTCAAGTATTTCCGCTATTATTTTGGCCTCTGTCTTTTTGAGGAGAAGCTCTCTTTTTATACCAATCATAACTATTGTGGAGTTGGGAAAGAGAACATGGGATTTGACTTAGGAAAGCCTCTATATAGCACTAGAGTGAAAAACATACTATGATAGACATTCCCTAATTTTTAATAGGCAAAAACCCTTGGAATAGGGAACCAAGCACACATGTCTAACTATTTTCCACATAATTTTAGAGAGATAAGCCTACAAGACCTCCTAATTGCAAATATGCACCTTTCTATTTACAATGTATACACCCTTAGATGGAGGCACCCAACAAACTAGATTGACAATTTCAAGGTCAACTTGTAATTCTAAGTTTCTTTCTATATACTCTTTGTAGATCTAGTCTACTATGTTGGTTTTCTATAATGTAATTTCTCATTATTGTTGAAATTTATCTTTTTAAAAACTTTGATTAGATATTTATCTCAATTCATTCAAATCCATCCCATAAAAAAAGGAACATAGATTCAAGGGTTGAACTCTCCTATTATAACTGTAGGTGAACTTATTTATGTTCCCCAATGATTATTTATTTGAATATTTGAGATCTTAGTTTGCATCTATAGGTTATAATCTTAAATTTGTATTTATCAAAGTCAATAATCTAGGGATAAACACCTGAAATGAGATAATTGTGGTTTTGTAATTATGTTTGAACCTATGACAGATGTGTTAAGATCTTCCATGGATAATATCCAAAGATCTAATGAAGAAAATATATCTTATCCAATAAAATTGGCACATGTACTTGTAAATATTATATTGGCTCTTTAATATACAATTCCCTGATAAATTTGGACTTGACTAATGGGATCAAACATATTTGATTTCCTTTTATTTTAATTAGGACTAATTTAGACGATAAATTTAAGTGCATTTAGTGCAAGGGAATGTTATGTCATATTATAATTTAGTGGCTCAAAATTTTTTTGATGTGATAAATGGTTTGGTCTGAACAACTTAAGAAAAGTTGCATGTTCTTTTATTTTATCATTTTTCCATATTTTGACATGTGGACATCCTAGGAGTTAATAAAGCAAAATAATACAGAGTTTGTACAAAATAAATAAGGAAATAGTTATTTGGTCATCAAAATTTCTACAAAATCAAGTAGTCACCTTTACACTATGAGGAAACAACCTTAAATCTAGAAAACCTAGATCACGAATCCATTGACAAATATAACAAATTACATAAATTAAATCTTGTTGAAATATAACACAATCAAATAATTTATTAGAAGTGAATGGATATTACCAAACTAACATAAAAAAAAAAAGAAAGATAAAGTGTATCATAATGTTTATTAATTTGGTCCAGGTAGTGACGTGTATATCAGTCAAACTCAACAATGCATGGACATATGGATGGAAGAATTTGACATTGAAACAAAAGCAAAATGGTGTGAGCTTAAATTATACTAGAATACATAGACAAAAGGGTGTATTCAATCATTTTTCATATCCCTTGTAGGGAACCCACCATTAATAGAGCTAGACTTATGAGCACAAAGTTTGAAATCGAGATAAAACATACATGAGTAAAGAGGTTTCAAAGAAAATAAGAGAAATCATGTAAAATCCACATCAACCAAGTTCAATGTTTTCAAGTTCATGTAAAAACAAGTAGTCACCTTTAGACTATGAGCAAATAGCCTAAAATCTAGAAAACCTAGATCACGAATCCATTGGCAAATATAACAAATTGCATAAATTAAATCTTGTTGAACTATAACACAATCAAATAATTTAGTAGAAGTGAATGGATATTAACGAACTAAGAAAAACAAAAGAAAGATAAAGTGTATCATAATGTTTATTCATTTGGTCCAAGTGGTGATATTTGTATATCATTCAAACTCAACAATGCAGGGACATTTGGATGGAAGCATTTGACATTAAAACAAAAGAAAAAGGGTGTGAACTTAAATTATAATAGAATACATAAACAAAAGGGTGTATTCAAGCATTTTTCATAGCCCTTATAGGGAACCCACCCTTAATAGAGCTAGACTTATGAGCACAAAGTTTGAAATCGGGATAAAACATACATGAATAAAGAGGTTTCAAATAAAATAAGAGAACCCATGTAAAATCGACATGAACCAAGTTCAATGTTTTCAAGTTCATGTAAAAAAACAGTAGTCACCTTTAGACTATGAGGAAATAGCCTAAAATCTAGAAAACCTAGATCACCAATCTTTTGGTAAATATAACAAATTGTATAAATTAAATCTTGTTGAACTATAACGCAATCAAATAATTTAGTAGAAGTGAATGGATATTACCAAACTAAGATAAAAAAATGAAAGATAAATTGTATCATAATGTTTATTCATTTGGTCCAAGTGGTGATATGTGTATATCATTCAAACTCAACAATGTATGAACATCTAGATGGAAGCATTTGACATTGAAACAAAAGAAAAAGGGTGTGAGCTTAAATTATATTAGAATACATAAACAAAAGGGTGTATTCAAGCATTTTTCATAGCCCTTATAGGAAACCCACCATTAATAGATCTAGACTGATGAGCACAAAGTTTGAAATCGGGATAAAACATACATAAATGAAGAGGTTTCAAATAAAATAAGAGAACTCATGTAAAATCCACATGAACCAGGTTCAATGTTTTCAAGCTCATGTAAAAACAAATAGTCACCTTTAGACTATGAGGAAATAGCCCAAAATCTAGAAAACCTAGATGACGAATCCATTGGCAAATATAACAAATTGCGTAAATTAAATCTTGTTGAACTATATTGCAATCAAATAATTTAGTAGAAGTGAATGGAAATTACCAAACTAAGATAAAAAAAATGAAAGATAAAGTGTATCATAATGTTTATTCATTTGGTCCAAGTGGTGACATGTGTATATCATTCAAACTCAGCAATGCATGGACATCTGGATGGAAGCATTTGACATTGAAACAAAAGAAAAAGTGTGTGAGCTTAAATTATACTAGAATAAATAAACAAAAGGGTGTATTCAAGAATTTTTCATAGCCCTTATAGGGAGCCCACCATTAATAGAGCTAGACTTATGAGCACAAAGTTTGAAATCGGGATAAAACATACATGAATAAAGAGGTTTCAAAGAAAATAAGAGAACTCATGTAAAGTCCACATGAACCAAGTTCAATGTTTTCAAGTTCATGTAAAAACAAGTAGTCACAAATTGCCTAAATTAAATCTTGTTGAACTATAACACAATCCAATGACATAGAATAAGTGAATGGATATTACTAAACTAAGATTAAATAATGAAAGATAAAGTGTATCATAATGTTTATTCATTTGGTCCAAGTGGTGAAATGTGTATATCATTCAAACTAAACAATGCATGAACATATAGATGGAAGCATTTGGCATTGAAGCAAGATCAAAAGGGCGTGAGCCTTTATACTAGATTTAATAAATGAAAACACAATCGAAAGGCTACATACATAAACAAAAGGGTGTATTCAAGCAATTTTGATAGCCCTTATAGGGAACCCACCATTAATAGAACAATAATCATGAGCACAAAGTTTGAAATCTAGATGAAACATACATGAATAAAGAAGTTTCAAAGAAAATAAAAAAACTCACATAAAATCCACATGAACCAAGTTCAATGGAAAATTTCAAACTTGCGAGCCTATGCATAAACAAGCAAAATCATGCCATACACCAATTCAAACTCAGTGTATAACATAATATTAATTTGTTCATTAGACTCGATGAAAAAGGTCTCCAATTTAGAAAAAAAAGATTCCTATCATGTAAACCATAACAAAATTAATTATCACTAAAAATTATAAGATTTACAAATTTGTTCTTGATCTTTTGTTTTCCTTTTTTAAAATCGTCAATTTTCTAATCCTTGTGATCTTATTTTGTTTGTTTTATATGCTATATATTAATATTACGTATGTTAATAATCTTAATATGGCTGGGTAGTTAATTAATTGGATAGGTTTGTTTCCTATTGAAATGGTTGGGATAATAATTTTTAATTTACTGAAAGCAAAGTAGCATGGAATTCAAGACAAATATATGTTGCAGTTGTCATCGCTGAAGCTAAAAAATGTGTCGTCTTCTTTAAACTAATAAACCTGGTTTCTATCATCTTTGGCCAGTCAATGAAAAAAATGAGCTGATTTGGTCATGAAATTGATAAGCCTAGCAAGGGAAGTATATGCTGGAGTTGTCAAAATCAACGATTAGCCTGTGGGGCCATAAAAGGACTACAATTGAATTTCTTGCTTAAAAACAAGAGAATAATTGAAACATTCAAATACTAATATTATGCAGCCCAGTAAAACTCAAGTTTATGTTGTAGCTCTCATCGTGACATTGTTGTAAGAAAAACTGAGCTACTTTTATCAAACTGATAAAACCATTCCATACAAGCTTTGAGCATTTAATGAATAAATCAGCGGCCTTTCTAATACCTGAGTATGGTTTTATTTCAATATGTCTATTTACATATCAAAGGCCTTCTGTGCATGACACCAAGGTCATTGAATCAAATCTTAACTACAAATTACTACTGAGATTTTAAAAGAATTATAGAAATATTTGAGATGAAAAAGTAACAATTCAGTAGGGATCTGCTCTGGCTAAGCCATATGAAGATTTGCATGAATTTCATACAATTTGAATGTTAAAAGGATCCGCCAAATCTCTTCTAGTCTTGTTCAGTACCCACATATTACCGTGAAATTACTGGGCATGCAGCTGTAATTTCTCACATAGTGTTCAATGAACTGGTGAACCATTAAAAATCCTCCAACCAAATGAAGTAATGAAAGCAAAGAAATAGAAAGAGGCTAGAGGCGGGATAGATTGGATCCAAGAGGGAAGTACGATACAACAATTGGGGCACTGCATGAACTGCCCTTTTTCTTCTCACTTGACTCCTTCATCTTCTTTCCGTTATCATCATTCTTTCCCTCTTCTTCAGGGAAAACATCATTTGTAGCGGGTAATTTGAAGCAACTCTGCACAAATCCGAAAGCACCCATTTTGGACAAATTTTTAGAAACTTTGCAGATGGGGATGAAATGTATGTTGTCTCAATGACTCTGGAATTTAGAGGAAAGTTGTAGCTCACAATACTGTAATGGGAAGTAGTGATTGTTCATCTGAATTTATATGAATGTTCGCACAATTGTTCAGAATATTGTAAGGCGTATGGCCCCATCGTCGTTGTTTCGTTTAGATTGCGTGAAGTGCACGCCAAGTTAGTACCGGCAGTAATACTATGACTTGTTCTGGTCAACAATCAAGTTTAGGCTGGGTCAGTGGGAAATAACGAAGAAAGATCTAGAACGACATTTGCCTAAAAAGTAGTTTCTCAAAACGTGTTTTTAATTTCTGCCATCTTTTGTATCGCTAAGAAATACAAATCAAATCTACACGTCAAGGTGAAGTTGACATCTTTACCAAGTTTATCTTATTTTGGAGGACACGCTCCAAAAGTGTCCTGTAGTACCAACGACATGTATCGACATATATGTCGGAGACATGCATACCATGCTAATTGGTCGTTGCGGCTAGACCCATAGTATGTGACGTGGAGTTGTCGTGGACTCGCTGGTTTCAATAGTCGGGCCCCACGTGAAATTACGTGGACATGTCGGAGGATGGCCGCATCTCGCTTAGTGGTTAACGGCGGTATTTTCTGCATAACACACACATTAAAAGGCAGAAAAAAAAAAACAACCGCCAGCGACAAGAGAAATCCCATTCGGACGACATACCGGCGAGAAAAAGAGGCGCGGGCTTATAAAAAAAAGCCATAAAATAAAAATAAAAACCGTCGGCGATTTAAGAAACTACGTTCAGATGGCCTACCGGCGGGAAAAAGAGGGCGCTACTTTCAAAAAATGTACCTTCGTCAGAAAACGTGGAGCCATTTTCTGCCTAACGTGGAAAAAAGAAGACTAATGCGCAATTAAAACATTATTGTTGAAGGACAGGCTGCATCTATTCTGGCTCATTGTTGAAGGGCTCTTGTTGAAGTAGGCTGCATTGTTGAAGGACGTCTGATTGTTGAAGTAGGTTGCATTGTTGAAGGGCGTCCGATTGTTCAGGGTGGATTTTTGGGACTGTAGTTTTCTGTGTTGTGGTGGCCGTGCTGTATGTTGAAATCCGCCTCAATAACTCATCTTTTTTCTGTTTGTGCTTGGATTTTGTTTAAAATGATGGACACGTCTATTCTGGGTTTGCATTGTTTGTTTTCGTTTCTTGTTTTCCTTTATATCTAGTCCGAAAATTTGTCTGTTTTGGAGGTAGAATAGATGCGTACCGTCGCATTAGGGTTAGAGACCACGCGGGATGCATGTATGCTGGCTCCAAAAAGTCTTACAACGCAACTCTCGACTAACAAGCCATGGTAGTCCGGTAGTGGGTCGGCCCTTTTGAACCATAGGTTTTTGCTTTTTATTATGAACCATAATAGACGCAGTCGTTGATTGGTTTGTTTTGTGGTCGCGGCTAAGCCAGGTCATCTGCGAATATGTTAAAGCGCATAACACGCCTTTTTTGTCGAATTTGTCATTTCGCGAGGCCGCAAAAAAAGGTGGACACATAGTCCGTGAATCAGCGAAGGCGCATAACACGCCATGATAGTGTGATTCCATGATAGGTTTTCGTGTTAGGGTTAGCCATGCTAGGGTTAGAAGCCGCGTTAGGGTTAGCCGTGTTAGGGTAGAAGTCGCGTTAGGGTTAGAAATCGGGTTAGGGTTAGAAGTGGTCTTAAGTTTTCGGTTGGTCCTGTAGACACCTAAAATTGTCATGTCGAATTAAATAAATATCTTTATTTATTTAATTATTTTTAGCCTAATTCTTCTATTAATTAAATAAATCTTTATTTATTTAATTCATTCATTAATCCTCTTCTAGCCTTATTTCTCATTTAAATAAATACCTTTATTTATTTAAATTGTCATTTTCCTAAATTAAATAAATACTTTTATTTATTTATTTGATCCCACTTATTCTATTAATTAATTCATTAGCCTTTTCTACCCATGACACATGTCATTCATCTCTTAATTCATACACTACCTACCCTCTCATTTATTTTTAATTTCTTTTACCTATCCTCTAATCATAGCCAACCATTTATCTTTTACACCTCTCAATCTTATCCCTCCATTTCTTATGGTGTCTTTTATATAAGGAGATGCTTCTTTCAAAATCAATCTAATCATTTTCTAATCATTCTATTCTAATCAGCTACCCAACTACGCTTTCAAACTTTCATATGCGATCAATCTTACTTGCAACCACATTTTCGTTCTTTGTTGAGTTCTTGTGCACATATAAAATCAGAGAGCAAATATATCAAACAAAATCAATGGAGATAGGAAGAATGGAGATCCAAACCCTATTGGACATGTGATGGTATAATTTTTGTGATTTCATTTGATTTGCATTGTCTTAGGTAATCTTCATATGTTATGGTGGATCTTTGTTGTTGTTAGGCTAGGGTTTTGTGGTTGAATTCATTTAGTCTTTCAATATTAATTGTTGTTATCCATTTTCACCATAAACATTTTGGCACGCCCCGTGGGACATGGAATTTTGTTAGATATTTTTTTTTTGCAGGTTTTCCTAACCATATATTGTTGTTTTGTAAAACAATTTGGAGAATAACCTTGTGCAGCTAGGGTTTTGGATACAAAATCAAGATCTTGGAGAGATTTGATCCGATCTCACAAACGGCTTAGAATTGTTTCACCAAATTTTGTTTGTAGGTTGAAGACAGTATTAAGCGCTCTCAATCCAAAATTCAGAATTTTTGGAGCACATTTGCATTTTCCATGAATTTTGTATGATTTTTCATAAATAATTAATTTTGAGAGGAAATTAGCGAATTTTTTCAGAATTTCTTATATTTTTGGAAAGCTCTCTGATTCATACATAGACTCTATTCTTTATTATTTTAAATTTGATGCAAAATGATTCCTAAAAAATCGGATCTTTGAAAATTAGGGTTTTTCATTTTTTTGCTCATATCTCACAAACTGCTTGGATTTTTTGCAGGAATATTTTTATGCAAGTTTGGAAGACCATCAGAACTATCTAGTAAAACTTTCAGATTTGTTGGATCAATTTTGCATTTTATATGAGTTTTTTATGATTTTTCATAAAAAAATAATTTTTGGAGCAAATAAGCAATTTTTTTTTATTTTCTTACATTTATGGAAATTTCTTGAAATTTTATAGGTGGTCTTTTTTTATGATGAATCAGATCTTTGAATTGGTAAAAAAAACGCATTGTTGAAGGCCCCTATTTCACAAAGTCTTTTAGATCTAAAATTTACCTAACTTGTGTGCTTGCAAGAGGGGTATTATTGCAAAACTACTAACAAATCTTTGTTGCAGAATTTTGGCAAGGGTTTTTTATCTACATTGTGTGCCTTGTTTTCATAGATTATCAAACACTTCAATTGGTGCACTAAAATTGAACCAGTGTCTTTTGTGTCTTGGGTAATAGACTCTTTTTGTTTCATTTTTAGAGGGTTTGTCTCCCCATGTGGTCATTAGGACTACTAGTGAGGAGAGAACGACCCAAGTGGTAGCGAGGAAGAGCCATCCTCTTCCAAACCACTATAAACAACTGTATCCATGGTGAAAGCCATGGGTAACGTGTGCTGATTAGTTTATACTGACACTATGTCTCCCCATAAACCCGTTTGATCAAATTTATTTGATCATTTGTAGGGCGTAACCCTTACAGACTGGGAGCCTTCTGTATTTATAGAACTGAAAGTGTCGCATGTATGGCCACACGACCAGATGCCCTTACTAGCACTTTTTTGTTTTAGAAAGCCAAAATCCTTCTAGTTGTTGGGTTAGGAGGTCGGACCTCTAGAGCGACCCACACACATACGGTTCTTAGTAGAGATACAAAGTTTCCCACGAGGAGTTTTCATGGGGACTGATGCTTGGCTGCCCCGGATAAGTGAGTGTCAAGAGTGGAGCCAGTGGGGTCAAGCATCTAAGTATCCGCTCTGAATAGCGTAGCCTCGGGGGAAACCCCATGTGGGATCAACAACTATTGTCCTGACTAGCCATAGGAATTGTGCTTATCTTCTTTTGAACATTCAAAAATTCAAAATAAAACATAGAAAACATTGTGTCTTTTGTGTCTTCAAGTGTATGCCAAACATTTTTACATCAAACAACACACTTTCTTTTGAGACATTTTTTTTGAGTCTACACACTTGCAAACATTGAGTTGTCATCAACATTGTGTCCTCTTGTCACGAAAAAAAGATTACGAAAAAAAGGGTCACAAATTCAGATTTGGTCACAACAAACAACTTCACAAATTGGAAAAATTTATAGTCCAACAAACAAGATCAACCGGTTTCAGAATTCTTGAGCTTCCTAGGTTATTTTTTCATGTTTTCATCTAGCATTCAACCTATCTTTGGGTCTCACAAAGTCCATCATTGCTTTACATCTTACATTACATTCACATTTGTCTAAACTTGAGTCAAAAGGTCACTTGCTTGTTTGCATCTTACTTTGTCAACACACTACATACAACTACATTTTTCTAAGTGGTCCCTCATCAAGGTCTATCACCTTTGGGTCTCATTTGGTCTTATTTAGAGTCAAGGTCAACTTACCTCATCAAGAGAAACTATCATCTCTCTGGAAGCCACACCTACTCTACCACATACATACTTGGTCTTACACTTTGGACATTGCAAGTACACCTCAGATTCATTTCCATTCCATCCAACTCTTGGTCTTCCATACTCTTTCCATTTTCATCTAGTCTCAAACATCTTGATCAAGACCTAGTTCATGGCTGAAACCCGTTCCCAAAAATCTAGGAGAGAAGCTAAAGAGGCTCAAGAGTCCGCAAACATGAATGCCTATGAGTATGATAATGATGTCTTTTTCAATTCTGATCATACTACATTACCTGACATGGATGTCTATAGAAACATTCCAAATGTTGAGAACATGGACACTATAAACAACAATGATACACACAATGACAATATGGACAACTTTTCAGTACATTCAGCAGAATTGGAAGACTCTATTATGGATCCCCATTTTAATAGATTGGTTGAGGAAATAATGAGGAGAGATAGACAATATTTCTTACAAGTGATAGCACAAAGTGGAGCCAAGATACCTCATGATTTTGACATGTCTCAAATAATGGAACATCGACCATTGCAAGAGCCTTACCTCAACATGGATCAAAGGAGGCCTAATAGTGGAGGTACTAGAGGACCACATATGGTGCCTGAATCACCATCATCTTTGTTTCAAAAACCTAAGGTCCCATATGTACATGGTCAATCATATGATACTCACCTTCGTAGACCATTATGGAAGTCTTATGCAGAAAAATATGCTCAATCACATGTCAATGCTAAGGACCAACCACCAAAGCAATTGGATATTCAAAGGCATGCTCAAAATTTGGACACAAGGAAACCCCGTGTGAAATTTGGGGGCAACACATTAGAACAAACTCATGACATGCATGTAGAGTATGGTATACATGGACAAAAAAAATATCCCATTCCTCGTCATGACTCTATACCAAGCGGTCCCTATACACAACATCACTATAGACCTCCTCCATATGAACATGTGTATGATCAATACCATCCATATATGCCACATGCTCCTCCTCCACCTAGTGGTTCAAGCATGAGGTATGGTCCAAGAAGCCAGTCTCCACCTAAGAACAATTTGGAACAGCAAATTAAGGACTTACAAAAGAAAATGGAGGACATAAATACATTGAAGCCAACTTACATAATGAGAGACATACGTCCCTATCCATTTGACAAAACCATTCTAATGCCTCCATTACTTACACACTTTGTGAAACCTAAGTTTGATAAGTACAGAGGAAAAGGGGATCCTAAGGCACATATAAGACAGTTTTTCACAGCTTGCATTGAGGTAGCAGCAGAAGAGACATATTTGATGAGATTATTCTCACAAAACTTAGGTGATCAAACTATGGAATGGTTCTCCCAACTCCCACCTAGAAATAAGTCATGGGGTGACTTGGCAGAGGCATTTATCCAACATTTCTCATACAACATAGAGACAGACATATCAATCACTACTTTGTGCAACACCAAACAAAAGGATATGATAGTTCTGATACTTAATGTAAGTACAGATCCAATAGCCAACAAGATGAGAGGGGGGGGGGGGTGAATCATACAAACATAATCTTCCATAAAAGCGTAAGATTCAACCTCGATAACATATACTTTAGTAATATAACAATAACTGTCAAACATGCAAACTCAAAAGCATAGAAACATCATAAACCTCATAACACCAGATTTCACGTGGAAACCCAAATAGGGAAAAACCACTGTGGGATTTCGGACCCACTAAGAAATATACTCTTTTAGAGTATGCTCGGTTAAAAGCAAATCCTGTTAAAGATTACAAACACATTGCTAGATGTGACCCGGTTAAGGGATTTCCCTCAGATCTATTAGGATCTTCACCTTGTTAGAAGTGACCCTGTTAAAGGATTTCAAACACTCAATTAGAATGTCACCTTGCTAGAGGGTTTTACAAATAAGACTATTAAGTCCACTCAGTTAAGAGATTTTCTGTCACTCTCACAAAATAATAGTAATAAAATCTATCTGCAACTTCACATCTAAAATGCTAAAGCAGATTCTTATTTGTTCAATACAATCAAGACATAGAAGTAATCTTATCCATTTGCTAGGCTTCTATACTCTGTTATTCAAATAGGTCTTCAAGCTTTTGTGCTCGATAATCACCATGCAGCATCCCTGTGCATACACTTGCCCGCATAAATTGTTTATCAACAGTTCCCTATTTATAAACAATTAGCTAAGCGCTTAATCTCCTTGATCACATTTCCCATGATCAATCATAGCAATCAGATATTCAAACTTGTCCAGGTTCAATGCATCTTTCGATCTAAAAATATTTTACCTCGCCTAGAAACTTGCATACATTTCTTAGAACTTGTGCCAGGGTATTGCGGTTCAATTTGAACTATAGATCTTCATGCCGACTTTCCTTTGCCATAGATTCATTAACAAACTATATTTACGGCATACCAATCATTCAATCAGTTCCAGCTCATCAACTTCCTTCATTAAATAACACATGTAACCATTTAATACATTCTGTTATAGCTCGGTTACAACTTGGTTACAACTCGGTAAATATTAAACTTCACTCGGTAGACATTCCGCCTTCATTAACCAATAGCGATAACCTTAGGGTTTACCGACTAGGTTCTTTGCTTGATAACATAGTATAGTATTAACCTTTACAATTTACAACATATGTATGATATTGAAACAATCTAAACATCATGATCTCATCATTGTCTGACTCAGTAATAGTTTCCCATTGAATACCTTATTCATCCCCTTATTCATCATATTCTTTTTGTGTCTTTTACCGACATCTTTATACTCTTTAAATCATACTTTTCAAGATATGGCAACATCATACTAAGTTAGAAAATCAATTTTTTGACATCAATGACAAAATAATTTAATCTCAAGACAGTAAACATCCTTAATCAGTTATATCCATAATCATCAACAACCTTCTCAATATCCTTATTGAAATGCCAACAATCTTTCATTGTCTGTTATAATGCTATATTGCCAACAATCTCCCCCTTTGGCATTGATGGTAGAACCAATTGATTTGACCTTAAAAGATTTGGATTGTTGTGATTCTGAAATGCTCAAATGCTCTCCCCCATACATTAGACTTCTCCTCTTTTCTTCAGTCTTCTTTCCAATCTGTAGTCTTCCCAGTTTTCTCCCCCTTTGACAACAATGCCAAAAAGTAAAGAAGTAAAACATAATTGCTTCCTGTACGAAGTGAATTCTCATTGTTTGTGTATCAACTGAGTCTCGGTCAGAGCATTTTGTCTTTAATTCCCGTTCCCTGTAATATTCTTGTATTGTTTCCTGTAATATTCTTATACACCTTTAGAAAAACATCCTAAAGTGTATAAATCAGCATCAACTCCCAAAAGATATTCGATAGAGTCATCAGATTGATGCTTTCACCGAACTCAGTCAATGAGTAGAAGATAGGGGAGGACCCCTAACTTACTTTTGAGATATTCAAAAGTGTCCCTTGGTAGTGGCTTGGTGAAAATATTTGCTATTTGTTCCTTTGTGCTAACATACTCTAACACCACTTTCTTCTCTTGAGCTTCTTTTCTAAGATGATGATATTTGATAGAGATGTGCTTTGTCTTAGAGTGCATAACAGGATTCTTTGAAATATTAATGGCACTAGTATTGTCACAGAATATAGTTACTGGCTCGATAACTTTCTCATTTATACCTTCCTATAGTTGTTTGATCCATGAAATGTTGGTACAATTCAATGCTGCAGCAACGTATTCAGCTTCTGCTATTGACTGTGAAACACATCCTTGTTTCTTGCTAAGCCAACTCACTAGTCTTTCTCCTAAAAGAAAGCTCCTCCACTTGTGTTTTTTCTGTCATCAATGTTGCCTACCCAATCAGCATCAGTATAAACGTTTGAATCAAAATCATTTCCTTTCTGATATACTAAGCCATAATCCTCAGTGCCTTTCAAGTATCTAAAAATCCTTTTGATTGCTGTCATGTGTGTTTCCTTAGGATCTGCAGAGAATCTTGCAACTATACCTACTGCATGTGCTATGTCTGGTCTGTTGTGAACAACATATTGTAACTTTCCAATCATGGATTGGTAAAGTGTCTCATCAATAGATACAGATTCATCATTCTTTGATAATTTACAGTTGGTAGTCATAGAAGTACTTACTGGTTTTGAATCCTCCATTCCAAATTTCTTTAAGATTTCCTTTATGTACTTGGATTGAGTAATGAAAATCTCATTTTTCATTTGAAGTATCTGTAAACCTATAAAATACTTTATCTCACCGATTAATGACATCTCAAATTCTTTGCTCATTTCATTTCCAAAGTTCTTGCATAAAGAGTCATTTCCACAAAATATAATATCATCAACAAATATGGCTGAGATTAGTATTCCATTTTCATCATTCTTCATGTACATATTGTTGTTCTCACTTGTCCTTATAAAACCAATCTTAATCAAATAAGAGTGCAATCTTTCATACCATGCTCTAGGTGCTTGTTTTAAACCATATAAAGCTTTGTTCAATTTACATACCTGATCTTTATTCTTGTCTTCAACAAATCCTTCAGGTTGTTCAATAAAAACTTCTTCTTCTAATATTCCATTCAGAAATGCAAATTTGACATCCATTTGATATACCTTGAAATTTTTGAAAGCAGCATATGTCAACAATGTTCTTACTCCTTCAAGTCTAGCAACAGGTGCAAAAGTTTCACCATAATCAATTCCTTCTTCTTGAACATAACCTTTGCAAACTAGTCTTTCTTTGTTTCGAATGACCTCTCCTTTTTCATTTAGCTTGTTTCTGAAAATCCACTTTGTACCGATTATATTTTTGTCCTTCGGTCTTGAGATTAATGTCCATGTGTCATTCTTCTTGATTTGATCAATCTCTTCTATCACAACATTTGTCCAATCTTCACTGTTAAATGCCTCTTTCACTATTCTCGGTTCAAATTCAGATATCAGACATGTGTTCTGTCTCAATTTGTTCCTTGTCATCACTGGATCATCCTTATCTCCTATAATCTGACTTGGTGCATGATGCCTTCTGACATACTTGGCTAATACAGGCTTGGTAGGCTCTGTATGATCTTCTTCATCACTCGGTAACTGGATATTCTCTTCATTTTCCTCAACAGTCTTCTCGGTAAGACTTCTCAGTTGAACATAGACAAATTCATCACAGTCTTCTGGTTCCTTGGAATTTCCTTCATCATTTCTTTCTGCAAATTCATCAATTTTCACATTTGTACTTTCTACTATTTTGTTAGATGATTTGATCAGACATTTAAATGATTTGCTTCTATAAGAATAACCTAGAAATGTTCCTTCTTCACTCTCCTAATCAAAATTTCCATTTCTATCACCTTTCTGTACATAGCATCTACTTCCAAAGATTTTAAAATAACTTACATTAGGTTTCTTATCATACCAGATTTCATATGGTGTCTTCAAAGTACCTTTCTTCAATTGTACTCGGTTCAAGGTGTAAACTGCTATGCTTATTGCTTCTCTCCAAAATGTTTGTGGCACCTTCTTTTCAATCATGAGTGTTCTAGCACAATCCACAATAGATTTGTTTCTTCTCTCAGCTATTCCATTCTGCTGTGGAGTTCTTGGTGCAGAGACTTGTCTTTTAATACCATGATCAGTGCAGAATAAGTTAAATTCATTAGATGTGAACTCTCCTCCCCTATCTGATCTAAGACATTTTAGTTGTCTTCCTGTTTCATTTTCAACTCTTGCCTTGTACCATTTAAACATTTGAAAAGCTTCTGATTTATCTTTTAAAAACATTACTGACATCATCCTTGAATAGTCATCCACAAATAATATGAAATATTTATCACCATAATAACTTTGAACTTTCATAGGACCACAAAGATCAATGTGTACTAGATCTAAAATTTCCTTAGAAGTGTAAGACTTACTTGTAAAGCTTGATCTTGTCATCTTACCCATTTGGCATCCTCAGCACATAGCATTCTCAGGTTTTTCAAGACTTGGTAGACCTCTTACTCGGTGCTTCTTACTTATTTTGATCAGATTATCAAAATTTACATAACAAAACCTTTTATGCCATAACCAGGTATCATCTATCTTTGCATACAAACACTTGTTACGAGTTGAGTCAAGGTGAAAAGTGTTACCTTTTGTTTGTGTCCCGGTAGCAGCTAACTTTCCATTCTTGTCATGAACTTTGACAATTCCTTTCTGAAATTCTATTCGGTAACCTGTATTGTTTAGCTATGATACACTCAACAAATTGTATTTCAAACCTTCAACTCAATAAACATCATTGCATCTTGCATTGTCAAGAAGTGTTATAGATCCTTTACCTTTCACCAGACATGGTGCATCATTACCAAATCTAACATAGCCTCCATCATAATCTTCTAATATAACAAACTTGTGTTTATCTCCTGTCATATGATGTGAGCATCCACTATCTATGATCTAAGAATTATTAGTGTTTATGTGAGATATTAGGGATTTTTCTTCATACCTTTCTTCATCTGATCCATCTTTGATAGCCACATAAACTACTTCCTCTGTATCAGTTTCATTTGATTTATCATCATTGGATTCCTCATCAGCTATTAAACATGTCTTTCTATCTCTTCTTCTAAAGTCTCGGTGTCCTCTGTAATGATTACCTTTTTGTTTGTCATCTCGGTAATCTCTCTTTTCAGTAGAATCTTTTTCAGGACAGTTAGAAGCTATATGTCCTATCTTATCACAATTGAAACATTTGAAAGGTAGTTTTCCTTTATACTTACCTTTGTCTCTCGGTAACCTTTTGGCTAATAGTGCTTCAAACTCTTCCTGCTTTCTGATTTCCTCATACAGTTTGTGTACTTCTTCCATGTTCTTATGAAATCTTTCACTTGCTCCACTATGATCTCCTTCAAAGTACTTATACTTTCTTTCATTGTAATCATTAGATTCATCAAGATGAAAAGAACTAAATGCAGATTCAAGTTTATTTACCGAAGATCCACTGTTATCAAAGTTACTTAACTCAAATGCATGTAGCTTACCAATAGTAGCATCTAAAGAGACTCGGATTGCATAAGCCGGTAGAAGGGTTCTTAACAACTTACTTGTTATATCCTTTTCCTCAATAGTTCCCCCTGCTCCTTTGATTTGATTGACAATCTCCTTTAGTCTTGTACTATACTGAGTTATGTTCTCACCTTCATTCATCCTCATAGATTCAAGTTGTCCTCTTAGATTATCTACTTTTTCTCTTTGAACATGTTCATCTCCTCCATACACTGATATGAGCTTATCCCACATTGCCTTTGCATCATTGCAGCCTTCTAGATCATTAAACTCTGAGTCGGTCAATGCAGATGTTATTTCAATCATTGCTTGAATATGTTCTTGCTTTGCCTTTATCTCTTCCATAGTTAATGGATAGGTGCTCGGTGTAACAAAATCATTCTCCAGATAGTATACAACATATTCTCCAACTCCTGATAGATGTAGCTTCATCCTTTTTTGCCATGTAGAGAAACTTGACTTGTTCAGCTTCGGTGCATCCCTCTTATACATCTTTGGATCTTTAACTCAAGTGCCTTTAAAATTTTCTTCTAGAGTCCAAAGCTCTGATACCAATTGATAGTTTTGATACTTAATGTAAGTACAGATCCAATAGCCAACAAGATGAGAGGGGGGGGGTGAATCATACAAACTTAATCTTCCATAAAAACATCAGATTCAACCTCGGTAACATATACCTTAGTAATATAACAATAACTGTCAAACATGCAAACTCAAAAGCATAGAAACATCATAAACCTCATAACACCAGATTTAACGTGGAAACCCAAATAGGGAAAAACCACTATGGTATTTCAGACCCACTAAGAAATATACTCTTCTAGAGTATGCTCGGTTAAAAGCAAATCATGCTAAAGATTACAAACACATTGCTAGGTGTGACCCGGTTAAGATATTTCCCTCAGATCTGTTAGGATCTTCACCTTGTTAGAAGTGACCTTGTTAAAGGATTTCAAACACTCAATCAGAATGTCACCTTGTTAGAGGGTTTTACAAATAAGACTGTTAAGTCCACTCAGTTAAGAGATTTTCTATCACCTTCACAAAATAATAGTAATAAAAGCTATCTGCAACTTCACATCTAAAATGCTAAAGCAGATTCTTATTTGTTCAATACAATCTAGACATAGAAGTAATCTTATCCATCTGTTGGGCTTCTATACTCTGTTATTCAAACAGGTCTTCAAGCTTCTGTGCTTGGTAATCACCATGTAGCATCCCTGTGCATACACTTGCCCGCATACATTGTTTATCAACAATTCCCTATTTATAAACAATTAGTTAATCGCTTAATCTCCTTGATCACATTTCCCATGATCAATCATAGCCATCAGATCTTCAAACTTGTCTAGGTTCAATGCATCTTTCGATCTGAAAACATTTTACCCCGCCTAGGAACTTGCATACATTTCTTGGAACTTGTGCCAGGGTACTGCGGTTCAATCTGAACTGTAGATCTTCATGCAAACTTTCCTTTGCCATAGATTCATTAACAAACTATATTTACGACATACCAATCATTCAATCAGTTCCAGCTCATTAGCTTCCTTCATTAAATAACGCATGTACCCATTTAATGCATTCTGTTATAGCTCGGTTACAACTCGGTAAATACTAAACTTCACTCGGTAGACATTCCGCCTTCATTCACCGATAGCAATAACCTTAGGGTTTACCGACTAGGTTCCTTAGGGTTTACCGACTAGGTTCTTTGCTTGATAACATAGTATAGTATTAACCTTTATAATTTACAACATCTGTATGATGTTAAAACAATCTAAACATCATGATCTCATCATTGTCTGACTCGGTAATAGTTGCCCATTGAATACCTTATTCATCCCCTTATTCATCATATTCTTTCTGTGTCTTTTACCGACATCTTTATACTCTTTAAATCATACTTCTCAAGATATGACAACATCATACTGAGTTATAAAATCAATTTCTTGACATCAATGAAAAAATAATAATATCAAGACAGTAAACATCCTTAATCAATTATATCCATAATCATCAACAACCTTCTCAATATCCTTATTGAAATGCCAACAATCTTTCATTGTTTGTTATAATGCTATATTGCCAACAGGATGGAGAATCTTTATTATCATTTTTACAAATATGGAGAAATCTAGCCAACAGATGCTCTTGTGAAATTCCACAAAAACAAATGGTAGAGATGTTCACCCAGAATGTTAACAAAGACATTGGTTATGATCTAAGAAAATCTTGTTTGTCCACCTTCAAGGACGTCATTGAAAAAGGCTTAGCAACATAGAAGGTCTTAATTGAGCAAGGCATCGTCAAAATATTCAAAGAAAACAAATAGGACTTTAAAGGAAAAGACAAGCTAAGATTTTGGAATAAAAACAAGAACACAGTCAATGATGGTGTTGTTGATGCCAATACAGTACGACCCAAAATCATTTTTTCTGTATCAAGCTCTACAAACAATCAGTTGAATACTCAAATAACTTCAAAACCATGAAGAAAGTACACCCCATTGGGAGAACCACTTGAGTCAGCTTTCGAGAAGATAGTAGAAAACAAGATAATCACACTTCCAGATCTGCCTCCATATGAGCCAAAGGTCAAACCAAATTGGTGGAATGACGATGAATACTGCGAATATCACAAAAGCAAAGGACATAAAATAGGAAATTGTCATCGACTGAAGAACATCATACAAGATCTTATTGATAGGGGTGACATTGAGATCGAGGGACACTCATCTAATCAAGAACATGAAATGTTTAAAGAACCATTCCCAAAACATGACAAGGGAAAAGACAAAGCCACAGATGAGTAGACCAACTATACCAGAGTATCCTCTAACTATGATTCAACTATTAATCACATTTCAATGGATAATTATGTCTCTACCATTATCATCAAGGACAAAATGCTCAGAAATTATACCCAAAGACCCAAGGTTGTCCTAAAAGGAATTGGATCTTCTTCTGAACCTAACTTTGAATGTAATGTTACAACTTGTCAAGGTAAATTCACTTTGCAAGGTGCTCTAGCTAAAAAAACCACTTCCTCGCAACCAAACCTGAGTATGACCTAGTAGAATAGTTAGGGAAGACGCTTGCACTTATCTCCATTCTTGAGCTCCTACACATATTCCCTGCACATAACGCCATTCTTGACAAAAATTTGAGAGACACTACTGTCCCCACTAATCTGAACATGGGATACCTTTCCGTTCCACATTCTCTTACATTCATAGAAGTTGACAACGCCTCTGTAAGCCAACCACATAATGTACCTTTACACATTGAAGCCTTCCTACACAAACATAAAATAAAATGAGTCCTGATAGATGGAGGAGCAGGTCTTAACATTTGTACATTGAACACTATTAAACAATTGGGATATTGTGAAAAGGCTATAAATTCTACAAACAAAATTACCAACAAGGCATATGATGATGAAGAGCGCTCATCCAAGGGCACAATCACCTTACCTCTCAGAGTTGGGCCAGTTACAAAAGATGTGGTTTGTCAAGTCCTTGATCTAGAGTTCATATACAACATATTGCTAGGACGTCCATGGATTCATGAGATGAGCACATTCCCATCTACATATCATCGATGTATCAGGTTCCCACACAATGGAGTTGAAGTGACCATCAAAGGTGATCTAGACCCATTCATATATTGCAACAATCTGCAACCTAGATTAGAAATAACAATCCCAGTCAATCAAGAAGCTATTCCTTCATCAACATATGTGGATCCAGAATCCTTGAAAGCTTTTACATCAAAGAAAACAGAGATCAAAGAAAAGTTCAAGTTTAAAGACGTGGGATGTGGTGAGTATATCTTTCATGTTGATCAACTCCCACTATCTCCTAACACATTTTGTCAACAGGAACAACCTACAAACAAGTTGCAATGCCAAGGAATTGGGTATGAACCACCTAGTGTGGTGGCTACTAAGTCTGAATGCAAATCTCCTCTAGTGGTGCAAGCATCTCTTGATATCAATAGTCCTAAGAGTGGTTCCAATGAATAATCTATTGAGTGTATCACCAGCCCTCTGGAGAACTCACATAGCTCTACCATTTCATCGGCTCATTCCATTTTCACTCCGCTCTTAGACTTGGATCAACAAGAATCATAAAAGTCCTTACTCATTGGGGATCAAAATTCAAGATTTGAAAAGAAAAATCTAAAGGTCAAAAATAAAGAAAAGTTCTTCAGTCTAAATCAAAATCAAAAGCTATTGAACTCTACGAAAATCAAAGTCAAGGATAAAAATCCTACAAAAGAAAAAGAACAAGAGTTGATCTCCCCTAATATTAAAATAACTGGGGTCAAAAGTTCTACAATTTTAAGTAAAAAAGAACACTTGTTGATCATAAGTCTCCATCATGCTATCCTACTTTCACTTCTTTTCGCAATCATAAGCCTTCATAACTCATCCACATGTTCCACACATCCATTCCCTTCTAGCGATACATCATGGACCTTTAAAGGAGATTCCTCATGGGACTTTGTTGTCAGAGATGCCCAAACTTCTTTACGTGACATGCATATGGGCCTACGTAGTTCACACACTAGTAATTCTATCTCAGTTCCTTTATCTAGGAAGATAGTCACTCGAGCTACACATCATTCAGTCAAGGAACAATGCAGTTACAATCACAAGGTGAAGCCTCACACATTTGAGGTAGGTGACTTAGTTCTCAAGGAAAATCCTAGAAATCAGCAAGACAAAGTGAAGAAGGGCAAGTTCGAACCAAACTAGCTTGGTCCTTATATCATTACAAAAGTCTATGGATCCGATGCATATCACCTCTCAACCCCAGATGGCGAACCTTTGCAGGATCCTATCAATAGAATGCACCTTCGCAGGTTTTACACATAGCTCTTCAAAGTATCCTAATTCAAAAATACAAAAAATAAAATAAAAATTCAAAAATACAAAAAAATCAAAAAATTCAAAATACAAAAAGATCAAAAAATTCAAAATACAAAAAATCATAAACATAAAACAATCATTACTTGGTGAAAACCTCGCAAACAGGCACCTTGTGACACAAAAAATTTGAAAAATAAAAAAAAGTAAAGAAAAATATTTCGTCCAACGGTGAAAACCACTTTGGTGGTGCCCTGGGCAAGTACCGTGGTGAAAAATGGGTCACTAGCGCCATGCGTAGAGATATTTCTCCTCCCTCCTTTAGGATTTTATTTCATCATTTCACTTTGCACACACTCACAATCTCTTCATCCATAATAAACTTACCCATTTCCATCATGGCTTGTTATTGATCTACCTAAGATTGGTTCACCATTCATAATAAATCTCTCTTTTCACCCCTTTCCATCCATAATAAATCAGCTCCTATCTGTGGCTAAGGCAAATCCTACGTCTAGTGGTGGGTGTGGAACTGAGAGCATCACACGTTCTGAGGAGTACAATTTCTTTCAATTTTCTTCAGTCTATTTGTGCACAATCCACAATAAAGAAATACTTGCATCGCCAATCCGGAATAAAGTTATGTCTTCTCCGCAATAAAGTATCAGTTTCATAGATTCAGTCAGTTTCAGATGGGACACAAGAAACAATGGGCTTCAACAAATCAAATCCTTCAACAGACTCAGACAACATTATGGTTCAGTGATATCTATCATTTTGTGAAAGTAAACATTGTGACCACAATCAAATAGACTTATACAAGTGACAAGAGACACTCAACTTGAGGACTACAGTGGATGTTGGTGTCGAGTCTTGGTTTTCTTTTGATTTTAATCTTGTTGGTGACATGTCTTTTACCTTTTCTAGGATGACTCTGACTAGAGATTTTATCTCCAGGATGTCTTTGACTAGAAAGGAGAGGATGGGGTATCGTCACCTATTTTTCTTTGCTGTATGTGGATTGTCTCTTAGTAATGCTACGACTTGTCCAAGGATATGAGGACACTGTGAGTCTAGTGTTAACTGGGGCATTCCTTGTTTGCAATTGTCTGATCTCCATGCAAACAGGTACAATGACTTTCTGGGTTGAACATATATATGGATTGTCATAACCTATTTGCCATAATAAAGCTCAATGATGATAATGCACAAGAAGCTCTTTCACTTTCATATCTTCTATCTTCCATCCCCCTTTCTTGATTGACCTCCATCATCCTTCTTGAGTCTGTATATCCCGCTATCACATGACTGAGTATAATGACATGCCAAAAATATTTGCATTTTATGTAGTTGCACTTGCATTACCACATATTAGCATTTCATACATATATATAGATATCACAATTGCATCACATCCTGCACACAACACATGTTAGCACATTTTACATTCTTATCATGTAAATAGTTATTTGCATTATCATATTCATCTGCATTTCATACATTCACATATGCATAACATATCAAAAACATAAAAGAACAAAAATATTGCATTTCATCATGTACATATTTGCATCCATATCATAAGCATCACATGGAAACATACATCACATAGGTACACATGCATATAGTTGCTGCAAGGATGAATCATCTCATATATATATATATATATATATATATCATAAGTGTTATGATACAATGATGTCAAAATCATATGGCTACACAATCACCCGAAGGTGTCTACATCATCATACAAATATGGTACAAAACATATACATAGGGAGCCCTCTAAGGCTATGATGAACTCCCTCCCTCGGAGCTGGCTGGCCTCAATGAAATCTGAGCCCTCGAAGGACCCACCCCAGGATCATATCTACTGCCCCCTCTATCTGGTGGTGGTGGAGGACCCATGACCCCACCACTAGACGCCTATCTCTTATCTCTCCCTCCAATGGTCGTTGCAGTCCGTGATGGTGTCTGGAAGCTCCTAGCCCGCTGATCTGGTGGCACCACTTCATAGTACAATTCTCTCCAGTAGGCTACCTCCTCACCCTATGCCTTTACCTATGGCTGCTCCTGTGGCTGCCCCTGTCCCTATCCATGTCCCTTTCCCTATCTGGGAACCTGTGCTACTAGAACCTGTAAAGGCAATCCACCTCTGCCTCTCACGATGTGAGCCTGCTGAGCCTGCCTCTCCTCTCCACCCTCCCTCCTCAGAGCCACTCTCCTCTCTCTTACTGCACACTGCCTCCTCCGTTGGCCTCTACCTCCGCCATCTCCATCATCATCCCCATCACCTCCGCCATCTCCATCTATCGGCTCCCCTGGATCTGTCAGCCATGGAAATGGATGCTCTGCCCAATATGCAGTATACTCTGCATCCATCCCTGCATCCTCTATCTTTGGCCATATATCCCAAGGAAAAGGAATCATCTCTACCTGTGGCGTCACTACCTGATCATAAGACAACAATGGCCCGAAGTGCGCCTGATCTCTCACTATCCGAGCATACATACCAGAACCCCGTGGCATCCGTTGTTTCTTGTCGAACTACTTGCTCACCCTATCCACCAACTACCTCTCAAGAATATATGGCATGCGCCCAATCAGAAACCTACTCCAAAACACATACGACAGCTCCACTGCATCATCCTCCCACTCCTCGCACTCTTGGTATGACCTCCATACTATAGTGTCGATCTCATCAATAACCCTACGCCATTACTCTAATCTCCCTATCTGTGGCTGAGATGTAATCATATCATATAGATGTACAAAACTGCGCCCATGGCCACTGCCTCTGAAATGAATTGGCCATGTCACCGATAGATGCTCATATGCCCACACCTGCAACAATGTAACTCTGCAGCCCAATCTTGCTGATCCATGGCATACAAACTGATGTAACTCATAATACAAGTGTGCCAGCAGACACAGTCCCCATGCAAAACTGGTGTGCTCTGTCACCAATGTCTCCAGTGTACTCTCCCATGCCACAACCAATCCTCGTGTCACCCTATCAATACAGAGGAACCCACTGATCACTCCTTCCAGTGCTGCTGGTAGTGCTAATCATGTTCGTGTCATGGTATCCAAAGCCATGTGTCCAACCCTCATATCCAGTCTCGGATCCTGGAACACTCATCTCAGTGCATCCCTGTCTCCGTATCGATCCTAAGGAACCAAATCCCCATCGATCGGTATCCTTAGTATCCTATAAACATCCTCTAAGGTGACTATCATCTCACCCATAGCCAAATGAAAAGTACAAGTCTCTTAGTGCCATCTCTCAGCCAGCGCAGTCAGTAATCTCATGTTCGCCCGAAACTCAGGCACATACAAAATATGTCGCAGGCCCATAGCCTAAATTGTTGCTCTCTCCTTGACTGTCAGCTCTACTTGAAAAATCTGAGTCGACGATAATCTCTCTCATGACTCCAGCATAGGTAGGTACTCTTGCAGTCAATCAAATCAACTGTTTCAATCATAGTGGCATTCCTTGTTCATCGCAAAATGCTGCTTTTTATCCCAGTGCTTATGGTACTCTATCCTTGTGACACTCCCTTATCATCACAAAGAGTTGCTTTTTATCCTAGTGGCACTCCCTGTTCATCACAAAGTGTTGTTCATTTTTTTTTTTGCACTCCCTATTCATCACAAAGTGCTACTCTTTTTAGTACTCCCTGTTCATCACAAAGTACTATGTTTTGGCATTCCCTATTCATCACAAAGTGCCTCGATCTATCTTATCCTAGGGCCTCTGCTTGAGTGTATCCTCTTGAGTAGCTTATCCTATTGACAACGTATGTTCTATCACAGAATTGTCAATCCTAGCCCTATCCGCTATTCTGGTCTTCCCTAGAGGACTTGCTTGAGTGTATCCTCTCAGCAGCTTACCCAATCGACATTGTATGTTTATCACAGAACTACCGATTTGATCTTGAAGACATAAACGTGCATTCATGACACAAACGCGCCTTACTGTTTTTCCCCCCACTTGACATTTTTCTAGACCTACCTAGAGTGCATTTATTGCACTACTTGGCATGCAGTTATGAAAACAATTAATCCGGCAAAGTCCAAGGAGGATTTGTGGTACTTACCGGCTCTCCTGCATCTGCTAGCCTCTGAAATCGGCGAATGCGATCGAATCTGTGCACCAATGCCATCGCTGCTGACTACTCTCTGCTATCTCTGCACTTTGATCTCTTAGATGTGAATATGAAAATGAGGATGTTTTATCCTTGTGGTCTATCTTATAGACTACCCTTGCCCTATCCCTAGACCTAGTCTCCTGAGTCGGTCTTCTTTATCCCATGACTCTGTCACTTTATCCTATCCGGTCAGTACTTTCTAGCCTTTCTTTCTTATCAAGAGATCGTATGTGATCTTTTCAGACATTTTCATCCAATCTCTCAAGGGGGCATATCATTCCCATCTTGGGGCAACTTTGTATCAGTTCATCTTATCTTCTTTGAAACAGCGCGACAAGCCGCATTGTCTCAAAGAGGGGCAAAATGTAGACCCCTAAAATTGTCATGTCTAATTAAATAAATATCTTTATTTATTTAATTATTTTAGCCTAATTCTTCTGTTAATTAAATAAATCTTTATTTAATTAATTAATTCATTAATCCTCTTCTAGCCTTATTTCTCATTTAAATAAATACCTATATTTATTTAAATTGTCCTTTTCCTAAATTAAATAAATACTTTTATTTATTTAATTGATCCCACTTATTCTATTAATTAAACAAATCTTTATTTATGTAATTAATTCATTAGCCTTTTGTACCCATGACACATGTCATTCATCTCTTAATTCATACACTACCTACCCTCTCATTTTTTTCTTATTTCTTTTACCTACCCTCTAATCATAGCCGACCATTTATCTTTTACACCTCTCAATCTTATCCCTCCATTTTTTATAGTGTCTTCTATATAAGGAGATGATTCCTTAAAAATCAATCTAATCATTTTCTAATCATTCTACTCTAATCAGCTATCCAACTACACTTTCAAACTTTCATATGCGATCAATCCTACTTGCAACCATATTTTTGTTCTTTGTTGAGCTCTTGTGCACATATAAAATCTGAGAGCAAATATATCAAGCAAGATCAATGGAGATAGGAAGAATGGAGATCCAAACCCTATTGGACATGTGATGGTATAATCTTTGAGATTTCAATTGATTTGCATTGTCTTAGGTAATCTTCATATGTTATGGTGGATCTTTGTTGTTGTTAGGCTAGGGTTTTGTGGTTGAATTCATTTAGTCTTTCAATATTGATTGTTGTTATCCATTTTCACCATAAACAGGTCTTGTCTGGCTCCAAAACGGTAGTACGGATTGTCTAACACACGTGTTAGAGGACAGACCAGAGATATTCTAGCTCCAAAATGGACGTGTATGTTCTGGCTCCAAAATGACAGAATGGATTGACTAACACACATGTGAGTCATGCATTTTATACCATTGATTTTGAAATAAATGGTTGCGATTGACTAACACATCGTTATCACAATGTACGAAAGGTCCGTTTGGAACTAGAATAGCCGCCATCGTGGCTACGTCTATTCTAGCTCCAAAACGGACATTTCGTACAACGTGTTAGCGATAGGTTAGTCAATGGCAGCCGTTAATTGCAAAATCAACGGTGTAAAATGCATGACTAACACACCTGTTAGTCAATCCATTCTGTCATTTTGGAGCCAGAACAGACACGTCCTATCGTGACCCTCCCTCCAAAATGGACCTATCGTAAAAACATGTTAGCATTGTGTTAGTCAATCGTTGTCGTTGATTGCAAAATCGACGTTGTAAAACATGTGACTAACATGCATGTTAGTCAATCCATTATGCCATTTTGGAGCCATAATAGATGCGTCCCACTGCGGCCCTCCCTCCAAAATGGGCCCCTCCAAAATGGAACTATCATACAGCATGTTAGCATTGTGTTAGTCAATCACTATCATAGATTGCAAAATAGACGGTGTAAACGTGCAACTAACACACATGTTAGTCAATCCTTACTACTATTTTCGAGCGGTCATGCATGAAATTGAAAAAGCGCATAAAACGTCTTATTAGTCGATATCAGAATGAAACTTTCTATTAGTTGTGTGGATCATATAAATCCAAGGTCTTCGTATGATAGCATGGATATGTGTAAGTGTACAAAAACATCCATAGACTATGGTGTAGAATACAAGTACTTAGATTCCAGAATAACATAGAACTTGTGGTAGATGAATTTAGTTATTAGAAAGCACTAAAAAATTAACACATAGGTTGATAAAAATTCAAATAATTTATAGATGTCGCTGTTAGTCTGACAGATTTGCATGTCCGTTTTGGAATTATAGGTATCTCGAATTCAAATATGGAGGCCAACTTTTCTTTAGAGACAAGCAAAACACAGGTCGCATTTTGGGGAGGAATAAGTGATGATAGGTTGATGAACCTGTTCATCTATGAAGACAACACATTCCTTTCTACGATGAAGTTAATCCTTAGACCTGAGTATCTAAATGGTGGATGGAAGTACAAAATGAATTTGGAAATAGTGTCTTTGTTTATGTCATGGTGTCTGGAGCTCCAACCTGTTATGAAAGTCTGAGAAATCATGAATAGGTGTGTCAAGAAGGAATAGCTAGGGGGAATGGAAGGTTTATTAGGTTTGGCACAAGACATGGATGACTTTGATAGTGTGGAGGGAGCATGGATTCACGTCAGTGAATTCACTCCTCCCTTGTGACCATTCTTTCTCTGGAGCGCCACATTCGATAAAGAGGCGAGAAGAAGTGTAGTAGAGGCTGGAATGCATGCTATTGTGAAATAAATTGAGACATTCAATGTATGGCAAGTGCATGTGGAGATGGAAAAAATGGGGACCTTGGTTGGAATATAGAGAACTTGTGCAACGAACAGTTCCTGCACGCACAAAACGACGGGGCCAACCTTATGTAAGAGGAACAACTAAGCAGGGTCGTGTACTGCAGTTCAGTGAAGGCTCCACCAGAGAGACAAAAATGAACCAAGTGAGGAACATGGAAGTGATGGATGTGGAAGAGGGAATGGTGACTGTTCACATGGAGTAGCGAAATGGAACATACAGCCTTTTTTGAAGCAAGGACTGTGTTTTTTTTTTATGATTTTTCATGTGTTATGTATGGACCATTATGTATACTGGCTTCAATAGTATAGTCGGCTAGCCGTGGAGGTTTTTCTTTTAGAATGCAAACATTTTCAGAATTAATATAAAATATAGCTTTACTGGACAAAAATAAAAATTGTTGACAGCAACTGATACTCTTATCTTCCCTGTTTTTAAATTGTTCTTAGCATTTCATTATATATGGTGAAAGAACATATGGTTTTTATTGTGTGTGCATGAAATTGTTCTATAACATCAAATTCAAGCATTTCAATATATATGTCTACAAATAAACTTAAATTATTGTAGCACAATTGAGTTTCTATTCTGGCTCAGTAAGAATTTGGAGGATTTCAATATATATGGTGAAAAAAAACAAAAATTGTCTTTTGATTCTATGTGCATGAAATTGTTCTCTATCTCATATTCTATATTCTATATTCTATATTCTGGATATCAATTCCAATGTTTCTATATACAATTCCTAGGATGGGATATCACTCCTAGAGTTGGCTTGAGTTAGAAGTGTTGAATGGTTAGCTACAACAAGCTCACATCTAGAGGGAGCAACTCAAACACTAATGCTATTGTTGCTGGTCCATTTACTTGTGTTATGATTGTTCTTTATGTGTGTTGATGATTGGATGATTTACTATCTATGTCCTTAGGTGTTTCTTGAGTCAAGCATTAATAAGGGTCTTGTCAACATGTATCTTTGGGGATACATCGTGTTATGGTCCTGCGAGGTCATTACTAAACAATATTTCAATATATATATGACGTTCTCAGTGTTGAAATATTGTTTAGTAATTCCTCCCACTTGCATAGTTTTATGCTTTTAGTTTTTTAGCTTTATTTGGGATGATTATGCATAAAAGTTGTTTTAGTTTTTTAGTTTTAGTTATTTTCTTTATTTCTAATTGTTAAAAATTCTCATACCCCACTACATGTGAGTGGTCTTCAAAATAAAAACTAACCCATTTTACTCATTGATGCATCATAAACCTCAACATAAGATGACATCAAGCCTACTTTCTCTTTCCTATGAGTTCCACAAGTGTAATAATTGTATTCATATTTTAATTGCCTATTTTGAGAAAGATGATACATAACTTGTTTTTAACTTCCTTTTATAACCTCCCTTATTCAATACCATTGCAACATCTAATATAATTTTAGAGAATAATAATAAACAATATCTTGTAGCTCCTCATGGGTGTCCGACTTACCTATTTGAAGAACTTTGGAGATTCAACATTATACATTAGGATTGTAATTAAATATTAGACTATCTAAACAAAAATTTAGAGATAGACTCATTTAATAACATTTGGAAACCTTGGTAAATAGTTTCCTAACACCTCACTTGGTATGACCAATCTCTTTAGCATGGTCTTAATTTCCCTATCTCTTCCATTTGGTGGAACAAGTTGTTTTAGTATAATGAACGCCCTTTACTCTTCATCAACAAGTTTAAAGGAAAGAGGTTTGTTAGGAAAGACATCTATATGTTTAAAGAATTGAGGGACCTCCCAAGCTCCGACAAACATCGTGAACCCACCTCAAACATGAATTTGTCCATAAGGCATTTGATAAACAAGCTTCCCATGATATTAAAGATCTAGTTCCTTCATCTATCACACCCAAATTATCCTCCTATCAATATATTTTTGAAAGACGAGGTGTTGTCCAATACTTGTAGTTTCCTCTTATTGCCCATTAAATCCATCTACTACCTTATACTCCCTTATTTCAAAATTCCAAAAAAGACTAAATGACAAGCGACATTATAAAGTACCCTACATTATGTGGATGGATCTCAATAATGAACTCTAGAAATCAAAGGTTCATTGGTAATCCTAACTCACATATACATGATTACTCTATGCCAAACTTCTGAATGGCTAATCTATAAGATTCATTCAACCCACCAATCTTGTCCATTCTATAGCAAGAAACATTACTCTAAGAATGTGTTTGATACTTTTCCCATACCTCTCATGTTAGGAACTCCACTAGATCATCTTTCCCCACATTTTCTATCAAAATGGTAATGTGGAAAGTTTTACTTTTTGGTTTTATTGTGTTCTTTAAGGGTATATGCACAAAGTTGTGGTACCAAAAAGGTACCACACTTCAAAAAAAAAAAAAATGGTCATAAGGCGCACGCACTATAGCGCACCCTATAGTGTGCACACCTTATGACCTTTTCAAACTTAAAAAAAACCCAAGTCCGCATTTTGGATGCATTCTGCATTCCCAAACCCGCGATTTGGTGATTTGGGGTGCCATTTTCTTGCGCTTGCCCTTTGTAGAAGCTTGATATTGGGAACTATGTTGTACATCTCTCATCAAAATGTCACTACGCCATCGAAGAGCTCGAAGAGGTATGTATTTTTATTTTCTTATTGTCAATTTTGTATTAATTTGAAGATTAAACTAGGTTTATTGATTTAAATTTATTTTCATTACCAGGAAATGAGATTAGACAAGAAAATGTTGAAAACACTCAATCACCTCCTCATGAAGACAATATTGAAGAAGAAGCACATCAATAACCTCCTACAATCCCTAGACATCCCATAGGTACATAAGAAAACCTATTAGGTTACATAGAAAATAGCCAAAATGAGCTTGAAGGTTTAATCACAAGGCTTGTTGGCATATGTGTAGAGCATGATGACATGATGATATTGTATGTTGTCATTCATGTCAATATGCTGAAGTATGAACCGGTATGGTGTAGTAAGCAAACTGGCAAGAGAACCAGTATGATGATGTAAACCGGTATTTGTGAAAAAGTGAAGTGGTATGTCTATTCAAGGTGAACCGGTATGTTGGAATAAGAACCAGTAAATGGAAGTTTTGTATTGGGGTTTCATGACTACCGGTTGGTAGTCTCAGCTTCAGGGTTTCCAGTTGATGGATTCCAAGCTTGTGCGATTCAACTGATGACATCTTGTGATGAGTTAGCATTGTATGAAGACCAGAGAGTGTTGCCACGTTAGCCTTGTGCGCGTGAAGGATTTCCTTGAGGATCTTGCATGAAGAGTGATCCTATCTACCTCAGGAATGTGCAAAGTCTCTGTAAATGGTGGAGAGCGCGTGATGAGTTATCAGCTTCCTAGAGCGGCAAAGAATGAACGTTGGAGAATGTCTTGAGATCTGTTCAAGACTATTGTATTCGATGTAGCATGATTAACGGTAAGGATTGAACCGACTGGATTGTAAAACCTAAATGTTTAGGGTTTAGGGTTTATGCTACTGACCTATCTATTTCCTATAAGGTCGATGATGTTTTTCATTTTGAAGTTGTTGGCAAATGGTATGTGTATATCCCAGTGAGCGATACTTGATTCTTGCTAGACGAGAGAAGTGTGTTGATACCTGCAGAGTGTGATTGTAGATGAAAAGGAGCTTAAATGGATTTGCCTTGGCATTGAGTGATGTTATCAGATCAATGTATTACCTGTTGACCTCTAACCATTTCAATAGTTGGAAAATCCCTTAACCGAGTAGCTTTAACAGGCTTTTGTGTAAATCCTTTAACAGGGTGACTCAATTCAATGAGTTCTTCAAATCCTCTTGTGAGGTAACCTTTAACAGGGTTCTAACCTTTAACTAGGCATTTAGCCATCCCTTAACCAGGTGATCCCTAGCAAGATCGGTTCCTAGCAGAACCTATTGTAATAGTCTTTAATCGAACAAGACTCCTAAAAGAGTGGACTTCAAAAGTGTTCAAGAATAGCTTGTGGGTATTCATCCCCACAGTGGTTTTTCCCTGATGGGTTTCCACGTGAAAAATCAGTGTGTCATGTGTGATGTCTTTCATGTGATGGTTGAGTGTTTTATGTCAAACTGGTAAAATATGTTGAACTAGCAGTCATTGTATTTCCGATGATAGATTACCTACTTATGCATAAGGGTGAAGTGGAAATGAGGTATTAGATTGTATGGAAAGCTAAGGGTTACCGGTTTAAGTCCTTGACATTCTTACTGTGTTTTACCGGTAGTAATCTGGTTTAAACCGGTGTTAGTGCTTGTCAGTCAATGTGCACTATTTGTAGTCAAACCGGTTCAGGAAAAGTGTTTTTTCCTGTACTGAATCACCCCCCCCTCTCAGTATTGGTTTGGTACTAACTGCTCATCATTTATTCATCAATTGGTATCAGAGCATATTGCAAGTCCTCTGTGTTGTAAGCTTAACTGCTTGAGGAAAAGATCCTACTCTAATGATGAAGAGGGAAGGTCCAAAGTTCAACAAAGACAACTTTAAAATATGGAAGGACAAAATGAAGATATACATCAAAAGCATGGGTTCTCAACACTGGATCTATGTTGAGAATGCTTATGTTACCCCTACCAGTACTCTCACCGATGATCAAAAGAGAGAGATTCAGGAGAATGGGCAAGTCATGGAAGCCCTAATTAGCAGTCTACCTGACATTGAGTTTTATTGATGTTTAGATAAAGACAATCCCTAAGAAGTATGGGATTCTCTTGACAATATCTATGGCGGTGATGAGCATGTGAAATAGGCTAAGGAAGAGAGCCTTAGGGGAAATTTTGAAGACATGTAGATGGTTGAAGGAGAGACCATTCAACAATATGGAATAAGTATCAAAACTGTTGTTGGAGACATCAAGAGTGCAGGTGGTATAATAGATGATTCCACTATTGTAAGCAAAGTCTTGAAATCCTTGTTACTGGTCTATGCAATATGGGTTGTTGCTATTCAAGAGTTGAGGTCTATAGAAAAGACAAAGGTATCCCTAGACTCCATCATTGCTAAGTTGACAACTTATGAGCTAAATAATTATGATGACAGTATTCAAAAGACTAAATCAGCCTTTAGAGCATCTAGTGCACCATCTTGAAAGGGCAAAGAAGCTAGTACCAGTGGTGAACCGACACAAAGCAGAGAAATGGATGATGAGGAGATCCTGATGGAATTTGAAGCTTTTCTTGCCAAGAGACTTCCTAAGGGAACCAGTAAATACAGAGGTAAGCTCCCTTTGAAATGCTTTTCTTGCAATAGGATAGGACACATTGTTGTAGACTTTCCTAATGTTGATAACAAGGACAAACCAGAGAAATTCAAGAAGTTCAAAGGAGGAAACTAGAGAAACTGTTTTGTAGCAATTGATGAAGGTGTCACTGATAAGGAATCGGAAGATGAAGAAAGTAAAGACATTCTGTTTGTAGCATTTAAGGAAGATGTGTCAGACAAGAAGGCTCTTGTCTCCTGCTTTTGATAATTCCAATGAGTGGATTACTAACTGTGGTTGTTCTCACCATATTACTGGTGACCGGAGTAAGTTTCTATCTCTAGAAGAGTATGATGGTGGTGTGGTTCATTTTAGTAATGATGCACCATGTATGGTAAAAGGCAGAGGGTCCATCTCTCTGAATGGAAAAAGTAGTGCTAACAATGTGTATTAGGTAGAAGGTCTTAGACATAACCTTTTGAGTGTTGCCCAACTGAATGACAATGGACTCACTCTGGAATTCAGAGATGGAGCATGTAAAATAAAAGGTAAGAGTGGTGAACTGATGGTCACCGATATGCAGACCAAAGGTAACCTATTTCAGCTGAATGCAAATACCAGTACATGTCTAATGGCTAAGTTTGATTATAGCTAGATATGGCATAGGAGACTCTTTCATGTAAACTTTGATAATATTGTGAAGGCCAGTAAGATCAAGGTAGTTAGAGGATTGCCTATGCTGAGCAAACTGGAGAATCCTTTGTGCAGAGAGTGTCAACTGGGGAAAATGTCTTCCTCAACCTTCAAAGGTAAATCTTTCACTGCAGACAATTTACTTGATCTTGTGCATACTGATTTGTGTGGTCCTATGAAAACTAGGAGTGTGCAGGGAGATAGGTATTTTATGATTCTTACTGATGATTGCTCAAGAATGATGTGGGTCACATTCTTGAAGGACAAGTCTGAAATCTTTGGAAAGTTCAAAGCCTTCAAAGCACTGGTTGAAAAAGAAAGTGGTAAGAGGATTAAGTGTCTGAGAATTGATCAAGGAGGAGAATTCACTTCCGGTGAATTCAATAAGTACTGTGAAGAGAATGACATCAAGAGGCAACTATCTTCCCCCCAGACTCCATAGCAGAATGGCCTAGCAGAGAGAAACAACTGGACTGTAGTTGAAGCAACCAGAACAATGCTGATCCAAGGAAAAGTTGCTCATACCTTTTGGAGAGAAGCGGTGAGCACTGCAGTCTACACAATGAACTGGGTACTCATAAAAAAGGGTAAGGTTTAAACACCTTATGAGTATTGGACCGGTAAGACACCAGTGGTAATCTACTTTAGAGTGTTTGGTAGCAAATGTTATATCAAGAGGAGTGAACATCAGAGCAAGTTTGATGCTAAATGTGATGAGGGAATATTCCTAGGGTATTCCGCAAAGAGCAAAGCTCTCAAATGTTTCAACAATAGGACTCAGAGAATTGTTGAAAGCATCAATGTTAGATTTCATGAAACCTCTAAGAAATCTAACGAAATTGGCAGTAAGCAAGTAGGAGATGAACTAGTAGTAACCTTCTGGGAACCGGTTGCAAAACAACCTAGCACGAGTAACAGTGCTCCTACACCAGTAGATGTTGATGTTGATGAAGATGAGGAGGAAAAAGAAAAGCAAGAGGAAACAACTAAGATAATTCCTAGGTATGTAAAGTTGAATCATGATCCAAAGCAGATCATAGGAGAGAAGGATGCAGGAATTATTACAAGAAGAAAGGTCAGAGAAAACTCTTGCATGATCTCTGAATTTGAGCCTAAAACATTCAAAGAGGCACATAAAGATGAAGACTAGATCAAGGCAACGGAAGAGGAATATGACCAGATAGAAAAGAATGGTACATGGTCTTCGGTACCCAAACCTGAGCATAAAAATGTCATAGGCACCAAATGGGTTTTCAGAAAAAAGCTGAATGAAGATGGCACAGTGGTAAGAAACAAAGTCAGATTGGTGTGCAAAGGATATGCTCAAGAAGAAGGAGAAGACTATGGAGAAACCTTTGCTCTAGTAGCCAGATTGGAAGGAGTTCGTATGCTTCTTGCATATGCAGGTTTCAAGGGATTCAAAGTATATCAAATGGATGTAAAATCTGCATTCCTCAATGGAATACTAGAAGAGGAGGTGTATAAAGAGCAACCAGATGGGTTTGCCCTATCAGAAGACAGTGACATGGTGTGTAGGCTACATAAAGCCTTGTATGGACTAAAGCAGGCACCTAGAGCATGGTATGAACACTTGCACTCCCATCTTGTGAAGATTGGATTTGAGAGAACAAGTGAAGATAGCAATATCCATCTAAAGTCAGAAAGAGATCAGATTCTAATCTGTGAGGTATTTGTTGATGACATAATTTTTGGAGGAGATGACAAGATGAGTCATGATTTTGCAGATGAGATGAAAAAGGAATTTGAGATGTCACTTATAGGGGAGATTAAGTTCTTCATTGGACTATAGATTCAACAAATGAAAGATGGAATCTTTATCTCTCAGTCCAAGTATGCCAAAGAGGTGTTGAAGACTTTTGGCATGGAAGATAGCAAACCGGTTGGTACACCGATGGTGACCAGTTGTAAATTATCAAAAGAGGATGACTCAGGGTTGGTGAATGAGAAGGAATATCGATCAATGATTGGTAAATTACACTATGTAGTACATAGCAAATCGGACATTGCACATGCAGTGGGCATTACTACATGGTTCCAGAAAAACCCAAGAGAATCATACTTGGTAGCAGTCAAGCGGATTCTGAGATATTTCAAGGGAACGATTGACTATGGATTATGGTATCCATATAGTAATGATTTCAACCTGAAAGTGTTTACAGATGCTGACTGGGCTGGTAATGTAGATGACCGGAAGAGAACAACCAGTGGTGCATTCTTTCTTGGTGGTAGACTAGTCTCATGGATGAGTAAGAAGCAGAGTTGTATCTCTCAGTCTACAACAGAAGCGGAGTATGTTGCAGCATTTATAAACTGCACCCAGACAATTTGGATGAAGCATGTATTAAATGACTTCAAAGTTCCTATATCTGAACCGGTAAGTATATTTTGTGGCAACACAAGTGCAACTAACATCTCCAAGAATCCAGTTTTACATACTCGAACCAAGCACTTCGAGCTCAAGTATCATTTCTTGAGGGAAAAGGTTTAGAACAAAGAAGTTGTACTGGAACATGTTTCCAATAAGGAGTAGTTAGCAGACATATTCACCAAGCCTCTATCGAAGGCTACCTTTACCTATTTGAGAGGTGAATTAGGGGTGCTGCCCCTTCAAGAGGTGAACTAAAGGTGTGTGCTCCACATCAGTCAAGTGTTACATTGATATATAATTTTCAGGATTGATGTGTTGAAGGATGCTACTCCTTAGGGGGAGCAACATAGTGGAACATAGATGTGCATGCCTCCACTTTGGCATTGTTGTCAAAGGGGGAGAAGATATGAAGTAGAGAAGATATCTACAGTATTGGGGAGAAGATGTGAAGCAGAAGCAGCAAGATATCTTTGTATATTGCCATCAATGCCAAAGGGGGAGATTGTTGGCATATGTGCAGAGCATGATGACATGATGATATTGTATGTTGTCATTGATGTCAATATGTTGAAGTATGAGCCGGTATGGTGTAGTAAGCAAACTGGCAAGAGAACCGATATGATTATGTAAACCGGTATTTATGAAAAAGTGAAGCGGTATGTTTGTTCAAGGTGAACTAGTATGCTAGAATAAGAACCGGTAAATGGAAGTTTTGTATTGGGGTTTCATGACTACCAGTTGGTAGTCTCAGCTTTAGGGTTTCTGGTTGATGGATTCCAAGCTTGTGCGATTCAACTGATGAAATCTTGTGATGAGTTAGCATTGTATGAAGACCAGATAGTGTTGCCATGTCAGCCTTGTGCGTGTGAAGGATTTCCTTGAGGATCTTGCATGAAGAGTGATCCTATCTACCTCGGGAATGTGTGAAGTCTCTGTAAATGGTGGAGAGTGCATGATGAGTTATCAGTTTCCTGGAGCAGCAAAGAATGAATGTTGGAGAATGTCTTGAGATCTGTTCAAGACTGTTGTATTCAATGTAGTATGATTAATGGTCAGGATTGAACCGACTGGATTGTAAAACCTAAATGTTTAGGGTTTAAGGTTTATGCTACCGACCTATCTGTTTCCTATAAGGTCGATGATGTTTTTTCATTTTGAAGTTGTTGGCAAATGGTATGTGTGTATCCCAGTGAGTGATACTTGATTCTTTCCAGACCGGAGAAGTGTGTTGATACCTGTAGAGTGTGATTGAAGAAGAAAAGAAGCTTAAGTGGATCTGCCTTGGCATTGTGTTATTATCAGATCAGTGTATTACCTATTGGTCCCTCTAACCATTTCAAAAGTTGGAAAATCCCTTAACCGGGTAGCTTTAACAGGCTTTTGTGTAAATCCTTTAACAGGGTGACTCAATTCAATGAGTTCTTCAAATCCTCTTGTGAGGTAACCTTTAACAAGGTTCTAACCTTTAACCAGGTATTTAGCCATCCCTTAACTGGGTGATCCCTAGCAGGATCGGTTCCTAGCAGAACCTATTGTAATAGTCTTTAACCAGACAAGGCTCCTAATAGAGCGGACTTCAAAAGAGTTCAAGAATAGCTTGTGGGTATTCATCCCCATCGTGGTTTTTCCCATTTAGGTTTCCACGTGAAAAATCAGTGTGTCATGTGTGATGCCTTTCATGTGATGGTTGAGTGTTTTATGTCAAACTGGTAAAACATGTTGAACTAGTAGTCATTATATTTCTGATGATAGATTACCTACTTATGCATAAGGGTGAAGTGGAAATGAGGTATTAGATTGTATGGAAAGCTAAGGGTTACCGGTTTAAGTCCTTGACATTCTTACTATGTTTTACCGATAGTAATCTGGTTTAAACCGGTGCTAGTGCTTGCCAGTCAAAGTGCACTGTTTGCAGTCAAACCAGTTCAGGAAAAGTGTTTTTGCCTGTACTGATTCACCCCCCCTCTCAGTACCTGTTTGGTACTAACTGTTCATCATTTATTCATCAAGGCTAAAAGATCCCACTGGAACAAACTCCCATAGGAAAAACCGTGCCAGTTCTTTACAATCTATTGTATCTCACATACAATCTGTGAGTGGGAAAATAAATTTTTGGTCTAGTAAGAAGGAAGAACAAAAGAATATTTATGTTGACAAATTATCATATGCGGCAGTGAAGAAAAAGAAAATTAATAAATTTGACTTGTGTGCTCGTTTTACGGACCCCTGAACGAATCAACCTTTACACCCTGGATGTAGGAGATTCCCTATTCATTAGTGTCATCATGAAGGGATTAAGAATAATTTTTGGGATACATGGTGGATGGTATTTGATCAGCCCCCATGCAATAATCATGAGGTACCCCAATACTTTTAGAGAAAATCGTACTGTGAGTTTGTCCTTAATGATATCCCAAACTATTTTGATTTTCTAGATTTCCAAGGTAGAGGTGGGGGTTCCTCACATGATAGAGAGGGTGCACAGTGTGACCCAAATCTCCCACCAAGACCCTTGGCTAGACCTATGGTGGAGCATGTTATTATTCCTTCCATTGTGAAGTAGAGTATTGAGGTCGAAACTCTAGACTCCATTAGCTCACTCACTCAGACCCTTATACAGTATGCTAGTATAGGGTGATGATGGTGATTCTTCTAGGCATCGAGTTCCAGCTCATTTTTGTCAATCTTGTGGTTCTCTTTGCACTTATGATCCTAATAGTTCTGAGAATGCACGTGCACGAGCAAAGTTTGCTACCGAGAACATTGTCATGATAGAATCCTTGGTGAACGAAAAATTTGGCATTGATACCCAGGTGAATTTCATTACAAGTTCGTTTCATTCTTTTTATTAAATCTTATATGGAAATTTAAGAATATATCTAAATTAGAAAATTATTATGATAAAAAATCAGGGTCAAAGTGTTCACAATACTAGCAACATTCCTGCAACACCCTTTTTCACGGCTTTGTCGACTCCACAGGTATACAATGAGTGAAGAGATATAATTATTATATGTAGATAGTTGAACCTTATGTGAATGATTTTCTAATTACTCATTTGGATGTCAAATAGTTTGGTGCTAGAGCTTCAACATGAACACCTCGCAGTGTATTTCATCGATAATCTTTCACCCAAGTAAGCAATTTATCTTTAATGTTGTTATTAAATAATATAGATAATTTTGAGGAATAATCAATATACTTTGTTTGATTTTCAAATGTTGACATCAGAGACACCTCCTATTGTTCGCACATCAATGGAGCGCGATGTTGCTGCAGTAGTAGCAAATTCAATTGCTTTGACAGAAGTATGAGACATATTTGTAAATTTAATAAATTTAGCATTAAATTTATTATCTTAATAATATATTATTGAAAATTTTAACGACACTTGTATTTAGTTTAATTTATATTGTGATGCTTACAGGAGGGGCTTGTCACTCTAGATCATGAATGTGCACCTATTGTGGATGAACATCATGATTATTTGTATGCGGTAAGTGACTATTCTATTATATGTCATTCTAAAATTTAATTTTTGTATATGCTAACATCATTATTTTCATTGTATCAGGCGGAGTTACAAAAAGTCTAGAGAGGAGGTCGAATGGGCATACTCAAAAGACACCTGCATCATATACATCTCCATCCCCTCGACAGGCAAATATATCTTGTGATTTGTTTCCTTCCCCTAGAGGGAAATGAATAGAATAGGTTCCTATGTTGCATGCCTATATGGCAATTTTGAACATATGTTTTGTATTATGAATATGTGGCATTCTATGTCCATATGGCTTTTGGCAAGCTCCTATTTGACTTTATTGGATACCATGTTGTATGCCTATATGGCAATTTTGAGCATATGTCTTGTATTACGAATATGTGACATTCTATGTCCATATGGATTTTGGCAAGCTCCTATTTGACTTTATTAGATATCATGTTGTATGCCTTTATAGCAATTTTGAACATATGTTTTTTTTTATGAATACGTGACATTCTATATCCATATGGCTTTTGGCAAGCCTATTTGTCTGTATTGGATATATTTGATAGTTTTAACGGTATACAATATTGTATGGATTTGTAGCTTTTTGGTTAATGCAAATCATTTATCATGGTTATCCATAATTGCAGTACAAATGATTAAATGAATAATTGCACAAAGTTTATTGTTACTTAAGCTTTGAACCTAAATATGTGTTTGTAATCTAGGACACGAGCTTATGGAGATCAACACAAATTCAATAGTTATAGTCGAAATAAGACTATATAAAGGAAACATGGAAAGAACCAAAATTAGACAATGTAAGACACCATTGTACCAATACCATTTCTAAAAAAATTGCATAGCCCATACACTTCTATTCATCTAATGCATGCACTTAAGCAATTTCACTATTAGGGTGTGGCCCGCAATGATCAGACGAGTTGGAGAGAAAAATGATGGAATTCCTAGCGTAAATCCAACCACCATGATGCATACGAGCTACCTATTCAGTGCCGCGACAAGAAGATTGAAAGATGGGGCATTGTGCAACTTTTCATTGAACTCATCTGACGCTTTTTGTCGCAATCAAGAAAGTGTCGCCACGAGAAATTGGATCTAAGTCTACCTAAACTGAGAGAGGCTTTTTTAGAGTGCCATAACATGACCCCGTAGGATCATATGGCTTGTTCTTATGATTAACGAGCATCGAGAAAAGCGATGCCAAATATTGACAACTTTGAGCAACTTGAGAACTTAAGTGATTTCGCTGCTAGGGTGTGGCCCGCAACGATCAGACAAGTTGGAGAGAAAAACGAAGGAATTGCTAGTGTAACCCCAGCCACCCCAACATGTATGAGCTGACGGTTCAGAGCCGCAATGAGAAGATTGAAAGATGGGGCATTGTGCAACTTTTCATTGAACTCATCTAATGCTTTTTGTCGCAACCGAGAAAGTGTCACCACGAGCAATTGGATACGAGTCTACCTAAACTGAGAAATGCTTTTTTAGAGTGCCATAACATGACCCCGTAGGACCAGATGACTCGTTCTTATATTAACGGGCGTCGAGAAACGTAATGCCGAATATGGACAACTTTGAGCAACTTGGGCACTTAAGTGATTTCGCTGCTAGGTTGTGGCTTACAACAATCGAGCAAGTTGGAGAGAAAAAAAAGGAATTACTAGCATAAACCCAGACACCTCGACATGTATGAGCTGATGGTTTGGTGCCGCAATGAGCAGATTGAAAGATGGGGCATTGTGCAACTTTTCATTGAATTCATGTGACGCTTTTTGTCGCAACTGAGAAAGTGTCACCATGCACAATTGGATCCGAGTCTACCAAAACCGAGAGTCTTTTTAGAGTGCCATAACACAACCTCGTAGGATCAGACAACTCATTCTTATGATTAACGAGCGAGAAGAAACGTGATGCCGAATATTGACAACTTTGAGCAACTTGAGCACTTAAGCGATTTCGCTGCTAGGGTGTGGCCTGCAATGATCAGACGAGTTGGGGAGAAAAATGAAGGCATTCCTAGCATAAACTCGGCCACCATGAAGCGTACGAGCTGATGGTTCGGTGCCGCGATGAGCGGATTGAAAGATGGGGCATTGTGCAACTTTTCATTGAACACATCTGAGCCTTTTAGTCGCAACCGAGAAAGTGTCGCCACGAGCAATTGGATCCGAGTCTACCTAAACCGAGAGAGGATTTTTTAGAGTCCCATAACACAACTCTATAGGATTAGATGACTCATTCTTATGATTAATGGGCACCAAGAAACGCGATGTTGAATATTGACAAATTTGACCAACTTGAGCACTTAAGCGATTTCACTGCTAGGGTGTAGCCCGCAATGATCGGACGAGTTGGAGAGAAAATGAAGTAATTCCTAGTGTAAACCTAGCCACTCCAATACATATGAGTCGATGGTTCAGTGCCGTGACGAGCGGATTGAAAGATGGGGCATTGTGCAACTTTTCATTGAACTCATTTGATGCTTTTTGTCGCAACCGAGAAAGTGTCACCACGAGAAATTTGATCCGAGTCTACCTAAACCGAGAGAGGCTTATTTAGAGTGCCATAACACAACCCCATAGGATCAGATGACTCATTCTCATGATTAACAAGAGTCAAGAAACGCGATGCCGAATATTGACAACTTTGAACAACTTGAGCACTTAAGCGATTTCGCTGCTAGGGTGTGGCCCGCAACAATTGGGTGAGTTCAATAGAGGAATGATGTAATTCCTAGTGTAAAATTGGCCACCCAAATGCATATGAGCTGATGGTTCGGTGCCGCGATGAGCGGATTGAAAGATGGGGCATTGTGCAACTTTTCATTGAACTCATGTGACGCTTTTTGTCGCAACCGAGAAAGTGTCGCCACGAGCAATTGGATCCGAGTCTACCTAAACCGAGAGAGGATTTTTTAAAGTTCCATAACATGACCCCATAGGATCAGATGAATCATTCTTACGTGTTACTAACATTGAGAAAAATGATGCTAAATTTTGATGAGTTATCACACTTTGAGTGATTGACAACAAATGAGCAATTTTTACATCTTTTACCATATTAGCCTAAAACTTCATGAAATGATCCCATGTCATCTCTAATGGTCCAAAATGACATTATTTACATAAAATAACACAAAACAAGACAAAAAAACAAATTTAAATATTACAATGCTTCGAGTAGTTGAAAATACAAGTCATGTACATATATCCAAATATGATTGATATTACAATTTTTTACATTTACATTTAATCCAATGAACGATCTGGATTTTCTCTACTCTTTATCGTGTCTAGTATGGCCTCATGGTTAGACTCACGAACCTTTCATAGGTTCTTATTTAGTGGTCTATCCCCATATCTGATCAAATGAACATTTGAAGCTACAACAAGGTTAGAATAATGAAGAATCTTCCTATGTGTCTCGAAGTCCTATAACAACCACAAGTTAGACTTCTTCACTGGGTACCTTCTAAGCCATGTACCAGTAACAACTACTAATCCTGTGGGGTACTCAATATTTTCTCCATCCACCACAGGGCCATCCAATTTATTTTTTGCATCCACACAACGACACAAGTAATAATTTGTTCCTTCTTCATTGTCTTCAGCTAAAATAACTGCATAAACATGCCCTGCAATGATAAAGTGAGAAGAATTTAGCAAACAACTAAGGTAAAATATTAAAGTACAAAAAATGGCATGTGGATAATTTACCTGGTTGGACTAAATCTGACACATGGTCAAAGTCAACTGATGCTTCCATCTATGTTAGTTGTAGTGCACTCGGAGGTCGATATGTGTCAAGTGGGATTAGAGGCCTCATGCACCATTCGTCCACCCACTCCGTTGACTCACACTCATTATAGGCACCATCTCTACATGAAGAAAAATAACATGCCATCTATCCCTTATAGATAGTCCGCGAACCTGCATTAGAGCTTTTAAAAGAGTGTAGCTCACTCGATCCTGTCAATGTAAAAAAATATTCGAATTTTGCAATGTTAGTATCATCTACCAACCAAAAAAATTTGTGAACTGAAGACTTACCTTGATTACCTAGACTAATTGTACCATTGCACCACTAAACAATTGATTTTGCATCTTTCAAGTTTGCATTCCCTTTGTACTTTAACTCTTCTCATGCTAAAGCTCTTTTAATGCATGCTCCTACACTATCATGCTCCCCTTTTCCATGCCCAACCTTAGAGAAATTCCACATATGTTGAATATTAGTCAACTTATGCATCCTACTCAACTAATAAAACATCTGAGAGTTCTTAAATTATGATGCACAATTATCTAACCATATGATATGTTGACGGAATGATATGCCGTGGATATCCAAATCAATGTCAAATATCTGAAAACAACCTTGCAGAAACTTTGTAGAGTGTGAGCGATCATCATTGGTGTAAAAATGATACTCCCACAATATCTTCCTATCCTCTTCCATACTATCATGTGCATCAATGAATGCTATATGCACAAATATAGCAACTTGTGTGGAGTTGTAATATTGTGATTGCACCTCGTTCTGCGGTTGTAGTATGTAGTTCTCTACAAAGTCAACAATTGAAACGATTGTATGAAGTGGAAATGTGTTGTTGCATAACTTAAATTATGAGTCCAATCAATGAGCTCGATGGTTATGCCTTGCATACTCATACACTATATTCTCATGAAAGATGCCCATAAACCGATACATTGGAATCTTCTCACTAACCAATTCACACCTTTTTGTGTCTTTTCCATCTTTTAGCATGTAGGCCACTGTCTTCTATTTTCCAAATTCCACTAACTCATTACAAATTTCTTGTCCAATATCCATATGTTGACAAATTTGTAAATGTCACAATTCACCACAATGAACACATGTGTCATCCAAGCAACACTTATTGTAATATACTTGACCATCTACTCTTTCACATAAGATGCTAGCTATGAATTCCATTGAAGATATCGGTGGACCATTTATGTTGCATTCCTGCAAAACATTGTTAGCATGCAAATCTATACAAATGTGTTGATAAACATCATAATGGCTAGAAAATTCGATATGTACTCTCCAACAACAATTTGTGCGTGTGTGATTTATTTTGACATAAAAAGGCTTTACCATTTCAAAGAATCTTTGATTAATTTTAATTTGAGGATACATACATTGAAACTTGGCAAAAAATTGTGTTTGAGTCATATCCAAAAAATGTTTTGGATGTGGATCATGGATTTTACTACCAATCCTCCTTCTTACAACATCTCTTTGATTTGGAGAGACCCTTGTGTTATTCTTCCAAAAATCTTCAATTAGGGATCTCAAGGCTTCAACAATTGCTTTATCTTTCCATGGTAATCTACCGGAAAATGCCCATAACTCATTCTTATATGGATCCACTCTTTGTCACCTTCCCATAGCTCTCATTAGAGTTTGTCTACTTATCTTCAATTGTTTACTTGTCATTCTATTGAGGCGATCTTTCTTAGTTTGAGTGCTTACAATTGTTGATGTAATGACATGTCATGTGGCATTACTATCTTTTGTGTGTGAGTTAGAACCAACAGTATCATATGCATTCATCAGATTCTTCACAATAGATTTGTCGCTTGATTCAATTGATGTTCTTAGCCCAAGAATCTTCATTATGGGCCTAAATTTCTGATTTCTCATCATTTCAACAAATAGTTGACATCTTCCCGTATCATTTAAAGGCTCAAAAAATATTTTCCATATCCGGTTAGCATGTGTTTGACAAGTATGCTTTGGAATCTTGTCAAGCATTGGTTTCAAAAAATTAGCATCAATATCAATCAAATAATTAGGCTTTCTATGCAAAACTCTAGGAGGTGTTCTCAAACTTTGAGTTACCTCAAGATTAGGAATGTCAACAACATTAGGGATAGGTGGCATACCTTCAATCGGAGATGAAAATGATGACATACCTTGAAATTGAGGTGTACAAGATGGTGTAGCTCCAATACTTGATGTCAATCGTTAAGTACTTGAAACGTCAAATGTCATAAAGGGAGTGCATTCAATATGAGATGTTCTAGATGCCAACGATGTGCCAATAAGAGATGGTGTGCCTTCAACTTGAGATGTAAGAGATGGGGTGCCTTCAACTTGAATTGTGGTAGACATGCTCTCAACCTTGAGATTCAATTGTCTGATTGCATGAAGGTTTTGCATCTGTTGCCTTTGTGTGGCCAATTCTGTCTCTCTCTTAGATTGGATGGATATTTCATGTTCCTCTTCAATTGGCACCTCTTCTTCTATGGTATTCAATTACTTTTCTTCATGAATTTGCTTCATTCCTTCTCTTTTTTTTGCATTCTTAGCTTCATGATCTTCCAGTGTTACATTTTTTGGTCATTTCCTCAGTATGATGATGATTTCTACATGTGCATGCACATAAAAGAGAATAAAGTTAATTCATAAAGAGATTTCAAGAGGCGTAAGGGGTAGTCCTAATGAATCTATGACTGTCCTAATTATGCATATGTTAAAATGGATATATGAAATTGAAATTATTTCATGTATTCCTTTTTTAAATTATTTCATAAGATCTTAAAAAGGACGTATGAAATTGCAAATTTTGTTTTAAACCACTAAACAAATAATTTTCTTATGCAACTTCCTTCAAATGAATTGTTAAATCTAATGTAAATCTAATAGGATTGTAATAAATTTTGACAAAACACTTTTATTCTAACATTTAAACAAAATAACAATAAGTATTTGAATTCTAAAAATAAGAAAATATTACCTCAATTATTCAAATTTGATAAAAAAAACTATATTCTTCCCCTTCGACGTTGCCAAATGAAAAAAAAAGGTGGTGGAGAGTTGATGGAATGTATAAAATAACCTTGCATAAAATGTCAAAACCATGCAAAAAGCGTTTTTTTGCCTGATCATGCACAAAAAGCAGACAAAATGAGAGAATGTGGGCTTGGATCACAGGTCAAGGGTCCCATATAACCGTTTTTTAGTGCAGCTCATTTGGCTAGCACCAAATGACTTCCATTAAAAAAATTTAACCTTTGATAAATTTCTACTCTATACCCTATAGTTTGACAACCACAACCTTAAAAATTAAACCACTTAAAACCTATAACAAATACCCTAGATCGTATGACCCAATATGTTAAATCCTCGACCTTATGCAATAACCATAGACCCTATAACCCGATATGCTAAACCATATGAGGTAAGGATTGAGGGTGAGATATGGAGGGTGGGGGGGAATATGGTGTCCTAAGGGTTCATAGGACAGTATATGACCCATTATGACACCATATGACCCCTTAGGACATCATATGACCCATAACGACACTATATGGTGTTCTAAGGGGCCACATGGTGTCCTAAGGGGTCATATTGTGTCCTGTGACCCCTTAAGACACCATATGACCCCTTAGGACACAATATGGTGTCGTTATGGGTCTTATGGTGTCCTAAGGGGTCATATGGTGTCCTATGTCCCCTTAGGACACCATATGACCACGTAGGTGTTGTTAGGGATCATATTGTGTCTTAACAGGTCATATGGTGCGTTATAACCCCTTAAGACATCATATGACCTCTTATGACACCTTATGTTGTCATTATGGGTCGTATGGTGTCCTAACAGGTCATATGGTGTCCTAAGGGATCATCAGACACCATAGGATCATACTGACACCATATGGTGTACTAGGGGGTCATATTGTGTCCTAAGGGGTCATAGGACACCATACAAACCATATCAACACCATATGGTGTACTAAGGAGTCATATGGTGTTCTAAGGGGTCATAGGACACCATATGACCCCTAACGATGCCTAAGGGGTCATATGGTGTCCTATGACCCATTAAGACACCATATGTTGTCGTTATGGGTTGTATGGTGTCCTAAGGGGTCATATGGTATGCTATGACCACTTAGGACACCATATGACCCCTTAGGACACAATATGGTGTCATTATAGGTCGTATGGTGTCCTAACGGGGCATATGGTGTCCCATGACCCCTTAGGACACCATATGACCCCTTAGGACACAATATGGTGTTGTTATGGGTCGTATGGTGTCCTGAGGGGTCATATGGTGTCCTATGACCCCTTAGGACACAATATGACCCCTTATGTATTGTTAGGAATCATATTGTGTCTTAACGGGTCATATGTTGTGTTATGACCCCTTAAGACACAATATGACCCCTTAGGACACCTTATGTTGTCATTATGGGTCAGATGTTGTCCTGAGGGGTCATATGGTGTTCTAAGGGATCATAAGACACCTAATGATTTCTTAGGACACTATACGACCCATAATGTCACCATATGGTGTCCTAAGGGGTCATATAGTGTCCTAAGGGGTCATAGGACACCATATGACCCCTTAGGACACAATGTGACCCCTTAGGACACAATGTGAACCCTAACAACACACAAGGGGTTATATGGTGTCCTAAGGGGTCATAGGACACTATATGACCTGTTACGACACCATATGACCTCTTACGACACCATATGACCCATAACGACACTATATGGTGTTCTAAGGGGTTACATGGTGTCCTAAGGGGTCACCTGGTGTCCTATGACCCCTTAGGACACCATATGACCCCTTAGGACACAATATGGGGTTGTTAAGGGTCATAGTATTATGAGGGGTCATATTGTGTCCTATGACCCCTTAGGACACCATATGGTGTCGTTATTGGTCGTATGGTGTTCTAAGGTGTCATATGGCATCCTATGACCCCTTAGGACACCATATGACCCCTTAGGTGTTGTTAGGGATCATATTGTGTCTTAACAAGGTCATATGGTGTGTTAAGACCCCTTAGGACACAATATGACCCCTTAGGACACCTGATGTCATTATGGGTCATATGGTGTCCTAAGGGGTCATATGGTGTCCTAAGGGATCATAAGTCACCTAATGACCACTTAGGACACCATTTGACCCCTTAGGACATAATATGAACCCTAATGACACGTAAGGGGTTATATGGTTTCCTAAGGGGTCATAGGACACTATATGACCCATTAGGACACCATATGACCCCTTAGGACACCATATGACCCATAATGACACTATATGGTGTTCTAAGGGTTCATGGTGTCCTAAGGGGTGATCTAGTGTCCTATGACCCCTTAGGACACCATATGACCCCTTAGGACACCATCTGAGGTTGTTAAGGGTCATAGTGTCGTGAGGGGTCATATTGTGTCCTATGACCCCTTGGGACACCATATGAGCCCTTAGAACACAATATGGTGTCATTATGAGTCATATGGTGTCCTAAGGGGTCATATAGTGTCCAATGACCCCTTAGGACACCATATGACCCCTTAGATGTCGTTAGGGGTCATACTGTGTCCTAAGGGGTCATATGGTGTCCTATGACCCCTTAGGATACCAGATGACCCCTTACGACACAATATGGTGTCGTTATGGGTTATATGGTTTCGTAAGGGGTCATATGGTGTCCTATGACCCCTTAGGACACAATATGACCCCTTAGGACACAATATGGTGTTGTTTGGGTCATATGGTGTGTTATGACCCCTTAAGACAAAATATAACCCCTTAGGACACCTTATGTTGTCATTATGGGTCGTATGGTGTTCTAAGGGGTCATATGGTGTCCTAAGGGATCATAAGACACCTAATAACCACTTAGGACACCATATGACCCGTAATAACACCATATGGTGTCCTAAGGGGTCAAATAGTGTCCTAAGGGGTCATAGGACACCATATGATCCCTTAGGACACAATGTGAACCCTAATGACACGTAAGGGGTTATATGGTGTCCTAAGGAGTCATAGGAGACTATATGACTTACTAGGACACCATATGACCAATTAGGACACCATATGACCCATAACGATAATATATGGTGTTTTAAGGGGTCACATGGTGTCCTAAGGGGTCATTTGACACCAAATGACCCCTTAGGACACCATATGACCCCTTAGGACACAATATGGGGTTGTTAAGGGTCACAATGTTGTGAGGGGTCATATTGTGTCCTATGACCCCTTAGGACACCATATGGGGTTGTTAAGGGTCATAGTGTCATAAGGGGTCATATTGTGTCCTATGACCCCTTAGGATACAATATGTTGTCGTTATTGGTCATATGGTGTCCTATGACCCCTTAGGACACCATATGACCCCTTATGAGACAATATGGTGTCATTATGGGTCATATGGTGTCCTAAGGGGTCATATGGTGTGCTATGGGGTTATATCACACCATATGACCCCTTAGGTATCATTAGGGATCATATTATGTCTTAATAGGTCATATGGTGTGTTATGACCCTTTAAGACACCATATGACCCCTTAGGACACCTTATGTTGTCATTATGGGTCATATGGTATCTTAAGGGGTCATATGGTGTCCTAAGGGATCATCGAATACCATTGGACCATACTGACACCATATGGTGTACTAGGGGGTCATATGATGTCCTAAGGGGTGATAGGGAACCATACGAAATATACTGACACCATATGGTGTACTAAGGGGTCATATGGTGTCTTAAGGGGTCATAGGACACCATATGACCCCTTAGGACACAATATGACCCCTAACGACACCTAAGGGATCATATGGTGTCTTATGACTCATTAAGACACCATATGGTATCGTTATGGGTTTTATGGTGTTCTAAGTGGTCATATGGTGTCCTATTACCACTTAGGACACCATATGGTGTCGTTATGGGTCCTATGGTAACCTAAGAGGTGATATGGTGTCATATGACCCCTTAGGACACCATATGACCCCTTAGGTGTCATTAGGGGTCAAATTGTGTCCTAAGGGGTCATATGGTGTCATATGACCCCTTAGGACCTAGAGAGAGGAGGGAGTGAGGAAGAAACTAAGGGAAAGAGGTGAGAGAGAATTTGATGGGTGTAAGGATGGAGAGGGAGATAGCTTGAGGGAAAGGGGAATAGGGGAATTGTGAGAGATAGAGAGGGGAGGGACAAAGAAGAGTATGTATCTATAAGAATGAAGAGCCCGAGAAGAGGTAAGGGGAGAGAGACAATATGAGATCTAGTTTATAGAGAGAGAGAGATGAAACTACAAGGGAAGGGAGATAAAGAATGGAGAGGTGAGATGGTGGTTTCTATGTACACATTTAGTGCTCTCCCTATTTAGCGCGCACCAAATGAGAAAACCTAGTGATCACATTTGGCGCATGCCAAATAGGGAGAGCACCATATTTGGCATGTGCCAAATGACCCTCTTTGGGAAACACCAAACCTATGGGTTGGATTTGCCTTGGGAATCCAACCCAAAGGTTTAGATGACCATTTCAAGGTAGAGACGTGTTTTTATCAGAACATTAAAAATTTTGACATATTTTTGGTCGTGCTCTTTGTCAGGTTTGCACATGTTTCAATGAAGTTAAAAAAAATACCGTGGTAAACTTGAGCTCCCTCTTAGCTATCCAACAATGTAATTTATTTCAAATTTTGATTTCGTTAAGTCTTTCATCTATAATTTCTTTTGTCAGTGTGTCCATTTTTTGTCAAAAACCAACATGCACTATTTTGGGTATAGATTTCTACACATTCATCAAATTTTGAAAAAACTTACATTTTTAGAAACTAATCTCCATTCTACACAATTAAAATTTTTTTTCTTGATTTTTGATTAGTTTTCAATAATTTTAGGGGGCAACACGCTCAAATTTCTATTTTTCAGAATGTGTCCACTTCGAAAATTAGTAAATAATCATATACTCATTAAAAAAATTAGCTAAAATCTGGCATAAACTACAAGATGTTAGTTAATTTCTCACCGAAGCGATTTTAAAAATTCAAAAAAAAAGTTAACATTTTAGGGGGGGCACAATAGACGCTATGTTATGTTTTTTTCATAAAAATAGGACCAATTTTTGTGGCCCCCTTTTTGAAGCCCTTAATCTCCACCATTCTCAAAATAAATTAGTAGTTTAGAAAGTAGACTTGAAGCACTCTGACTCTTGTTCTTGTTGCATCTTCAAATTTGGAGTGTAATTAGGTTCAATTTGTCGTTGAAGTTCAGAATTTTCTGATTTCAGGAAAAAAGTGGCATCTTAAGACCCCCTTTTGGTAACACAACTTGGTGCATATACCCTTAATGTGGTATCTAAAATGTATAGGCAAGTGTTTATCAAGATTATTTAGAGGTCTACATGCATAGTTTTGTTCTCTTAATATTTATATCCTCATTTTTAAATTTTGATATCTCTAATACCATTTCTAATTTTGTAACACAAAAGTTTGCAACACAAGCCTACAAGATCAAACATAAAACTAGAACACCTTCCACAAATGGGAGTAGCAAGAAAAATATGCCATATTCCTCAAAAGCAAAGATTACAGAAAGAATGATACAATGCATAAAGACTTTCTTTATAGAAAGAAAGAGATACCCTAATCCTAAAAGTAGGAGAACTAAACTAAAGCATGAAGGATCTATGCAACTAACAGATGGTGTCACAACTGATGAATTGTGCACCTGATAGGGGATTCAATGCATATGAGAAATTGGCACAGTTGACTAATTTAGATCATCTGACAAGGTTGTGATTAAGTTTGTAATATTTTTAGCTATTGACACAATGGCTGGCTTGATTGTAGGATGACCTAGATATGATGATGTTGTGGGAGAGGCATCCTCTAACCCAGAGTATGCAACCCCTATTGATGGACATTGACCATTTGACACTAGGCTCAATAGGAATATGTCATGTGGTTTTCATGCCTAGAATTTGTGCTAATCTCATACTACTGATTGTCTTAGTTGAGAGATGGCACAACAAGAATATCTCATTTCACCTATAGATAGGTGAGATGTAGGTGACACTATAGGATGTCTAGAGGATTCTATGGATCCCCATCGATGGATATTAGGCCACGTATGAAACATTCAGAGATAATAAGGGTTTGTGATAAGTGTTTGTGGATGAGAACTTGGATTCTTATGACATGGAGTTTAGTTGGAGGCCAATGGTATCCATATATGCACTGCTACTATCAATGTTAGCAATCATGATCGGGGGATTGATATATCTTGATAGAAGGTCACATTATTTATCTACTGGATTTGGGCACACTCAGAGCACATGGTTATGGATGGGACTTAGTTTGCTTGTGGACCATGTCTATTAGCTAATTTATACAAGGATATGCATGTCTTTGTGTATCACAGTGGTCCAAGCTTGTCAAACTTGGATGACCCTACTTCATATTTGTTCTTGGGAGAACATCCCAGTCACACGACTTGTGTGCATGAGATTTAGAGGCACATGACAACCATATGTCTATTCGTATTCAAGTATCATGACCTAGCCCAAGTTAGGTAAGTTGGAGTATTGGTGATGGGTGTTAGATGACTTGAACAAGGAGTGACAATCAATTTTGTGGCCTAATTGTAGCCCATAAACTACTACAATTGATAGGACAAGAGGAGCCTATCCTTAGGCTTAAGGATGATGAGAATCCATAACCTAGGAGATGGCCTAGGAGGTTGGTGGGGATGGAGGGGATGATTGTTAGGGAGGAGGAGAAGATGTGAGACAAGGAGGAGGAGCCATATAGGTAGCACAATTGTAGGCACGACAAGTGCCACTAACTCAACCACAATCGTGCCCATAGGTGAGGCCTCGGATGTAACCACATGTATAGGGTCAAGATGACCAAGACACTTGGATAACAGCCTGACATGCACATTCCACAGAGTTAAAAGGACAACTAGATGCCTAGGATGCTCATATTGCCACACTACAAGCATCATATATTGGCAATTTGGGTATGGAACATCTTCAATCTTGTTCTAACATCATTGAATCAATATAACATGGTTTGACTATAATTGGGACAAGATGTGGATTCTCACATCAATTGAAATGTGTTTAACACACCATAAGACTAAGAGGGGGGTTGAATCAGTCCATGTACCTTACAATACTTTACTTTTGAATTTTTTAACTTCAAACTACAGTTAATGTATTACAACAATAGTAAAATATGAAAGCATAAAGTACAATATAAGAACATGAACAAAAAGTACAATGGTCTATACAAGCTATCAAAAGGAACACATCTTCTTGTTAGTCTAAAACAAGCAGAGAGAACAAAATATAAACAAAAAATATCAAAAAAGAAAATCAGACAACAAGAACGTGAGACAAATTTATAGTGGTTCAGAAAATTTCCCTACATCCACTGTCAAAGCAGGGATCTACCATATATTAAACAAATATCGAATACATGCAGTAAATAAACTGCACACATATTTATACATTCATATTCAAGTATTTTGACATCAACCACTATCTCAAAACACTATCACACTGAAGATATCATCACTGTGGTTGTTTATTGTTGATAATGTCTCTATCTTTGTCCGATATGTACAAGACCGCGATGAGAAAACACCAAAAATGGCAGGACATTATGGTATTGGAAGTTCAAGATGCTAGTGAAGGTTTTCATCATTTCTCTTCAAGGGATATTCAGTGGACACCAATTTGTGTCGAAAATGATTCAACGACAGACCTCTATGCAACAATTCCACTCGGTAGATTGGATGCATTCATTAGAGGGGGATCATTACGTGAAGGTGTTGAAACCAAATTTCTTCGAAAGCGGCACAGTGAGCACGATAGTGCTATGCACAACACACATACAATAAATATGTACAACCGGTTAGTAAACACATTCTTTCATATTCTTTGTGTACGTTTAATGACATTACAACTCTTGTTGATAATAGGACAGTTGTTTTTGAAGGTATTGGTGTTCATATGGACCAAAAGACAATAGGAAAAAGTCGATGAATAAGAAGCGGGCCCGTACATATTAGGAAAAAAGAAGTTGTACATACCACTTCATTGTTAAGGTGTTATATGGTAGGCCAGATGTGGCCATCTTGATAGTGAACCAACTGTTGCATGTAGACAAGAATGGTGAAGCTTGTCATGACATTGATGATACTAGCAATGAGCTGTGCTCTTAATTTGCACCAAACCTTTTGGATGAATGCAAAGAATATATAGAGAGGTTGTTGCTGATGGATGTTAGCATTGATGCTATTATGGATAAACATCTTGATGATCTTTTTTTTCATGACATCTTGAAGAAGAGAGATTCATTCTGCACACGCAAGGATGTTATCAACGCGGTGACGAGGGTCCATTCAATTCAGTCACGAAAGCATGTGCATGATGCCACTAGCATCTTAGAATGGAAAAAACAAGTTGAGGCTAATTTCTTTTTTTTTCTAGTAGCCAAAAGGTGCCGACAGACCTTTCATTATGGGAGTACGAACGTCTTGGATGCTTGACATGATGGTTTGATTCTCGCATGACTCAATCATCGCAATGGATTCGACATTTATAACAAACACATATGGGGTAAGTCTCTTCAAACTTAACCTATTTTTAAGCAGCCCATTTGATTTGTGGATGTTCATGATCTTCCTATTTGTTGTTTAAAACAGTATCAATTGTATTTGTGTCTTGTTTTCAACGAGAAGCAATCGGGGGTGCTTGTTGCATGGGTTATGACATCGAGGAACAAGATCAAGGATATTTAGTTGTGCCTGATGGAGTTACAGAGACGAGAAAAGGAAAAGAGGCCTAATTGGAGGATCAATGCATTTATCACGGATGATGTGACTACAAATATTAATGTGATAGAGTAAGTGCTAGAGAGAAATGTTTGTCTACATGAAAACAAACATTATGATACACTGGTCTGTGTTTTATTTGAAATGAGCAAGCTCAATTAAATGTTTTGTTTGTAACATGAGTGTTTTTGAATGTGATGTCATACTTTGTATTTGGCATGTATGTCGAGCATGGTTAAAGAATATGTATACATATGCAACTAAGGAAAGAGAAATGAACATTTTTCACCATCTAGGGGCGATAATGATGGCAATGCATGAAAGTGAAGAGAGCACTGTGTAGGAGTTGCGCACTTTCTTTGCTGAATTTACTGATCAACCACATTTTCTAGAGTACTTCTACAGCACATGGTGTCAAGAAGAAGGCCATATGGGTGAGTTGGACATTACCTTCGATTTGGATTTATGACTTGGTACCCGTTTTGGTTGTCGTTTGCTAGTTGACATCCTACTGCTATTTTTAATTTCTCCTTTTCTATTTATTTTTGGCTAGCCATGTGGACAAAAAACTTCAGGAAATTCGCTCATGCCAACTAGGACACAAATAGTACCATCTAATCATACCATGGAAAATTGAAGTCACAACACCTAAGACATGATAAAAAGACATGTTCGAGAAAGATGGACAATCTGTATTTTATACTTGTGTATAAAGTGGAACCATTCTACTAGCATAAGCGAGAATTGCATCATTTTGGATTTATCAAAAACTACAAGTTGCCATATTTGCAAACTAGTATGGAGAGGGAAAAGGCAATTCTTGATGCCGATTGTGTTCCAGACGACACTACTCCTGGTTGGTACTGGGTGAAAAGTCAGTCCTCATGCAACTTGTATGTGGTTAGGAAATTTGCAGATCACTTCTACATCTGTGAATGTCCATGGAGTTTGCGAGGAAACATGTGCAAGCATGCGTTGAAGTTTGTTGCAATGATGAACAATTCATTCAATGATTCACGTGTTTCGAGTAAGTCGATGTTTGTGAATATTGATCTTTGCTAGCTTAAAAGATGTGTAGTTCACTCTAAGATCTTGTTTCATACAGATCCTATTCCTATGTCGACTCTAACATCTGCTAATACTAATGAAAACCCAAGACCTGAACCTGTCGTCGATAGCATTTCAAATGCAGATACAAATTTAGAGGATGTGGACACTGTAATGCGGAACGAAGCAAGAAGAAAGCTAAACATGTTGTCGCAAACAATGCCAGGTTCAGGAAATAAACTAATGGCATTTTTAAGTTGTCTGGATAGGTTCATGGCTGATCTTCAGAATGCCAGTACCATGTCATTTGATTTTAGTCCCTCTAGTGATCCAACCAATAAAACCACCGAACGTATGCGGCCTTGGTTCAGTGCAAGTCGGGTCCATCGTTGCAATCAGTGGAAACATAGGAATAGTACTACGACTGAGATCTATCATGATGCTCAACAACCTGTCACCTTTGAGTTCCCCTTTGAGACTTTTAGGAGGAGAAAGGGAAAGAGGCAATTGGACCAAGCACCAAAACCGCATGTCCTTGCCATTGCATCAATTGTGTCTAATATAGGTTGGTACTCTAGTGTCACTTGTAAGTGGTTTCTAAACATGTGAATTTTGCACGCATTTATTTAGTCATCATGTCTTGTAGTCGGTGAAAGTGATCCACACTTATGTGTGACAATGTTCGACACCCTCTCAACACTTGTCCATAGGAGTCATCATTGGCAATTGGATTTTGATGGTCTTTTACGTGGACAGGGATAACAGAATGATCCTCGCTGATTTAAATTTGGTATTCTTTGTTCAGAATAAGCTTTTTATTTGTAAGTATGTCATATATGTGCTTCATGTTTAGCCATTCTTCATTCAACCAATTGTGTAATATGGAACAAATTTTTTTATTGTAATTGTGTTGTAATGTTTACTATTACTATCCCTAACCATCTTTTATAATGTACCTTTGTATGCAAGTCCCTTTTTGTCCCCGTTTTCATCCCTCAATGGCTTTTACATACACGTCAGGCGATAGGAACAGGTTTTATGCAACTTAATATTTCAGTATTATGCTTTTATGTCTTCAATTTTTTGAATGCTCTAGTTAAATAATTAATACTCTAATGGTATGATTATATGTCTTACATTTTTTTAGTGCTTAGCACTCTTACGTCTTACATGTATTCAATGCTATAGTTATATTACTAACACTCTTATCGTATGTATCTATAGACTGCTAGAGAGGTTGACAGAGAACAACAAGGAGTCTGTGTTACTTCAGCGCCTCCCAGATATCCTTATTGCGGATATTATCCAAATGATAACTCCCAGACGGGCCAGTGAGTGGACCGTTCACATTGGAAGACATTATACCAACGATAATATATACACTATAGAAGAGGTGATTTTGTTCGCCCGAACATCAATTCCAGGGATGACCACTTTCTATAGGCGACTATGGCCAGTGACTCTCCCTCGGTTTCACATAATGTGTGTTGACAGACCCCATTGGAGACGTGGATGGGCCCTGGTATGATGCTCCGATGAGAGTATCGAGGATGTCATGACATTCTTTCCATGGAACCTCCTTATTATGGACTACACCCACTTTTTCACTGGTTATGATAGTCCTCGGCCAGCACCGAGGTTTGTCAGGATACAGAGTAGATTCCCAATGCAGAGGAGGTCCTATCATTAAAATTGTATAACTGTTCCTGTATGACTATGCTCTTTTTATAAAATAGTTTATTTTTATGGTTACATAGCCGATCTTTGTACGTCGTTTGTCTTGATTATGTTTACAATTTAGGCATTTATATATTTGTGTCGATTATGTTTACAATTTATATGTTTGTCTCTATACACTTTATATGTCTACAAACCAATACACTTTATATGTTAATTTAAATCTAATAAATATAATCCTTTCTCTAAACATGTCATATCATTAAGTCTACTCTAAAAGGAATAGTATTGATTTCTGTAATAATGCAATTTTGATATGCAATGAAATTAAGATGTGAGATATGGAATGCAGATGTGTAAATTGTGAAGAATTGGATTGAAGACAATTTTCTCTTTTTCATGATGACGCAAGTATGTCAATGATTTGTTTAAGATAGATCAACAAGATTAATTAAGGAGGTTAGGTTTTAGAAATGCATTATTGTTACAATATAAACAATTCATTACATGTCATCAAAGGGAATGGGGCAGGATAATTGAAGAGAGCACTAGACTCTGTGTATAACAATAACAGATAGTATAAAATAATTTCATAAGTGATCGACAAGGAAACTTAAAAATTGAACATAAATTACATATAGTATAAATTATCGACAAAGTTCTCAAACATGTTATTTAGAAGGAGCTGGACACGCAGTCCGCAAAACTATGAAAGTGCAAAACACACTATGTTAGTTGCTTTCGCCATTTCATGAGGCTAAAAAAATGCCCAGCACGCAGTTTGCGAAACAATGAAGGTGCATAACACGCCATGTTGGTCTAATTTGCCATTTGGCGAGACGAAATAAAATGTCAGCCAGGCAGTCCGCAAAAGTGTGAAATTACAAAACACACTATGTTAGTCGCTTTCATCATTTCGTGAGGCTAAAGGAAATGCCTGACACACAGTCCACGAAACAACGAAGGCGCATAACATGCCATGTTATTCTAATTTGCCATTTTGCGAGATGAAAAAAATGTCGGCTAGGCAGTCTGCTAAATAGAGAAATCGACTAACTCGCCATGTTAGTCCAATTCGCCATTTCACGGGGCTTAAGGAACTGGCGACCAAGTCATTCGTGAAATAGCAAAATTGACTAACTTGCCATATTAGTCAAATTCATCATTTTGCGGGGCAAGGGGAAATGGTGGCCACGCAGTTCACAAATCAACGAATTATACTAGCATGCCATGTTAGTCAATTTCACCGTTTTGTGGGCCAAAAGGAAATGGCGGCCATGTAGTTGGAGAATTAGCGAATTATACTAACACGCCATGTTAGTCATTTTCGCCATTTTGTGGGACAAAAGGAAATGGCAGCCAAGCAGTCTGCGAATCAACGAATACGAAGAACATGGCATGTTAGTCACTTTCGCTGTTTCGTGTGGCCTAAGAAAAAGGCAGCCATGTAGCCTGCGAATCAGCGAAGGCGCTTAACATGCCTTGTTAGTCGCTTTCACCATTTTGTGAGGGCATAGAAAAAGGTGGCCATGCAGCCTGCGAATTAGCGAAGTAGCATAAGACGCCATGTTGGTCTTTCGCCATTTCATGAGTGCAAAGAAAATGTCGGCCATGCAGTCCGCGAAATAGTGAAGGTGCATAATACGCCATGTTAGTCTAATTCACTGTTTTGTGAGACGAAACAAAATGTCGGCCAGGCCATCGGCGAATCAGCAAAGGCGCATAACACACCATGTTAGTCTTAATCTCCATTTTGCAAGGTCAAAGAAAAAGGCAGATAGGTAGTCCATGAATCAGCGAAGGTGCATAACATGCTATGTTAGACACTTTTGTGGTTTCACGAGGGCAAAGAAACTGCTGGTCACCCAGGCCACAAATCAACAAAGGCACATAACACGCCATGTTATAGCCAACCTTTCATAAGTGATCAACAACATGACTTACAAATTTCATAAGTGATCGACAATGCAACTTAAAAATTTCTTCATAAGTGATCGACAACGCAGCTTAAAAATTTCATAACTGATAAACCCTATTTTTAGCTCCAAATTCGCGAGTCACGGCAGCAAAATTTGGGGAAAAATTCAGTGGAAACTTGCAAGTAAGTATACAACCTCTCCCTCAACTTGATATCTGTAGATGCATGTTTGCAAGTAAGAAACACAAAGAAAAAATGCCTAAACGAAAAGGGGAAACCGGGGACGGAGAAAGTCCCAAACGGGAGGTCAGCCTAGGAAAAAAACCTAGGATGGTAAACCCGACCAAGAGCCCTATGCAAAAATCACTGTTAGATGCATTGCCTGGTTCTACAGATAAATCAACTAAGTGTGTTTTTAAAGACACTTTAGAGGGTTGCAGATATGCTTTAATCCCAGTTTCCAAAAAATACATGTTTTGGTTTTTCTATAAAAATAGAAATGAGAAAATTCCAATATCAAACACTTGGACATACGATGTAGCCAAATTAATCATGCCAAATGTGTTTATAGACCATGAGTTGATTCAGGTATTGGCTGACAATTACGACCCTATCACTAATGTGGTGAGGATGTTGAGTGGGAAACCTTTGGTTGTAATTAGTAGGTCTACAATTATTGATTGTTTCACATTGAACAAAGAAGCCCTCACTAAGGTAGACCTAGAACAATTTAAAATGGACTACGAAAGGTTTTTGAGGACATACAGGAAAGATGAGCTCCTGTATTATATGAGAAGGGGTTTCAAGAACCAACAGTTGATGGTTACAGGGAGCGAGCCATTCCCCGTCGATAATTTCCTTGGGTATTTCCCAAGAAACCTACTTTGCCTTGTGTCAGATTCTGGGGGAGGATACCATTCGTAGGATGCCAATGAGTTTTATGTACATGTCTATGAGAATTCAAAACTCGGATGTCAATGTGGAGTTTGATTTTGCTTTGGAAATTGAGAGGAGAATACGAGGGCAGTTGGTGGCGTGGAAGGAGAGGAAGAGCAGTGATTTCCACCACTATTCCTTATTATGTCATCTTATCTTGTTTCAAAAAGGGCAGGCATTTGTAGAAAGATTGAAATTAGGAATAGTGGACGAAAATGGATACAGGCTCCCAGTTCATCTTTGGTGTTACCTATGGGATAAGAGATGCAGGGATTCAGATTACAAGGTCTTTCACGACACCTTTATTTGTAGTATTCTTGTTGTTTTCCACTAAGTGGTTGACATATTGTCTCCTGGAATAAGGAAAGTATTGAGACCTTTGGCCTATGACCCTGAGAAGGGTCACACTCACAATTTTGCAGATTGGTTTTACATGGGGGAATATACTATTATTAGGGTCTATGGTTGTCTCCAGACTCCCCATTTGCTGCCCATTTTTGTACCAGATAGGCTTGCATTTTTGGAATTTATATGACATACGTTATGGTTGGAAAGAGAGCTGATCTTTCCAAGGAAAGGGTCATTTATGTCTCATCATGTGACATTTGGTGGATTCTCAATTGGATCCAACATGCTCGAAAAGTTACAAAGTTACTTAAACATCAATTTCAAGCTGAAACATGGTAAGGAAAGAATGTGTGATCCTGAAAACCACATCGGCTATGTTATTAAGTCAGTTACATATGAGTTATTGATAGAGGAAAACCTGATCAGAAATCTCACATCAAATGGAGAAATTATGGATGGAAGGAAGAAGTGGCAAATCATAGCAAGAGTTGAAGAGGAAAAGAAACAAAAGGATCCATCTTTCCTTGGGTTCTATGCTCGTGTGACTGATGGGTTGGAGAGAATAGAATTTTGTTTCTAAAATTTTGAAAAGATATATGACAAATCATCAGGTGTGGAAGACCCACCACAAAAGGCCGAGGGTCCATCAAAGAAACCCATAGGGGTTGTCGTTCAAGAGGTAACGAATAACAAATCCATGGGAGAAGTGCATGCAGAGAAGGACGGTACACTTGAAACTTCTGTTGCATTGAGGGCCCTAGGGATAGAGGAGACATATCATCAATCAATTACCATTCCACCTAGGTACCAGGAAGAAGTACATGGCTATGAGTCCCAAGAAATGAAAGAGGAAAATCCTGTCAATACTAGTGATGAAAGAGTGGCCATGTCAATGAGGTTCCTTGATGATGACAATTTCATCCATAGTCAAGAATTTAAAGATTTTTGGTTAAAGAAAAAAATGAACGAATTTGAAGAGAGGAAAGAAGTGAACCTCAGGAGAGTAGACGAAATGAAACATGAAGAGGTGATTTCTCAAACTTTGAAAGAAATGATATTGGATTAAACAAACTTAACCCTTGCAAAAGCAATAGAAATGGTTTTAAATAGTAGCATGCTCATAATTCTGGGAATGACCATGAAACAAACGTTCTTGTTGGATCAATTTAGGCAACAAGATGATCCAATGCTAATTGCTGAATTTGATTCAGATGAAGGGGTGAGTGGAACAAGGTATAATCCCAAAATTGAGATATTAGCCTTATGGGCGAGCTCAAAAAGTACTCGTAAACCGAAGTTGGTTGATTTAGTAAAGGAAACTCAGGGGGCAACACTTTTCAAATCCATAAAAGAAACATCTCCATTAGAGGTTGCTGCAATTACCATGCACTCTGCAATATTTATGAGGGATGCAGTAAAGCAAACGAAAGGAAAGTTACATGAATTAGAGGCTGGGAAAAAGGATATGTATGATGAAGTAAACAAGTTATATATTGAGAAAGCTACATTGAGAGGAAAGCTGGAAGGTCATCCTAAAAATCAAAATAAGGCAATCAGTCTGCATATGCACGCCCCTTCAAAGAAAATTGATAAAATAGGTGACACAAAAGAGTGGACTGATGAAAAGAAGAAATACGAGAAAGAGATACAGGATATGAGGGTGGCCAATAAGTTGATCCTGTGAAAAATGGCTCAAGAAACTCTGTGAGTTTTTGAACAAAATCTCCTACATAGGGTTATCGGACTTTGTTGAAGATGTTAGAAGCGTTCAAAGAGAATAGGCCCAAATTGAAAAACTTGTCAAATAGGTGGCAACCTACATATGTGACATTGGAAATGCTATGCAAGGTGACTCAGAGAAACCTTGATGCTGAACCGAAAATAAAAGAAACTTGGCAAATGGTGCAAACAATCGAAAGTGGACTCAATGATGTCAGAAGTATAGAGCAAAAGGTGAGAGCGAAAATTGATTATTTCCACACATTTCAGCATTGGACTATCCCTCGTATCACAAACAATGACAAGCATATCCGGGACTTCGATGATTGGAAGAGAGACTTCGCCAAGATTGTAGCAAAGGTCACTACACATTTGAAGGAGGAAGGAGATATCAATGTTGAGAGCTTTCATGTGTTTCAAGCTGGGATTATAAATGTGGATTTTGGTTATACTAGGTTTGTTGTAGAGGTGAGGAATAATTTAACAAACAAGAGGTGAAAAGATCATTTGATGAACATTCCCATCATTTTGAACTTTCAATGGCCCAATGATTATGAATTTTCCCAATGGGAAGTGACTCATCTGAATGTGCCTACAAACCAATAGTAGAGATCGCTAGGCGCAGAATCCAAGAGTTGCAATCATCTTAATTTTTTTATCTCATTTCTCTGATTTCTCTGATTTCTCTATTATGTCAATTATTTATGAAGAGGTGTCTTGTAATGGTCCGAATCTTGTTGCTTCTCCCAATTTTGTATAAAAGGGAGAAACCAAGACCAATAGAAAACATAGGTGATCTTCTAAGAATACCGTAATAGTATGTTGTACCTCATTTCAATGGCGAAATCAATAGAAGAATCCAAAAACTTATCTACTCATTTGAAGTGTTAGTTTCAATTTCAGTTTGTTTGTTTCAAGAATACAAGTATAACTAACCTACGTGTTATACTTCATCTTATTCGTGTGGTAAAGCTTAAATAGTTAAATACTCATTTATCTATATTTAATATTTACTTTGGTATGACTTTATAGCACACATCTTTATCTTCCTGACTAACAAACTTTGTATTTCTTTGATTCAAAAATTATGTGATCTTGTCTAATATGTATTGTCCCTACTCTTCTCTAACTTTGTCACATAACCCTCTTCTCTAACCCTGTCATGGAGGGTTTTAAGGAAGTTAATTTACATCTAAGACAATGTTAATTCAATCTAACATACATCCTAATCGCGTTTTATGTTCATTTGATCGAATTACTCATTGAAAATGCACATGGAAGCACTCCTGACGTGACTTAGGTCTCACGATGCTCACCCTGACCATCCGCTACTCTTTGGGTTAGTGCCACCTAATGATGAATATTTTATGAATTATATTAAGGTACACTCCCTGTAACAATGGTAGAATAAGAAGGGGACATCACAGAATATAGTCGATTCTAGTGAAATCAACTGAAGTAATTTTAGAACACATTCCCAACATATATATGAAGGAAAAGACATTTGAGAAAGCCACATATAACTATTCTTCATATGCAAAACATATATAACCCTATAACCGAAAAAAGAGGCACATATCACCTTGTTCAACCATTCATCATACAAGACGTGTAGAAAAGCCACATATACCATTCAGAAAGCATGAAAAAGTGTACAAGAAACCATTCATTAACCATTAAAGCTGTTCAAGTGAAGTCAATCACATTTATTGAAAAATAACCATTCATGAAGCATACAAAGTGTTTTCTTAAATGAAAGAATTAGATAAAATTCAAGTATGTCTGATTACAAATAGTCTACACCATTGCTGACGTTTTATTCAATAGGGGTCAGCAATATACATCTAGAAAACTTTCGTAATAGTAGAAGCCTCTTATTGAGGTAGAGGTTGAGTATTTAAATCACTTTTGTTTCCCCTAGTGGTCAGAGTAAGGGGAGGCACATCCTTCCCATCATCTTCATCGGTTAAAAAGGTAGACACCTCCTCATACCTCTGTTTCCAGTACTGAGCATGTTGCACACAAACATCTAGCATGCCCTGCATCTGGTCACTTATGATTTTGTTGCTTTTAGCGCACACCTCACGCACTACCTCCTTTCTCTCATTCGCCATCTGCAGTCTACACACTTCCATCTCAAGGTCCATATTCTTATCATCAAAGTCCATGACCTTGTTATTGAGTTCCATGCATTTCTTACTGAGTTTAGTGCATCTCCTTTTCACTTCAGTGAAACCTCATTCAAGATAAAAAACAATCTGCTTCAGCCTTTCATTTTTCAGCGTGAGCCATTTTGTCTTTCTGCGTTAGAATTTCTACATGCATGGCATCAAACTTCATTCTATCCATCCCATCATTCCAGTTTGCAAAGGGTGGTGGTGGTTGTCTTGCTGACTTCCCTAAACCACCATTGGAGGTGAGAACATCGGGCGTCCCATTCACCTGTGAATTCATAACAAGCATTCCATTCTTTGAAATAGATGTTTCAACACCTTTTCTTTTTGCTGTCCCTGCTCTTCCCATTGCCACCCCTGCAAACAATGCCAAAAAAGAAGGATCAGTATACAGATAGGAAAGACAACATGAAAAATGTAGGAAACAATAGTTTATGCCAACATGAAACGAACATGTATATGTTGCATTTTTGCATGAATAACATTATGCAAAATACAAAAGTTAACGTGTTCACTAAACTAGGCACTTGGGTGGCAGGTTACCTGCCAATTGGGAATCCATGTTTTGGCAATGTAACTCCATCACTCACCACTCGTTGTCCTGCATCTAACTTATTAAACATCTGCCATGAAACTATAACACAAGTCTAATGTTTTTTAATTTATTTATTTTTGTTATTTTTTTGTTGTTAATTCATTTCAGATTCAGTGTTCAAAAACAAATATATAACAATGGTATATTGAACTATCGTAAGCTATAGTGGAAAGAGCACATGGTTCACAATTTTAATCAAACATTCAGCTTGATTTGTATATGTAAAAGAGTTGCAGGATAAAAAAACCTATGCATAAGCAATAAGTAAGAGACCTTGAACAATAAACAAATATCATCGACTTTATTCTACCATCCACTATCATTATTAAAAATGTTGCACACCAAAGATAGGTTTGTGAAGTTATTAAAGGGTAGTTCATGGTTTAGGATCACCATGAAACATTCCAACAAATCAAACCTTTACAGTTATGTTGCTTAAAATAGTAGGAAAGGTTTAAAATAAAGTATAGTTCATTTAAAATGAAAACAATAATTGAGAGGGTTTAAACTATGGTAAGGTAAAATCTATCTCAATATAACATCTCCAAATCCCATCTGAATAATCTATCAAGACTCATCTTCCACCATAGTATCTCGCTATAAATATTAGGAAAGAGGAACAACAAAGTAGATCGAAAAATATTATCGCCTCCATTGTCTGGATTGCGCAATGGAGTTGACAGTATCGTTAAATTTTTTATGCTTCTTCTCATGCTTATGGAGCTCAGGAGTGGTGATGCCAATTTATCATATTCTCTGACTTACCCATCTAATCATAGGGCCGCATTTAACATCCTCTTTTTGTGGCTCGACAATTTCGCCAACTTTATCCTGCCACAAACAAATGACATCATATGAGTGCTGCCTATTTCAATCCATTGGAATAAGATAATGATGGAATGAGAAGATGGAGGAAGGGATATTTTCATCTTCGTAACATACTGCAGGTGGGGAATAGACCAGGCCTTCAATAGGCCACACCACCTATGAGTTTAGGGAATCCGACAAGACATTGGCGAGAGGACCTGGGCAAGGAAATTGGGCATTTGCATCAAAGACTTTCATGATGTGAACTTTAGCACAATCTCGTGGGACTAGAATAGTATGGCATATTACACCCTTCCCCAAGCCATCAACAATGCCTTCCCCAGCCACTGCCCCATCCACTAATAGCTGGACTTTAACTCCAACAACAACAACATGAGCATCTTCATTGGAGCACTCTTCCTTGTCTTCCACTATTACCTGCATCAGTAATGAGTGGATGCGGTTGCTTAAATACAATTCTTTATAGCTGACCATCAAACATAGGCAAGTCAATTCATGGAAATGTAATACAACAGTACCAAAATAGTTGTCTCTCCTGGCCCATTTCCCCCATCACGGTCATGGTTTGCATTTGTACATCCATCATCATTTCCCCCAGACTCTTTCTTAATGTTTTCTTCTATCGGATTATGCTGCAAAACGTGACACATTGTATAGGAGTGTAAGTACACATTAAACCCATACACCTACGAACACTACTGGACCAAGATCGATGAATTCTACATGACTAAGGTAATAACAAGAACACAGATAATAGACACAAACCACAACAACATAAAAAATTCTCTGCAGTATAACACTCCCTCTCACCACCTATTATGCACAATAAGAGCCTAATACCTATTCATCTCTGCTCTTATCCTCCAATGTCTTCCCCAATTCACTAGACTCCTCTGCAATATTCTTGCCACTCCATTCACTTAAGTATCCATTCAACGTCTCCTTCAAATTCTCCCTCCAAATAGACTTCTAAAGTTTCTCGTCCAATACCGCGGCCGAATGCATAAAAAAAAGAGTTACTCTATAGTATAACACACCATGTGATGATATAGCACTACATGTCATGCACAATGGCACTGCATTACCTATTCATATTTGCACCTATCCTCCAACCTCTGGCCCAGTTTAGGAGACTGCTCTGCAATCGTCTTGCCACTACATGCACTCGACTTTTCAGTTGTCGTCTCTTTCACCTTCTTCCTCCTAATAGACGTCCGAGATTTCGGACTTGGTTTTTGGGGAGCACTACACACTGTGTCATTAGGCAACTGCATTGACTATTATTTGCTCCTATTGTCCATCGTTTTCCCCAATTCAGGAGACTGCTCTATAATCTTCTCGGCACTGCATGCACCCAATTTTTCATTTGATGTCTCCTTCAGCTTCTTCATCCAAATGGAATGATACCTAACAGACAACCAAGATTTTTAACTTGCTTTTTTGGGCACACTACATTCCATGTCATCCAATACCATGCGACACACCATGCTCCCTCCACAGACCCCATCAAAATCAACTTACAATGACATGGATGAAATAGTAAGCATACTACACAGTGGAGTACAAAGCATACCATGCAATGAAAACACACATATGGACATGCCAACATACAGTCACCTTCGATGACAATTGTGTGACCTCATTTGAAGTCGGGCCTTGTTTTTTCTGCGACATTCTTCTTTTCTTGCTTCCCCAACGAATCAGATGCAGGTTCATTGACTAGCACATTTATTTCAGGATCTGAAGTCCACCTTGTTTTTTGCGTAGCATTCTTTTTTTTTTCTTCCCCGAAAAAATAGATGCACCCTCATTTGTTTTAGGATCTAAAGTCAGCCTTGTTTTTTCTGCAACATTCTTCTTTTTTTTCTTCCCCAATGAAATAGATGCAGCCTCATTCATTGGCACGTTTGTTTCGCGATTAGCCTTTCATGCTAGAACCTCCTTGCCATGGCCTGCACTGTCACTTAAACTCTGGGTAGCGGGATAGGATATCTCAATAAGACATTATTCAGATGTTTAAAGGAATTTAGTAAATTCCAAAACAATATGATCACCAAAAATTAAATCTGTTGCAATATTCTTTCTTTCCAGTAACTCTAAAACCTTCTTTCTTCTCGTCTCCCTAATTAGAATACTGTCATACACTCGCATTGCTTCCTTTATCTCTTCCTTCCCTTCAGTAGGAATCTCATCACGTGTTTTCTTGCCATATTTCATGCACACCCGGTTAGTGACACTTTTTTTTTGTCTACTATGTCGTACACCCATTTCGTATTCGATATTACACTCCCTCTTTTTCAAGTACATCAACAATTTCTTCATATGATCCGCACTGTGTTGTCCACTACCACATGGTTCACAACTACGTCGTGCAATCCCTAATAATGAAAGTTGATGTTCTCTATCTCTATGAATATTAAGCCTCCCCAAATCCCAAAACTTACAGCCTCCATTGTGGGAACAATGATGGAAGAGACAAAAGTAGTGCAACCTGCCATTAATATGTTCTCTTTTGTGACTGGCATGTTGTTGCGCAGAGCCAACAGAGACAAATCGTCACATTCAATTTTGCACTAATCAAGCATTATAAAGAATCCAAAATTTAATGACTAATAGTGGACCTCCTTGTTACTTGCCCCTCCTCCTTGTTCTTGTTTGTGAGCACTGACATAATCACCTTACCGTTTAGTCTCCTGCTCTATGCTCACCTTGTGCTTGCTACTAACATCCCCTTTTTTACTCTCACCACCTAGAGCATCATTATAATCACCTTCATCTATATTGCCAATGGCCTCATCTTCCTCACTAGCAGAGCCACTATCATAATGCTATTAAATAAAATAGCACACATCATCGATGTTTTTTATGCCCATATATATATCTACATTTCCACTTATAAGTCCCAACTTCCAGCAACCAAGCCATGCAATGATGGAAAAAAAATATAATGCAATGATAAATAATTACCAGTGTGGTTGTGCAGTCACTCAGAAGGCGACTTGACAATGGGTTGAAAATTGGAGACCCGACTCGTGACTCATTCAGGTTTGAATCCCCAACTAGTCCCTAACCTGAAATCACATCTCTTGACTCTTTCATATTTGGATCTCCAACTGGTCCCGCATCTGAAAGCCCAACACTCGACTCTTTCAAATTTTAATCCTCAACTAGTCTTGGATGTGAAAGCCCAACTCCTAAATCTTTTAGATTTGAATCCCCATTTGATCGTGCATCTGAAAGCTCAACTCCTAACTCTTTTAGATTTGAATCCTCAACTAGACTTGGATGTGAAATCCCAACTCCTGAATCTTTTAGATTTGAATCCCCAACTGGTCGCGCATCTGAAAGCCCAACTCCCGACTCTTTTGGATTTGAATCCTCAACTACTCTCGGATGTGAAAGCTCAACTCCTGAATCTTTCCGATTTGAATGCCAAACTAGTCTCACATCTGAAAGATCAAATCTCTCCTGGGTATACAAATTGGATCTCCAGTCACAAGCATTAAACAGTGACAACACTAAAGAATACTACATGTTGCATAATCCATTAAAATTACTTAGCTTATAGGCAGGTCGATGTCACGTTTCACTGGGAAGCGAACGCGGCCAACTCCCAGGAGATCATCTGCCTTTAGCTCCAGTAAACCATAATCAAGATCAATAGTTTCCCTCAATTTTTTCTCAATGCAATTGACATGAATGAACTGAAAAAAAGAAGATACAAATGATATTCTTCACACTATCAATAACACCACACATTCACGACAAATGATAGTCAGCACACGACTGGTTATTTCCACATTGCAATATAAAGTCAGCATGTCGTTGTGTTATGTACAACCTAGCTAATGGTTTAGCCATAAACTATTCACAGAATTCCATTGTAGAACATATTTTGTTGCAATTGCAATGAAATAATGACTATGATCCATCGCCAATGTTGTTAAAAAGGCTTCATGTGTTCTCCCCATTCAAAATATAACACAAAAACTAGAATTTGTTAAGGATTGATAAAGAAGGATACAAAACATGCTTAATGCATTAGCTGCATCTATTCTAGCTCCAAAACGGACCTTTCCTACAATGTGTTAACGATAGGTTAGTCAATTGTACCCGCTAATTAAAAAATCAACTGTGTAAAATGAGTGTGCAACAATTAAGATGGTCACTCTATGTCACATACTACATAGGGATTCATTACCATTACAAAGTCTTTGACAAAAATTAATGGGTATAGAGACCTCCAATTCATTATTAGGAAGACACATGTCTTTTGAAACAAGTATCTATCCTAAATGTTCCATCTCTTTGTTGATATGGGAATATTATTAATAACCTAGTCTTAAGTTCCCAAAAGAAAAACAAAACACTATGAATGATAGACACGTGAGGAGTTCATCATGCCAACTGGAGACATCTGAAATAGAACCCTAAATAACATTTCAAATCAGATTTGGATCATCAAACACGTGTAGTTCTCAAACATGACGAACATCGATAATCGAGATATACAAATACACTAGGATGAGCATAAACACTCATGCAAATTAACAGAGTATATACCAATTTATAACACATAGTTGGCAATAATAAGGATTTCAGGTCCATATATTCAACACTAGTTTCATGACTCAAAAATCCATAAATAACAACCGTACTGCATTCAGTGCATCTATAACATAGAATACAAGGCATCATCCAATTGCATTGTTCATTTTCATCATTATTAAATTTAGTAAAAGTAAGGACATTAATATTACATGATCAAGAACTGAAATTTATACATACATTTCTATCGCATAAAAAAAATATATACAACAAACTATATATATATATATATATAACAAGCCCCTTTAAAAAAGTTGCACAAGCCCAAAGATTATTAATAAGGGGACATTACAGTGCAAGTAGTATTAAAGAAGGGAGAGAGAGCAACAACCTGGGAACGTCTGGACGTTTGCCAGGGGACTGCTCAATAGTCCTTGAAAATCAACAACCTACATGGATAACTAATGTTAGTGGTAGTCTACATTGGGAAGTAAATGCATTTCAAAAGACATAAAAGGAACCTACATGTTCATATATGAAAATGCAGTATTGTTAGGAATCCCACAGATACTGAGAGGGGGGGGGGGGGTGAATCAGTATCTAACTGGTATATAGAGTTTCTTAACTTAAAACATGCAAAACAAAATATAACAGTGTACTGGTATGCAAAAAATAATGCAATAAATAGAATCAAGAACATCCACATGAAAAGCACACCATAACACAAGGTTTTAATGAGGAAACCCGGTGTGGGAAAAACCTCAGTGGGATTTGTGACCCACAATATTCACTCACTGGCCAATAAGAGAATATTACTTACAATAGGGGCTTGCACATGCAGGAAGGCCAACTACCTAGAGCTCATTGCTCAATGGGAAGTCTCACTGACTTACAATGAGGATTACACAAATCCAATATCTTGTACTACTTTACAATAGCATCTTCAATGCCTAATCCAGTACTGGTTGCTGCTTTGCTGCTTACATAAATCCCTTAACCTATATTTCGCATAATAGGTCTGCCTAATATTTTTCCTTAATGCTTACCTCTCCTATATCAAATGTCTACAATGATCTCTTTTATATATAAGAGTCATTTTACAATTTGCCAAGTCGGCTTACAAAGTTTTACAATAATAAACAAAATATAATATAACAAAATCCTGTCAGCCTCTGTGCCAGTATACTTCATTTCTTCTGTGTTGGTGCCGGTGTCCTGAGTGCCGGTGTAGAGTGTGATCTGCTGATGCCGGTATAATGCGTTTGCCGGTGCCATAGGATTGCAAGGTTGCCATCAATGACAAAACCTTCAATCACATACAATGTCTCATTGGAGTATGCATATGCCAACAATCTCCCCCTTTGGCATTGATGGCAACACTCATGAGAAATTTCAAAAATGATCCAAAAATGTGAAGTCCAAAAATGTTACCAAAAAATGTGTGTGCTCCCCCTGAGCATATGATTCCTATGATATTGAATTTTCTCATCCCACTACTCCCCCTTTGGCATCAATGACAAAGGTTGTCAAGCTGTCAGTAGAGTTTGTAGTTTCAACCTTGTAACTGGGTGGTTACAATTTGAAAAAGATCTCCCAAAATCAAGTTTATACTATCCATAAACTTGTTTCTATCCTTTATTGTTGTCTCTGTTCTCTTCACTGTACCGGTGAGATGCTGCAAATGCTCTGCCAGTGTTTTCTTTCCCTGTATTAGTGCCTCAGATACTTCCTTCCGTAGTGATGCTAGATAGTCCAATCTTAGACTTAGTTTTGATCTCAAATGCTTTGCTTATTCACTATTCTTTCTTTCTCTCTTTCCAATTTAAGTAATTCTTCTTCAAAATTTGTTATCTTTTCCTCAAAAACTGATAGTGTATCAGATGAGTTGACAAAACTATTTGCAAGTTTATTGATCTCATCCTGTACCTTGCTCATCTTCTTGTCTATATCTACAGTCAAAAAGTTTGTTTTATAGGTATCTTTGTACAGATTTTTGTACTCTTTTAATAAATTACATAATTCCGATAGAAGTGTGTCAAAATCTCTGTTACACTTCTTTATTTGCTCATCAAAGAATTTCTATTTTTCAACTTCTACTTTATCCTTTAGTTACTCTTCCTTTATTTTCTCAATGTTTTCTGTGATATATTTACACAGTGTATCAAGTTGTCCTAAAGAATCTTTATTGTCTATATTATAGTTAGGAGCATTTACCTTCAAAATTGGTATGGTATCATCAATTGCCTTGTAAGCTTGTGAGCTGCAGTCGGTTATCTTCTTGATTGAATCTAATAGTACCTCAGTCACATTAGTTGATTTGTAGCCTGATGATGAATCAACAATCTGAGTACCGATGGAAGTAACCAAGCTTGTATTGACCTCTGGTAGGTCTGTTTGTGTCTGCATTTCTTTAAGCAATGGTTCTTCTACTTCACTAGTTGTCGGTGGTATTGTTTCCCTATGTACCTATTCCTGTTGTTGTTGTTCCTGTTCCGGAGCCTTTTGCTCTATTTGTTGTATTGCCTCAGTCTAAGTCTGGGTCTCTACCTTTTGCTCTTTGTCTTCTACCGGTTTCTCCTGTGTGTTATCAGTTTCCTCAGCTACCGGAGGCTCACTAGCCATATCAGTCTTATCAGTTGTATCTTTGTCTACCCCAATGTTGATCTTTTGAGTATCAACATCCACAGTATATAAGACTTCAGGATTAGGATTATCATCCTCTACATCCATACTCTCAGCTACCGGTTGATCTTCTATAGTTGTTGTTTTTACCGGTGGAGTAATTATAGGAGGTGGGGGTAAGTTGTCTCTAACCTTGATACTAGGTGGTCCACCAACTTTACCTTTACCCTTGTCTCTATCTTTTTGATAAACTTTTATGGGTTTGGGGTTCCTATATTCTTCTTGTTTTTCTTTCTCAACTTGGAATATATCCCATCCATTTTCTGTCTCCTCAGTCACCTCATTAATTCTTCCAACCATTAAAGCAATGTGCCAGTGTGCAGTAAAAAATACTGACCGGTTGGCTTGAGCAATTAGGTCATCAATTTCTTTGGGTGAGTTTACTGGATAAACAACAAGTAGCTTTTCAATCTTTATTTTCTTGTCTAGTTCTATTACTGCTTGTCTTCTTGCTTCTAGTCTTTTAAATAGTTCATCTAGAATTTCATTGACTACTTCCATCAAAAACTTCTTATACATATCCATATGTAATATAACACTATTTTCAACTTGCTCTTTTTCATCAGCTGTTAGAGTATCATATATTTTCTCTATATTTTTCAAGTTACCTTCCTCTGTGATTTCATTCAGCAGTATATCAAGAGGGGCCAAGTCTTTGTTTATCCTCTTCTTCTTTTTGGGTGTCAGTTTCTTCTTCTTTGGTGTAGCCTTTCTTACCGGAGATCTCACTTCTTGTTGCTTTTGTCTTGTCCTCCTGGGTGAGGGTGTGGTTGCCGATGAGGGATCTCTTTTTCTTACAACTCTTTTGAAAGTTGTAGGCATGTCACTCCCTGAAGAAGTACCTACCGGTGATAGGTGAGTTTCAAGTTGTGGAGCTGCTAACTCATCCTCTGTTATACCGGTTTTCTTCAACACATCTTCTTTGATGACTTTTGCTTGTCTGGAACCTTCCCTTACAACTGCCTCAACCTTTTTCACTCTTTTCTTTGATTGTATTTGGCTTTCAATGGTTTTTGCACTACCAAATATTTCTTCCTTAGGTTCTCTGGGGGCTTCCGGAAGTGCTTTAGCATATGTTTCAATTATATGATCATCTGTTTCATAGCCCATCTCAGCTACCCAAACTGTCCTAGGGATGACTGCTTCCATCCATATTTCATCTTTCTTGATTACAAAGCATATTTCATCTTTGTATTTGTCAACAATCTTTTGTGATAACCTGATTCTTTTCTTCATTTTGGCTTTTAATGCTTGAAAGAAGTCATGAATATTATTTTCCTTGTCTTTTCCCATGTTATTGAATAGTTTTGTTAACTCTTTTCCTACCGGTATATCATATCCAAGTTCATTGTAGCCTATACCGGGAACCTATTTTGTTATATGTAGCATCAAACATACTAATAGATTTCCAAACTTGAAAGTTCCTTTCTTGTCCTTCTTAATCTTTCCAAGGTTGTCAATTAATTCATCCTTTAACCACTCACATATATCAATCTTTGCATTATCTGTGACCATATCATAAGCACTCTTAATGCACAAACTTGAAACTAAATTGAGTCTATTTGCATGAGTAGCTTTATACCCTAATATCATGCTGATAAATCTCACATTAATGTCTGTTACATCATTAACTCTTAGGGACCTCTTGTCGAATGTTGCACCAGTTAGGTTTGTAACTAGGTCATTGGATACCTTCTTGGTTTTATCTGGCCTGTTACCGGTGGTTGGTAACCCTGTGATAGCTTTCACAGCTTCCTTGGTGATTTTGTGGACTGCATCTAACCAGAAAAATTCACCATGTACCCTGCTTAAGACTATTATAATCACATCCTTGGGGAATTCAGGAATGCTAAGGATCTCTGTAAATCCTAGGGTCTCAATGATCTTGTGTTCATCTTTTACATTGCCGATTTTATCACATATCATAGTTTTAAACATGGTTTTAATCTCTTCATCTCCTAGTTCCTCAATGTTGCAGTGGATGTACATTCTGGGGTCTTCAACATAAACAACTCCCTTAGGAATTTGAGAAAAAGCACCTAAGGTATCATCTTTCTTTGCTACCTCGAGAACTAACTAAAATACGAGCCTAGGTCTTTTTATCACTTCAACAATAGTAGGGTTTGCTATATATTCAATTGCAGAGGTGGATGCCATGATTAAATACCTTTTACTGCCTTTAGGATGAATGATTGCTTGGAGTGTTCTTGCTTCTTGCTTGAAATTCCTTAGCTCGGAATCTTCGCGCTCTTTGTAGGTTTGAAATCTCGGTGAAATGAAATGGAGCCAAAACCTTGATTTTATAGTGTCTTTTCGCCATCTACCACATTAATTGCATGCTGGTTAAGTATTCACTTAACATTGTTTGTCGGTAATAAGTAATTTCCAACTTCTTATCTCTAACCGAGGGAATAATAGCAACATGTGTCAATAGATTGCCAAACCCTCAAAGAAATTTTCTTCAATTAGATGAAGAACTTCCTGCTAGTGGAGCACTGCTCTGTCCTTCTGGTGAAGCATCACTCTATCCTGCAGGTGAAGCATTGGTTTGTTCTACTGGTGGAGGAGTATTCCCAATATTTAGATTAGCTTTTCTAATCCATTGTTTTGAGAATTCTTGCTTAACCTCTTCAACTTTTTCTTTACCTTTCAAGCTAGAACTTTTGTTGTCTACCGGTGTTCCTTTACTTCTACAGAATTTAGTAATATGCCCAATCTTGTTACATGCATAACAAGTTACATTATTCTTCTGAATAGCTTTCCCATAACCTATGCCGGTTTGTGTTCTACATTGATTAGATAAATGTCCAAATCTTCCACAAACATAACATCTCACATTCATTTTGCATTTTTCAGAGTTGTGACCAACTTTGTTGCATTTAGAACATTGATCGGTGGGTGTGTTGATATTCTGATAATTTCTAGATCTACATTCATTTTCTCTATGACCATACTTATTACACTTAAAACATTTTCCATTGAATTTATAAGCATTAGGTTGTCTTGCCGGTTTGCTGTGATCCTGAGTATTTGCAGTACCAAAGCTTTCACCAACTTCAAAGCCAATTCCAGAAGTGTCACCTTTAGGTTTTTGATTCTTCAGCAAGGTGCCAAGTTCCTCTGAGCTTTTCTTGAATTTTTCTTTATATTGATTTGCAGTTTCTAGTTCTCTTTCTAAGACTTCTTTTTGTCTCATCAGTTTATTTGAATCATTCTGAGTATGCATCAGATCTGTCTTCAACATGTCATTTTCATAGCTAAGTCTTGTGTTCTCATTTGTTGCATCACTTAGTCTTCTAGTCAATTCTTCTTCATTCTTCTTCCTATCCTCAATCTCTTTGTAAAATCTTATAGTCATATCCTGCATCTCATTCTTTGTTGTCATGTTCTCTTATTTCAACTTGCTTATCATATCATTAAGTGATTCCTTTTCATCATTCTCATTTTGCAATTTTTCACAAAGTTCTCTTCTCTTATTTCTTGCAACAGTAAAATTTTCTTGGAGTGCCTGAATGATATCCTGAGCTACCCTTAAATCATCTTCTAGTTTGATATTTTTCAATTTCTCTGCATCATAGTCTGAAAGAGCTCCTTCCAATTGCTTCATCAGATTTTCCATCTTTACCGGTGTCAAGATCTCCCTCAAGCTGTTAGGCTTCTGAAAATAGAGGACCAAGCTCTAATACCAATTGTTAGGAATCCCACAGATACTGAGAGGGGGGTGAATCAGTATCTAATTGGTATATAGATTTTCTTAACTTAAAACATGCAGAACAAAATATAATAGTGTACCGGTATGCAAGAAATAATGCAATAAACAGAATCAATAACATCCACATGAAAAGCACACCATAACACAAAGTTTTAACGAGGAAACCCGATGTGGGAAAAACCTCGGTGGGATTTGTGATCCACAATATTCACTCACTAGCCAATAAGAGAATATTACTTACAATAGGGGCCTACACATGTAGGAAGGCCAACTGCCTAGAGCTCATTGCTCAATGGGAAGTCTCACTAACTTACAATGACGATTATATAAATCCAATATCTTGTACTACTTTACAATAGCATCTTCAATGCCTGATCCAGTACTGGTTGCTGCTCTACTGCTTACATAAATCCCTTAACCTATATTTCGCATAATAGGTCTGCCTAATATTTTTCCTTAATGCTTACCTCTCCTATATCAAATGTCTACAATGATCTCTTTTATATATAAGAGTCATTTTATAATTTGCCAAGTCGGCTTACAAAGTTTTACAATAATAAACAAAATATAATATAACAAAATCCTGTCGGCCTCTGTGCCGGTATACTTCATTTCTTCTGTGCCAATGCTGGTGTCCTGAGTGCCGGTGTAGAGTGTGATCTGCTGATGCCAGTATAATGCCTTTGCTGGTGCCATAGGATTGCAAGGTTGCCATCAATGACAAAACCTTCGATCACATACAATGTCTCATTGGAGTGTGCATATGCCAACAAGTTTAACATTCAATATAAACTACCACTAAGTAATATATATCACCTAAATTATATGTGTCAATTTTCCATAGTGCTAGAGATGTGTATATCAACCATCTATTTTGGTACTGTTGTTACGTGCTCAAGGACATACGCCTCTACTCCGACTAACACACAACTTGGTCACATGTTTTACACTATATTTTATATTCAATGGTTGTGATTGAATAACATGTCACTAACATGCAATAGGATTTGTCTATTCTCAAGCCTTGTTATTGACTAACTCCAACTCCAATTGTAAATTGCATCGCGTGTTAGCCTTTGGCTTTACCACTGTTAGCTACAATGGTCTGAGAGGTTGTGTCTATTCTGGCTCCAAAATAGACAAATCGTACAGACTAACAACGTCATGTTAGACAAAAGTAGCCATCAAATAGAAAACCTACAATTAAAAACCTACCACAAACATGGGGTGTTAGTCCCTCCATACTATTTTTTACAACCACGATAGAGGTATCCCGCTGCGAGACTAACTTGAGTTTCATGCTAGTCTTTTCTCTGACAAACGTACCAAGTTTTGCAGCCCGCGGCCTCTTCTTCCTGTCGGGACGCCATCCGAACGCGGTTCCTTCATTCGCAGGCTTTTAATGTGTGTGTTATGCACAATAAACCGTCGGTAACCAAGAAGCATGTCGTGGCCGTCCTCCGACATGTCTACATAATTTCGCGTGGGAATCGAGGAGTGAAACCGGGAACTCGATAGCAACTCCACATCACATACCGTGGGTCCAAGAGCCATGTAAAGTTGGCTTGGTATGCATGTCTCAGAAATGTATATTGATCCATGTCATTGTTACGATAGGTCTTCTGTCGAGCCACAATACACATAGCTATTAGGTGCCTCCCACATAGATTTGCATATATGTTTATTATGCAGTTTTCGAGTGATATTAGGTACCTCCAACTTGTATCAGACATATCTATTCTGGCTTGAAAATTTGATTGTACCAATGACATACATCGACATACATCAGACACGTCTATTCTGGCTCCAAAACAGACCTATCATAGCAACGACATGCATCAACATACATGTCCGAGAATAAATATATATGCAAATACATGTGGTAGGCACCTAATAGCAACATGAAAGTGAAAGTGATGTAAAATGTTCTGTTTCAAATTGATCTTCTTTTACTCGGTCTTGACCTCATTTACATGTTATGGTTTGTCTTTTGATGCAAACAAACTCCTGAAAATCAAGTTGTTGACAGGTTGATGCAACCATTCCTTGACTGTGTGTGACGTGCTCTTGTTTAGGAGTTGATCTATTGTTTGCTGACAATTAGGAGTTGATCTGTTGCTTGTTTGACGATAGCAAACATGGCACCTTTTTTATCTGCCTAACGTGGAAAAAGGAAGACTAATGCACGAACAAAAATATTATGTTGAAGGGCTCCTTGTTGAAGCAACCTATGTCTATTCTAGCTCACTGGTGAAGGGGGATTTATGGGACTATAGTTTTCTGTGTCGTGTTGCAGCTTGGGGTATATTGAAATCCGCCTCTATAACTCGTATTTTTCCTATGTTCGGTTTGGATTTTATTTAAAATCATCAGGGTTTGCATTGTTTGTTTTTCTTGTTTGCCTCTATATGTATCCAGAATAGCTTTAGCCTATGTTGAATATTTGCTTGTTTTGGAGCCAGAATAGACGCATATTGTCGGGTTAGGTTTTCTATTTTTGATCTAATGAGCAGCTGAGAATAATAGAAACAAAGCATAATATTTCTATAGTTTCTTTTGTCTATGTTTTATTCTGTCATTTTCCTTTATATTGCAGAGGACATGTTTGTTGAATTGCAGGGTCAGAGGATCATTTGCATCAACTTTTCTATATATATGTTTGTGTGTGTGTGTGTGTGTCTGTGTGCGTGTCTGTGTCTATGTGTATATTCCTTCATATTGTCACACACACACACACACACACACACACACACACACACACACACACACACACACACACACACACACACACACATGTCAAACCGCAAACAAACAATGCAAACCCAGATCATTTTAAACAAAATCCAAACATACCTTGCGCCCACCATGACATAGAAAACTGTGATCCCTAGAAATCTTCCCTCAACAATGAGCCTTCAACAATCAAGCCCTCAACAATTAGCCACCCTTCAACAATGAGCCAAAATATACGCATCCTGCCAAACCCATATATATATATATATATATATATATATATATATATATATATATATATATATGAAGAAATATACACAGAGACACACACACACGCCGACGGTTGTTTATTTTTTTCTGGATTTTAATGTGTGTATAAGAATGAGCATTTCATCTTTAACAACTCTACTCACTATGGAAAAATGACATATAATTATGGAAATATACATACCTTTAAAATCTTCTAGATGTTCTTCACTCCACCAACCCACAAACAACGAGCCTTGGTATCCTGACATGACCATGCTGCAAAATGATGCCTAATTTTCACAGAAAAAAGACAAAATGACACAAGAAATTAAAACAATAATATTGAATGTCGTAGGGTTTCAAATTACCATAGCCGCCTAAGCCTCCACCCAAATCGTTGTCCTCTTGACACCTCCCAAGGGAACACTCACAACCACCTTTGCGATACAGAAATGATTAAAAAAATTACAATAAAAAATACAGGGTTGACAAAGGAATCATAAAACTGTCGTTATCTGTTAGGGTTTGAATTTACCGATGCCGCGATAAGCCTACACAACAATCTTCAAATGTCCCACCCACCTGTGCGCTATGATACCTCCTCCCTGCACTTGAAAAAACCCACATGTTAACAAGCGATAACAATATACCCAGACAACTCGTATTAGGCATATAATCGGCTTTTGTCCTCCCCTTCGGAACCCATTATATTTTGACAATGCATACCTATAACTCTAATGGAAGCACAACTCCTTCGCTCAGTGATTCAACTAGGGACATTATGATGCCATGATCGACATGGATTTACACCGTCGAATATTTCCCCTCCATTGCGTTCTGCATGCAGCTCCCGTACGAAATATTATACAAATTTTTTGCGAAATCGGGTTTTCATTCAAAATTAAAAAAAAAATATTGAAAATTGTGCCCATAACACGTGATCGTCGATGTTAGACAACTCTTCGATGCAATAAAGCCAATTACCAAAAATGAGAATTGTGTGGCCAACGGTATGTTAACTGCCTCACCCGATGTAACCGTTGCATTGCCGTGACATCGGCTGGGAAAATGTTAACCGCGAGAAAGCTTTTCCGTCAAACGTAAAAAGGCAACATCATCGCCGAGGCAAATACCTCCATGTCATTTGTGGGTCCCAGGCACGTCGGTCTCATGAACATTTCGGACTTGAATGGTATGCCTTTGGCATCATGTAGAGGCATGCCGTTTTGGAGCCAGAATAGCTATAACCTATTTTGGAGGAGTTACACATAATTAATGGTGAAAATTGTTTATTTCAGAGTTTTTTATGGTTTAGGTCTGTTTTAATTAAATTGTTATAGATATAATAATTTATTTATAAGTATTGTAATTAATATGGTTTATGATATATTTTATTATTTTTCTTTTTTCTGTTACTTAAATTGTTGGAAGGGTCAATTTCCATTAAGTTAAATTTAAAAAGATTAACAAAGTATACAAAACATATGTTTTGCAAAACCTAAAAGAAATCACAGCTAAACAAAACTGGTTCTAATACTACCCTATGCCTACCCAGACATATGAAACCCTTACAACTTAGCCACAAACCTAACAACTTCAAACAGAAATTGCATGACCTCAAAGAAAATCTTGTAGTTATCCACTTGTCATTTCCTCCTCATTGGTCAGATGAATATCATCAACTTACGTATCCCATTCAACCCCTCTAATCAGACATAATATTTAATCCATTCGGGGTCTTCATTCATCTCTATCCGTGTCTAATTTAGCAGAAATTCCAGTCCTTTAGTTGCCGCATGCTGGTTGTCTTGATATTCCTCCTCATCATCAATTTGGACAAATTTGGGGACCTCAAGCTGCATTTTGAAGAAATCTTTAGGCATGGTAATATATTTATGATAATCAATATTCATCATCACTTTTTCCATGCGCCCCCCCCCCTCGCAAAATCTGCCCTTTGAAGACCCTTTCGCGGAGAAGTCTTGCTTTTTCTTTGCTAAAACCTAAATCCGTTGAAATCGCTAGAAACATGGACGAGATATCTATATTGACTCTATATTTCTGATCTGTAGTTAAGAATTCATCTCCCAAAATGACACTCACTTCATGAATAACTAGTGGGTGGTCATGCCTCATAATCGATTTCAATCTCGTCTTCGATTTCCCCTAAAAATGCCATTCGCCTTTTGGCAGGAGTTAGACGAATATGGATCTCCATTTCTATCCTGCAATAGCCGACCCTGGAACTATGCTCTACCCACCTATTTTACCTGACTTATTTCCAAAATTCTTGGCTCTTTCAAATTTAGTATTTAGTTTGAAAGTCCGCTCAGTTCCATAAATGTCATTTGAGTTATTTGAAATCTATCGCCCACCTCAGGAATTAGAAGTGTTATATCATAATTGATTTAATTATTTGCAAGAGATTTCTCCTCCTACGCCACCGTCTCAAATCACGTAGTTATAAATGTGCGTCCTTTGGTTGTCCTTTAAAATCACTTAAAAAATTAGTGGCATCAAACTCTATATAACCAATTCATAATTACCTAGAAAATAAATTTTCAAATCTTCTCTCCCCCGCTGAGTTGTCCAGGAGGCACCCCCAATGTTGAAATCACAACCAATTCATCATCTCAGAGCCACCATAGATGTGGCTCAAAATACCAATCTGTTTGCCACCTTTCACATTAATTTCGTCAGTTTTTAAAATGTATATCTTTCCTCCCAAATTGTCTAAGGACGTATCGAAAAATATGTGTCATTAATGATCTCTGATTTAATAATATGCAATCGTCCTCCACAATCAACTCAAATCACATAACTACATATATCGATCTTTAGCTGTCATATCTCATCCATCGGGCTCAGAGTCATCAATATGATTTAAAAGTCTTATCATCATTCTTCGATGCCATTCGACCATTCCTCTCAGTCATCTAAAATTATTAGATTAAGTTCGCCACCTCAACCAATCCACCGTTTAAAAAGGTGAGCTTTACTTTGCCACCTTATTTAAAATTTTAACTTTCTTTTAGCCTTATCCTTCAATTTTAGATGCTCGCTTGGCTAATTTATTTACCAAGTCATTCCCTCCTCTATAAATGTGACATTTTAAAATCCTCCAATTTATTAATTAATTCCTTAATCGGATGTAACCATTTCTATAGCATCCAATTAGGCGTCTAATTATTTCGAATAACATTAATTGCTATTATTGAATCACCTTCTAGATGAATTTTCTTGGCTCCAATCTTCATCCCCAATTGCAATCCAAGCAGTGTTGCTCTGAATTCCGCCATGTTATTAGTAGTCTCCCATAATGACATAGATTTTTCAGCAATAATATTGCCTCTCATCCCTAGTAACACATCCCATTCCACCTATGTCTGTATTGCCTTTGGCCACCCCATGAAAATTTATTTTGATCCATCCCGACTCTCGAGCTTTTTATCTAATATCATTCTTGAAAGAAAATGGGTGATTAACCAACCCAACCCTATTAATAAGGGGAACCATAAGACCATAAAATAACTTAGTCATCTCCTCATCCTATTGGGTAAATAGGTTCCTCTTAATCGGTTGATTTTTAGCTGATATTTCTACAATTTGATCCTCTATCTTCTAGTGGAGACTTTCCTCTATCATTTCTTTGTCCTAAAAGATTATGCGGTTTCTCTCTTTCCAAATTTATCATATTATCGTAGAGGGAAGCTACCAAATAAGCCATTCTTTTGAATTGTCGACTAGACATTGAACCATTAAAGTAATTATTGTGGGAAAGGGCATTAGAAATTTATTTTGGATAAATATTAGTTCCAATATTTGTGTGCATATGGATATCCAAATAACAAATGATATATCCTTTCACTCTCTTTCTTACATAAAATACAACTTCCGGCCCCATAAATTCTCATTTTCGCCATTTGATCTTCTGTAAGGATTTCTGTTTTGATGGCAAGACAGAAAAACACCCCTACCTTATTCCATATAAATTTACATGGCCATCCTTCTTTGATTACAAATGCCTCCTTAATTTGATAACCAAACCTAACTTTAGATATGTTCTATTTTTAGATCCACACCATCTTATTGTATCCACTTTGTTGGTGGGCACAAAGATCCTTTCCTTCAGTAATGTCAATAATCTCTCTTTTTTATCTCTTGGGTCATTGACTTCCTCCAAGGATGTGCGCTGCCATTGATATATGCCATCCTACTGAATAATTGAGCCATAATCACTTGCTTTGGACCCCCAAGCTCGCAAAGTGTCTCTCTTTAGTTCTTCCATATAATGTTGATTATCAATAATATCATAATTATCAATTATCCCACAAGCCAGTTCGAAAAGAGGCTCTCTCTTCATTTCCTAATTCCCAAGTGACATGTTTGGAGACTATATCTCTACACTCCAATATATAATTTCAAATTGCTGACCCTCTCGAAAGGTCCACTATTGTCAATATATTTGTGGGATCATCATAATCTAAATATTTTCTTCTTAAATATCTAATTCATTTATGATCTCCATTAACATATAGATTCCAAACTAATTTAGCACCCATTGCTAAATTCATCACTGCTAGTTGTCTAATCCCTATTCCCCCATCCATCTACGGAGTGCAAACCTTTTCACAAGCAACTAGTGGGAATTTGTTTTGATCACTAGTGTCATTCCAAAAGAATCTTCTCATAATCCTATTTATTTCCTCATCTACCACCATTGGGAGCTTTGAGCATGAAATCAAATATATTGGTTTTGTAGATAGAACTACATTGATCATCAATAATTTTCTAGCAGAAGAAAGTCATTTTCCTGTCCAAGTTCCCATTTTGTCTATGCAGTAATCGATGAGATTTTCCCAATAGACTTTCTTGTCAATGCCAGTAAATAAGGGAGTTCCTAGGAATCTCCTCCGGAAGTTTTGCTACTTTCAAATTCAATATTTTGGCTAACACCATTTGTAGACTAGGCTAGGTATTTAGAAAAGGGTTTCAAATTTCCTTCAATTAGTTTGCTGTCCCGAGGCCAATACCTATCCAAAAAAAATTAATATTCTTTGCTTCACCTCTATTGTCCTGTCCAAATAAAATTTAGTCATCAGCAAATTGTTGATCTATCACTGCCTCCATTCCAGCCACTACATTCATCCCAAGCCATTTCTCTGTTGTCCTTTGTCTTATGCCCCTTGATGAGTCAAAAAAACCATGACCTGCCCCATTTATGAGAATTGAAAATTTAGGAGTAGATATACAACTGCTTATCTATTCTATCCATTCTCCATATAACCCAAATTACCTTAATACTTCAATAAGGAATTCCCTAGTTACTAAATCATATGCCTTAAGAATATCAAGTTTTAATATCATACTTGCTTCTCTTCTTTACCTTGTTGAATGGATGGTTTCATGGGCTATGATAATACCTTCCACAATTGATCTCCCTAGAGCAAAACCACTTTGTTATTTAGATATACTGTTTTTAGTACTTTCTTCTATTTATTTGCAATTATCTTAGTTATTATTTTATAGATTGTATTGCATAAAGCTATCGGTCTAAATTCATTCATTGTTTCGAATTCCTTCTTCTTTGGGATTAGAGCAGCTAAAAAATTTGTCATTTATTGCCCCCAACATTGTCTTCTTCTTTCTTAAATCTTCCACTGCCTTATGAACATCTTCTCCCACAATCTCCTAGAAATGCTAGAAAAAACTAGCTAGGACACCATTTGGTCCTAGAGCCTTATCTGCGTTTATTTGAGATGTTGTCACTATAACCTCTTCCTTCTAAAGTTCCTTATACATCTCCTTGTCTTGTTCTTCCATGATGATTGAAGGTATAGCCCCCAGAATATCTCCATCTCAAAATATGAAACAACTTCCTTGTTCATTTCCTTGTTCACTTCCTCCATATTCAACGTGCCATCTTCTCTATTAATGTCAGTAATTTTGCCCCTTTATTTTTTTATCTAATGGCGACTTATAATTTTTTTTGTATTGCGATCCCCCTCTTTGAGCCAAATCTCTTGTTCTTTTTTGTCTCCAATAACATTCTTCTCTTCCCATCAATTCATTCAATTCTTCTTTTAAAATATTTTTTTATCTCATACTCCTTTATTCCCATCCTTTTTTTCAATAATGACTTCATTGAGAGTTTCTAGATCTTTTTTCAAACTCCATTTTTATTGGAAGATGTCCTTTAACTATGTTTTATTCCACTCCTTCAATTTTCCTTTGAAATAACTTAGTCTCTTTCTTAATTTAAACATATTGGAATGGTTTTCATATCTTATCTCCTTCCACCAAGTGGCTACAAGGTCTTTAAGTTTGGAGTCTCTTAGCCACATATTTTCAAACTTGAAAGGACTTCCTACTAGTGGATCACCTTGTTTGATGATTAATTGAATAGGGTAATGATAAGACCCCGTAAAAGGTAAGATTAATACTTCATGACATTCCAATTGGTTCTCCTAGCAACCCATACTCATAAATCTATCTAATCTTTCCACTATATTAGTGAAACCTTTTCTCCTATTGGTCCATGTGAAAGTCCCATTTTTGGCTTGCAAATCTTTAAGTTGATTATTATCTATAAAAATTTGAAAGTCAATCTGCACATTTTTTACTCTATTGAGGCCTCCCATTTTTTATTATTTATTTATCATACCATTAAAATATTCCATATGATTCCCTTCTCACCTCAACAACCTTCAATATTTTTTGACAACTGCATCCACAACTCTCTTTTTTGGGGTGTTAATATTGGTCCATAAACGTTGATGAGAAAAAACTTTTCATTACTTTGTAGAATTCTACACTTCATCAGAATCCACCATTCGTTATCTTCAATGACTACAACTTCCACTTTAAGTGGATTTCATAAAAGTTTTAGACTTCCAAAAGCTCCTTAAGAGCCAACAAAATGCCCTCTCCAATATTTCCATCTATTTAACCTATTATTTCTCTCTTCTAATTTTAATTTTTTTTCTTACATAATAAGAATATATCTACTTTGGTTTGGTCAATTTGACGCTTGATCAAGGGTTATTTGTTAGGATGCCCCTAATATTCCACATTGTAGTCATCATTACATCTAGGGGAGGAGAAAATTCTTCCCTAATCTTAATTTCCTCTAACTTGAAGCTCTAGTTGTAGTTGCCAAGTTCATTTTGTTTGATTTTTATCCTCTTTTCTCTTTTTCCTTTATTATGGGTTATTTAATTCTATTTTGAGTCTATGCTAGCAGTCTTTCTTCTATGGTCATAACTTCATCAAATTCTTCCATTTCAATTTTTGGTTTTGCATCCTCCTCAAATGACTTGGTCTCTATCTTCTTGGACATCCATGTCATGCCTTGATTTGGAGTCCTCTCTAGACCTATATCCACTTCAAAATCTAAAATTTATTTTCACTGTTGTTCTTCATATTGGATTGTGACTTCAAAATGTCACTATCTTTTCTTCCTTCATGCCTTTCTATTTCTTTTACCATTGTATCTATCTCTATTCCTATAGCCTTCCAATTTTCCTCACATGTGACATGTTTATTGGTCTCTTGGTTTTTTATGAGGTCCTAACCTGATATCTGACCATTTAGAGTGTTCACAACCTTTTCTATGTCATCCCTCTTGTGATATTTTTTTCTCCATCAAAGGGTCTTTCCTCCATTGATGTAGGAATTTTTTTTATCTCTAATCAAAGTCATCTTCCAAACACTTATTAGAAGATGTATCTTTTTCTTCACTACAGGGTTGTTTTTATTGATGTAGTTATGTTACTTATATGTATGGTTTCACTTGGTTTTCTTTTACATTAGACCAACATTCTATTTTATCATGGCCCTTGGATTTTCATAATGGATAGATAATAGTTCTATATTCTATTTCCACCTTTCATTCTAGATACCCCAATCCATGTAAATTTTGATCTCCTATGGAAGTGGAGGGAATGGGATCTAAAGTCCAATCGAACTTACTTTGATCCAACCTATGTGGTGGCTGTGTGGCACCTAAATGACACAATAAGTCTGGCCAAACCTATTTTAAAAGCAATTAGCCAAACTTAGTCTGGTTGAACCTGTCTATGCGAAATGTGATGTGGCAGCCAAATCACCATTTCCTCTGCATTTCCAAAACTTTCCAATTTTGGTGTATTTTTCTTTAGGTAGAATATTTTTTTACAAAAATTGAAAAATACCTTTTTGTAGAGCTCGAAGTCAAGAATCTGGACATATATTTTTTATGTTTTGATTAATTTTAATATATTTTATTTTCAAACATTTCAAGTAAGTTTTTTAAGTTTGAAAAGAGGCTGATTTAAAATAAAAAAAAATATTAAATGATATTAAAAAAATTTACAAAATACATTTTTCACTAGAATGAGAGAGTCTTCTCCAAAAGGGTATAATTTTTTTTTTTGATAATGATAAATTTAATAGACAAAATGTGATGCCGAATGAAAACTACCAAATTCAGCTATGTTGGACTTCAAAATTTTATTACAAAAAAAATATACATCAAAATTAATTTTTTCTTTTTTTTTAGCATTACATATATGTGTCATCTATTTGGAAAATTAAAATTGGGAAAAAATAAGTTTGTTTTCATTTTTTTTGGTGATGCTAACTAGAACCCATGATTTCTAGCATTTTTCAACAATAAAAAATCTCTTTGAATATATTAAAAAATATAAAATTTAAAAACAACAAACATAACTTTTATTACTATTTTTACACTTTATCAGTTCACATTGTTTTGAAAATCAATTTAGAAATGTTACTTTTATGCGATCAAAGTTAAATAGTTTTAGTTGTGTTGGTCACTTCTTTTAAAAAAGTGTGACATAAGATTGTGCTTTTACCTATGGCATAAGGCTTAGGCACATTGTGGCATAGGTTCCATATCTTCTATCTTCCATTTTTTTGTCTACCTAAATTAGTGTCCCAAGTTTTTTTCCAATCTTCTTGAGAACTTGCTCCTCCCAATATTTTAATGAAAGATTATAGAGACAAATCCAAACTGGTCTAGGATCCATCTTATGTTTTCATGGATCAAAATTTGCAGTCCATTCAATCATATAAATTCCAGATCCATCCATCATATAAGGTCCATGGTTAAGGATTGCTCATCTTTCTTCTTTAGAAGGGAATTGAATGAGGAAATATCCACTGGGTAATGTCATCATTTGAAGATAGCTTCCCTAGTTTCCTTCTATCTAGCCTTTCATTTTTTTTGTAAGTCGGCCATCCCCCTCTCCATTTACTGAATAATCCCAATTCTTTTAATCGATCTATTGATTTATTTACTTGATTTATTTCGAAAAAGACTGAAATATTTCTACCAAGAGAAGAGTCTAGAAGATTTTCCTACCTTTGTGATATTCCCAGTATGGTCTGGACACGACTATAAAATGAATCGTTTCTTTACCCCTCTCCATTTCTCTCTTCTTCTTGGCTCTCCAATTCTTTGAGTTTGAGTCATAGGTCAATTATCGTCAACCTCTTCCAAATGCCGCATTTCTTTGCCAGAGCTATCTATACTTGGGAAACTTTTCAATTCCTTCAGGTTTGGGGTTTCTCCCAAAATTAAAGTTTCTCCACTTCCTCCTGCTTTCAAAGATCTCCTGCCATCCTATTCCAGAGAATTTATGTCCCCAAAAATATTTCTCTGTTGATATTGGAAACATGTCCTGCCCCGAACCCACCTATTTTCCCTTCCATTTCTTCTTGCCTTTTTGTCATCCCAAGATGCCATTTTTTGTTTGGTCATACATTTGTCCACCTCCTTTCATACACCCATTGGGGGATATGTCTGCTCTCTACTGCCTTTTTTTGCTACTCATTATTTCTTTCTTTTTGGAGATCCGACTCCTCCACATCTCCCCAACATCTACTGCCTAGATCTCCTACCAGTTTGCTCACCCTATAAAAGTTGCTCGCCATTGCATCATAAAAATCTTTTCATTTACTATTATTTATTTTTTATTTTTTAATTCTTGATAAACTATATATAAGGAATAAATTCCTATAATAGAGTCTTTATATTTTAAAATCAAATTTTTGTAAAATTTATTTCAATTGTATCAAATATTTTGGTTTAATGTGATTTTTTTTCAAAGACCAACTACATATGTGTTACACAAAAAAGAATTAAAACTTCTCAATGGAATATGTACCAAAATTTTTATCGATCCTAACTAAACCCTTCCTAAACATGTAGTCATCTTTTAAGATAATGACAATAACATCCAAGATATATTTAGGTTGAAGAAGAATAAAAACCTATGAATTAGTAATTTAAGATTAAAAAATATAGATTTTTTTGGATTACTATTTTAATGACCATTTTGATTTTATTTATAGTATTTTCATAGGATAAGAATTTTTATTTTAGTTTATAAGGGTGACAAGTGATTTAGAAGTTAATAATACCTAATATAATAGTTTATAAATACGTATTATTTATTTATATTATCAGTTAAAAATTATTTCATAATAATTATAGATTATGAAATTTTCTTTAGTGAATATTATCTAAAATAGTGTATGTCAACTTTAAAGATACATATATTTTGTAAGTAATTAGTACAAAAAACATTAAATTTAAATAAACTATAGATCAATTTTTTTATATTAAATATAAGGAGATCAACAAAATACAAATCCACCACGAAGGTCCAAAATAGTTAGACACGGAGTTAAGTAATTGCCTCCAATCCTAGGAGAAGTTACAGCCTGAGTCACCTAATATCATATAACATATATAGAAAATGTATGTAAAATATGCAAAATGAGACCTTCTAAGAAACTATATACATGACAAAATGCCTCCCAAGTATCTAAGTATATCCCCAAAGGGAGATATCAACTGAAGAGAAGCAGGGAGAGGCTAGCAATCCATCCAAGTTGTCCAACCCAATGGCCCCTCCATCCATACAATCTTCTTGTCATCTCCCATCTGAGCTAGCTAAGCAACCTGTTGCTACACCACATCTCTATTTCCTTTGATTTCATCCATGAGTGCATCAAGAGTGTCGACAAATGGGGTCCTCTCCATATTGGTTCTCCCCTAGGTATAGCGATGAGAGAGCTCATAAATAAATACCCTAGTATGGCCATCTTCAAGGAACCTCTGAAATTTCTTTTTTTCAAGCCGTATCACAATGGTGACCTGCGAGACAATAATATAGTGTGTGAGTTTACGAAAAGACTCACTAAGAACCCTAGCTCTTCCTTGAAACTTGTCATCATTCCTAATTTTCCATATATACCAAAGAATATCATAGGAAAGAATAAACCAAAATAGGTTACTATCCTTTTTAGCACCATAAATATAACCAGAACAAATATCCAAAATATTAATAGAGAGAGGAATAGAGAAGCTAGACATAAGCCAAATCTCTCTAGCAATAATGCAATCAAAGAATATATGTCTAGATGTCTCAGCCACCTTGCAAACACTGTAGATATCTTCATTATGTTGCTCAAGTCTAATAGGCAACCTATTAAGCATAAATAGCCACTTGAAATATTTTTTTCTTGGGAGCAATGGGACTACTCCACATCCTACTAAACATCTTATACCAATGAGAGGTAGAAAAATCAAAGTGCCAGACATAATTGACATGAAATAAATTGTGGTCATTATGAATCATAGCATTATAAACATATTTAGCTTTGACATTACTTAACAAAGTTCCATCCATCCAAGAATATGTAAGGAACATGTCATTACAATCCATACATCTTTTAGGGAGCTGCAAAGATTGATAAGAATCACAAATCATGTTATAGTTTCTTCGATTGGAGGCAGGTAAATCAAATATAGTACAAAGCTCAGCCCAAGAGATAATATTATCATCGGTAATTATATCCTTAAAACAACAAATACCTTTGCTAGCCCACAATTTGGCCAAGTAGCCTCGAGTGAGTGCAAGGGGCTTATATTTATGGAAGAGGTTCCACCAAAGAGATATTTCTCCACTAATGAGATCATTACTTATTGACCATACAGTTATAAATCCAACACCTAACATAGTCCTAAACTTTCTGAATGTATTTGAAGGCAAGAGAGCCCACTATAGAGACAAGAAAGCTAGTAGCAACTAGATCACAAAGGGGGAGAGATTTCCAAGATTTGGACTCCTTAGGTACCACCATATAGGTGTTGTTCCTAACAAGGACTTTCCAGGGCTCATTTCCTTCTAGGGCATGAAAAGTCCATTTCACAGCCAAAATAATTCCCTGGATTCTAAGATCCTTCAACCTCAACCCACTATTTTTCTTCTCCATGCAACACCATTCCCATTTGACAAAGTGCATCTTCATATTTCCTTTCCCATTAGACCATAGGAATCTCCTTATGGATTTCTGAATCTCATTAACTTGGTAACTTATAAACATCCACACTGAGGCATAGTAGATGTTGTAAGAGGAAAAAATCTTTTGGCATATCTGAAGCCTCCTAGCTAAGGAGAGATAATGTTTATCCCATTTGTTCAACTTGCCCTCAATCTTGTTTCTAACCCACAACCACATCTCTCTCAAGAAACGTAACATAGAGAAGGGGATCCCTAGGTACTTTACCTACTTGCTAGGTCCTACCCCTTGATAGCCATAGTGGCACAACCAATCAGGTGGGTTCTCTTCCCACCCTAGTAGAGTGGATTTAGACTGTGAAATTATGGCTCTGGACGCCTCACCAAAAACTTTGAGCCTAGTGACCAGGGAGTCCACATTATTCTTAGATAACTCTATGAATAAAGCAGTGTCATCAACAAACTAAATGTTAAGTAGGTTACATTTGTCCAAGATGGTAATCCCTCTGACTCGGGGTGAGAGATTACTCTCCCTCAACAAACAAAATAGTGCATTAGAGTCAATAACTAATAGGGCAAGAGCCAAAGGGGATCCTTGTCTAATGGACCTGCCTAGCTTGAATGCTTGAGAGATGGATATATTAATTTCAACCTGAGTAGATGCATCCTTGAGGAGGACCTGAACAAACTAGAAAAACTCTTTAGGGAAACCAAAGGCTTCAAGCATCATGATGATGAAACCCCAAATTCCACTCTATCATAAGCTTTCTCAAAGTCCAACAAAAACATAGCAACCTTTTGATTAGACACCTTAGCCCATTCCATGGCCTCCCAACTAGTAATAAGATTCTCTAGGATATCTACACCTTTAATGAAACCAAATTAAGTGGAGAAATTAAATTTAGGCAATATATATTCAAGTCTAAGGACCATAATTTTTTGCCAAAATCTTGTAGGAAACATTCAAAAGGATAATGGGGCACCAATTCTTAATCAAAGATTTATCCCCATGTTTGGGGAGTAGTTTAATGATACCCCTATTGGTGTCAGTGCCTAGAGAGCCTTGTTATAAGGCTTCTTCATAAATATCCAAAAGATCATCACTAATCCACTTAATATTAGCCTTGTAACTCAATGGGGAGTCTGCCAGGACTTGGGGCCTTATTATCCTTAAGGGTATTGATGGCCTTCTTGATCTCATCCATTGTGATGGTTATTTTAAGCTTCTATCCATCCTCATTGGATATAAGCTTAGGGATAAGATTTCTGCATATCTCCCTAGATTCATAAGAGGAGGGGGGAATCCTCAAAGGAACATAAATTTTGATAGAAAAGCACAAATTCATTCTTAATGTCATCCACATTAGTAATATCTTTACCATCAACACATAATTTGTCAATTTTCTCTCTGCACTATTTTTGTTTCAAGATATTGAAAAAGAACTTAGACCCTTTGTCTCCATGTTGCAGCCATTGAACCTTGGCTCTAGTCATCACCCCTACCACCTTCGTGTGTTGAATTCTCCTCAAGTTATCTTTTCCCTGAGCCATAGAATTAGAGAGTTTTAAGTTAGTGGGGTCCTTTTGGACCAGCTCTTCAATATTATGTAGGTTGTTCGAAAGGATCCTCTCTGGATATCTAAGGTCTTTTTCTTTTTCTTTCTAGTATTTTTTAACAAATAATGCCAACTATTAATATTCTTGTTCCATCTCCTGATGTTAGAATGGGGCCCATTGTTCCACTTGTTGATCTGTTTGATAATGAAGATAGTAGCAAGGATATCCTTATCTTCTAATAGTTTAGTGTTTAACATAAATTTCTCACTACTAGCATCTATAGAGGGCACACTGTCCCTCATATAAATGTGAGCAATAATTGGATGGTGGTCTGATAGAGAGTATGGCCGCATTGCCACAGAGTTGCCTTGACTATCTAGCATAAAGGAGAAAATGTCCTTACTGGTGTAAAAACAATCAAGTCTACAATATATCCTTTTGTGGCCTTTCTAATAATTGCACCAAGGGTAAGTGCACAAAGATGGTGGTAAAAAAGGGGGGTATAAGTGGACACTTTTTGTCTGAAATCAAGTGAACCTGAACTTGGAGGCAAAATTTGAAAGTCATCCACTCAAGATATGAAGATAACCAAAGAACAAATATTGTAGTACTCTAAATCTAGTTTCCAAACTACTAAACTTTTTTAAAATTAGATAAGATTAAGGGGGTGAAATCCTTCACGTGTGAAAAACTGACCCTGATTTTTTCTAAAAAACATAACATAGTGTCTGACGTGCGCATCAAAAAATTCCTAGTTAGATTTAGTATTTTGACAAATCCTTCCACAAAAAAGATAGTTAAGAGTGAGCACTAGAAGATGTGTATTTTTTGTAATTTTTTGTTGAGTATTTTGTTTTTTATGATTTTTCTAATCGAGCACATCTTGAAAATTAGGTACCTGTTCGAGTGCGAAGCATAGGTTGCACTAAACAAATCGAAAATACAATTTTTTTAAAAAAAATTGTAAATTATCAAGTGCACTAAAATGATATATAAATTTTTTTAAATTTCAATAAGTATATCAAAAGTTATTCAAAAAATGGTGCACCTATGTCTGTGAGAACTATGGAGACACATGTAAAAGAAATTCAATAATAATATGTTATTGTTGTTCAAATTGAAAAAAAAATATATGGTTAGAAATCTCAGAAGATGGGTGAAAATATGGTGGCAATTTTAGAAATATCCACTTGATGAAATGTAAACCTGATGATGACAAAGTCGATAAACCAAGTTGATAAAATAAAACACATCAAAAATGAAAGAAATGGAGAGAAATCAAACTTCCAAATCATAGCTTTGTCATCCAGGCCTATTTCCAAGCCTAAACAGTCAAAAGTGCATACGAGGTACTACAAGTTTAAAAAGCGCGTACGGGGTACTTATGGTGTAAGTAGCGCGTACGTGCTCATTTTCCTATAAATAGCGCGTAGGTGTACTTTTTACTATAAACAACAAGTATGCACTATTGTCTAATATGATATTCTATATATAATATATGTATATACATATAATATGTTTATAATATGATATTATATATATAATGTGTATATACATATAATATATAATATATATATATATAATATATTAAACATATATATACACATGTAAGTGCATTGTCTCCCCCTCTCAAACGCATACAAGGTGCCTCTCTCTCTCTCTCTCTCTCTCCCCTTCTCCCTTCCTCCATACCCCATCCCTCTCTCTCTCCCTCCCTCTCTCCTCTTCTCCTCTTCTCCCTTCCTCCATACCCCATCCCTCCCTCTCTCCCCTTATCCCTTCCTCCATACTCCATCCCTCTCTCTCTCTCTCTCGCTCTCTCCTCTTATCCCTTCCTCCATACCCCATCCCTCTTTCTCTTCTTCTCTCCCTCCCTCCCTCCATACCCCACTACAACTGTGTCTGCACTTCTATAGAAGTAAGTGAATTTATTTCTTGTCTGCAACTTCCTCTTTGATTTTTATCATGTATGCTCTCCTAAGAAAATTGACTGATGGATTTGTGTGTGTATATTGAATAGGAGGAATAGGGTTTGAAATTGAACCACAGGTGTATTATCGTGACAAACAAGGAAACCTGCAGAAATATTCTTCTCGAATGTGTTTTTAATGAGCAGAGTAGATGTGGAAAATAGTGTCAACAAAGCAACATAATGAGTCAGAGTACGTGCAATATGTTTTTCAGAAAGAAACAACAGGTAGGAAGAGAAAGAGGGAGAGTGACACATATGATGTCCTATAGAATGATAGTGGTGGGTATGCGAGAGTTCTCATGTTGTTACACAACTCCTGTCACCTAAAGAAATTAAAGTCTGTTGTATGCATGGAAGTGGTAGTATATGATGATCATCACTTGTCAAACAACTTGGAATGATACATACCCATGAAAGAAATCAAGTGTGTAATTCCTATAGTCACAATCGAGATCACTCTTATAACCTTGCAAATTTAATAGCATCATATGTTTTAGAACTTAGGCAGTACTCTTAGGGTTAGGTCAAGCTCTTACACTTTCTTTTTAGTGAAGCCTCGTTGTTTGTTTGCTTGGAGTCTTGATGACTGATGGATTTGTGTGTGTATATTGAACAGGAGGAATAGGGTTTGAAATTGAACCACGGGTTTATTATCGTGACAAACAAGGAAACCTGCAACAATAGTCTTCTTGAATGTGTTTTTAATGAGTAGAGCAGATGTGGAAAATAGTGTCAACAAAGCAACATGATGAGTTAGAGCACCTGCAATATGTTTTTCATAAGGAAACAATAGGTAGGAAGACAAAGAAGGGGAGTAACCTAGATGATGTCCTATAGAATGATAGTAGTGGGTATGCGAGAGTTCCCATGTTGTTACACAATGCCTGTCTCCTAAAGAAATTAAAGTTTGTTGTATGCATGGCAGTGGTAGTATATGATGATCATCACTTGTCAAACAACTTGGAATGGTACATACCCATGAAAGAAATCAAGTGTGTAATTCCTATAGTCACAATCGAGATCAGTCCTATAACCTTGCAAATTTAATACCATCATATGTTTTAGAACTTAGGCAGTACTCTTAGGGTTAGGTCAAGCTCTTACACTTGCTTTTTAGTGAAGCCTCGTTGTTTGATTGCTTGGAGTCTCGATGATTGATGGATTTGTGTGTGTATATTGAATAGGAGGAATAGCGTTTGAAATTGAACCATGGGTGTATTATCATGACAAACAAGGAAACCCGCAACAGTGTTCTTCTTGAATGTGTTTTTAATGAGCAGACTAGATGTGGAAAATAGTGTCAACAAAGCAACATGATGAGTCAAAGTACCTGCAATATGTTTTTCAGAAGGAAACAATAGGTAGGAAGAGAAAGAGGGAGAGTAACACAGATGATATCCTATAGAATGATAGTGGTGGGGATGTGAGAGTTCCCATGTTGTTACACAATGCCTGTCACCTAAAGAAATTAAATTTTGTTGTATGCATGGCAGTGGTAGTATATGATGATCATCACTTGTCAAACAGATTGGAACGGTACATACCCATGAAAGAAATCAAGTGTGTAATTCCTATAGTCACAATCGAGATCAGTCTTATAACCTTGCAAATTTAATAGCATCATATGTTTTAGAACTTAGGCAGTACTATTAGGGTTTGGTCAAGCTCTTACACTTGCTTTTTAGCGAAGCCTCGTTGTTTGTTCGCTTGGAGTCTCATTGTATGATGTTCTATTCATAACTTTAAATTTAATATATCATTTTATTAGCCCACCATATGACCTCTTAGATGTCATTAGAGGTCGTATTGTTTCCTAAGAGGTCATATGGTGTACTGTGACCCCTTAAGACCCCTTGGGACACCAATGACCCCCTCTCTCCCTTTCCCTCTCCCTCTCTCTCCCTCTTCCTCCTTCCCTCCCTGCTCTTCTCTCCCTCTCTCCCTCCCTCTACCTCTCCTCCCTCTCCCTCTCTCTTCTTCTCTCCCACCCTCCCCCCTCTTCTCTCCCTCTCTCCCTCCTTCCCTTTCTCTCTCCCTCTCCCTCTCTCTCCCTCTCCTTCCTTCCCTCCTCGCTCTTCTCTCTCTCTACCTTCCCTCCCCCCTATCTCTCTCTCTCTCTCTCTCTCTCTCTCTCTCTCTCTCTCTCTCTCCTTCCCTCCTCTCTCTCTCTCTCTCTCTCTCTCTCTCTCTCTCTCTCTCTCTCTCTCTCTCTCCCTCCTTGCCTTCCTCCATACCCCTTCTTCTCTCCCACCCTCCCCCCTCTTCTCTCCCTCTCTCCCTCCCTCTACCTCTCTCCCTCTCTCTACCTTCCCTCCCCTCTCTCCCTCTCCCTCTCTCTCCCTCTCCCTCCTTCCCTCCCCCCTCTTCTCTCCCTCTCTCCCTCCCTCTCCCTCTCCCCCCTCTCTCTCCCTCTCCCACCCCCCTCTCTCTCTCTCCCCCTCTCCCCTCTCTCCCTCTCCCTCCCTCCCCTACTCTGCCTCTCCCTCTCTCTACCTCCTCTCTCTCCCTCCCCCCTCTCTCTCTCCCTCTCTCTCCCTCTCCCTCCTTCCCTCTCTCTCTCTCCCTCTCCCTCTCTCTCTCTCTCTCTCCCTCCCCCCCTCTCTCTCTCTCCCCTCTCTTGTCCCTCCCTCCCCCTACTCTCCCTCTTCCTTCCTCCATACCCCTTTTTCTTTCCCACCCTCCCCCCTCTTCTCTCCCTCTCTCCCTCCCTCCTTCCCTTCCACCCCCCCTCCTCTCTCCCTCCACCCTACTCTCCCATCTCTCTCTCTCTCTCTCTCTCTCCCTCCCTTTTCATTCACATCTTTTCTACTACCAATAGCACATACGGGGTACTGAAACTATTAGTTCACTGCCCTACCATAACTTTTTTAAGGCAAAGGAGCACATACACGGTACTTATTACTTGTACTGAGCCCATTATTCGTTACCCTGCGATAACATTTTTTAGGCTTAGGAGTGCGTACGCGCTACTTATTAGTCCAGAATGGGAAAAAAGAATACCGTTGGGCTTGTCAACATTTTATGGACTAACAACACGTACGCGGTTATTAATGTAGCACGTACGTGGTTTATAGACATAGTTTTAGTTGCCCAAGAGCCTCAACGACCTCAAAAGAAGTTTTTAGGGTCATTGAAGGCCCCACTGGAACTATGTCTGCACTTCTATCACTTTTTTATACATAGAAGTAAGTGAATTTTTTGTTTTTGCATGATTTCAAATGATTGAATTGTTGTTCTTATTAGTTTTTGTTAATAGTATTGTGATTGTTTAATAGTTTGATTCCAAAAAATAGTGATAAGATGCATATTTATGGTTATTTGTTTGTTTATGAACTTTTGTTTAATACATATATATGTAATATGATTCTATTTAGGACAACTGATAGCAACCATGGGAAAGAACTAGCGAGGAACAATGGAACAACGAGAGGCTCAAAAGGAAAGACAAAGACAATGTATGAAGGAATTTCATGACATAAGAACAATGGGAGAAGAAGGTATGTCATCCTCAACATCTCAATTCGATTTACCAAATGAATATAATGCACCTAATGCAATTGAAGAAGAGACATTTGATTTACCAGTTGAACCTAATGCAATTGAAGAAGATACTGCATTGAATAATCAATTAAATGATGAACATATTACACCTTCTCTACTTGATGAATTGAATGTACATAATACACCGATGTTAACACCTCCTAGAATCATTCATAGTAAACCAAAGTATCTAATTGACATTGATGAGAATATATTGAAGTCAATGCCCAATAAAATAAATGAACGAAGTTGTAGGAGAATGGTTAAAAGAATATGGTAAAACTATTTTAATAACTTAAATCAAACTACAAGATGTCAATTAATTGTTCAAATGATTAAAAATTTGAATTTTAGAGAGACAATGAAAATTATAGGCCTAAGATCATCTTAAAGTAACAGTGAAAGAACTATTGTGAGAAATGTATCTGATGCATATCAAGCTATTGGTTCAAAATCACGTACTAAAGATTCTAATGCTACTTGATGTGTCATTACATCAACCATAATGAGCAAGAAATAAAAAAAGATCGTTTGATAAGCAAAACAAGTTAGTCATTAAACGTTAGTAGACCAACATTAAGTAAAGATTAAAGAGGCAGGAAAAAATAGAGGAACCTAACAATAATTCTCTTTGGGAATTCTCGGGTAGACTACCACGCAAAGACAAGGTTGTTGTTGATGCACTAAAAACATTAATTGAAAATTTTTGGTATGACAACACAAGAGTTTTGCCCAACCAAAGAGATGTCGTTAGAAGGCAAATTGGGTCTACAAATCATGAGCGACATGCCAAACACTATTTGGCTATGACTCAAACTAAATTTTATGAAAGTTTCCTTCAAAAGTTTCCTCAAATAAGAATTTCTCAAAGATTTTTTGAAATGGCAAAACCTTTTTATATTAAGATTAATCATGTAAGCACCACGTGTTGTTGTTGGATACATATTGAATTTTCCATGGATTATGATATTTTTCATCATATTTGTTCTACTTTGCACACTAACGATGTTTTGCACGAATTTAATATACAAGCACCTCCTAAGTCGGTAAGAGAATTTATTTCAAGTGTACTATGTAATAGACATGATTGTTGCATTTATTATAAGATTCTTTGTTTGGAAGGTTCTTGTACTATATGTGGTGGTTTGCAACGTTTACCAAGATGCGTACATTTGGAGAGCACACATGAAATCGGTATGAAACCAGTTTCTTTCAAAAAATACAAGACAATCACATATGGAGGGCAAGTGCAAGGTAATGAGTCACAAATTTGTGGAAGTTCGCGCGTTGTAAAACATGCTCTTATAAACGGGGGCCCATTTTCAAAAAATGGGGGCCCGTTTATGCTTCGGGCTCCCAAGACGAAAGGTAATGGGGGCTCGAAGCAAAAATAAATGGGCCCCCATTTTGTTCTAAAATGGGGGCCCGCTTTTAAACAAAACGGGCCCCCGTTTCTAAATCGTATTTTTCCTTTTCTTTCCACAAGCCGCCCTTGTTTAAAAACGGGGGCCCATTCTATAGAAGTTGATTCCACAACCCGCAAATTGGCTCAAGATTAGGCCTGGGATAGGCCTGGGATGGTTACACCTAAGACATGGACCTGCAAATTCAAATCTCCATGAATGAAAGCACAAATCTAATCTTTTGAAATAATTTACGTGCTTGTAATTAGAGAATTTTTATATAAAATTAAAACCCATTTCAGATTATACTGTCTAGATTCTAAATATGTAAATTTATTTAAAAATTGATTATTTAAACTATTTTTCATTTAATTTATACTAAATCGGGTCCATAAACTTGAAACATTAACTAATTTTGTTAGTTTAATAACTTTTTTATTTTAATGAATTTTGAAAAAAATATTATGTCATCAATCTAGACAAAATTGTTTTCTATTTTTAAAAAAAAATTTTAAAAATGTTAAGTTTACGTCAAATTATGTGGACCCTACACGTTAAATTTTTAAAAACATAAATACGATCATTCAAAAATTAATTAAAAAAGTATTTAAAAAAAAATACAGAAAAATATGCTTATCAATCTTTAGTGAGTTACAAACCATTTCCCAAAATGGTTTGAGTAAATAATTTTAGTTGTGTCAAAAAGTGTGGGTTGTACACATGCATGGTATGGTCCTGAAACAGGCATTTATAAAACATAGTTTTTAGAACTCCATTCAAAAGTTATTTTTTATTATGTGGGTATTAAAATAAATTACATATTTGGAAAGTAAACTTGGAGGGCTATCTTTTATGTTACTGACTTTTTCCAAGATTCAATCTCCAAGTGTTTCAAAATTTAAGCTCAAATGAGACAAAATCTAAAAATTAGGGAAAACACTTCCACTTTTTGGTCAAAAAGTGGACTCAGCTTCTTACACTGACCCTGGAGTGAAAGATGGAAAATATTTGAAGACATGTGAGCTAGTGAAAAATGATATATGTGTAGCTCAATTTATGAAAATGTTTCAAGAGAAACTAGTTTATGAGTACATATTGCATACACATAGAGTTTGATGGTTAGATGAGCAATTCAAGTTATGTAAGGATACATTTCCTCTTGGCACCATTGTCTCTATCGTTGACTTTGCTGAAAATTATACACTACAACCTCAAAATGAAGTGCAATCCATGTATTATCACTCTACATAAGTTTCTATTTTTGTACACATAGCATTCATGCATGCAGATGATAACATAGAGGAGGATAGAAAGGAAGGTTGTAAGTGTGAGGCCCTACCTTGACCCATCCTAGCATTTCAGTGATTTTCATGTTGGAACTATTATGGATGATTTATTTCTATGCATTATGGATATAGAACTTTATATGACCCTAGGATTGGATAACATTGATATATTGATGCTTCATTTCTATGTATTATGGATATAGAATTTAATATGATTCTAGGATAGGATAACATTGAGATGGTGTATGTCACTTATTTGATTTGCAGGACTTTATTATGATGCTATAAATATGATGCATATGTTATGAATGGATTAAATTTATGAGGATTATGATAATTGCTTATGTGGATTACTTTGATATATGGTAAATTGATTTGTATGATGTCAATTGTATGCAGAGTGATTGATTTGTATTCTTATTTATATGTTTAATATTATATGAGGCTATTTGGGAATTACTAATGTGTAATTGAGATGCACAGGAAAATTATCCATGTGACCATGGAAACATTATGGAGAATCAAGCCTAGGTCTATGTGCAATTGTGAAGCCAGGGGTTGTCTATTTGGAGAGACAACCCCTCGTTTGTAAACATATTTTAATTTGTAAATGTTGTGCTTGCATGAGTGTTCAATTTGGTAATTTGTTTAATTTATAAATTTCAATAAGGACAATTTCCATGTGTGTATTTGTGATGTGGAAATCTTTTTGTAGTGTCACTTGACACATGTGTTGTATGTTGAGTTGGCATTGTCATGCCTCTTTTTGAGGAATTTATCTTACCAATGTTTATATTTTCAATTATCCTTGAAGGTCCCAAGTAAACCTAGGATAGTGAGCCATTAGGAGGGTCAAGTCGTAGGTAAACTTTGGGTGGACTTTCAAAGGGTTAAACCAACTCCTAGAGTCAGTTTTGGAGCATTTTTAATGGGCCTCATGGTGTACCTATGGGTGAAGGCCAAATTTGGCCATGTCTCCACTCCCTAGGACTTGTTTAACCTCCCCAACAAGTGAGTTTCCCAAGATGGTCGGGTTTAAGTTGAAATCTATTTGATCTTTTTTTTTATTAATAATTAGACCTTAGGGGTCTATTTATTTGGCCAACATTAATTAAATTTTATAGGGCAAATTTTATTAAGGATTAACTTAACCCTTTCATCAAATTTGAGACATTATATTTATTGCTCAATTGACAATTAAATTATAATAATCTAAATTCTAGAATTAATTTAATTAATTCCTAGAGCAATTAAAAGATTAATTGAGATTAATAATATCTCTTGTCAATTTAGATTGAGATTGTTGTTTAAATTAATTTATTAATTAATGAAATAGTAATGACACTTTTGGAGAATTTATTTCTGCATTTATTTAATTATTTTCGCATGCATGATTAAGTTAATTAGATTAACTGAGTAAACCACTCCTTTATATTTCCAGAGTTCAAACATAGTTAGGACAAGACTTATTATTGCATTTTTATTTTAGCTTATTTAGTTTTATTAGGTTGTTTTAAAAAAAATTGTTGTTTCGTTTTTGCCCAAAAGTTTGGGCATGATCGTAAGAGAGTATCGCTTCTACATAAGTGATGATCATACTTATTCATTGGATTTTGTACAAGGACATGTTTTAAATTTTTCTATGATAGTTTAAGGGAAAGGAACATACAATACAACCGACACTTACTATGGTCAGATAATTGCACCGCACCATTCAAGAATGCAAGGATGTTTTATTGGTTGACAAGGATGCATATGACAAGCAGTGTACAACATTTTTGGAATTTCACTGAGGCTGGAAATGGTAAGGGAGAGCACGATGGTGCAGAAGCATGTGTGAAAAGAGCCCTAGCTAGGGAAGAATTGAAGTACGAAGGTGGTGCTGAGTTGATAGATGCAGAAATAATTGTGCGATAGTGTAAGTCTAGAATGGGTCTAGGTAATCCAGGTACGTCAATGGTTAGTAGATATTTTTGGTTGATCACTGAATCTAATATTGAAAACTTTCTAGATTGTTGTACAATTGTAGGATCGAGTGACATTGTGAGATTTTGCCAAGATCAAGAGGCAATGGAAAGCACAAATAAGAGAGAACAAAATAGATGATAGAAATAAACTGTATTCTATCAAGATGAAAAATATGATCAACTGGATCATTAAGAATTACATACAATGAATATAAGCCTGCTTATATAGGCAATGCTATATGGATATGTGAGCACACAAACATGACATATGGCTCAATAAGTAACAAGGGTAGGTAGGAAATAGGTGTGGGTAGGTAGGAGAAATAATATAATAGTCCACATGAGGTGGATCACCCACTGAATGTGGAGTGTAACAACAAGATCAACACCATAAAAGGTGGAATTTCTCCTACACACACTATCCCAATGTGGCACAAACACCCAAGTGTCTCATACCCAAACTACTATGAGATGCATTTCCTAAGTAAACTTAAGTAAGTGTAATAATATCCAAGATGAATAATTATTTACACCAACAACCCCCTTTAAGTGCAACTTAGGGGAATGCACTTAAGTCTACAATGCAACTAAGCAATGCAAGATGGGTCCTGGCTACTAGGCCATGTTAGGTACCCATGTACAAATGCAAATGCATGCAAACCAATGTAATGAAATCTCTCACAAAGTGGGGAAAGAGAGAAAAACCCAATGGGAAAAAACCCTCCCCCAAAAGAGAGATGAAAAACATACAAGAGAACTCTCATAGAAGAATGTGAAGGAAAAAACCCCATGTGAGGAAAAAGTCCCCCCCATATGAGAGAAGAAGAGAAGCTAGGAAGCCCCCCCTCAATGTGGAATCTGCACCAATGATAGAAGCTTGATGTATGAAGAAATTGCTCCATGAATGTTGAACAACATTCCTCCCCTTAGGAAGAAACAAAACCAAAGGTGTATCTATGAAGTCTCCCCAATCATGAAGGGAAGATGTATGAAGAAAACTCATGATGCATGGAATCTCTGAAAACTACTCAAGTGTCCCCATGTCGATGCTGAAAGATACCCCTTCCAAAGGTGGTAAACTATGCCACACTGCTGAAAAAGGCACTCCAAGATCTAGTGGAGATGGATGTAGAACATGTCCCAAAGACTCACATGTCTCCTCTAAACATAAAGAGACCTCCTCCAATTGTTGTACATAAGTATCCACAATCATATCAACCTCAAAAGAATGATCATGTAGAGAATGAACAAGAGGGTCAGAGTGTGCCCTTGCATCAATCGAAGAAGGATCATCTTCATCAAAGAGAAGATGAATGTGATCAATGATGTCCCCAAATTTGCAATGTAGGATTCCACAAATAAACCTTCAATGTCTGTCAAGTAATCATCCCATGAATCTGAAGCTGGAAGACAATGAATATCCTGCTACACTGAATCACATGAAGGAAAAACTGTGGCACTATCTGCATCATCAGGTGCAATAGGTGATGTGATATCAATATGAGGAGATGAAATACAAGGCTCATGAGTGGAGTTCTCCTCAAAATCTGAACCATCACAAGAAGTGTGATCAATATGTGTAGAATCATCAAATGTGAAATCATCATCATCAAAAATTTTTGAAAAGGAGTATAACCGAGATACATGATCAACCACCCCAGTTGCAATGATAGCTCTAGTCTCCAAGTCTCTAATGAAAACTGAGTCAGGTGTGAACTCCACAATTCTCTTAGTTGCTCCATGTGTGATTTGATAGATGGAAAGGAGATTGTTTGTCAAGTGGGGTACACACAACACATTATTGAAAGAGTTATCCCCAATGTCAATAGATCATTTCCCAATCACATCCATGTATGTATGATTGCCCATCAAAATCTGCGGCATGGTGCAAGGCTCAAATGTAGAGAACATAGACTATGAAGATGCCATATGATGAGAAGCCCCTGAATCTAGAAGCCATCTCTCTGAATCATGATTGGTAGTAGCACAAAGAGCTTTTCCTTTTCTTGTCCCAAAAGAGTGAGTCTTCCCACTAGTAGAAGCCATGAATGCTTTCCATTTTCCTTTTGAATGTGAGGAAGTGGAAGTTGATGAATCATCCTTCTTGTAGACATTAGGCAAATCAATGTTATGCTTTTTGATGATATGTGTGAGCTCATCAATCTTTTTAAAATGGCAATGACACTCCTCATGACCAAACTTTTTACAATAGGCACAAGTAGGTCTCTCCCTCTTTGGTGAGTTATCCCTCTTGGAAGAGGATGAATCTCCTTGTTGTGGAGAAGATGGTGCTTTGTCCTTAGGCTTTGATTTCCATTTCTTCTTGTTTGAGTTGTCCTTTCCTTGATTTCTTTTGTTCCCTTGATTTGCCACTAATGCTTGAGACTTAGAAGCCTTACGAATGCCCATGCTTATCAACTTAGTTTGTTCCATCATCAACATTTCATTGAAAACATCAAATGTAGACATTGTGTAGCTTGAACCCATTGTCATCCTATGGGTTTGGAAACTAGAAACAAATGCGACATATTCTTGTGGAAGCTTGCCTATGAAGTTGAATATCAATTGAGTATCCTTCTTATCAATGCCACAATCTTTGAGTTGTGCCCTCAACTCATTTGCCTTAGTGACATAATCTTGTATAGTATCAAAGTTCTTGAGATCCAACATGGTGATATCACTATCAATCTGATATCCCCTAATCTCATCAACTTGACCATACAATTCTTGAAACTTTTTCCAAGCATCCTTGATTATAGTACACTTCTGAAAATGAAAAATGAGATCCTTAGATACATACTTTCTTAAGGTACCAATTGCCATGATATTTTTAGTGAGCCAATCCAAGTGACCAACTAGATCAACCTTAGGATCAGTAGGAGCAACAATAGTTCCATCAATGTAATGAGTTAGTCCTTTTTCCATAAGTTTACTCCATGCATCAATTTTCAAAGTAGCATAATTATGAGGAGTTAAGAGAGGAAACTTAGAAGAACCCATAGCAGCAAAAAGGAAAGAACACAAGAGCACAAAAGCACACGAGACACCCCCCAAATTCACTCAATCAAAGTACCCCCCCAAAAATGATGATTTTGACACTTTATATGTATTGCGTGTACAATAGGCCACTTGCAAAACAAGGCAAAGTGGACTTCTTATTTCAATTTACAACTTCTAAAAATGAGATCTAAGAGACTTCAACAAATACTACTAGTGATCTAAACTAAGATCCAAACAAAATGCAAGTACCAAATATGCCAAAAAGGCCAAATAATGAAAGTACAATTTCTACTTAAAATTACTACAAACAAATGGCAGATTATGAAATTAGATGAAAAATTATGCACTTTCAAAAAATATTGCACATGAAAAGGAGTCCATATGAGCCCAAATGAAGCCTCCAAAGTTGTAAAAAATGGGAATTCATGATTTTCGAAAAACTTGTATCTAAGAAATAGAAAAATCCTACACCATTGTACAGATCATGAAATTCTACCCGAAAACAAAAAAAATTGCTCGAAAAAAGGAGTTCGGACAAGTGAGATATCGCTATTTGAAAATCGCTTGCAAAATTATAATTTCTGGAAAATTTCCGTCACGGCTTCAAACTTCAAATGCCTCTCGATTTGGCCTCCGAAGTCAGATTTGGATGAAACAAAAGGAAAAATTGACTTTCTTGGACCTCCTCAATCCAATGTTAACCTCAGATTTGATCCATCAAGCTTCAATAATAACCTGCAATAGAAAGATCCAAAATGCAAACCCCAAATAGCATCAAATTTCTCTCAATTGGCAAACCAATGACACTCTAATGGCTCTAATACCATGTGAGATTTTGCCAAGAGCAAGAGGCAATGGAAAGCACAAATAAGAGAGAACAAAATAGATGATAGAAATAAACCGTATTCTATCAAGATGAAAAATATGATCAACTAGATAATTAAGCATTACATACAATGAATATAAGCCTGCTTATATAGGCAAGGCTATATGGATATGTGAGCACACAAACATGACATATGGATCAATAAGAAATAAGGGTAGGTAGGAAATAGGTGTGGGTAGGTAAGAGAAATAATATAATAGTCCACATGAGGTGGATCACCCACTGAATGTGGAGTGTAACAACAAGATCAACACCATAAAAGGTGGAATTTCTCCTACACACACTATCCCAATGTGGCACAAACACCCAAGTGTCTCATACCCAAACTACTATGAAATGCATTTCCTAAGTAAACTTAAGTAAGTGTAATAATATCCAAGATGAATAATTATTTACACCAACAGACATGCACTCATTTATGAGTTCAAATTCAAGTTCACTGGTATTTTATATGAGATAGATGGTATATTTTTTCTCTTCATGCATGTATTGTTTGTGGGAAGAATGTGAATCACAAGAGTGGGTTGACAAAAGGTCTTGTAGACCATTGGTTCCCATTGATTCAAATCAAATTCCCAAAACACTACAATTGAGCCAGATGGAGACACCAGTCGATTTTGACCATGTATCCGACCTAGTGGATTCAGGTGATTTTTTGAGTTAATATTTTTGCAAGTATTCTTTTTGGTTCATTTTGTTGTACATTATACTTTATTTTGGTATTAATTAACACTTTATAAAATGTAGGTCATGTGTATGCATTTGTTGTAGAAGAGAACAATGAAGAAGGAACAAATTACTATTTGTGTGATTGTGTTGAGCCTAAAAGAAAATTGACAACCACAATCATTGATGGAGAGGGTATTGATTACCCAATAGGGTCTATTGTCGTGATAGGAACATGGCTTCAGAGATACCCTATCAAGAATTTTTATGTTTGGTTGTTCGAGGACTTTGAAACACACAGACATATTCTTCATTTCTCTAACCTTGTTGTTGCAACAAATATTCATTTGATGAAGTTTCGTGGTAGACCTCATAACAAGATTTTATGGAAAGTTCGTGAATCTGACCATGAGGCAATACTTGACACAATATGGGTTAGAGTCAATCCCGAAGGCTGGCTCGATTGATTCTACGGTTCAGAGTAGAATGATTTTGAGCATTTTGTATAAATCATCGACGAATTGTTTTATATTCGTTTTTTGTATATATAAATGCCCATGAGCTGATTTATACTTGTTTAGGGGCATAATTTTGTATATTTGAATGGAAATGAGTTGATTTGTACATATGTACATGCCAAATTTTGTATATTAAAATGGCGATGAGCTGAATTGCACATATTGTAATGCCAAATTTTGTATAAAAGCCCATGAGATGATTTGTATATTAAAAGGGCAATGAGTTGAATCTCACATATTGTAATGCCAAATTTTGTATAAAATCCCATGAGATGATTTGTACGAAATTTTTTTGTATAATCAAATAGGAAAGAGCTGATTTGACCATATTTAGAGGCAAATTTTTGAATAATATGTGACAATGATTTGTGACTATTTTGTGTGTCAATGTTTTGTGACTATGTTTTGAGTATATGCGATGTGTCCCTAGTCAATCATGAGCATTCTTCATTCTTGTATCATCATGGAGAATTATTTGAGTCATTATTGGGTCATAGAGGTCATAGATTGAGACTAGATACAATTTGAGCAAAAATTGTCATTGTTGTCAAAAAAATTGTCAAAAAAGTTGTCAAGCAACTTCTACATTGCATCAGTAGGGTATGACACTCGATGTTTAGGTGCTTTGGGATGCATGACAGGGGCATGCCTATCATAAAACTACCCACCTAGACATGCTCGTGATGCCGGTTCGTGCACACTATGAACCAAATCAATTCTAGCCAATCCTACAACTTTGCATTGCATGCAACTAACGACTTTTACAGCGGGTGAAAAAATGCTACCAATCGAAAATGGCTTTGAGTCGTAAAAAACCAAGAGAGGACATTGTAGAGGAACCTCATGCAACCCCACGGGTTCAAATGGATCAACCATATGTGTCCTGGATTGGAAGGAACAATCCATCAAATTTTGATAAATTTTTGGACTCATGACAATTGAGAGATTGCCCGGGTATGGTATGACTCTCGATGTTCTGGTGCTTTGGGATGCATGACAAGAGCATTCCTAGCGTAAACCTTCCCACCTAAAAGTGCTCATGACGCCAGTTTGTGCACATGATGAATCGAAGAAATTCTAGCCAATCTGGCAACTTTGCATTGCATGCAACTGATAGTTTTTGTAGCAGGCAAAAAATGCTACCAATCAAAAATGGCTCCGACTCATCAAAAACTAAGACAACCCATTGTAGAGGAGCCTCATGCAACCCCACGGGTTCAAATGGATTGACCATATGTGTTATGGATTTGAAGAAATAGTCCATCAAATTTTGATAATTTTTTGGACTTAGGGCACTTGAGATATAGCACTGGTACGGTATGACTCTCGACATTTCGACACTTTGGGATGCATGACAGGGGCATTCCTAACATAAAACTTCCCACCCGGATGCACTTGCAATGTTAGTTTGTGCACACGGCAAACCAAATCAATTCTAGCCAATCTGACAACTTTGCATTGCATGCAATTGACAGTTTTTGCAGCAGATGAAAAATGCTACCAATTGAAAATGGCTCTGACTCGCCAAAAACTAAGACAGGCCATTGTAGAGGAGCCTCATGCAAACCCACGAGTTCAAACGGATCAACCATATGTGTCTCGGATTTGAAGAAACAGTCTGTCCAATTTTGACAATTTTTTGGACTCAGGGCACTTGAGAGATCGCATTGGTATGGTATGACTCTCGATGTTCCGATGCTTTGGGATGCATGATAGGGGCATTCTTAGCGTAAACCCACCCACCCGAATGTGCTCGTGACGTCAGTTTGTGCACACGACAAACAAAATTTGACCATTGCGAGCATGAGGGTGCTCTTGCACCAAACACATATTGTTGTTTATATTCATATTGTTAATTACATATGCAAATATTCACTTAAATTTATAAAAGGGCAACCAACAAATACAATGAATACACAATAATAAACTGATTACAAGGAGTTTTGTAGGGTTAATTCAACATTTTAGAAATTTTATCAAATCATATTCCACTATTGCAATGTTTTATATCATATATTTTTGTTGTTTATATTCATATTGTTGATTACATATGCAAATATTCATTTAAATTTATAAAAGGACAACCACAAAATACAACAAATACAAAATAATGAACTCAGTACATATTTATTGGATCAAATATATATATATATATATATATATATATATATATATATATATATATATATATATATATATATATAAAGGCATGTCTACCAAGTTAATACAAGTATTACAAAAATGTAGCATATGACATGTCCAAATCGATATACAATAAAAATGTAGAATATATCTACATGTATGGTCATTCTATGACAAAAACTAACACTATATGATCCTAAACTTGTGGTGGATCATGAAAATCAAGCCTCTTCGATGCACTATGCAGCTCTGTAGATGGCTTCAAAACCACAATTCAAAAGCCAAGTTAGAATTCTTTTGTAGAAAATAGTTCACAACTAACAACATAACTATGCATTTAACTTTAATTCCTTTGCAACTGAAATGTAGATTACCTCATCGACTGATCTAGGAGCTAATGTCTTCACTCTCCTCTCCTTGTCACTCTTAGGAGTTTTCTTGAAGACATACTTAAATGGATCCACGTTATGACCATATCGCGAAGGGGTCTATTGTAGATTAAATGTATAATTAATACAATGTACTAACATAAATATATCAAAAACACTTAAAAGCTATAATATAGAGAACAATGACATACCTATGCCTGAGATGCTTCTCCAATGGACCAAGGATGGCTGACCATCGATGTAGAAACTGTTGCTCTTACCTATACAAATAATGTTCAAATATTAAATACAATTAATATAATGATAAGTATTGAAGGTTAAAAACAATTAATTTTACATATCAAACAAAAGTGTATCGGATCCTGATATGCTTCTCCAGTGCAAGGAGGAGGGTTTGCCATTGATGAAATAGGTATGGATATTTCCTGTATGAAAAAATTATAAGATTATAATATATCACAAGTTCACATGTACGCACACATATAATCATGAAATCAAGAAAATAAAGTAGAGATACATACCTCTGCCCTCTCTTGATCCACAGGCGAATCAGGTGCATTCAACAAATCCACATAGCTCAATGGCCGCTGTACATGTAAAATAGACAAAAAACACTAATCAATCTACAAACCCCAACTAATACTTGATTTCAACATTTTCAAACAATTGTACAACTAAAAATGTGTTCAATTACTTTCTTCCTATGTTTTGGCGTCTTCGAGGAATTGTTTTTCTTAGGACGAGCCCTAGATGTGGAGTGGGTACCCTATAAAAACAAAATTAAGATGAGATATTAGTACAAATAATAAATTAAACATAATTTTAAAAATCTAAAATGAAATGACTTGCATATTCCATCAAAACAATACACAAAAAGTGGTGTAAAATATGATACCGTATAGCCTTGTAGGCCAAAATTGATCACTCAGAGCATGATGTCATCAATCTGGGATATTTCTTCCCCTGTCAACACCTACAAACCAGAAATTGGACCAAGCATTAAAGATAGTTAATATATCTTGTAGTTTTTTGAATTCAAAGTGTACTATTCTATTTTAACATGTTACAAATTTATACCTCAGGCATCGAAGTTGCAGCTATAGTAACTAGGGGAGGAGTATGGGATACCGCTACTGCATCTTGAAATGCATATTATTTGTCTCAATTTAAATCGATGTATAAATGAAAATTTATTTATGTAATTACAAATTTAAAGTGACTGATAAATAAAATGCTATGAATTCAAATCAACACACCTGTGTCTATGGCTCATGGGCAAACACCATGTCCATCAACTCATCTGTTAGCGCGAAATCCTCAATCATGTGGGCCTAACATCTACTCCCACAAATTGTGTAAATGTGAGATGAGGATCCATCTACATCGGCTGCATCATCTATCCCCGAGCATATCCCCAAGCAACTGACACACATATGTTGGATGGGCTCTTTCTCGCTGCGTAATGGCTCATCATCCAATACAATAGGGCGTACTGATGATGTCCCATGCTGGATGATGGCACCAGTAAATGTTGTGGCCACCTGAAGAGTCTGTAGCTCCATCGACTATTTTAGCTCTATTGGGATAGCCTAATGCACCTTGGGTTTGGGTGCTAGGGGGAGGTGACTCTCTGCAGGTAATCGCCTATGGGCTCTAGGTCTATCTAGGGCAGAGCCACCACCTCTACCATGGAACTCTCTCATGTCAAAGTAGTTTGAGTGCACATTGAGCACAAACTCACAATATACTTTTCTCAAAAATTATAATGGCACCTCATAATTATTACAAGGTGGATCATCAAAGACTATCCACCACCTCTACCAAAAAAGATTCTTCATCTGCACATTGGTACACCAATGTATGGGAAACCTCTTTGCATTGAGAGGTAATGACTGACTAGTTTTGGGATCAATGAAAAGGGCACATATTTGTTGTTTAGTAATTTTTTTTTTTTTACTCCATCATATGATAGCCCATCAACATAGAATTGATGACACCTATCCCTAAAGCTTCCCCATTTTGTAATTTGTGTGGAAACAACTATGGCACCACTAGCTAATGTTTCTAGTCTAGTGGTGAGGGATTGATGATGCTCAAGTTCAGAAGTTTTCTATTTAACAATCAGTCTATTGATTTTAGACGTATTTTGTCCTAATTGATTAATTAATTGCTCCTGTGTTTCAGGTGTGAGATCAAAAGGAGGAATTGGGGATTGTTCTTGTGTGTTTTCAGGAGGTTCATTTGGTTGTTCTTGTGTATTTTCAGGAGGCGCATTTGGTTGTTCTTGTTCTGGATTAGAAGAATCGGGTTTTTGAAACAAAAAATGAAAAAACCTTATCAAAATTAATGAAATTAAATTCAAAATGTAAAACAAATTGAACAAACGGGAAAGAAAGACAAAAATAAACAAAAACTAACCTTGATCCATAGCTTGGAGGACAAATCTAGAACCTTGTTTGTGGTTTAGGAGAGGAAATGGGAAAAAAATGAAGTAAAAAACGCGCTATTCACGGGTAAATGAGACCTAGTTTTTTTTTTTAAACTTTTTTTACTAGGCATTGCGTACGCGGTTATATTTGGATTATTAGCGCGTACACGCTCATTTTACTATGAGCAGTGCATACATGCTCATTTTCCTAGGCGTAGCGCATATACGCTCATTTTCCTAAAAGAAACACATACGCACTATCTTTCTAGGCTTGGGAAGAACAAACCTAAGTGCGTACGTGGGAATTTCAAATTTTAAAACCGCGTATGCGCTGCTTGTTTTTTCATGGTTTTTTTGGGTGGTGTCCACTTTTCTGACCACCATCTTTGTGTACATACCCCCAAGTGAACTAAATCTCCTTGTATACTTGCCTTAAGCCTACAAGGGGTTCAAAGAGCCTTCTCATGTTCTTCATCCTCTCACCTCCTTTCCAATCCAAGCCAACTTCACCCATCTTGTCTTCATGATTCTCAATCATATTTAAATTTCCCCCCCCAAAATCCAAGGGATATCGGGAAGAGTGCACAACCACTTCCATAGTTCTAACCTCTCTCTATAGTCATTAGGTGCATACATTGAGCAGATTCCAAAAGTAGAATTGGCAACCTTGAGGGAGACCCAAGCGTCCCTATTGCATGGAGAATAAATAGAGCTAAGTATGGAGTCCCTCCACTTGGCATTGACTAATATAATAGTCCCTCCTCTCCCTTTATCGTGCTTAGTGATAATTTTAACTTCATTCCTCAGATGAAGTCGAGATTCACTTCTAAGGTGAATTTTACTACTTTTACCTCTTGGAACATCACTAAATCAACATCCCTATACTGATTGAGGAATCTCCTAATGATTTTTTTTTCTATGAAGGGATTCAATTCCCCTAATGTTCCAAGATATGCACTTCATCATATATAGAGGATCTTACTTGGACTCCATGGCAGTCCCGAAACTGTTAAAACATTTGGGGAAGTTAGCCTTCCCATCAAGCTTCTTAGGAAGAGGAGAGACCTTATTCTTGGAACCTTTAGGTCTTCCCCTTTTCCTCCTAGGATGGGTATTGGGATCATTACCATCCATCTCCTCAACCTCCCCCCTAAAGTCTCACCATCATATGTGGACTCCTCACCATGGTCAAGATCCCCACTTATGACCAAGATGTTGGAGGCCATTTCAGTCTCCACCTTGGACTCACGGATGCCTTCATTGGCACCTTTCTCCCATGTATCAACATCAAAGATGCCAAGGCTAGACTGGGTAGGAATATTATTAGGATTGGGTTTGTCAATAGAGGTGGCATGAGTAATGATCTCAGAAAAAGCAATGTCTGCATTAGAGCCATTGTTAATCACAATAGATGTAAGTGTCATATCATCAAAGGGTTGGGGGGGGGGGGGAGGGGAATTTCCTCTTCTCCTTCAAGATCTATAGCCTCTTGGTACTCAACCAAATCCATAGTCAAAGGCATATTTTTAGATAGAATGTCAAATTTGTTAGATACCTTAATGAACTCTGGATTACCAGGGGGGGAGGGGGTGGGGTAGAACTCCCAACCCCACCCATCTCATTGGTGGCATAGTCTAAGCCTTAAAATTCATGAACAATAGATTTAACTAAGGAATTCTTATTATTCTTACTAGCAAATTTAATCAGGTAGAGAATCAAAAGCATCATCATACATGGGCACCAAGGTAGAGTCCTTATAAGAGTGAATGTCTTGAAGGTTGCCACCCCTACTTCTCATACAATCCCTAATCTTCTCGAGGGCCAACTATTGGGCATTCTCCTTTCTATTCTTCTTGTATATAGGCACAACAAGCTAAAAGACATCTTTCTGGGGCTCCTCAAGCTGAGAAATGGCTTTAGAGATCACAAAGTGAGGAGGGGGGTTAACGTTGAATACCCCAAACTCCACAGCATTGTCAAGCATGAGAGGCTCCTTGGGAATCTTAGACACAACCTTGTTAACTGCCTCCCTCAAAGAATCAAGTTGAGAAATCAATGGAGAGGAATCCCTAGGATTAGAAATCGATGGGGGTGGGTCCTTGTCACCCCCGTCTAAGGCCACATTACCACCATTAGGTTTTTTCGAAACCCCTCTCCTAGACGACAAAATTGGGTAATTTATTTTAATGTTCCCTTCTCTTCTGCACAAAAAAAATGTATTAATCTCACCTAGGTATCAATAATGCAAGAGATGGGTTCATCATCAGGATTAATGTTGATGAGTCTAGGCATATCACAATTAGGGTTAATAGAAACCAAAACTCTAGCATCCAAATGATGGACAAGACTGGAGGAATTATCAATCCTAATAACCATGCCAATAGGTTCAACAATCTATGGGATAAACTTCCACAAGATAGGCAACAAATTTTTAATTTTTATCCACCTAGGGCATGATAAGGCAAGAATTTATTCACTAAGCACATGATGGGTCCAATTTAGGGCTCGAAAAGTGCATTTACCCACAGCCCAGAACTATTTTTTGATAACCTCCACCTAAGATAAATATTATCTTTGAAAAAATGATAAATAAGCCTTCTGAATAATACAACAAAATGAACTATGAAATCCTGGTTTTTTATTCCAAACATTTTTAAACTAGTCATCCATGAATTTTCTAGAGGGGCATTTATCTACATCCATTGCCGCAAAAACAATAGCAATATCTTTTAACCTATTATTTTCCAAGCCTATGGATTTTTCCATTAAATTATTAGGCACGATAGACAGAGTTGGCAAGGGAGGGCTAGGGCACTTACCTCATCTTCGGCCTTTGGCATATCACTCTCAAACTCAAAGGAACTCACCAAAATAAATTTGGCTTCGTCAGGAATATTGAAGGACGAGTCAACCATGACCTCCTTATAGGATCTAGCATTAGCTCTCTTGGCCTCATCTTGTGAGGTATCTGACCACTCAATAATAATTGTTGACCCACTAGAATGATCTCCCATCGGATATCATAAACAACCACATGCGCACCCTGAAAACAATCCAAAGAGCACACAAACAAAATAAATGTAGAAAAGAACATAAGGCAAGACAAGATCAGGGGTCTTACTAGAGTGGAGGAGGCCTTACCACCTCCTCCACATGCAGGGGGTGACCCCTTGACAAACCCATGATCACACGCACCCCGTCACATTTGTAGAGAAAAAATTGTTCATCCTCCCAAATTTAGATCGATTCAATAAATTTAAAAAAAAAATATTGATGTACACATATTTGGGAAAATAACATAAAATAATATAAGATCAAGAAATGTGTGGTCTGTGGTTTATATACATATATGTCTAGAAAAATTCTTGTACAAACAATATATAGTTATATAAGATGAACTTAAGGGATTGAGGGGAATTAAGGAGACTATGGGGAGTAGTGGGACTTGAGGGGATGGATTAAGTGGACTAAGGAGACTTCAAGTGACATAACAAGAATTATTGTAGCATATTAAGATGTATACATGAAATTAAGGGGACATATTAATGGGAATAGGATCTTCAAAGGAGGAAATTAACTTGACCTTTACATATCATCCTTTAATAAAAGATAACTATGTGCTTTTAAAATAGAATAATATGAACATCATTTATATTTAGTTCCATGTTAAATGTTCAGAATTATTCAATTCCCACCTTAATTTTCATCAAATAAATTAAATAACTAATGAAATAGTAGTTATTCATCATTTTATACTTATACTTTCAATTCTAATGTCTTACTTTCTTTAATTTTATTTCAATATCATTTTCCCATTACTATCATTATACAAGAAAATAATTTGTATCATAAAATAAATAATCCAATTAAGAGTAATTAAACTTGTCATGAGAAGACAAATAAAATTATAATCAGAAAACAACATCATTGATACTGACCACATAGGTACATATCAAGCCCATAATTTGTATCATAAATAAAAAATCCAATTAAGAGTGTAAAGTAGAAAATTGAACCTTGGTGACTCCCCACCTAGGAGAGAGAAAGGAAGTCACTAGGATGATTTTAACTTAGGGGGAACTTAACATTCAAAAGAAGGGCTTGAATCCACTAGATCCAAATCCAAGGGAGGCAAGGATGTGAATTCCAAGTGGATTGCAATGGTTGAAGTGTGATTTTCCCTCTTTTGTAAATAGGAAAGTTGACTTGTTGACTATGTGGAACAAAGAGAGAAAGTGAGTGAAATGAGGAGCTACCAGTTCAAGATCGCACTGTAACTTTAGATTTGAGCTAATTATATTGATAAGAATCTACCTTGCAAATTTGGAGAAAATTCATTGGGACCGTGGTTAAAGTGTACATGGTCCTCTGAACAATCCGTGAAATGAAAAGTGTTTTTCCACATCTGCAAATGGAGTCCAAATCTGAAAGTACATCTACGCATCTACAACCTACACAGAGAAAAGAAGGGGAGAAAGGTTGTGGATAGGGGTTTTCCTTAGTCAAACCCCGATTGAGGAATCAAACTTGAAAGAAAGTAATTGTAAATGTTGAAATGTAAATAATGGAATTGTATACCTTGTAGATCTGTAATTTGTTGATGATGATTGCTTTCCTTCTTGAATATAATCACAAGTTTTGCATGGAATGGCATGTAACATGACAAAAACCCTAAAACACACACATACTTGCAAATAAATATTGTAATATTGCTCCAAGGGATGAATGAAGAAGACTTGAATGCTTGAATGCTTGATGACAATAATGAAGGCCTCCTCCTGAATTTCACTTCCTGTGTATTTCATGTATATCCTCCTTATATAAAATGAGGGAATTGAATCTCCATTTATACTTGCCCCAGATGATTAATTCATCTCACCAAAGGCCGACATCGAGGATTTTTGGGATGCTAAAGTGTAGATAGTGCTGGGGGGACCTATCTTGGGGACACCCTAATAGGGTGGAACAAGGGTGCCACACCCCTGTCCTGCCCTATCTTGGGGCCTGGACAGGGTCATGAGGCTATCTCAGGGCTCAAACACGAAGGGGTCAAGGGGTGAAAATGCAGAAAGAGGTCTTGATTGGGGAAGAAGATGATGTCACCAAGGTGAGGACCCCAAATGTGGTTAAAATTGCTAGGGTCGCAATTTTATGACACTACATTTAGCTCCTAGTTTAGCGCAAGTACAACTTATGCCAATAGTGCCGGTAAAGTAGAAGAATTAGAGATGAATATGAGAGATGTGAAGAAATTCCACAAGGAGTATAAGATGTCACTAGTCTTGAGAAACATAAGCCCCCAATCCTAGGATCTTAACCAACTCAAACATATGCAAGAGCACACAAAACAAAAAGGAATAAGACTCACAAAACAAAAAACAAACACAAGACACAAGATGAAAAATCAACTAGCCGAAGAGACATCAATACTCAGATGTCTCAACAACTAATCACGACACACCAACCAATGCCATCACATAGACACAAGAAATCACATAAAAGAGCAAAGCTAACATCATCCATGAACCATTAATAGAAAAACTGAGTTCATGAGAGGAAGGAGAGAGAAGATATGAATACACACTTTGGTGATCCATGAGAAGAAAGGTGAACAAGAGAGAAACCATGGACATCTTGCCCCTAAAACTAGGTGATTCGTGGAGAGAAGGACATGGAAATATAGCCCCTAGAGTCTGTCTAGGTGATCGATGTAAGGGAGGAGAATGAAAACATTGTTAGTTCCACCCAACCTCAAGCGCATGTGTGCAAGTGAGGTTTGAAGTACCTCATAGGGGTCTATGCTTGAGTACGTTACAACCTATTATGGAATGTATAGTACAAGTGTCAAGAAAGGCATGATATCTCACTCTAAGATTCTATGCTCTGGTTTCAAGAATAATCACCCTACATGAGAGAAAAGTGGTGTCATCTCGCTCTAAGAGTATGTGCTTTGGTTCCGAAAATGACCTACTGTACAAGAGAAGAAGAAGTGAAGACATCTTGCTCTAAGAGTTTGTGCTTTGGTTCCAAGAATGACTCATTGTACTAGGAAAAAGAAGCATCATCTCGCTCTAAGAGTATGTTCTTTGGTTATGAGAATGACTCATTGTACCAAGAAAAAGAAGCATCATCTCGCTCTAAGAGTATGTGCTCTGGTTTCGAGAATGACCTACTATACAAGAGAAAAGTGACGACATCTTTCTCTAAGAGGCTTCCCTCTGGTTCCAAGAATGTCCCATTGTACCAAAAAAGTGATGACACCTTTCTCTAAGAGGCTACCCTCTAGTTCCAAGAATGTCCCACTATACAATGCATGAGATAAGTATGGTACAAAGGAGCAGTGTGGGTGTCCCCCTCTTAAGATGTCAATATAGATTAATTTTGATATCCTAAAGAAAGCAGAACAAGGATACCTACCTTCATCACAAAGTAGATATCCGTTATGCAACAGTGTCCTAAATCCAAGAAAGAGAGGGGAATACTCTTCAAGAAAGGATAAGATAGTTGAAAAGAGATATCTTTCTCTAAGTGTAAAGGTGATCCTTGGAGGAGAAGAGATTTTTATTCATAAAGACATCATCCTCCAAGATGAGTTTTCTTAGATAAATGTAACATCTTCTAGAATGAAGCGCAAAAGAGAACAAGAAGTCAATCATTCCTCCTATTTCTAAGTGAAAGGGATTCTTGATGAGGGATAAATCACTTTTAGCCCCTAGAGGGATGTGTGAATTTATCATAGATGTACATTACCAAGTGTGAAAGAGGCTGTAATCAAGGACTTACACCTCTTATATAAGAGAGAATCCTTGAGCAAACAACAATGATGTCACATAAGGAATGACATCAAGTAATGAAACTCACATCACCCACATAATAGGTCAAAGTGGATCCATAGAGAGAGAGAGAGAGGGATCATTTCCCCTAAGTGTAGGGACAATGAGAAGAACTTACACAATCTTCTAGAGATAGATTAACATAATCAAATGCATAGTGTGCTTTCATGAATGCATGCAAGAAAAGACATTAGTATGTGCAAAATACATGTCTCAAGAAGTGGTAATCTTCAAAAGGAAGAGAAAAAAAGCATCACATATTCTGCAAGGGGGATTAATCATGAAAGCATACCATTGTAAGAAATGATAATCACATATGAAAAATGTAGCCCCTAAAGGAAACCGTGATACATGAGATAGAGAGAAAGGGATAGGAGTGAAAATCCTTGCCCCCCAAGTAAGAAGAACAAGAGGTACACATTTTCCAATGATGTTTATTTTCAAGTGATATTACTTCCTAATGGAACAAATCTTTTAAAGGAAGGAATATGCACTTCTCAAGAGATCATTCCATGAAAGGAGGCATATCATGCTTGAGAATAATTGCAACTATAGAAAATATATGTTTTCCAAGAGAATGAAAGAAAGAGAAGAGGTGCATTACTTATTAAAGAAACTCCTTTCTAAGCAAAGTGGAAAACCAAAGAACAATTACCTGCTCACATAAGAATAACCCAATGCAAGAAAGGAAATTTAATAATGAATAATGCACAAAGACAAAGACAAGTGTATAGAAATAAGAAGGAAAATGGACTCCATGTTGCTGCCCCAAAGTATGTAAAATTGAAACAATACCACCACAAATGATAAAGAGCTATTGTTAAATGGGCTAGTAATGTGATAGGGTGAAGAGCAACATGAAGGGAAAAGAAGTGCTAAGGCACTATGTTTCTACTAGGAAATACAACGAGATCTGTTGTGAGACAAATTTGTGCAAGATCATATTGTAGTTGAAAAAAATTCTTCAAAGAATAAAATTTTCCAAGAGAATGTGAATATGAATCATGAAAAATGAAATATGCAATAGCTTTCACTTTCTTAAGATTTTTGTTTTTGTTTTCAGGAGGAAACGAAATGTTTGTATCATATTTCAATCTCCAATAGATTCTTGTAACTAATCTATCAGGATGGTAAATATCATCTTGACATAAAGGAGAGAGTTCGTTAGGAGAAGAAGTTTCATTATCCACAACTCTAATTTTGCCACTATCTATGCCATCTTGAATAGATTTTTGAAAATCATTGCAATCATCAACATTATGATCATGGGTTTGGTGAAATGAACAAAAAAGACGCTTTGAAGAAGAAGCATTCTTATGGGCTCTTTTGATTTGTTGTCTTTGAAGATGGTTTTGAAATTTTTGGAGCCTAAGGAATTCATCCATAGAAAGAGGGGTACCATTTACTAGGCCTCTTGTAGTAGTTTGTGTGGGAGGATTTATGGGGACACGAATTCCATTCTCAAATTTCCCAATTCCTTATCCTTTAAAACCTTGTTTTGTAATTATATGAAAGCCACGACTATAAGAATGTTGAAATTGGCTAGATGGAGGAACAAAATTATGAATTTCTTTGAAATCTAATGTGTAAGGAGGAAGAAAAGGATTTGTAAATGAAGAAGGAGTATCATGTGAAATGACAATCTCCTTTCCTCTATCAAGCTTATCCCCTTTAGGAGATTAAGGAGGAACATCTTCATCATCTAAAAGCTCATTTTTATTTATTTCTATGCGAGGGGAAAGTCATGAATAAAATGCATGACATCATCCTCCCTACATATAATTTGAGTTTGAATACAAGTCTTAGGAGAATAAGGAGTATCTAAAGATGCAACGATGTTGATGTTTTGATTTTGCCCCCCTTGCTCAAGGGTATTTATAAAAGAAGAAGATGGGTCCATTTTACTTTCCAATGTTTGCTCTCTTTTAGAAAGATCATTGATCAAAGCATTAGGTCTCATCTCATCCACACAAGGTACCCTACGAGAGGTACAAGGGTTAGAATTGCTAGGTTTAGGGTCTACAAAATCTTTGAGGTGATTAACATAGGAAATGCATTTTGTTAACAACATCACCATAATGAAACATTAATTATACATGAAAGCTTTGAGATCTATTTGTTAAAAAAAGAATTTGGAAATCCTAACAACACAATATGACCAAGTGCTATGAATAAAGAGGAGCAACAGGAAATGAAAGAAACTCTTATCCGACACACAATTTTAGTAAATATATGCAAAAAACAATGTAATCATATGCGAAAGAGAAAGTAAATCCAATTTATTAATTGCCATTGAAAGTCTCTTAATTAAAATTTGAATTTACTGGAAAAGAATATCTAAAATTAGAACCTTGTTATGAAAATTAATTTAAGATTTGACTTTGATGAATTTTAAATTTTTGTTCGACCTTAAAGAGTGTTAAAATTGATAAAGTACGTTGAATTTCTAGATTTGAGCAGAAAAATATAGTCAATTCGATCTCCCGAAATTTCGAGAAAAAAGTTGAGGACCGTTGCGAAAGTGCACACGATCCGACCAACTTTTTTCAATTTTTTTTAGGAATGATAAATATGATGATTTTATTGCAGAATCAAAAAAATTATTGATTTGGAGATGTCAAGATCAGTCAAATTTGCAATCAAAGGTCAAAAATAGAAGAATCTTAAAAATTAGGGTTTTCTTATGTAACCACTGAATTTTTAGAGTAAAGAGACAAATTTGAATTGCAATGTTGAAATAGAAATCAAAGCTAAAACAAGCAATTAAAATTTTGCACTTCACAACCTTAATCTTCTCAAAATGAAAAATTAGGGTTTCGATGCAATTAACCTCTAAAATTTACAAATAGATCGAATTTGGAAATGAAAATTTGAAATACAAATTGTAAATAATCAGATATAATAATGAGAAATAAGAATTAATGTGTAAGACGTCGGGTTCACCAAAATTTATAGTGGAAAATTGAACCCTAGTGACTCCCCACCTAGGAGAGAGAAAGGAAGTCACTAGGATGATTTTCACTTGAGGGAAACTTTACATTCAAAAGAGGGTCTTGAATCTACTAGATCCAAATCCAAGGGAGGAAAGGATGTGAATTCCAAGTGGATTGCAAGGGTTGAAGTGTGATTTGTACTCTTTTGTAAATAGGAAAGTTGACTTGTTGACTATGTGGAACAAAGAGAGAAAATGAGTGAAATGAGGAGCTACCTATTCGGGATCGCACTGTAACTTTGGATATGAGCTAATTAGATTGATAAGAATTTACCCTACAAATTTGGAGAAAAGTCGTCAGGATTGTGGCAAAAGTGTACATGGTCCTCCGAACAATCCATGAAATGAAAAGGTTTTTCCACCTCTTGAAATGGAGTCCAAATCTGAAAGTATAGTTGCTTACCTGCAACCTACACACAGAAAAGAAGGGGAGAAAGGTTTTGCATAGGTGTTTTCCTTAGTCAAACCCAGGTTGAGGAATCAACCTTGAAAGAAAGTAATTACAAATGCTGAAATGTAAATAATGGAATTGTATACCTTCTAGATCTACAATTTGTGGATGGTGATTTCTTTTCTTCTTGAATTTAATCACAAGTGTTCCATGAAATGGCATGTAACATGACAAAAACCCTAACAAACACACATAATTGCAAATGAATGTTGTAATATTTCTCCAATGGATGAATGAAGAAGACTTGAATGCTTGAATACTTGATGACAATAATGAAGGCCTCCTCCTGAATTTCACTTCTTGTGTATTTTATGTATATCTTCCTTATATCAAATGAGGGAGTTGAATCTCCTTTTATAGTTGCCTTGGAGGATTAAATCATCTCACCAAAGGCCTACATAAGGGAGATTTGGGATCCCAAAGTGCACATAGGGTCGGTGGGACCTATCTTGGGGCAACCCTAAGAGGGTGGGACAGGGGCACCACGCCCCTGTCTTGCCCTATCTTGGGGCCCGGACAGGATCCTGAGGCTATCTTAGGGCTCAGATAGGAAGGGGTCAAGGGGTGAAAATGCAGAAAGAGATCTTGGTTGGGGAAGAAGATGTTGTCACCAAGGTGAGGACCACAAATGTGGTTAAAATTGCTAGGGTCACAGTTTTATGATACTACAAAGAGTAATTAAACTCATCATGAGTAGACAAATAAAAATATAATCAATAAACAACATCATTGATATTGACCATAATAGGTACATATCAAATTATAATATTAGATTTTATTGGTCATATGGTCATCATGGATACAAAGAAGCATACCAAAATTCTTATCAAAGTTTAGGATATTATTTAGTATATAAATGAAAAATATGTACATCTAAGATGTTTTCATCTCATAAGTCAAACATATCAATTGGTTCTAATATATCATTAATTACATACACTATCTTCTCTTATGCCAAAATATGTGGATAAAAAATATATTCAAAATATATAAATCAAAATATATCAATTGATTCTTGAATCTTTCATTAGCTACATATAGTATCTTCTCATGATTTTCTATATCTATTTTTCAGTTACATTAACCACATGCATGTGGCACATTCTAAATAGCCATGTTGATAGTTTTTATTAAGTGAATATAATGATATAACTTATTATGAGGTTTCTAATAAAAAAGTAGATAGCGTTATAAATAATTTTTACTTCTACAAAATATGTTCTCAGCAAGACAACTACTTCTATTAGAAAAATTGTAAATGTTTTCTTGAATCATTTATCACACATTAATATGAATTAATTCTCTTTAGAGTTATGAAAATGTCATCCATAAGATGTATTAATCAAATCATCAATACAATGTGATTAATTTTAGGAAAATTGTTGAGAGTCAATATTCTCTCCTTCACTTCAAGAACAACTAGATCTAGGAATTCTTTCTAGAGGTATACTTAAGAAAAAAATTCAAGTTAAAGATAAAATAAAATAAAATGTTACAATAGTATCCAATGTATGATTGGCCCCAAGGTTGTAATTGGATGAAATATTAATATACTACACATAAAATTCCTTTTAAGTTGATATGAACACCATTTTACAAATGTAAGATGAAGATATGAAAAATATGATTCCTTATGATAATAACCTTTATGGATCATTAAAGATTTTTCCTTGGTTAAACTATAGAATCATTAGGGGCATATAGACTACTAACATACTCCTAAATTAATATTAAATGATTTTCATTATTTTGATAGTAGATTGGTCATAAACTTCTAGGACTTGTGCCTAATCTAATGTGTTACAAAGTCATAGTTTACCAAGAGAAATGACTCCTTATGCAATATAATTAGTTATATGTATATACACATTTAATGTCCTAGTTTAAAATTGTAATAGAATGAGTTATATATGTATACACACATTAAATGTCCTAAACTAGATATTAATGATAATATTTTTTAAATCCCTTGCAACTATATATTTTAAGTGAGTGCTCTAATGTTTCTATAAAGTCTTAATTGAATGCTAATAAAGAGAATATTAAAAACCCTAAAATAGATGAATGTTCAGTTCAATGTTGAATTGTAGAGTTAATTTATTTTGTCTAATCTAGCAAAATCTAAATCTATGAGTAGGACTCACTGTTAAATACTAATTTTAGATTTAAATATTTACCCTATCTCATGAAACTCTAGGTTGTAGTGATTTATAAATATGTTTATAAACCTAACAAAAACATTTTAGAGTCAAACCTAACACAAACTAATCTCACAAAATATGATTTAAAAATTAACATGAAGTACCTAAATTATAAAGATAATATAGGTTACAAAGTATTTATTACATTGGTATTATTGTAATACATTAATATAAATGTTCAATTTATTGGTGAACCATCAAAATTCCTTCAAGTGAAATAATGACAACAAAGAATATGTGTGAAAAGAGATAAATATGCTTTTCATGGGACATATTAGATCCAAGAGGGAAGTATGATACAACAATTGGGGTACTACATGAACAACCCTTTTTCTCGTCACTAGTAGCCTCACTCTTATACTTAAATCTTATTTCCATTATCATCTTTCTTTTCCTCTTCTTTAGGAAACACATCATTTTTGGTGGGTAATTTAAAGAAAGTGCATAAAATTGAATGTAGTTATTTGAGAGAAATACAATAACAATGACATGTATTTTTTCCTAATGAATTTAAAATTTATAGGAAACTTTCAGATAACAATATTTTAATGTGAAGTACTTCTTGGCATAGATTGCATTCTGAATTTATATCAGAATTGTTAGGTCTTGGAGACAACTAAGAGGGGGGGGGGGGGGGGGGGTTGAATCAATTGTCAAATAAATTCAAACCAAAAACAACTTAACCAACCTTAATGCTTAATATCGGTAAACCAAACTTTATGCCAGTAGATAGTTTATCAGTTAATTACACTACCAGTAAAGATTAATGCATGAAATAGAAAGACAATAACATCCACAACACATAACACCAATATTTGTACGTGGAAACCCTGTAAGGGGAAAAACCACGGTGGGAAACCTTACCCATATTCAGATGATACTACTGCAGATAGTGTGTGTATACAAATGGGGTTTGCACATGCAAAAAGTCCAACTGCTTAGAGCTCACTCCTCAAACATAAATAGGAGTCACATTGACTACAATTGGATGGTTAAATCCAATAAGAATGTACTACTCAAAATAGCATCTTCATATGCTGGATTCAGTACCAGTGTAGTTCTGATTGTCTTTACAAATACCTTGCTTCACCTTCAAATGATGTCTACGTGTATAGCTTTGCTTATTCTCGCATATACCTTCTTACAATTCCTTATCCTTTTCACATGTCGATCTTACAAATAAGATCTTACATATATAGCATAACCTAAGACCAAGTTTAGTAGGTCGGCTCTAAACAATATTACAATAAAACAATTCCAAGTAAATCAATAGCCGATGCAATATTTCATTCAATAGGTCGACTTAATGCATTTACAATAACAACAAAATCATCTCCAAAGTGTGTCGTGCTGATCTGGAATAGATAAGCTTGTCGGTGCTTATCCTGGACCTATTTTCCGATAACAACAAATATGCAAATACATATATGCCAATGAACAAATCTCCAAGACAAAGTGTCCAAATGATTTCTTCGACATAAGCAAGTGTTTTCCATATCATTCCAAGTGCTAGTGAATATTATATCCTGTCGGTGTACCAGATACTAGTGACTGTGCATAAGTCACTTGCTTGCTGGTGAATATTGCCAATTCTTCAAAGTGCCAGAGTTGATAAGTGTTAGTAGGTATTGACATCAATGACAAAACCATACCAAAATACCAACAATCTCCCCCTTTGGCATTGATGGCAACACAAGATGGAAAAACCATCAAAGTGCTAAAATAGAAATGTAAAATACCAAAAACCAATAATCTCTTAAAATCAAAATTCAGATATAGAGAGTAGTCAATCTCAAAGTAACAATTTCTCCCCCAATGAATAATCTCTCCCCAAAAGATAATGTGTTTTTCTATAGATATCTCTCCCCCTTTGAAATCAAATGCCAAAGACAATACAAAACTAGATGTAAATACAAAATACCAACCAATTCAGTATGCCAACTACTCCCCCTGAGAAGTAGCTCTCCTCATCAAAGCTGAAGTAAAAGATTTCTCTGTTAATTCTGTCGGTTGATGACTAACATCAACTGTCTAAGTCTCTACCAGTGGGGGTATGACCCCAAGCTGATCTCTAAGATATTCAAAGGTCTCTTTAGGCAGAGGTTTGGTGAAAATATATGCAATTTGCTCTTTAGTATTCACATAAACTAGTTTTACTTCTTTTGCTTCAACATTCTCTTTGAGAAAATTCAGTTTGATAGAAACATGTTTAGTTTTAGAATGTAATACCGGATTCTTAGATATATCAATTGCTGCAGTGTTATCACAATAGATAGTTATAGGTTCCTTGCATTTTACCTTTATGTCCTTCAACATTTTCTTAAGCCATAATACCTATGTATAGTTAGTTGCTACTGCAACATATTCTGATTCTGCTATTGATAAAGATGTACAACTTTGTTTCTTACTCAACCAAGAAATTAATTTGCTTCCAAGAAAAAATGCTCTGTCGGTGGTGCTTTTTCTGTCATCCACATCTCCTACCCAATTTGCGTCTATGTATGCACATAATTCAAAGTTTTCATCTCTAGGATACCATAAGCCAAGATTTATAGTACCTTGTAAGTACCAGAAAATCCTTTTTACTGTTGATTCATGATTTTCTCTAGGATTACTTTGAAATCTTGAAACAATACATATTGCATTCATAATATCAGGTCTTGTTTGTGTCAAATACAGTAGGCCTCCTATCATAGATTTGTACCTAGTCGAATTAATAGGTGTAGATTCATCCCTTAGTGATAATTTGTCATTTGTAGTCATAGGTGTGCTTACTGGTTTAGAGTTCTCCATCCCAAATTTCTTTAGTAATTCTTTCAAGTATTTGGATTGACTCAAGAATATACCTTTATTAGTCTGTGAAATCTGCAATCCTAAACAGAATTTTATCTCTCCAATCATAAACAGTTCAAATTCATGTTGCATTTCAATAGAAAAGTCTTTACATAATTTATCTTCTCCTCCACAGATTATATCATCAACAAAAACTTCTATAACCAAGATGTCATCATTAGTCACTTTGTAGTATAAGTTGTTGTCAGCATTACCTTTAGAGAATCCAATTTTCAGAAGATACTTGTCCAATCTAGCATACCAAGCTCTTGGAGCTTGCTTCAACCCATACAAAGCTTTTCTTAACCTGCAAACCATATCTTTGTTATCTGTCAAAGAAAATCCATTAGGTTGCTCAATGTAAACTTCTTCGATATCTCCATTCAAAAATGCACATTTAATATCCATTTGATATACTTTGTAGTTCTTGTGTTCTACAAAAACCAAGAATAATCTGACTATCTCAATTCTAGCTACCAGTGCAAAGGTTTCATTATAATCAATTCCTTCTTTCTGAGAATATCCCTTACACACTAGTCTTGCTTTACTTTTTATTACCTTACCATCTTCATTAAGTTTGTTTTCGAATACCCATTTTGTTCCAATCATATTTTTGTCTTTAGGCCGGGGAACTAATGTCCATGTTGTATTTTTCTCAATTTGTTCTAGTTCCTCTTCCATAGCTTTAATCCAATGTTTATCTTCACATGCCTCATTAATTGATGATGGTTCAATTTGAGAAATAAGAAATACCTCTTCATTTTCCAGTCTTCCTCTTGTCATAACTCCTTGATATTTGTTCCCAATTATCTGATTTTCAGAGTGATTCAGTCTTACATACCAGGGTGTCTTTGTTTGTTGTTGTTCCTTAGTCACAGTGGAATTTTTAGATGATACCAGTGTAACTGGATCTTCATTCTTTACCAGTGGATTCAATGTAGGTTCATTTGTCAGTATCTCTATTGCTGGTTCAGAGTCTATATACCTTGAAGTTCCTCTAAATTGTTCATCAATCTTCACATTTGTACTCTTAACAAATTTCTGCAATCTCTTGTTAAAACATCTATATGCCTTGCTCTTAGATGAATAACCAAGAAATATTCCTTCATCACTTCTAGTATCAAATTTTCCAATATACTCATCTCTTCTAATATAGCATTTACTTCCAAATATTCTGAAATATTAAAGAGTAGGAGTAATACCAAACCATAGTTCATGAGGGGTCTTACCAGTTTCTCCTTTGATGTGAACTTTGTGTAGACCATTGTGCTTACTACCTCTCTCCAATATACATGTGGTAGATTTTTTTCAGATAACATACTTCTAGCTGCATCCAAGATAGTTCTATTTTTCCTTTCTACAACTCCATTCTGCTGTGGTGTTCAGGGTGCTGATAACTGTCTTTTGATTTCATTCACCTCACATAATGTATTAACCTCCTTAGATGTGAATTCTCCTCCTTGATCTAATCTCAAACATTTGATTTTCTCATTGGTTTCATTCTCTACCATTGCTTTGAATAGTTTGAACTTTCCAAGTGCTTCTGATTTTTCTCTGAGAAAAGTAACCCAACACTGTCACAACCCTCCTTTATCACTTTTTTTGATTTAAAAATACAAAACTCTATTTATATTCTTTGGATGAATTATGGAATGAATATTGTAAGGGAATAAAAATAATAAACCCCCACACACATGGAAAATGCATAGATATTTTAAATTAGTTATTTAATTTCCCTCACCCAAATTAAGGCACATGTTGTAGGAGGAATAAGAAGCTTCTAGAGACTTCTCCACCTCCTTGCATGTAACTCCTCCCACTAAGCCCAATTAATTTGCATGGAGGCCAAATTGGGAGAGAATCTCCTCTTTTTCCAATTAATAATTAGGTAGTGGGAATTTGAAATTTCTTTTATAAAATAGGTACAAGTTTCAAAAGAAAAGTTAGCTATTCCATAAGAAATTCTGCAATTTCTCCTTTGTAGTCCATTTTTCATTGCAGCCAAGGTTTTGTTGGGAGGATTTCTCTTCAAATTGGAGGATCAAGGAAGACTCTACACCATCTTCAAGCATCCAGGTTCCTTCAACTTAGTTTATGCATCTTATTTTTATGGTGGATTAGATTTGATTAGATTAATTATGAGTATGCAATTCATTTGTGTTGTTAAAGAATTAGTTTTAGATTTTGTAGAAAATGAGAGTCATGGTTTTAAAATTGTGTTTAAATTCTTGATAGGAAATTGGTTTTAGATTTTGTAAAGAATGAGATTTATTGTTAAATAAGATTCATTGTTTAATTCTGATAAGAAATTAGTTTCAGATTTTTAGAAAATAAAATTCATTGTTTAAAATTTCGATAAGGAATTTGTTTCAGATTTTGTAGAATGAAATTCATTGTTTTAAATAAGAAATTTGTTTCAGGAAATTCATTGTTTTAAATTCTTAGTTTCTGATTTGTAGAAAATAAGATTCATTGTTTAGTTTCAGATTTTTAGAAAATAAAATTCATTGTTTAAAATTTTGATAAGGAATTTGTTTCAGATTTTGTAGAATGAAATTCATTGTTTTAAATAAGAAATTTGTTTCGTGAAATTCATTGCCTTAAATCCTTAGTTTCTGATTTGTAGAAAATAAGATTCATTGTTTAAATCTGATAAGAAATTAGTTTCAGAGTAAATGGAAATTAGATTCATTATCTTCAGTTTATTTTGATAAAAATTGGACCTCCCTGTGTGTATAAATAAATGAGTTCCTTTCTCTGTGAATGAATTTTTCCTGTGTAGGAAACAAAAGAAATGAAGAAAAGGAATAAATCCTCTCTATCTGTGAATGTATTTCCCTGTAGAAAACAAAGAAATGAAAAAAAAATTCCTCTGGTTACTACTTCATCTATCCCTGAAATTAATCTATAAACACTGTTAATTACTCATTATTAACCTGCTCTGAGTAATCTTCAAATGTCTTTAATAGTTATAATACTCCTGTATAAAGTGATAATGATAATACTGTAACAAATATATATATATATATATATATATATATATATATATATATATATATATTTATATATATATATAAATGAGTAACCAAAAAAAAAAACGAGAAAGCTTTTCGAACTCAAACCTTCCCCGAGCCCGTAACGCATGGCGTTTTTGCTGATTGGACGTCGGCAACAGTGCATGGGCGGTTACGTAGTAACCGTCGCGGAGTACGGGGCCGCGGGTTCCCTCACCTCTGCGGTCCTGCGCATGCAGGGCCGCAGGGGTGATGGGACCCGTGGTCCCCACCCCGCAACCCCTTTATTACCATAACAAATGCAAGCCTTTCTCCATTAAGTTTAAAATCGATTTTTTTTCGTATTTCGGAATTTGAAGTTTCAAAATTGTTTTTTTTAAATAAAAATAATAATCTAAGTTAATCACCATGTAGTTAATTTCTTTTAAGTTGATAATAATGGCAGTTAATGATGATTTTTTTTTAATTTCTTAGTGTAAATTTAGGGATATTGACTTTCAATTAAAATGGGATTAATATGTGGCAAGATGGTAATTAAAACTATCCTTAATAAACTTTAAATTTGTAGACTATATTCTTCAAAAAAATGAACCATTGGGACTCTTGATTGGCCCTTAGAGATTAACTTACCTTATTACAAATATTTAGATTTAATCGTCATTTTGGAATCGCTAAGTCATCCTACATCATGGATTAATTGCTTTCGTTCATAGCATGCGAATTATCATATCTTTCATGCAATTACTATTATGCAAGTTTCATTTGTTATGCGAATTTCGCTTCAAGTAGTTACTTCAATTATTTACGCTTTCATTTTGTCATTCGTAGTTAGAAAACTAAATAAAGGAAGTTGGAAAACCAAAACTAGCAGCGTTCGGTATATATGGTGCCTCTGGGTCACGCTTACGGGTAATGCCGTCGTGTTGAACTACTGCACTTAACGCCTAATAAAGCTGCATTAACGACGTCTGTGGCATCGTCCCTATAAATCGTCGGGGAGTAATAAGGGTCATTTGGAAGTTAAAAATCCAAGGGGCGGGTAATCCCTCTTGGATCGATAATTAATAAGATAACTTTTAATTGAATTTCACATCCGTTGAGATAAACCATAGTAAACCCCTCTTAGGGATGGTCTAGTTAAGAGCTCTCGTGAAAATGACTTTATTTATCTATTTATTCACCTCGAAGGGATATTGGTGATTTGTAATTGGGTGACGCTCATGTTAAGTATTAGGATCTAGTTATTTTGTTAGGCCACAAGTAATAGGCCATCTTGAGCCTTCGCTTAAGTGCTACCTTCGTGGGTAGCAACTGCAGAGAAACTGTCTGGGACACTGACCCTAGAAAGGGTTGCGTACCCACAAATCAGTTTACATCAAACCATAGTTTAGAAAACAGAACTACATACTTTACGCCTTGATCCCGCGCCGAAGCGGGTATGTAGGCAGTCTTGGGACGGAGTTGCCCCTCGTACTCAGGCGTTCGTGGGTGGGGTCTAGGCTTGGTTGAGTAAGAATCCTAATCGAAAGATAAGATAATCAAACTCAATTCAATGCATACTCGGAAGGAATCCCGTATGGATTCGCTTGACTTCCCGAGGCTTTAAGCCAAATTCCGAGGCGGAATTCAAGCTTGTCTTATTTTCTTATTACTCCTAAGGAAGGCGACCTCGGTGCATTCTTGTTAGAAGAATGTAGTACTTAGTGAGTGGCTTAGGACCCGAATGGTCCCGATGAGTCTAAGTCTCTGGCCAGAGCATCTCCTATCCCGTTTGGATGGATGCCTACCCTGTATGGGTAGATGCCTATCCGGTATTGGATAGATGAAATTTATGTCCCGTATGGACAACTGCCTAACCCGTATGGTTAGAAGCTCATCCCGAATGGATGAATGCCCAGTCCTATTTGGATGGATGCCCAGAGTATGCAATTGAATAAAACGTAATAAAGAAAAAAAAATATACTCAATTTTTGTTGGATCAATTTTGGTGGGTTATTACATGTGGTATCAGAGCAAAGGTTCAAATCTAGGCCTTGTGCTCACTTCAATTTATTCAACTAAGGGAATGTTTTACAATAATAGGAAATTAAATTTTATTCTACAAAAAAAAGAAACTAACTACACAATTTAACTTTTAGGTAAAACCTAGAATGGCAAGAGGAAGAGGAAGAGGAAGAGGAAGAGGAAGAGGAAGAGGAAGGGGTAATGGGAGACGTACCAGGAGTCAAAGGGAGGAAAACCATGAGGAGAACCATGAAGGAAACCATGAGGAAGATCATGAAGAGGATCGACACAACCTAGGGAATAACGGAGATGGGGTTCAAGCTATAATCGACCTTCTAACCGAACAAAGAGATAAAATCAACTTCCTGGAACAATCACTACAGGATCTTAGGGAAAGGCAGAATGACTATGAGAATAGAAGCGGTACCGAGAATGGAAACCCTGGTAGCAATCAAGGAAATGTGATGGGTAAAGGAAAGGAAAATAACATATTAGAACTCTCCAAGGATTTGAAGAAAATCACCCCTCTTAAGTTCGATGGGAGGCAGATTGGTGAAGGGGCTGAGAATTGGCTAAATGAAATGGAGAAATATTTTGAGCTAAGAGATTTCAGCGAAACAACTAAGGCTTTATGGGGCTCCTATCAACTCATAGGGGAGGCGGCTAGTTGGTGGACCAACACCAAGGAACAAAATGGGTATAACAGGGATACAATCACATGGGATCAATTTGTTCACCATTTTCGAGATAGGTGGCTTCCTCAATTGTTCTTTGATGAGAAAGTGACAGAATTCCATAACCTACGTCAAGGGTCCCTATCCGTTCAACAATATTGGGATAAATTCGCCAAGTTGCTTAAGTATGTGCCTATGTACCAAAGGGATGAAGAAGGCCAAGCAAGGAAATTCATTTTGGGGCTGAATACCAACATAGGGGCAGAGGTTGATATGCATGGACCCAGAAACATGAATGAAGTACTTGAAAAGTCTCTAAGGCAAGAGAGGAAGATTCAAACACTAGCAGGACGAAACTATAATGGGAACCACTCATTTAAAAGGAAGCAAGAATTCAATGGAAACACTAATTTCAACAAGGGTCAAAGGAATAACTCTTCCGAAAGGAGACCACCGCCTAATCAATATCAGAGGAATGGAAATGATAATAACAGGGGCAATAATAATAGGGGCAATGATAACAGGGGCAATAATAACAGGGGCAATGATAACAGAGGCAACTATAACAGGAATGACCAGCAGAACAGGATAACTTATCCACCCAGGGGAAATGAAACAAGGAATGATCCCCCTAGAAATCAAGGTAGGAGAGGTCCTCCAGGCGGATGCTTTATGTGCGGGGAAAATCATTTTGCTAGAGACTGCCCCAGGATGCAAGGACAAATTAGAGCCAATCAACCCCAACAAGGGCCCCAACAGAGAATTCATGCAGCAGTTAGGAACCAAAGAAGAAGATACCAGAATGTTCCCGTGGAAACTACAGGTACACTATTTGAACAACCAATATCAATTCTAATTGACACTGGATCATCTGAATGTTTCATCTCACCTGAATTAGTGAACAAATATGCATTTAAAGTTAATCAAATGGAGTCATCATGGACGGTTCAATATGGGGATAAGGCAACTAGAGAAGTAACTAAGTGTTTACCAAGGGCAAAGGTACAATTCCCTGAGTTCGAAACAAGGGTAGATCTCTATGTGGCACCCTTAGGACTATATGATGTAATTATGGGAATGAGTTGGTTAGCAGACCACCAAGCTAATGTAGATTGTTATAGCAAAATTGTGGAATGTTTGGATGATGGGGGGAAAAGGGTCAAAATCCAAGGAAAGTTTAAACCCATTAATATAGAAACTATCTCAGCAATGCAATTAAAGAAGGAAAGGAGAAGAGGAGGACAAATCTTTATGGTTGAAATTGATGAAGGAAAGGAGGAAAATACCCCAAATTTTGAAAATACCCCTTTCTTAAAGGAGTTTAGGGATGTTTTTCCAGAAGAACTACCCGGTTTACCCCCTAAGAGAAAGTTTGACTTTTCTATCGAAGTACTCCCAGGAGCTGAACCAGTATCAAAGGCACCTTACCGGATGAACACAACCGAATTACAAGAGCTCAAAATGCAATTAGAGGAACTCTTAGCTAAGGGATTAATAAGGCCAAGTGTATCACCATGGGGAGCGCCAGTTTTATTTGTTAAGAAGAAGGATGGAACCTTAAGGCTATGCATCGACTATAGGATGTTGAACAAAGTTACCATAAAGAATAGGTATCCCTTACCTCGCATAGAGGACCTTTTTGACCAAATGAAAGGAGCGGCAGTTTTCTCCAAGATAGATCTTCGGTCAGGGTACCATCAACTCAGAATTAAGGAAGAAGACATTCCAAAGACAGCTTTCAGGATGAGATATGGACACTATGAATTCACAGTAGTTCCTTTTGGAGTAACTAATGCCCCAGCTGCATTCATGAACCTGATGAATAGTGTATTCCATGACTACTTGGATAAGTTTGTTTTGGTATTTTTGGATGACATTTTGATTTATTCTAGAAATGAAGAGGAACATTTAGCGCACCTACAGATTGTTTTGCAAAGATTGAGAGAACATAAGTTATATGGAAAATTGTCCAAATGCGCCTTCTTTGAGGAAAAGATTCACTATCTTGGGCATATAATATCAAAGGAAGGAATAGCAGTCGACCCAGATAAAATAAAGGCGATAGTAGAATGGCCAATCCCTAAGAATGTTTCAGAGGTAAGAAGCTTTATGGGGCTAGCAGGTTACTATAGGAGGTTTGTGGAAGGATTCTCTAAGATAGCAAATCCCATCACCTCGTTGCAACGGAAGGGCAAAAGGTTTGTATGGACCGAGCAAAGTGATAAGGCATTTCAAATCTTGAAGGGAAAACTAACTTCAGCACCCATTCTAAAGGTACCAGACCCAAATGGACACTTCACAGTTGTAACAGATGCTTCTATTGAAGGGTTAGGAGGGGTACTTGTCCAAGATGAAGGGGTAGTGGCTTATGAATCTAGGAAGCTAAAGACTCATGAAGTCAATTATGCACCCCACGACTTAGAGTTGGCAGCAATTGTGCATGCCCTGCAAAAGTGGAGACATTTCTTACTAGGGAAGCCCTTTGAGCTTAAGTCGGACAACCAAGGGCTAAAATACATCTTTACCCAACCTCACTTAAATGCCAGACAAAGAAGGTGGCTAGAGTTCTTAAGCGAATATGACTTTGAGATCGAATATATTAAGGGGAAAGAAAATAGGGTGGCAGATGCCTTAAGTAGGAGAAGACACTTGATGACTATAGCAACCTTCAAAACCTCTTTCAAAAAGCAAGTAATGGATGAACAAGGACATGACCCATGGTATGAGCAAGTCAAATTAACTATAAGACACAACCCGACCGACCCTAAGGTTGAAGGGTACACATTTGATGAAGATGGGCTAGTCAGATACAATAACAGAATCTATGTTCCTAATTCAGGGAATTTAAGGGGAGTAGTTTTATCGGAGGCTCACAATGCCCCTTATTTAGGCCACCCAGGAGTTAACAAACTTTATGCAGATCTAAAGAAGTTATACTTTTGGCAAGGGTTGAAGAACGATATTGTCAAGTATGTAGCCAAATGTTTGGAGTGTCAAAGAGTCAAGGCAGAACATAGGCACCCAGCTGGATTGTTACAATCGCACGATGTACCCCAACATAAGTGGCAAGTTATTAGTATGGATTTTGTACAAGGGCTACCCATGTCACCTTCTAGGCATGATGCAATAATGGTGGTAATTGACAAGCTCACTAAGGTGGCACACTTTATACCAGGAAATCTGACAGATGATGCACCCACCTTGGCTAGACGTTTCATTAAGGAGATAGTTAGGTTGCACGGAGTACCAGAGAAAATCATATCAGACAGAGATGCAAGATTCACTTCCAGGTTTTGGACCACACTTCAATCAGCCCTAGGGACTCAACTAAATTTTAGCACCGCATACCACCCGGAAACCGACGGTCAGACAGAAAGGACAAATCAGATTATGGAAGACCTGCTTCGTATGTACTGCATGGACCAACAGAGAAAATGGGAAGAGTACCTACCTTTGGTAGAGTTTGCCTACAATAATACATATCAAACATCTTTGGGAATGGCACCTTTTGAAGCTTTGTATGGTAGACCATGTCGAACACCTTTGAGTTGGGATAGTCTTGAAGATAGAGTGATTATTGGGCCAGATATGTTGAGAGAAATGGAAAGGAAAACTAAGGAAATTAGGCAAAGGTTGAAGGAAGCCTCGGATAGGCAGAAGAGTTATGCAGATAAAAACAGAACACCAAGGGAGTTTGAAGTAGGAGAGAAAGTCTTCCTAAGGGTTAGGCCACACAAGAGCTCCATAAGATTTGGGAAAAAGACTAAGCTTGCACCTCGTTATGTCGGACCCTTTGAAATATTGGGAAGAATTAATCCAGTTGCTTATCGGTTGGCCTTGCCTCCCCAATTGAGCCGAATCCATGATGTCTTCCATGTATCTCTTCTTAAGAAATATGTACCTGATGAGAAACACATTTTGAATTGGGATGCCTTGCAGGTCCAAGAAATGGGGGGAATAATGATAGAGCCATTCAGAATCTTGGAGAGGCGCCAGTGCCAGTTGCACAACAGAGAGGTTGATCAGTGCAAAGTGCAATGGGACCAGTACGACGAGAAGAATGCCACCTGGGAGGATACTAAGGAGATGCAGCGGCTATTTCCCTTTTTGTTTTGAACATGAACTATAAACTCTTTTGAATACATTTAATAAGTGCATCGGGACGATGCACCGATTAAGGGGGGGAGGATGTCACAACCCTCCTTTATCACTTTTTTTGATTTAAAAATACAAAACTCTATTTATATTCTTTGGATGAATTATGGAATGGATATTGTAAGGGAATAAAAATAATAAACCCCCACACACATGGAAAATGCATAGATATTTTAAATTAGTTATTTAATTTCCCTCACCCAAATTAAGGCACATGTTGTAGGAGGAATAAGAAGCTTCTAGAGACTTCTCCACCTCCTTGCATGTAACTCCTCCCACTAAGCCCAATTAATTTGCATGGAGGCCAAATTGGGAGAGAATCTCCTCTTTTTCCAATTAATAATTAGGTAGTGGGAATTTGAAATTTCTTTTATAAAATAGGTACAAGTTTCAAAAGAAAAGTTAGCTATTCCATAAGAAATTCTGCAATTTCTCCTTTGTAGTCCATTTTTCATTGCAGCCAAGGTTTTGTTGGGAGGATTTCTCTTCAAATTGGAGGATCAAGGAAGACTCTACACCATCTTCAAGCATCCAGGTTCCTTCAACTTAGTTTATGCATCTTATTTTTATGGTGGATTAGATTTGATTAGATTAATTATGAGTATGCAATTCATTTGTGTTGTTAAAGAATTAGTTTTAGATTTTGTAGAAAATGAGAGTCATGGTTTTAAAATTGTGTTTAAATTCTTGATAGGAAATTGGTTTTAGATTTTGTAAAGAATGAGATTTATTGTTAAATAAGATTCATTGTTTAATTCTGATAAGAAATTAGTTTCAGATTTTTAGAAAATAAAATTCATTGTTTAAAATTTCGATAAGGAATTTGTTTCACATTTTGTAGAATGAAATTCATTGTTTTAAATAAGAAATTTGTTTCAGGAAATTCATTGTTTTAAATTCTTAGTTTCTGATTTGTAGAAAATAAGATTCATTGTTTAGTTTCAGATTTTTAGAAAATAAAATTCATTGTTTAAAATTTTGATAAGGAATTTGTTTCAGATTTTGTAGAATGAAATTCATTGTTTTAAATAAGAAATTTGTTTCGTGAAATTCATTGCCTTAAATCCTTAGTTTCTGATTTGTAGAAAATAAGATTCATTGTTTAAATCTAATAAGAAATTAGTTTCAGAGTAAATGGAAATTAGATTCATTATCTTCAGTTTATTTTGATAAAAATTGGACCTCCCTGTGTGTATAAATAAATGAGTTCCTTTCTCTGTGAATGAATTTTTCCTGTGTAGGAAACAAAAGAAATGAAGAAAAGGAATAAATCCTCTCTATCTGTGAATGTATTTCCCTGTAGAAAACAAAGAAATGAAAAAAAAATTCCTCTGGTTACTACTTCATCTATCCCTGAAATTAATCTATAAACACTGTTAATTACTCATTATTAACCTGCTCTGAGTAATCTTCAAATGTCTTTAATAGTTATAATACTCCTGTATAAAGTGATAATGATAATACTGTAACAAATATATATATATATATATATATATATATATATTTATATATATATATAAATGAGTAACCAAAAAAAAAAACGAGAAAGCTTTTCGAACTCAAACCTTCCCCGAGCCCGTAACGCATGGCGTTTTTGCTGATTGGACGTCGGCAACAGTGCATGGGCGGTTACGTAGTAACCGTCGCGGAGTACGGGGCCGCGGGTTCCCTCACCTCTGCGGTCCTGCGCATGCAGGGCCGCAGGGGTGATGGGACCCGTGGTCCCCACCCCGCAACCCCTTTATTACCATAACAAATGCAAGCCTTTCTCCATTAAGTTTAAAATCGATTTTTTTTCGTATTTCGGAATTTGAAGTTTCAAAATTGTTTTTTTTAAATAAAAATAATAATCTAAGTTAATCACCATGTAGTTAATTTCTTTTAAGTTGATAATAATGGCAGTTAATGATGATTTTTTTTTAATTTCTTAGTGTAAATTTAGGGATATTGACTTTCAATTAAAATGGGATTAATATGTGGCAAGATGGTAATTAAAACTATCCTTAATAAACTTTAAATTTGTAGACTATATTCTTCAAAAAAATGAACCATTGGGACTCTTGATTGGCCCTTAGAGATTAACTTACCTTATTACAAATATTTAGATTTAATCGTCATTTTGGAATCGCTAAGTCATCCTACATCATGGATTAATTGCTTTCGTTCATAGCATGCAAATTATCATATCTTTCATGCAATTACTATTATGCAAGTTTCATTTGTTATGCGAATTTCGCTTCAAGTAGTTACTTCAATTATTTACGCTTTCATTTTGTCATTCGTAGTTAGAAAACTAAATAAAGGAAGTTGGAAAACCAAAACTAGCAGCGTTCGGTATATATGGTGCCTCTGGGTCACGCTTACGGGTAATGCCGTCGTGTTGAACTACTGCACTTAACGCCTAATAAAGCTGCATTAACGACGTCTGTGGCATCGTCCCTATAAATCGTCGGGGAGTAATAAGGGTCATTTGGAAGTTAAAAATCCAAGGGGCGGGTAATCCCTCTTGGATCGATAATTAATAAGATAACTTTTAATTGAATTTCACATCCGTTGAGATAAACCATAGTAAACCCCTCTTAGGGATGGTCTAGTTAAGAGCTCTCGTGAAAATGACTTTATTTATCTATTTATTCACCTCGAAGGGATATTGGTGATTTGTAATTGGGTGACGCTCATGTTAAGTATTAGGATCTAGTTATTTTGTTAGGCCACAAGTAATAGGCCATCTTGAGCCTTCGCTTAAGTGCTACCTTCGTGGGTAGCAACCGCAGAGAAACTGTCTGGGACACTGACCCTAGAAAGGGTTGCGTACCCACAAATCAGTTTACATCAAACCATAGTTTAGAAAACAGAACTACATACTTTACGCCTTGATCCCGCGCCGAAGCGGGTATGTAGGCAGTCTTGGGACGGAGTTGCCCCTCGTACTCAGGCGTTCGTGGGTGGGGTCTAGGCTTGGTTGAGTAAGAATCCTAATCGAAAGATAAGATAATCAAACTCAATTCAATGCATACTCGGAAGGAATCCCGTATGGATTCGCTTGACTTCCCGAGGCTTTAAGCCAAATTCCGAGGCGGAATTCAAGCTTGTCTTATTTTCTTATTACTCCTAAGGACGGCGACCTCGGTGCATTCTTGTTAGAAGAATGTAGTACTTAGTGAGTGGCTCAGGACCCGAATGGTCCCGATGAGTCTAAGTCTCTGGCCAGAGCATCTCCTATCCCGTTTGGATGGATGCCTACCCTGTATGGGTAGATGCCTATCCCGTATTGGATAGATGAAATTTACGTCCCGTATGGACAACTGCCTAACCCGTATGGTTAGAAGCTCATCCCGAATGGATGAATGCCCAGTCCTATTTGGATGGATGCCCAGAGTATGCAATTGAATAAAACGTAATAAAGAAAAAAAAATATACTCAATTTTTGTTGGATCAATTTTGGTGGGTTATTACAAACACATTCTAGAGTAGTCATCAATGATTAACATGAAATATCTATAACCTTGTAAGCTTTTAGTTCTAGCTGGACCACATAAATTAGTATGAATTAAGTCAAAAATATTATTTGATTTTTCTGGAATACTTTTAAAATATGCTCCAACTTGTTTTCCAAATTGACATTCCTTACATACCGGATTGTGAGGTTTGACAATCTTAGGTAAATCTCTAACTGCCTTAGTATTACTAATTTTTACCATGCAATCAAAATTTACATGACAGAGTCCCTTATGCCATAGGCAACTTTCATCAATATGTGCAATCAAGCATGTCTTTTCACTTTTATTTAAATGAAAGATGTTACCTCTAGTTTGATTACCAGTTGCAATTTCCAAACCAGTTTGGTTCATAATTTTGCATTTACCATTCTGGAATTGTAACTGAAATCCTTTTTCAACTAATTGACTAACACTCAAAAGATTATGCTTTAAACCTTCTACATAGTAAACATTGTCAATATTATGCTTTCCATCAAGAGATATTGTACCTTTTTCTTTGATTAAACAAACTTTGTCATCTCCAAATCTTACCAGACCTCCATTATATTCCTAAAAGTTCAAGAATTTACCTTTATCACCAGTCATGTAATGTGAACATCCTGAATCAATGATCCATTCATCCTTAACTTCAACTTTAGCTGCTAGGGCCTACTCTACCGGTAGAACAGTAGGTGCCAATTGATCTTCTAATATAGCAATAAAAACCCATCCATTGTCTGCCGGATCTTCATCAGAATCATCAGTGACTCCTTCATCAACGAGATAACAAGATTTATCTTTATTCTTCTTAAATCTATATCTCTAATATTCAGGGTTAGGCTTGTATGTTCTTCTAGCTTCTTCTCTTAGTCTAGGATGTCTATCAGGGCATCTTGAAGCCATATGACCAATCTTATTACAGTTAAGGCATTTAAAGGGTGCTTTACCTTCATACTTACTTCCAACTAGACCTTTAGGCATTTTCCTTACAAATAGTGCCTCAAGTTCTTCATTTTCTCTCCTGCTTTCCTAAAGTTCTCTTGCATAAAAGGCTTTCCAATCAGACTTGTCAAATGATGGTGTAGATGATGTTGATGCCTTAAAAGATAAATTTATCTTTATAGTAGCAACAAGACCAAATTCCTCAATTTCAAAAGCTGAAAGTTTTCCAATCAATGTATCCCTAGTTACTGATGTATTAGGCAATGTTCTCAACTCATTATAGCAGTGACTTTCATTTTATATGCCGGTGGTAATCCTCTTAAAACTTTTGAAACAATTTCATCTTCACTTAAGGTTACTCCACAACATTTAATACCCAAAACAATTTCATTTACTCTTTCCATAAAAGAAGAAATCCTTTCATCTTCTTCCATTTTCAGATTTTCATACTTGACCTGGAAGCTTTCAAGTTTTGCAATTTTGACTGTAGAATCTCCTTCATTCAATGTTTCTAGATGATCCCAAATAGCTTTAGCAGTAGACCTATCTGATAATCCCATGATTTGCTGATCTGTTAATGCGCTCAAAAGTACTTCTCATTTTCCTCATCTTTAGCCAAGTTTGGTGGATTAGGCTGAATGGTTGTAGGAGTTGTATAGCCATTCTTTGTAACATCCTAGATGTCCTTTCCAATGCAATTTAGATGTCTCTCCATTCTAATTTTCCATATTCCATAGTTGGTTCCATCAAGTTTGGGAATTTCCTTTCTGAAATAGTTAGTAGACATTGGATCTCCTCAAGCTGTTAAACTTCTGCAAAAGAGGACTAAGCTCTGATACCAATTGTTAGGTCCCGAAGACAACTGAGGGGGGGGGGTGAATCAGTTGTCAAATAAATACAAACCAAAAACAACTTAACCAACCTTAATGCTTAATACCGGTAAACCAAACTTTATGTCGATAGATAGTTTATCAGTTAATTACAGTACCAATAAAGATTAATGCATGAAACAAAAAGACAATAACATCCACAACACATAACACCAATATTTGTACGTGGAAACCCTATAAGGGGAAAAACCACAGTGGGAAACCTTACCCACAATCAAATGATACTATTGCAGATAGTATGTGTATACAAATGGGGTCTACACATGCAAAAAGGCCAAGCGCCTAGAGCTCACTCCTCAAACACAAATAGGAGTCACACTGACTACAATTGGATGGTTAAATCCAATAAGAATGTACTACTCAAAATAGAATCTTTATATGCTCGATTCATTACTGGTGGAGTTTTGATTGTCTTTACAAATACCTTGCTTCACCTTCAATTGATGTCTACATGTATAGCTCTCCTTATTCTCGCATATACCTTCTTACAATTCCTTATCATTTTCGCATGTCGATCTTACAAATAAGATCTTACATATATACCATAACCTAACACCAATTTTATTAGGTCGACTCTAAAGATATCACAATAAAACAATTACAAGTAAATGAATAGTCGATGTAATATCTGATTCAACATGTCGGCTTAATGCATTTACAATAACAACAAAATCATCTCCAAAGCGTGTCATGCTGATCTAGAATAGATAAGCCTGCCGGTAACAACAAATATGCAAATACGAATATGCCAATGAACAAATCTCCAAGACAAAGTGTCCAAACGATGTCTTTGACATAACCAGGTCTTTTCCATATCATTCCAAGTGTCGGTGAACATTATATCCTGCTAGCATACTAGATACCGGTGACTGTGCATAAGTCACTTGCTTGCCGGTGAATATTGCTGATTCTTCAAAGTGCCAGAGTTGATAAGTGTTAGTAGGTGTTGACATCAATGACAAAACCATAGCAAAATACCAACAAGAATAGCCATTCCTTCATCATCATTATTTTTCTTGAATTGCATGCCAAGTGACTACCAATTGTCATATTTGGAAGAGGAAATAATTAATTTTGGTCAATCATAGAGGTATTATACGTTTATGGTGAGAAATATAAAAATAATAATGAAACTAGATAAACTATATAATGCATAATAGAAAAAATACAAAGCTTAAAACTAATCTATTACTTGTGTTCTCCAAATTAAATTCTCATGATACATTGTAGTATAAATAGATTTTGAAATATAATTGAAACTTACACTTACCCAAAAACAAATAACTAAGTACATTAATCAATTCTCATTATCTTTCATTCTCTCTCATAATGAACTTTTTGAAGAAATTCCCCAAAATATGTGTTGCAAAACCATCTTGACTTAGGGACTCTCCCTAGCCATCTCCAAAAAATTGGTTATTTTGCATTCTCCAATCATTGAGGTAGTCATATTGTGAGTTACTCTTCTAATTCTTATTCTAGGAAGAAATGATCAAACTATAGTTGACCACCATGATTCACTCTACTAGTGCTCATTGCAATTATAAGCATGCATGGCAATCTCTTCTCTATCTACAATTTCCAAAATTATAGACATTATAATCTTAAAATCTTCATCACATAAATCTACAATTTTTATGACCATAAAATGTCCAAAGCCATCACCAAAAACTTAGACAAAATTTGAAATAATTTAACAATTGCATAGTATGAACAAATCTACAACAAATATCCCTAACCCTAGTAAAGGAAAGCAAATATAACAATTCCATAGTATTAACAAATAAATTAACAATTCCATACTAAGAAAAAGAAAAAATTTCTTAACCCTACTATAGGGATGGCTTCCCATGAATTGTTAAATATCCCCCCATTTATCCTAAAGTTCTTAAAGTTACCCCCAATAAGAGGATAACCTAATTGCCTAATATCAAGTGTCCCACAAAAAATATTGAAAAAGGATTTGAATTCCCCTGACCCTCAAATTATAGTGGACATAAGAGAGGACAATGAAGTGTAGCATGACAAGGGAAAAGATATAGTAAGTAATACAAACTCTCAAGGTGTTCATAGGTTGAGCAGAACTGCTAGCGCAAATAATGCTTTAAAAAAATATTGATAAGGTGGAAATTGAAGACAACGAGGATGACTAGAAGGAGATGAAAATTAAGGAGGAAGAAGATAAGGAGGAGGATAAATTTGAGGAGGAACATGTTGTCAATGAAGAAGATGAAGACAATCGTGAAGAAAAAAGATATGAAGAGTAGAAGGAAGATGACAATAGGGTTGTGCATGAGGATAGGGAGAATGTTTGGAAATAAGATGATGTACACCTTGTATGATAATATATCTTTTTAGGAAAATACAAAAGCGTATAATTATATCAACAATTAATAGTGTTAAGTATAGATACACGAACTATGAGAACTAGAAATATCCTAAAGCTAAACAAGAAGAATAGCTCAACTTGTGATTGAGAACAAAAAGCTCACCCATATGAACTAAATATATGTCTAGAACATGGGAGACTTGCTCAAGCATAATATGTACCATGAGATAGAACAAAAACATGAAATGATTGAGACTTAGGAAGTGAGAACCCTAACACTAAATTTTTTACAAAAGGAGTAGAGAGCTTATGAAAATATATACCAAATGGCATTCCACAAAAGAAAAAGGGAGTAGAGACCAATTTGCACTAAACTATGAATAACATGAAGTGGAAAAGACACAACTATACAAAAAGATGGAGCAAAAACCATGATCACCAAAATTAGCAAAAAGGAAGCATTAATAATGGCTCATCACCTTTTTCTTATCTTCAAAAGGGTTTTTCTTAGGATGAACATGGAAAAATATGCATTCAAAAGACCCCTACTATGAAATATGATTATGACATTGAATGATTTGGGGACATGATGAGCAACCTATTGATATTTTCTTGCACACTTTGATTGAAAAAAGGGAGACTCTCATGAGAAATGAGAAGTGAGAGTGCTCTGAATCTATTCTAGAGGGCATCCACCTTTAAGGGACCAATATTGTCTCCAAATGTATATAATGCTCGCTTAAGGATATCTTCATATTGAATTTCTAGAGAAAACTTAAATGTGCCTTAAATGCATAATACATTGATGCTATTTCTAGTATCTTTTGCAAATAATCTCTTAGGAAAAAACCACCAATATATGTCACTCCTTCAAAGAAATTGTATTCCCTAATTGTTGTATCAAACATTTAACTAGCTAAAAATTCCTCGTGAACAAACTCATATGCAATGTGGGTTAGTTGGTCATAATCTTGGTTGAGATTAGAATATTTAGACATGAAGATTGACAACACTTTCAAGGAGGAAACAAAAATCGATGGGATTGGAGTGAGAGGATATTTTCCCTAATTACCTCACTGATAACATCTTGAACCATTGAATTCTTAAAAATAAAGATACAAAAATGATGCAAATAATGTTTATAACTGTAATATTTTATTTATTATGTGATGTTGCACATGGACATGTAATATGTAGTGATTATTTTGTAATATTATTCAGGCCATTGAGATGTTGTATTGTAATATTGTAAATATTATATTATTTTTATTTAATATTGGGAAATGATATTTAGAAAATTTAGTACCCAATATTAAATGTGGGGTCGAGGGCTAGTTGTGAGCATATGGTTTTACCTTACCACCATTTATATTTGTGTGAGATTTTATCTATAAATTTAAGAACATGTTTAGTGGTTAAGGTTGGTTGGTTGTTTGGGTCATCATTGTAGTGAGTCCTTTGGAGGATTGCACTTGTGTAGCATGGCATGGGATGAGTAGATTCATGCTTGGACACATGGGAATTCAATGGAGGGCTTGATGCTATGAGGATATTCATTGTAACTCCATAAGTGATTTGTATTTCTTTATGGATGATTAATCAAATGGAATATGGATTCTTTTGGAGGTTGGGTTTTTCCCTCATGAGGGTTTTTCTAGGGTATATATTGTATTATCTTGTGGGGATTATCTATTTGATCTTGTAGGAAACTTTAGGCATGTTATCTTTTATGTCAAACTTGTCTAGTGTTGTCATTGATGACACAATATATGTCGTTTGCGATTGTGTGTTGAGGTAACAAAAGTGAAGATGAAGTTGGAATTATTCAATTGTGCAAATGTATTGTATGGTCTAAAAATGAGTGTTTAGATGTTTGTATGTTAAATAGTGGTGATGTTAAGTAAGCAGGAGGTGTTATGTTATCTTTGATTTACTGAAATTTGAGAGATAATCTTTTGTAGATAGAAGGGGGCTATTATCACAATATACACTCTAATGGATGCTAAGACTAAAGCCACTATTTAAATTAGGCTAGCTTAATTATGATTAATAAAGTCTACACAATTGTGATCTACCCACAATGGGTTTCCCAAACAAAAATTATGTGTGGATCCACAAAGGTTAGTGAAAACATTTTTTCTCTATTGTCACTTATTGATCCTACATCATCCTACACTCACACTTTAATATTTTTTTATTATCAATAATGGTATTCAATAGATATTAAATGCATATAATTTATGACCCATACATAACTACATTTTACCTTTAGTTCAATTAATATTACCTCCAATCACATTAGCATATCATTGACTACTAATCTCCTTAAAGTACTTTGGAAAATATAAAATATTCCAACCCCTCTCAAAGGCAGTATCCTCATTAAAAGACAAAATTAATTAGTAAATTCACTAAACCAAAGTTAGGTACCACACTAGTCCTTAATCCTTACTCAATTAAATTAACTCAGTATATAATATTATCTAAATATAATTCCAATCACAAGAGATGGCAACCAAATCTAAACTAGGTCAAACAATTACCAATCTAAAATGATAATGTTTAAAATAGTTCATATTGAATATTTAAGCCAAGTTTATATAATCAATGGTTATTAGAAGTATCCATTTGAATTCAACATCATCATAAGAATATCCAAAATATGTAATAAGTTACAAGAACTAATAGTATCCCTAATAGATAAATCATAAAGGGAATATGTGAAACTCCTTGTGAATAATTACCACATTTCATAGAAAAAATTAAAAGGGGGAGAGGATAACCCACATGACTTACCACTGTGCTTGATGATATAATCCACTAAATGAATTGGAAAAATGCATCAATTAATTTTCATAATGATGTATCATGCACCAATGAAAGAAAAGAGTAGTAATAATCACAAGGTTGCCATAAGAGAAGGATTTTTCATTTGGTTGAAGTAGAGGTATTAATTTTTAATTCCTCCTCACTTTATATTACCTGAGGTATTAATTTTTAACTCCTCCTCACTTTATATTACCTTCTATGGGTTATATAGTTCAAAAATACTAATATAAAATTAAAGAAGAAAGTGGTAGGAGAGATCACTAATTTAAAATCTATTGAGAAAAGGAGATAATGATTTCAAGAAATAATAACAAGAAATAAATTGTTTAGTCTTCTTATCAATCTAACCTCTATAGACCTCAAACATACATACCTCCTAGAACATTATTTTCTAGGATATGAGAAGGAAATCTTGATGAATGCTATGATTAGTTTGTTATCAAGTGGGCTTATTAAGGAGGCTTAAGGAAAAATCCATATAATCAACTTCTTAAAAAATATATACAATTCAAAAGATTACAAGATAAATAATAATAATAAAATGGAAAATAAAAAATATAATTGAATGTTTTTATTGTAAATTACATTAAAATTTTAATTAAGTTATAGAATAATATAACAACAAAATTACATAAAATAATGTAAAACTATTAAGTACTCACATTTCTTTGTATGTCTGACTTATTTTATTTTATTTAGTCGGTTTCTATTCTTTATGTTTAAAATCATTTTAGTCTAAATTCAATTTAAATTTTGGCACAAGTGCAAGTGACATAACACTTGTGCTTTTATAGAATTACACTATTGATTTAATCTAAGCCTATTATATCTAAGGAGAATTTGATCGAAGCTCCTCATATTGAAGGGGTTTAGATTGAACTTACTTATGTAAAACTCTTTTGGTAGTATTTTCTTTTTTGATCCACATCTTATAATTTTTCAACAAACAAAATCGCCTAAAGATAAGATTTTAAATGAACACAACCCTCAAAATTGACCTTCTAAATTACACACACACACACACACACACACACACACACACACACACATATATATATATGTATACATATGTACATATGTATATGTATATATGTATATATGTATACATATGTACATATGTATATATGTATGTATGTATGTATACATATGTATATATGTATATACATATATATATATACATATACATATATATATATATATATATATACATATGTATCTACATATGTATACATACATATATATATATATGTATACATATGTATATACATATGTATACATACATATATATATATATATATATGTATTTACATATATAGAGATATATACATATGTATATATCTATATACATATATACATATGTATATATCTATATACATATATACATATGTATAGATATGTATACAGATATATAGATATATACAAATGTATATATCTCTATATATGTATATATCTCTATATATGTATACATATGTATATATGTATATATATACATATGTATATATATCTATATACATATGTATATATCTATATACATATATACATATGTATGTATATATGTATAGATATGTATATATATCTATATATGTATACATATGTATATATATGTATATACATATGTATATACATATGTATATATCTATATACATATATACATATGTATGTATATATGTATAGATATGTATATATATCTATATATGTATACATATGTATATATGTATATACATATGTATATATATGTATATACATATATACATATGTATATATTATATGTATGTATGTATATATGTATACATATATACATATATATATGTCCATACATATATATATACATATACAGACATATATATATATATATACATATATGTATGTATATACATACATATATGTATATATATACATATATGTACATATATACATGATATATGTACATATATGTATATATATACATATATGTATGTATATATGTACATATATGTACACATATACATATATGTACACATATACATATATGTACACATATACATACATACATATATATATATATATATATATATATATGTATATATATATATATATGTATATAGATACATATATGTACACATATATGTATATATATATATAAGTATATATATACATATATGTACACATATATGTATATATATACATATATGTACACATATATGTATATTTATACATATATGTACACACACACACACACACACACACACACACACACACACACACGCACACACACACACACACACACACACATATACATACATACATTTAGGCAATTTTGTTTGTTGAAAAATTATAAGATGTGGATCAAAAAAGAAAATACTACCAAAAGAGTTCTACATAAGTAGGTTCAATCTAAACCCCTTCAATATGAGGAGCTTCGATCAAATTCTCCTTAGATAAAAAAGGCTTAGATTAAATCAAAAGTGTAATTCTATAAAAGGACAAGTGTTATGTCACTTGCACTTGCGCCAAAATTTAAATTGAATTTAGACTAAAATGATTTTAAACATAAAGAATTGAAACCGACTAAATAAAATAAAATAAGTCTGACATACAAAGAAATGTGAGTACTTAATAGTTTTACATTATTTTATGTAATTTCGTTGTTATATTATTCTATAACTTAATTAAAATTTTAATGTAATTTACAATAAAAACATTCAATTATGTTTTTTATTTTCCATTTATTATTATTATTTATCTTGTAATCTTTTTAATTGTATATATTTTTTAAGAAGTTGATTATATGGATTTTTCTTTAAGCCTCGTTACTAAGCCCACTTTATAACAAAATCGCCTAAAGATAAGATTTTAAATGAACATAACCCTCAAAATTGACCTTCTAAATTACACACACACACACACACACACACACACACACACACACACACACACACACACACACACACACACACACACACACACACACACACATACATACATATATGTATATATATGTATATATATATATATATATATATATATATATATGTATGTATGTATGTATGTATGTATGTATGTACGTACATACATACATACATACATACATACATACATACATACATACATACATACATACATATATATATATATATACATATATCTACATACATATATATATGTATGTATAGATATATACATACATATATATATACATATATGTATATATACACACATATACATATATATATATGTGTGTGTGTGTACACATATATGTATATTTATACATATATGTATGTATATACACATATACATATATATATGTGTGTGTGTACACATATATGTATATTTATACATATATGTATGCACACACACACACACACACATATATATACATACATACATTTAGGCAATTTTGTTTGTTGAAAAATTATAAGACGTGGATCAAAAAAGAAAATACTACCAAAAGAGTTCTACATAAGTAGGTTCAATCTAAACCCCTTCAATATGAGGAGCTTCGATCAAATTCTCCTTAGATAAAAAAGGCTTAGATTAAATCAAAAGTGTAATTCTATAAAAGGACAAGTGTTATGTCACTTGCACTTGCGCCAAAATTTAAATTGAATTTAGACTAAAATGATTTTAAACATAAAGAATAGAAATCGACTAAATAAAATAAAATAAGTCAGACATACAAAGAAATGTGAGTACGTAATAGTTTTACATTATTTTATGTAATTTCGTTGTTATATTATTCTATAACTTAATTAAAATTTTAATGTAATTTACAATAAAAACATTCAATTATATTTTTTATTTTCCATTTATTATTATTATTTATCTTGTAATCTTTTTAATTGTATATATTTTTTAAGAAGTTGATTATATGGATTTTTCTTTAAGCCTCCTTACTAAGCCCACTTTATAACAAAATCGCCTAAAGATAAGATTTTAAATGAACACAACCCTCAAAATTGACCTTCTAAATTACACACACACACACACACACACACACACACACACACACACACACACACACACACACACACACACACACACACACACACACACACACACATATGTATGTATATATGTATGTATGTATGTATGTACGTACGTACGTATGTATGTATGTATGTACATACATACATACATACATACATACATACATACATACATACATACATATATATGTATACATGTATGTATATATCTATACATACATATATGTATATGTATGTATATCTCTATACATACATATATGTATATGTATGTATACATATATGTATGTATATATGTATGTATATATGTGTGTGTGTGTGTGTGTATAATTTAGAAGGTCAATTTTGAGGGTTGTGTTCATTTAAAATCTTATCTTTAGGCGATTTTGTTATAAAGTGGGCTTAGTAAAGAGGCTTAAGGAAAAATCCATATAATCAACTTCTTAAAATATATATACAATTAAAAAGATTACAAGATAAATAATAATAATAAAATGGAAAATAAAAAATATAATTGAATGCTTTCATTGTAAATTACATTAAAATTTTAATTAAGTTATAGAATAATATAACAACGAAATTACATAAAATAATGTAAAACTATTACGTACTCACATTTCTTTGTATGTCTGACTTATTTTATTTTATTTAGTCGGTTTCTATTCTTTATGTTTAACATCATTTTAGTCTAAATTCAGTTTAAATTTTGGCGCAAGTGCAAGTTACATAACACTTGTGCTTTTATAGAATTACACTATTGATTTAATCTAAGCCTTTTCTATCTAAGGCGAATTTGATCAAAGCTCCTCATATTGAAGGGGTTTAGATTGAACGTACTTATGTAGAACTCTTTTGGTAGTATTTTCTTTTTTGATCCACTTCTTATAATTTTTCAACAAACAAAATCGCCTAAGATAAGATTTTAAATGAACACAACCCTCAAAATTGACCTTCTAAATTACACACACACACACAAAAACATATATACATACATATATGTATGTATATGCATATATATTTATGTAGATATATATACATACATATATATACATACGTACATATATGTATGTATATATATATATATATGTATGTATATATATCTACATACATATATATGCATATACATACATATATATGTATGTAGATATATGTATGTAGATATATATACATACATATATATATATATACACATACATATATGTATGTATGTATATATATGTATGTATGTATATATATGTATGTATAGATATCTACATACATATTTATACATATATATACATACACATACATATATGTATGTGTATATATATGTATGTACATATATGTATGTACATATATGTATGTAGATATCTATACATACATATATATACACATACATATATGTATGTGTATATATATATACATACATATATGTATGTATATATATACATACATATATGTATGTATATATATACATACATATATGTATGTATATATATGTATGTACATATATATACATACATATATATACATACATATATGTATGTATATATATATATATACATATATATACATACATATATGTATGTACATATATATACACACACATACATACATACACACACACACACACACACACACACACACACACACACACACACACACACACACACACACACACACACACACACACACACACACACACACACACACACACACACACACACACATATGTATGTATGTATATATCTGTGTGTGTGTGTGTGTGTGTGCATTTGAGATACCCATACTAAAATTAAATACATTTATTGAATAAATTTGTTAATAGAAAACTAGATAAAATATCATTCAAAAAAGTTCGTTGCATTGCATATTGATGTCTTTGTGCTAGAAAACTATATTAAAATTGACAAATAAAAATATATTAGGATAAAATGGATGTCTAAATTTTTATATAGAAAATTTATATATTTGATATTTATATTCATAGAGTCCCTATAAACCTAAAATATCATGATTGAATGTTTAAGTGTTCACAATGAAGAAGGCAATCATATAATCTATAAGGCAAAGGACAATCTCGGAAGAACAAAATCAAAGCATTATTTGAGCATTGGACTCAAAAAAGAAGGATCCTTATTTTTAGAAGAATTAAGTTATATTTTCTATGTCATGATAAGATTGATTAATATTAGAAATTTTAAGATAAAATTAAAAACTGATAGAGTAACATTTATAATTGTTCAAGATCCTTTTTGTTGGCTTTTATGATTTTTGTGATTTAATTTTTTGGTTTAATTTGTTAACTTTAATAAGTTTTATTTTTATTTAAAATTTTAGTCAAGAGTTTAATATTGGTTTTTATTATGTTAGCGGGGAGAAGGCCCTGAACCTATCATATAGAAAAATCACAAAGTAGCAACAAAACCCTTGTCCCAAACAACCAGAAAAAGAGAGCCAAAATCAACCTTCAGAAATGGTCAAATATTAACATGTTTCTATACCTAAACCTACTCATTCTAACTAACCACCATTTACCTATGATAATACCAGTATGTCGAGTTTCATCAAAATTAAATAGAGTGCCAACAATATTCACCATCAAAATAAAGTCTAGATTAAGAGGCTCGCAACCTAGCATCTTATAAACATAATAAAAAAACCTAATCACCTATACCAAGTAAAGCACTTAAAAGAATAACAAGAGGGGTGACTAATCATTCCTAATCAGGTTCCAATTGCGCTTCATCCTATCAACCTTGATGGCCCAAGTGTCTTCCTACATGTCTTCTCTGCCTTGTGTATCTACCTTTTTCTTCCCTTGTTTAGTCAGCTTCCTATTTTTCTTCTTTATTTTTCCTTGCCTAGACACCACTCCCATAACTGCCTTGTTCATCACCCTATCAGTGATTTCACAAAGAGAACTATAAGCCTTGCACATATTATCAAATTTTTGTTATATTATTCATTTTTTTCTTCCAGGTTAAGAACTCGTTGTTTGAGCTCATTTATCTCATCCTCCATATTATTGTTGTTTTGTTTATCCCACGACATTTCATAAGGACAGGGGACCATCTCTTCATCTACCATATTATTGGAGGGTTGTAGGCTTTGGTTATAATTTTTAGAATCTTCCTCTATTTCACTCTCTTCCTCCATTTCTTCCTTAAATTGTTCCTCTTGGTCCTCTTCTTCATCTTGGAAATCTTCATCCTCTGAATTATCATTAGAGATCTCCTCAATTTCCTCAAATTAAGAGGTTCCTCAATATTTTCCATCATCTCTTTAGTTTCAGTCTTGCTTTTCTTTTCTTTCGCACAGAGCCTAGTTGATCTTCTTGTTGGCAATTGACACTCATTCACCTTAGTTGTGTTGTCATTGATGGAAAGACACCATTTTGGGCTGGTCACATAACTGGTACTCACCAGTATTCATTGTTTGGCAATTGACATTCAGTCATCTCGCACACAAGAAACTGGCATCGACAGGAAAGGGAAACTGGCAATCTAGGAACCGGTATATAAGGCCGACATAGGAGATTGATTCGATAGGTTTACATGGCAACGATTAAAGGCATCAGTCTTGAATTTTAATGAATTTATTTTTGCTTAGGCCGACATGTAATTAAATTGTAATATATTTATAAGCCGACATAAGGCATTTATGTTTATGTTTGGGAAGGGTATTTAAGTCAATTTGGTTAGGTTATTTTGGTAATGGATAAGAATGAAAGAAAGGTAATGGGATATAGTGATGTGATATTGTGTGAGCGATCTTGATCGAGAGAATGCGAATGTAATATTCTATAGTCGGTCTTGGATTTTGGTAAATAGAGGTTTAGGAAGCATAGAAAGATACTGGTAAGGAAGGACACAGTGTAAAATGGTACAGACTATGCTTTAACCGGAACTCATCCAGCATAGGAGATGCACTCTTAGAGCTTAGAATTTTGTTTGTAACTCCATATGTGGTGTTTGTAGTCAGTGAGGCTCCTTTTGTGATGAGCAGTGTGATCTAGGTTGGTAGTCTTCCTGCATGTGCAAGCCCCTATTGTAATATTTATTCATCTGGCCAGTGGATAGATATTGTGGGTCTCCAATCCCACCGTGGTTTTTCCTCTTTGAGGTTTTCTATGTATAAATCTTTGTGTTATGGTGTATGCTCTTGTGGTTGCTTCATTTCTATTTGTTGTTGTATTCTTTCATGTTTACCTATTACTGGACTGCATTGTTAATAAGGTTAAAATTGATTATACTTGCAGAACACTGATTAACTCCCTCCTCTAAGTGTTCTTGGATTCCAACAATTGGTATCAGAGATTGGTGCCTTGGAGTAAGTCTAACAGCTTGAGGAAGATCCTGAATTTGGAATCCGTGGAGATTAGTCTATAGAAAAAACTTGAAGTAGTACTTGAGGACTATGATATTGAAAGGATGAAGAACTTGAGGTTGCAAGATGAATTGAAATCTACAAAGGAAATCATTCTTACCTTGCAGGAGAGGTTGTCACCTAATCAAGATAAAAGGAAGGAACTTTTGCAAAATCTGGATGATGAAGAGAATGATGCCCTTAAGGAACAATGTCAGAAACTGAGTCAAGAGAATGGTGTGATGAAGAATGAAATGCAATCAATGACTATGAGGATGTCCAAGGAGATTGAAGACCGAAAGAAGAATGAAGAAAATCTTAGCAAATCTCTAAAAGATAGATCCAAGGAATGCATTAGGTTGGCGCATGAGAATAATGTATTGAGGACTGAGTTGGTACAATAACATAACAATGAACAAGAGCTAGAAAGAATGAGGTCAATCCTAAGAAGTGATCTGGATGCTACAAATGAATACAAAGAAAAGTTTAGGGTCAGTTCTACAAGGCTTGATGAATTATTGAAGGATCAAAGAGACACTAGAGACACTAGAGGTCTTGGATTTGAGCATGGAGAAAGCTCCAATACTAGAATTTAGGGAAATCCACCAGACAACCAGATTCAGAAATCACCAATAAGACAGCCCAATGCATATAAATTTGATGTTAGATTATTTGTTTGTAATAAGTTTCCTCATAGAGCAAGTCAGTGCAGAAATAGAGCAAATCAGAATAACAATGCAGTTCTCAGTCAATTTTCAAAATGTAATAAGTATGGTCATAGGATAGAAGATTGTAGAATGAATGTCAGATGTCATGCATGTGGAAAGTTTGGGTATATGGCTAATCAATGTAGGTCAAAGAATGGTCAAGGACTCAACAAGGCAATCAGAGAAATAATGTCACTTGCTATGCATGCAACAAAACAGGACATATTGCCAAATATTGTATAAGCAAGAACAATCCAATAGGAAATAACGAGAAAGGAAAAAAAAAGGTTGAAGACATCCGGAAGAAGAATGAGAGGAAATGGGTTAGGAAATTTGAAGATCAACCGGTAGAGACAATTAATCTAGTTGCTCAATCATAAGAGAAAAATGTTCCTACATCGGTAGGAAACTTATTTGGCAACTAAGGCATTAGCCTTAGGGGGAGGCAAATTATTGACAGATCTTGCATTGCCCCTAGTAGAGGTTTGAAAGCCTGCTTCAGATCTTGGTAAAGGTAGTTAGGAGATTCATCGGTGCTGAGATAATGGATTTTAAATCTGGTATGATATGCCGACATGCATTAATGTCAATGAGAAATTAGGGTTTTCACAGAGTAAAAGGGAAATATTGGTTCATTTTCGATCACATTGCATTCAGAGAGAAACAGAGCGAGTTCAAGGCGATTTAAGGCGATCAAAATCATTTCTAGCGCATTCTCAAGCAGATTTTCAAGAGCTTTGACCAGTGAAGGTTGTGAGGTATTTTATCTGTTTTTCGAGTTATGCTTGTTTGCAATGGCTTCTAGATCATCTTCCACTCTGATAGGTGTGGCTACCCCTATTGTTGTTGACATCAAGGACCATCCACGCCTTGTTTTCAAACAATGCCCTCAGATTGTGAAGGTCAATGATTCAGTTGGTGCATTTTCTAAGGTTTCTGAAGCAGTTTTGTATGTCAAAGATGTTCGTGCATACATTCACTATAATTTGGAGAATTTGTGTTCTGCTGAGGATCAAGCACATGTTTATTGGCACTTTGGTCAACCAGGATGGGTTGATGAAACTGGAATTTCAATATCTGAAGGATCAGGGTTTTACTGACAGTTTGGAGATGTTGGAATTTGAGGACGAATTGATCTGGTATGCACTGAGCCGAGTCCATGGTGAATTCATATGTCTAGATTAGCCCCACAAGATCACCAAGGAGGCTATTTGTACAATCACTAGTTTACCCCAGACCGGTCCAACCCTTGGAAGGAAGAAGATATCTAACAATGAGGTCAAAAAGTTAACTGGTGCAACATCTGACAACCGGTCCATGAGAATCACTACTATCAGAAACAAAGCAATTCAATTTGCAAGCATGATCATCAGTTACAAGGTAACCCAATAAAATTGGTTGAACTCTGTTTCGAGTTCATGCATTTTCTATGCTCACAAAATGATTAAGAAAAATAAAAAGATAGATATATGTCAATGGATGTGTGATGAGCTGATAATAAACTTAGGGAAGATTAAGGATGAGAAGAAGGGTACTTTCCGGTATGGCAACCTTGTTGTCTGTTTAATGTTTTTCTTTCTAAATTAGTTACTCGAAACTGGTAAGACTCAATGGGCATTTGATATACCTATTGGCATTCTACACTCTTATGAGAATAGTTGATGTTGTCATTGATGGCAACCAACTGGAAATCATCTGGCAACCCACAGGTGGATTAGTCTCGGGTAGCAAAACAAATAAAAGATGCTATAAGGAATATGGGACAGGAAAAGGATAGCGACTCCATTCTTTGAGGTTATTTCAAATCATTTTAGAAGGAAATGAAGAAGAGAGAAAGAGTTCCAAATCATATTGTAGATAAGTACTCAACTAAAATCTATTTTATGGTGAAAAAGGATGAAACATCGATGGAGGCAGTACAACCTAGAAAGATCTGGATAACTAAAATGGGATATGAGGTAGATGCTGAGATCTTGGACTTGTATGCCAAGACTCTTATTGATACTCTGGTAGATGAAGCAAAGAAAGCCTTTGGGACTGCTAAGCAAAAAGAAACTGAAGTTGAAATTGGATTCAGTAAGAAGAAAAGGGAAGGAAAGATCAAGAAGGTTGGGGAAGTTGTGCAGAAGATATCCACTAAGATAAAGAAGATTATTGGACTAGCTGAAGAGTCATCTCTGGAAGCAGTGCAGGCTCCACCGACAGATGTAACCAGCAAGGGTGTATTAAAGAGGAAGAAACTAAAGAACTATATTCTCCCTATTACATCCAGTTCTGACACTGATGTTGTGCCCTCACAAATTCCTAAAACTTTTATCAGGATACCAAGGAAGAAGGCTGAGGAAGTAAAGAAGCAGAAAGTGAAGGTTATCCCTCCGGCTGCAGCAAAGAAAATCTTGAAGGATAGGAAGCCCATAGAGAAGAGGAAACTAGTTAAGGAGTCTACTTCTACTCCCATCAAGAAGAAGAAATCAGATGTAGATATTGCTCTCGAATCCCGTAAGAGTATTGGAGTCATTCCTCCTCTTTCAGCTGCTGAGTTAATTGATCAAATCACTAAAGATGGAATTTTGAGTAATATACAACATTACTATGTACATATAGATGATAAGGAGGAAATGGAAATAGAGGAATCAATTTTGTTATACTTAGATATATATAAGAAGGCACTTTTAGAGATTGACAAACAAATACTGGTAGATTTGTATAGTAAATTAGTTGCTAAAAGGTTATCTATGGTTGAAGAGGATAGACATATAAAGGTATAAGAATTGTTAACTGTGTGTTGTGCTATAACTGATGAAGAGATGCAACAATGTCTAGAGTTTGCTAATAAATCAATTTTCCGAAGCAAACACCAGCATGTGAGTCTCATGGTAGGTAGAGTGAATGAGATAGTTAGGGAGACACATGAGGCTTGGGTAAAATTCTTTGTAGATAAATCGGGATTCTTTAAGTCACCAAAAGTCTCTCAAATGTATAACACTCCAAATATCTTGGTAGATGATAAGGGGAAAGGTATATTGGGAATGGATACCTTGGTTTTGGATAAAAAACTAACTGAGGATATTCCTCCGGTAGAACGACTTGTACCTAATATAGAGATATCGGTAGATAACATTGATACTGTATAGGATAAGTAGGATACACCGGAACAAATCATTCTGGATATAGAGGTTATTAATGTAGAAACAAAAAATAAGTAGGTTGAGGATATCGAACCTCCATTACCAAATGTACATACTGAAGAGGTTCAGGTTGAAAAGATTATTGCACCAAGTGGAAAAGCCACCGATGTAAGTCTTGAGGTTGAATCTTCATGAAATATTTTAGATAGTCATTCATTGTTGGCACTTGACTCATCTGGTCAAGTTTATTTTGCATAGAAGAATATTGAGCAACTGAAGAGAAGTAGGTTATTGAGCAGACCATTTTGGTTTTGGAATAACTTGCACCAAAATATAAGGTAGATCAGATTGGTAGTCCATCCGGTAAATTGAAAGATTTGATTGGGCATATTTCCAAAGAGTTTAAAACTCTTCAACATGTATCAAACTGATAGTTGATTGAGCGGTATAATGCAGCTCGAAAAGTCACTTGTGACAGCATGATTTTATCTAACAAGGCCAAGTTGACAGATGAGATATCAAAGATTGATGTGGCTCTAAATGAGTGTAGCTATATATATAGGTCATGTACTAACACCAAAAAACTTACAGTGGACCTTGAGGTGAAATTGAAGGTAGCAAAGGCTTGGTTATATCTTTTGGCTAACAGTTTTGATGGTACTCAGACACTGACCAATACTATTGATGGTCATATTTTGATAACAAAGTCTGATATTTTTGGATTAGAGAAGTACATGGATAGGCTAATCTAATGTGCAAGCGAATTAAGAGGTTTGGTGAGTCCTCAGTTGAACACTCTATTACTTCACAAGAGGGAATGTATAGTGTTAATGAATAAACCCACTCTAGCAGACCTATTAGAAGAAGACCTTCATGCATATAGTCTTAATGGTTTTGTATCCATTGACATTAAAGAAAGGTTGGGATGCATATTTAGGATTTTTGAAGAATTCTTACCTAGATATTTTTAAGTATATCTAGATCCAGTAATCACATTTTGGTTTGTATATAATTTCATTTCTTTCATTCATTTGCCCTGGCTTTGGAATTGTTGTCAAAGGGGGAGAGGTTGATGTGAAAAATGTCTAGGGACATGAAGAGTAATGTATAGCTCAGGGGGAGTAGTCTTCCAACAATTTTTTAGATCAGTTTTGGAGTTTTTGGCAGGGTACTGGAATGGTACTTCAGCGATTCATATTTCACATGAGTGTTGCATCAATGTCAAAGGGGGAGATTGTTCGCAATTGACACTCATTCGGCTTAGTTGTGTTGTCATTGATGGCAACACATACCATTTTAGGTTGGTCACTTAACCGGTACTCATCGATATATATTGTTTGGCAACCAAAATTCAGTCATCTAGCACACAAGAAATTGGCACTGGTAGGAAAGGGAAACCAGCAATCTAGGAACCGGTATATGAGGCTGACACAGGAGATTGATCCGACAAGTTTACACGATAATGATTAAAGGCATTAGTCTTGAAGTTTAATGAATTTATTTTTTCTTAGGCTGACATGTAAATGAATCATAATATCTTTGTAAGCCAACATAAGGGATTTATGTTTGTGTTTAGGAAGGGTATTTAAGTTAGTTCGGTTAGGTTATTCTGGTAACAGATAAGAATGAAAAAAAGGTAATGGGATATAGTGATGTGATATTGTGTGAGTGGCCTTGATCAACAGAATGTGAATGTAATATTCTGTAGTCAGTCTTGGATTTTGGTTTAGAGGTTTGGGAAGCGAAGCAAGATACCAGTAAGGAAGGACACAGTCTAAACTGGTACAGACTGTTCTTTAACCAGAACTCATCCAGCATAGCAGATGCACTCTTAGAGTTTAGAATTTTGTTTGTAACTCCATATTTGGTGTTTGTAGTCAGCGAGGCTCCTTTTGTAATTATCAGTGTGCTCTAGGTTGTTGACCTTCCTGCATGTTCAAGCCCCTATTGTAATATTTATTTATTTGGCTAGTGGATAGATATTGTGGGTCTCCAATCCCACCATGGTTTTTCCTCTTTGAGGTTTTCCGCATATAAATCTCTGTGTTATGGTGTATGCTCTTGTGGTTACTTCATTTCTATTTTCTATTATATTATTTCATGTTTACCAGTTAATAAACTCCATTGTTAATAAGGTTAAAATTGATTATATTGACAAAACACTAATTCACCCCCCCTCTCAGTGTTCTTGGATTCCAACACTTGTCTCCCCCGAGCTGTCATCTTTTCTTTCTTTCTCTGAAGACTTCTCCTCATCTTTAGAGTTATGTAGGTATAGGTCAATTGTGATACTCTTCCTCACCGAATCTTTCCCTATCTTTTTGGCTTTAGTTGGGCTACTCCTAGGATCTCTTGCCCGGGTTGATATTCAGAAGAGTCGCCTCTAGGGGTTCAATTTCCTACAACATCGGGGTTTTTTTTACCCGTGGAACTATCTGAGGGAGTAGAGTCTAAAGAACGAAGGGGTTTGGATTCAATTAACTCTATCTTAATAGATGTCCCCTATTTTTTCTTATTTTTCACAACATTACTAGGTAAGGATAGCAATCGACTACGATTCAGGGAGCGGTCAAAGGAAAATTTATACACCAGGCAAATTAAGCCTTGGTGCATAAGTGGATTGGATCCATTAGCAATGCAGGATTTTTGGGTCGAAAATAGAAAATATGGCATATTAACCCTTTCCCCATGCAAAATGTGATTCAGGGAAGTGATAACCATGGATAGTGGTGTAATGCCCCTCTAAAGTAAAGTATTTCATGACAAAAAAATTAACAATTGGGTAGGGTTTAGGAAGTGCAGAGTGACCATACCCATTTTGAATTGCAATCGGTCGCTCACCCTTTTCGAATAACTTCTTCATATAAGCTCTATAGTCTCCATTGCTTCACCAAGCTCCACTTGTTCACCCTCATTTTTTAACCCAATGACCTCTACAAGGAACTCCAGAGAAACCGCAAAGGTAATGCTCGCCATAGTGACCACACCGTCTTGCCATGAGTTGCAAAATCTTGCAGATAAGGCTTTGTTATATCCCTTCATAGAAAGGAAATAAGGGGTTAAAGACACATTGAGGAAGAGATCCCAAATTTTTTCATTATTCTGTAGTTCCTCACTATTTTTTGGTTTTGTCCTTTTGAGAAGGCCCCCCCATATTGATCTTTGTCTTTGCAGAACATTGCCAATAGATACGAAAGTGACAAACAAAACTGATAAAAAAATTTAGAGTCAATTTTTCCTTTAAACAATTATTTCTAAAGAGGTATTTATGGCTTGATGAGCTTCGTTTTTCACACCTGCGAGCTTACTTTTGTTATTATTAAACTTTAAGAAATCTCGGGAATGACAACCATCGTCTTTATCACAATTGAGTACATTATCTTTTAAAATCCTCTTGATGTAAGGAAAGGGCTTTCTCGTACACTCCTCTAGATCCTTCTAATTTATGATCTCCACATCATCCAAGTTTTGTAAACTTTGCAAGTAACATGTCATCTCTAGTGAACAGCTGATAATCCTCCTACTCAACAAATTGTAGGAAGGCAGGCAATAAATTTGAAATTTAAAACTTTCGGCACTCATTCCAAACTTTAAAAAAGACTGTCTGCTCCTATTTGTATTGAATAGTTTACCATGTCATCCCATGAGAGGTTGACCCTTTCCTTGGCTAGATTCTATTTTAAAACCCTTGAGTTTTAAGCGAAATTAAAGTAACACCATCCAGTTTTCATTAACTCTTGATTTGCAATATCATCCAAAGTTGCATTACCTTCTCTATACTAGTGTTGAACTTTTATTTTGTTAAATGTCTTAAACACATATTTACAATTTTGGATAATTCCTCTTATCTCCAAAGGAGCCTTGATAACATTATTCAGGCAATCCAATATAATTTTTGAGTTGCCCTCCAGGATCATATTCCTTCCTTTATTATGATACAATCGAGTAAGACCCATCCAGCTGCCAAGTTTACACAAAATCCTTCTAGCATATAACATCTGCAATCCCTTATTAGGCCTCCAACTCCTGAAGCACCTAGGTTCCCTTTCAAGTAGCCATCAAAGTTACATTTGAGCCAAACCTCCTCAGGCAGAGTCCAAATATAGTTCTTTCTTAAAAGAATTGTGTGCTAGTTTAGCCTTAGCAGATTATGTTTTATCCCCCATTTTTGTTTCAGTCTAAGGTCCAACAGAGTAGGCATTACCTTGGAGGTGGATGACTTCCCCGCATTAATGTTATCTTTAATTTAATGTTTTATAATATTGAAGAGCACCTTGTTGTTCTTGGCTTCATCCATAAACACTCTATTATTCCTTTCTTTCCAAATATTTCACGCCATCACTAGAGTAGTCTGAAGCCACAGGGTTTTAGACACAAGATGACAATAATGAGTTAAGGGTCATTGTCTCATGAAATCTTTCATTTTATCCGGGATGATCTAGAAAATTTTTATGTCCTCTAATAGTGCATTCCAAACTTCTTTGGTATACTAGCAATGCAGGAACAAATGATCAATACTTTCCATATCTTTGTAGCATAACATGCATCTGTTAAGAAAGGAGAATCCTCTTTTGTAAAGTTTATCAATTGTGAGAATTTTTCCATGGGCAGTAGCCCACCAAAAGTAATTGACTTTTTGGATGAGGTCCTTAATCCATATGTTTTTCAGTTGAAATATCCCAGCGCTTCCTCCTCCATACTTTGGTAGGCAGATTTGACTGAGAAGGCACCCAAGGGGTTATATTTCCACATCCATTCATCCTCAAATAGAGAGGAGAAAAAGGTACAATCTGGTAGAATAGAGGATATAGATTTAGCCTCCCCAAAGACTTGGACCAGATGATGGGCCGAGATAGATAATCTTGATGGGTCACCACCTCTTCCGTATTTTTTCACACAGCTTTGTCTTATTACAAGACTATATAATCCTGAACCAACTTCCCACAATTCCTTATTAAGATTGGCTTCACTTTCCTGAATTGAGGTAAATCTGAAAGGGCTTGGTCATGAATCCAAACATCATCTCAAAAGCTCCAATTTTATTCAAATAACCAAATATCATTCTTCCACTCTTTTTGATGAAAGCCTTAGTTTTTTCCACATTATTCCAGATGAAGGAACCTAGGGGTGGGTTAGACTGATTTAAGAATTCGATGTGTCTTTCATTACTAAGGTATTTGGATTTCAAAATATTCACCCAATCCTTCTTTCCTTTAGTTATGTTCCAACCAACTGTAGATAATAGTGCTTTGTTGAATGTTTTTGTTTTTCTTATATCCCAAGTCCCGCCCCCCTGACTTGGTGATGTAGTAGGGTGAACCCACAATAGTGGGTTAGACTTTTTTGCTAACTTTGACACTCCAAAATTCATTTTCAGAAAAAACTTTGGATCCTAACAACTATTACTTCTAAACCATAAGAGATTTGTAGATGATGTGAACTATTGATTTGTGTAATTTTGTATGTAGATTATAAAAGTTATTTTTGATAATTTTTGGAATCAATTTTCTTCCATTTTTCTATCTCCCTCGAAAACTAGTTTTTTTTTAAAAACAACATTTTTAAAGAGTGATACTCACTCTGCATAGCATAACTTTTTTTCTATGATATATATGAACGTGATTCTTTCTAATTTGGTTTTGTAACATCCATATCTAGTATTTTCACTTTGTTTTGTAAGATTATCTTCAATATTTAATATTTTATTAAGATTGCAAGTCGAGCTAACTGTCATTTTGACATATGTCAATTTGATATTACATAACTTGTCCTATATGTAATGAAATAAAAATATTTGTTGGAAAGAGGACTTCAATACCTAGTGCGTAAATATTTTTCATAATTTTTTGGGTGACGTTTACTCTTTTTCCATAAGAATAGAACAAAGAGGTTCATGTTCGGTCAAAACCCTACATTCTTAAGAAATAAAATAAAAAAATATTAATAAAATTAAATATATTAAAAATTATACTATTAGGAAAGCTTATAATAAGGGATAAATACTTAAAAAAATAAAACTTCTAAATAAATTCATTTGACCCCCCAAAAGCTAATGTAAAATTGATTTTTTATCTGCATTTGATACATGCAAAGGAGACTCCATTGCAAGTATAATTTAGAATAGAAGTTATATCCAAGAAATTTTGATCTAAGAGCCTTTGATCTAACTCTCTTCAATTAATTACTTCAAATGGGACCTAATAAAGCTTAAATTATTATATTTTCTAAAAAAATGTATGATTTCAGCAAAAATCAAGATGTACAAAAATGTGGGAACTAGCATTTTGAGTTCACCCAATAGACCATGTCCCAGGAAACTAAGGAAATTTGATTTTTATCCTCGATACCAATCCATAAATTTTTTTTTGAATCCTCTCAATTTTCTCAGCCACCTTCCCTAGTATTTTGAAGAGGGAGAGGTAATATATGGGAATTCTCTAAAGACTTCAGATTTAACCAATTGGATTTTCCCAACCATACTGAGCAACTTACCTTTCCAACTATCTAATTTCTTTTGGAACATATCAATAATTCCATTCGAAAAGGTCAAGGAGGGGGATTTACAAATGAGAGGTAACCCCAAATAAAAGTCAGGAAGAATGATGGGCTCAGACAGTAGTGATTTTCTCTTGAAGGGAGTGGTTGACATTCAAAAAGAAAAAAATTCTTTTCTCATAATTAATATGTTGGCTTGAGATCTTAGCATAATTATCTAGCATCTTCTTCCAATACCTAGCTTCTAAGATATAAGCTTCTCCAAAAATGATGGTATCATCAATGAATTGTTGATGAGAGATAGTATCAAGGGTGGAAGCAACTCCTACCCCTTTTAGAATTCTTCTCCTTCCGAGTTTATCAATATTTCTCCCTAACACTTCAACAAATATGATGAACAGGTACGCTAAAAGGGGATCACCCTAGTGAAGCCCTTTCCTAGTGGAGAACTAGTTTTTCGGTGATCAATTTAAAAGCACTGAATATTTAGGAGTAGTGACACATTGCTCAATCATATTTAAAAATTTACTCCTTATACCAAGCATTTTTAGAATCTCAAAGAGAAAGTTTCAGGGGACCCTGTCACATGCTTTAGAAATGTCTAATTTGAAGGCCATAGTAGGTTTTTCTTTGTTTTCCATTGAGTGGACAAGTTCATGAGAAAAAATAACATCTAAAATATGTCTACCTTTAACAAATCCTTTTTGATTAACAAAGATCATCTTATCCGACAATGGTTTTAATCTATTGACCATAACTTTAGAGAGGATCTTGTACAAAGTATTGCATAAGATAACTGGTCTAAAATATTTAGTGGAGACAACATTGTCATTCTTAGGAACCAAGGCAATGAAAGTAGCATTAATTTTCTTAATAATTTTAACTAACCTGAAGAAGTCCTTCACTACATGGAAGATGTTATCTTCCACAATGTCCCAGTGGTCTTGAAAAAAGGTAGGGGGGAGTCATTTGGATCTGGGGCTTTAGGTCTTCATTAGTGACTTCCGAGATCACATCAAGCAGGTTATTAGGGTTTTTGAAGCTGCCCTGATCATTTGAGGAATTTAGACTTAGGAATTGAATAAATATCTCAACCATCTCCTCCTTATTGTCAATAGATGAGCCATCCTCTTTAGTTAACTTTCTTATTTTGTTCCTGCTTCTATGTTTCAAGGTAGACTGATGGAAGAATTTAGTGTTTTGATCCCACTCAATGAGTCATTGTACCTTTGATTTTTGTTTCCAAAACCCGTCTTTGTTTCCCAAAAACCTCCTCTTTCTTACCTAGCTAGACCCATTGATCTCTTAATTCAATTTCCTCCCTTCTTTCTTCCTCGAAAACCTTTCTTTCTTCTACCTTATTCTGCAATATCTCAAGGTTTTTCATTATTTCTTTATTTTATTCAAAGATATTGTCAAAAGAGTACATGTTCCATCCTTTGACGTTATCTTTAATAATCTTGAGTTTTTGGGAAACACGGTACATAGGTATACCACTGATAGGGGTTTTCCACCAATGTTCAACTAGGGATTTGAAGTCTCAGTGGTGTGACCACATAATCTCAAATTTGAATAGGTAATGTTTTTTCTCCCTAGTGTCTTCCATGGACAAAATAATTGCATGGTGACTAGATTCTTCTCTCGGGAAGGAGCACAAAGAGGAGTCAAAGTTTCCCTAGCTACGGGACACTACAACCCTATCTAATCTGACTTGGATTAGATTCTTCCCTTGTCTTCTATTTGACCATGTGAATTTAGAACCATTGACGATTATGTCCATTAGACCCATAGTCGAAATGAAATCAGCTAAATTGGCCGTACTCTTGAAGTAGTCTTCAATACCTCCCAATTTATCTGAGGGATAAAGTGGTGAGTTGAAATCTCTAGCTAGCATCTAGAGTGCATTCCACTGATTCAAAATTAGGTTGGCTAGAGAGGAACATAGGGTAGCACATGGGGATATTGCATTGGGGGCATAGATATTAATAAGGAAGCACTGATTCTAAGTTCTTAGGTCCCGCAACTTAACTATCAAACAGGTTTTTGCTGAGTATATTAGAGTGCCATCAATGAAGGAGGGGTTCCACAAAGTAGCAATGCCTCTGGAGGCACCCTCTGCATCACTAGAAAGGAAAGTAGAAGAGGTCCAAAAGGAGTTAATAGTCTTCTTGAAAACATCAGATTTCATTTTGGTCTCCTGAATCAAAAGAATATCCACTTTTTGTTCCATCAAAGTACATTTAAGCATATGTTGTTTTAGGGGGCTATTCAAGCCCCTCACATTCTTGGATAAAACCTTCATTTGAACACAACGCAAGAAACTCTACTCTCCTGAGTAGAAGCTATATCCCAACCTTGGGATAAGTTAATTTTCCTTCTTTTTGTTCTCAGAGAGGTTAATATTGTTGGATAGTCAAAAAAATTGTTTAAATAAAAATAAAATGGTCCTATAAAATTGAAGTTGTGTTCTATATTATAATGTTATTTTCAAATTACAATATAATTATTAAGTTCCTATACTATTCTTAAACTTTAATTATTCTTATAAAAAAAATAATTCAATCATAAATATTAAAATTTAAATTATTACATAAGTAGGGATTTAAAACCCATACCCTTATAAAGAGACACCATTCACAAATTTTTTAATAAAAATGATATAATGAGTTTGATGAACAATTTAGAGGTTTGCTCCAAGATAGTATATTATGAGTCAAAAAGGAATAAGAAATTGAATATTAATCTAGTGAATATTAGGGTTGGAAGTTTATGTTTTCTTTAGCCAGAGCTTCCCTAGCTTCTTTATTAGTGAGAATGCTTTTGTGGTTGGTAGATCACTCCATATGTACGAGAGAAGAATTTACTACACTAAAGGTTAAATGATGGGTTATATTGTCCATCCAACATTCTAAATACATGTTTCACCATATTTATTATTTAATTGAAATTCCAAATCATCAACGGATGGGTTGCATATTTTCACCTCTATTTCCCTGTCTCTAGAGGTTGCTAAGTCTAAGGGTTCTCTTCCACTACACCAAAGTCTCATCTTATGTCTCTATAAGTTCCATTTGAGTCTAACCCCTTGTAGTGGCCCTAATATTAACCCCCTGAGCTCAGGTTCTGGTCCGGGTCTCTATGTTGAGCTTCTAGTCAATCAATCTATAGGGGTGACTTTTCCCAAACCATATAAGGTGCACACCCGGGTTAATACCTCTCAAAATGCTAAATCTAAGACCTGTCTGGGTCTCCCAGTTGGTAAAATCTCTACTTAGTAAATGATCATTGCCAAAGAGGAATCAGAGGATACAACCACTTCATGGTCTATTGGATCTTATTGAACCTTGAATAACAATGTGGGTATTGAGGGTAATCCCTTGTCCCCCAATTGTCCCCATGATTCTAAATCCTCTCCCTAGAGTGCTTTTTTTAAGGTGGAATTTTCCCTCTTTGTGGCTAAGGTGAACGAACTTTGTGAGGGGTTTAACAAGCATTAACCTTCCATTCATTAGCTTCTAGGATAATTTGAGGTGGTGAAAAAAAATTAAAAAGCTTGAAGCTATTTTAGAGGGAAAGGCTAGAGTCTCTAGTTGGGTGGACGACGAGAAGGAGAAGAGGGCTTCGATGGCAATAGGGAAGTTTGTTGGGATGGTAGAGAAATAGGAACCAGTTAAAGATCTCATAGAGAAAATAGGTCAAACTAAGAATTTGAAAGACTTAATTGATATGGTAGAGGTTCTCAAGGAAAACTAGGATAAAACGAGGAGGACAATGGAGAACATGTTTGACCAACCTAGGGAGATTATAGAGAAGAACTATGTTGATCTCTATGACATCCAAGATGAAATTGTGAAGAGGCGGGCAAAGAAAAGAAGACACCTGGAGTCTTCAACTACGATGCGGTTGGAATCTTTTAATTCAAGGTTGAAAGTCATGTAGGACTTCATGACTGTTTCCTCTGGGAGTGATTCCTCTAAAGAGCTCTCTGTGCTAGAAAAAGGAAAAGATATCTATTAGGAAAGGTAGTTGGAATTCTATCCCACCTGATAAGCGATTGGTTTGTGCTTTGGTGGGAGAGTGTTTCATTTTTGTTGCTTTGTTATGTTTAATGTCTGGTTCTAGTTTTTGGGTTTTTTTGTGTTAGCTGTTTTTGTTGAGTCTATTTCTAGGCTTAGGTTTGTGTTCATGGGTTTTCTCTCATTGTGAGTTCCTAGTTTTGTTTCCTTTTGCTTGGAATATGTAAGGTTCAGGCCTCTCCTGGTTTAATATTTTTAAAATAAATAAGTTACTCACACTATAGATTCATTATACACAATAAAAAAGTTTGGTGACCAACTACTACTTATTGCTTAGATGTTAAGTTGTTAGAACTTGAGCTAAATAAATAGAGGGAAAATAAACCTCAAATCCTAGTTGTTAGTGGTTAATTATCCTATTACAACCAAATAATTTTTCTCCTATAAAATTCAAAATTGAAATGTAAATATTTATTTAACTATATTTAGATTTATGTTAATTTTGGTGCATAATCGATTTTACTATTATTGATTAACACACTTGACAATTGTTTTCTCTTGCAATAAAGTGAATATCTACTAATAAACTGAATGGTAAATTTAACTGTGAGGATCAAGAGGTCAGAAGGACTAAGTTGGGCCAATAATTTTTACTCGACTGAAAGGAAAGGGGCATGGAATACAAGGCAAGTATATGTTGCATTTATCATCGTTGTAAAAAAGTGATGTGTGGGTACAACTGATAAGCCACTCAATGAATAAATCATCTTTGACCACTCAATGATTATCCATTGTTTTCATTGTTTACATTCAAGCATTTGCAATTAATTTCTTTCAAGGTTGATTCCTCAACCAGGGTTTGACTGAGACAGACCCCTATCCACAACCATTCTCACTCTCTTTTCTATGTGTAGGTTGCAGGTGTGCAGTTGTAATTGTAGGTTTGGGCTTCATTTGTAGAGATAGAAGAACCCTTTTCATTTCGCAGATTTTGTGGAGGACCATGTACAATCCTGCCATGGTCCCGATGAATTTTCTCCATATTTGCAAGACAGATCCGTATCAGTCTAATTAGCTCAAATCCAAAATTATTGTGTGATCCCAAAATGGTAGCCTCACATTTCACTCCTTTCGTCTCTCTTTTCCACATAGTCAACAAGTCAACTTTCTCATTTACAAAAGAGGGTAAATAACACTTCAACCCTTGCAATCCACTCGGAATTCACATCCTTGTTTCCCTTGGATTTGGATCTAGTGGATTAAAGCCTCTCTTTTGAATGTAAAGTTCCTTTGAAGTGAAAATCATCCTAGTGGTTTCCTTTCTCTCTCCTAGGTGGGGAGTCACTAGGATCCACTTTTCCACTTTACATTTTGGTGAACCCGATGTCTTACACATTAATTCTGATTTCCCATTCTTAGATCTAATTAATTGCAATTTGAATTTCAAATTTTCATTTTCAAGTTTGATCTATTTGTAAATTTTAGAGGTTAATTGCTTAAAAACCTATTTTTTCATTTTGAGAAAATTAAGCTTCTGAGGTGTAAAATTTTAAATGCTTGTTTCAAATCTGATTTCAATTTCAAAATTGCAATTCAAATTTGTCTCTTTATTCTAAAAATTCAGTGGTTAAATCATAAAGCCCTAATTTTTAAGATTCTTCTGATTTTGACCTTTGACTACAATTTTGACCGATCTAGACATCTCCAAATTGACTATTTTTTTGGATTCCACGTTAAAATCATAATTTCTATCATCTCTGAATTTTTAAAAAAAAAAATGGTTTACCGTGGGCACTCCCACCATGGTCCTCATCTTTTTTCCCGAAATTTTGGGAGACGAAATTGACTGTATTTTTCTGCTCAGATCCAGAAAATCGGCGTACTTTATCAATTTTAACACTCTCTAAGGTTAAACACAAATTCAAAATTCATCAAATTCACATCTTTAAATTAATTTTCATGAAAAGGTCATAATTTTAGATCTTCTTTTCCAACAAATTCAGATTTCACTTAAGAGACTTTTAATGGCAATTAATAAATTGGATTTACTTGCTCTTTCACATATGATTGCATTGCTTTTTCCATATATTTACTAAAATCATGTGTCGAATAAGAGTTTCTTCCATTTCTTGTTGCTTCTCTTTCTTCATAGCACTTGGTCATATTGTGTTGTTAGGATTTCCAAATTATTTTCTTTTCAATTAGATCTGAAAGCTTCCATGTATCATTTATGTTGCATTATGGTGATGTTGTTAACAAAATGCATTTCCTACATTAATCACCTTAAAGCTTTTGTAGATCCTAAACCTAAAGATCCTAATTTTTGTACCTCTCGTAGGGTATCTTGTGTAAATGAGATGAGACCTAATGCTTTAACCAATGATCTCTCTCAAAAAGAGCAAGAATTGGAAAGTAACATGGATCCATCTTCTTCTCATACCCTTGAGCAAGGGGGGAAATATGAAAAAATCAACATTATTACATCTTTAGGTCCTCCTTATTCTCCTAAGACCTATCTTCCACATCAAAGTCTATGTAGGGAGGATGATGTCATGCATTTTATTCATGACCTTTCCCCTCACATAGAAATTACTAGAAATGAGCTTTTAGATGATGAAGATGTTCTTACACAATCTTCCAAAAAGGATAAGCTTGATAAAGGAAAATAGATTGTCATTTTACATGATACTCCTCCTTCATCTACAAATCCTTTTCTACCTCCTTACACATCATATTTCAAACAAATTCATGATCCTATTCCTCCATCTAGTCAATTGCAACATTCTTATAGTTGTGGCTTTCATATAATTACAAAACAAGGTTTTAAAGGACAAGGAATTGGGAAATTTGAGGATGGAATTCGTTTCCCTATAAATCCTCCTATACAAACTACTACAAGAGGCCTGGGAAGTGGTACCCCTCTTTCTATGGACGAATTCCTTAGGCTTCAAAACTTTCAAGATTACCTTCAAAAACAACAAATCAAGAAAGCCTACAAGAATGCTTCTTCTTCAAAGCATCCTTTTTGTTCATTTCATCAAACCCATGACCATGATGCTGATGATTGCCCTGATTTTCCAAAATCTATGCAAGATGGCATAGATAGTGGTATAATTAGAATTGTGGATAATGAAACTTCTTCTAAAAAACCCTCTCTTTTATGTCAAGACAATATTTACCATCCTGATAGATTAGCTGCAAGAATCTATTGGAGGTTGAAATATGACAAGAACATTTCCTTTCCTCCTCAAAATAAAACCAAAAATCTTAAGCAAGTGAAAGGTATTGAATATTGCATTTTTCATGATTCATATTCGCATTCTCTTGGAAAATGTTACACATTTAAAAAATTTGTTCAACATCAATATGATCTTGCACACATTTGTCTCACAACATATCTAGTTGTATTACTTGGTGAAAACATAATGCCTTAGCACTTATTTTCCCTTCATGTTGTTCTTCACCCTATGGCATAATTATCCCATTTAACGGGAGCTCTTTATCATTAGTGGTGGTATTGTTTCACTTTAATATACTTTGGTGCAACAAAATGAAGTCCATTTTTCTTCTTATTTCTATACATTTATCTCTAACTTTGTGCATTATTCATTATTAGATCTCTTTTCTTGCATAGGGTTATTCTCATGTGAGAATATAATTGTTCATTGGTTTTCCTCTTTGCTTGGAGAGGTTCATCTTTAATGAGTACTGCACTTCTTCTCTTTTCCTTACTCTCTTGGAAATCTTACCTCTTCTATGGTTTCGATTATTTGCAAGTATGATATGCCCCTTAGCAGGGAATGATCTTTCGTGAAGTGTGTATCCCTTCCTTGAAAGAATTTGTTCCACTAGGATGGCATATCACTTGAAACTAATCATCATCAGAAAATGTGTAATGTTTCTCCTTGTTCTCCTCACTTGGTGGGCAAGGATTTTTACTCCTTTCCCTTTTCTTTCTTATCATTATTTCTTTTAGGGGCTAGGTTTTTCATATGTGATTATTATTTCTTACAATGGTATGCTTTTACGATTAATCCCCCTTGGGGAATATATGATGTTTTTTTCCTTTCGAAGGTTACCACTTCTTGAGACGTGTATTTTACATTTACTAATGTCTTTTCTTGCATGCATTCATCTAAGTTTTTGGCACATTTTCTTATGATTAAACTCTCTCTAGTAGATTGTGTAAGCTCTTCTCATTGTCCCTTAGATTGGGGGGCAATGATCCTTCTCTCTCTTTCTCTAGGATCCACTTTTCCCTATTAAGTGGATGGTGTGAGTTCTATTACTTGATATCATTCCTTGTGTGTAATTTTTGTTGCTCACTCAAGGATTATCTCTTATAAAAGAGGTGTAAGTCCTTGACTGCAACCTCTTTCACACTTGGTAATGAACATCTATGATAAATTCACCCATCCCTCTGGGGGCTAAAAGTGAGTCATCCCTCATCAAGAATCCCTTTCACCTAGAAATAGGAGAAATGATTCCATTCTTGTTCTTTCCTTTTCTTGTTCTATAAGATGTTATATTTGTCTAATACAATTCCTCTTTGGGATAGATGTCTTTTGAACAAAGATCTCTTCTCCTCCGAGGATCATTTTTACACTTACAACAAGATATCTCTTTTCAACTATCTTATCCTTGCTTGAAGAGTATTCCCTCTCTTGCTTGGATTTATGACATTGTTGCATAATGGATATCTTCTTTGTGATGAAGGTAGGTATCCTTGTTCTTATTTCCTTAAGATATCACCATTACCCTATGTTGACACCTTAAGGGGAGGTGTTAGGGTTTCAAGCAGATCTGAAGCAAATATGAACTAACAATTATATGCAGATTTAAATACAAAAGATAAAGAAATAAAATAGGACACAGATAACACAGAGATTTAACGTGGTTCACCCAGAATGGGTTACGTCCACCATACACAGCCGTCCAATCTTTCTTATTATCCAGCAAAAATAGTACATCAACCTTACAATGCCTTAAGCATCCCAGCCGCTTATAACATGCATTTTTAGGGCAACAAACAAAGTTGGCTTTTTTACGGTTTTATAACAATGTCGGTTTTCATCAACGAAAAACGGCAAATTTTTTTTTCTCGGGGGCTGCTACCCCCGGACCCCCGGCGAGGATACGTGCTGAGTGTATAGTACTTTGCTGATCAGTCGCCACATTTCAACAGGGGGCACTCACATTGCTCCTTTGTACTATACTTCTCTCATGAATGGTATAGTGGGACATTCTTGGAACCAAAGGGAAGTCTCTTAGAGAAAGATGTCATCACTTTTCTTTTCCAATGAGACATTCTTGGAACCATAGGGAAGCCTCTTAGAGAAAGATGCCATCACTTTTTTTACAGTGGGTCATTCTCAAAAACGGAGCACAGACTCTTAGAGAGAAATGTCTTCACTTCTTATTTTCTTATATAGTGAGAAATACTTGGAACCAAAGGGAAAACTCTTAGAGTAAGATGTCATCACTTTTCTCTTGTAGAATGGTTCATTCTCGGAACCAGAGCACGGTCTCTTAGAGCGAGATGATGCCACTTTTATTTTATGCAGGGTGATTATTTCTAGAACTAGAGCACAAAATCTTATAGCGGGATGTCACACCTTTCTTGACACTTGTTCTATACATTCTATACAGGTTGTAGCGTACTCGTGCATAAACTCATATGAGGTGCTTCTAACCTCACTTGCACATATGCACATGAGGTTGACTAGATCTAATGGTGTTCTCACTCTAGATCCCTTTACATGGATTACTTAGATAGGCTCTAGGGGCGAGATTTTCCATTTCCTTCTCTCCTTGGATCACCTAGTATTAGGGGCGATACGTCCATGGTTTCTTTCTTCTTCGCCTTTCTTCTCATGGATCACCAAAGTGTGTATTCATGTTCTTTCTCTTCTTCCTCTCATGAACTCATTGTTTTACTATTGATGGTTCATGGATGATGTTAGATTTTCTCTTTTATGTGATCTCTCATGTTTATGTGATGGCATTGGTCTTTGTGTCCTGATTATTTTGTTGTCTTGTTCTTTTCATGTGTCATTTTGCACTTTGTGTTTTTTTTGTGTCTTGTGCCTTTTTGTTTTGTGTTCTCTTGCGTATGTTGGCGTGAGTTGAGACCCTAAGATTGGGGGATTTTGGCTCCTCAATATTAGTGATGTCTTATACTCCTTGTGGTATTTCTCCATGTCCCTCATCTTCATCTTTCCTTTTCTTCTATTTTACCGACAATATTGGCATAGGCCATACTCCCGCTAAAGTGGGGGCTAAGTGTAGTATCATAAAACTATGCCTCCTACAATTTTAACCACATTTGAGGTCCTCACCTTGGTGATGACTTCTCCTTCCCTAACCAAGACCTATTTTAGTATCCTCACCCCTTCATCCTTACTCCTTCAAGACCTGTGGCTTCTCTAGACCCTGTCCAAGCTCCAAAATAGGATAGGATAGGGGCGTGGTGCCCCTGTCCTCCCTGTCCTCCCTAGGATAGGGGCATGGCACCCCTATCCCCTTAGGATAGGGGTGTGGCACCCTTCTCCCCACCCCTTAGGGTGTCCCTAAGATAGGTCTGCCCAGTCTCCTATGCATAATTTGCCTTTGGGGTTTGTAATTCCTCTTTGTTGGCCTTCGGTGGTTGAAAATTAATCCTTGATGCATGTATAAAAGTGGATTCAATTCCCTCATTTAGGAGGATGATAAGAAGCATAAGGATAAGATACATGATTTGAAGGTCATCTTCAAGCATTCAAGCATTCAAGTCTTCTTCATGCATCCATTGGAGCAACATTTCAACATTCATTTGCAAGAATGTGTGTGTGTTAGGGTTTTATCATGTTACATGCCATTTCATACAACATTTATGTTTACAGTCAAGAAGAAAAGCAATAATCATCAACAAGTTGTAGATCTACTAGGTATACATTTCCATTGTTTATATTCAAGCATTTGCAATTACTTTCTTTCAAGGTTGATTCCTCAACCAGGGTTTGACTAAGGCAAACCCCTATCCACAACTAGTCTCCTTATATTTTTTTTGTGTAGGTTGCAGGTGCGCAACTGTAATTACATGTTTGGGCTTCATTTGTAGAGATGGAAGAACCCTTTTCGTTCTATGGATTTTGTGAAGGACCTTGCACATTCCCGCCATGGTCCCGACGACTTTTTCCAAATTTGCAAGGCATATCTGTGTCAGTCTAATTATCTTAGATCCTAAATTACAACATGATCCTGAACTAGTAGCCTCACATTTCACTCATTTCCTCTCTTTTCCACATAGTCAACAAGTCAATTTTCTCATTTACAAAAGAGGTAAATCACACTTCAACCCATGCAATCCACTTGGAAATCACATCCTTGTTTCCCTTGCATTTGGATCTAGTGGATTCAAGCCCCGCTTTTGAATGTAAAGTTCCTCCCAAGTGAAAATCATCCTAGTGGCTTCCTTTCTCTCTCCTAGGTGGGGATTCACTAGGACCCAATTTTCCACTTTACAACAAGAAATAAATTGTTTATTCTTCTTATCACTCTAACCTCTATAAATCTCAAACATACATACCTCCATAACATTACTTTCTAGGATATGAGAGGGAAATCTTGATGAATGTTATGATTAGTTTGTTATAAAGTGGGCTTAGTAAGGAGGCTTAAGGAAAAATCCATATAATCAACTTCTTAAAAAATATACAATTAAAAAGATTACAAAATAAATAATAATAATAAAATGGCACATAATATATATATAATTGAATATTTATATTGTAAATTACATTACAATTTTAATTAAGTTATAGAATAATATAACAACAAAATTACATAAAATAATGTAAAACTATTAAGTACTCACATTTCTTTGTATGTTTGCCTTATTTTATTTTATTTAGTCGGTTTCTATTCTCTATGTTTAAAATCATTTTAGTCTAAATTCAATTTAAATTTTGGCACAAGTGCAAGTGACATAACACTTGTTCTTTTGTAGAATTAAACTATTGATTCAATCTAAGCCTTTTTTTATCTAAGGAGCATTTGATCAAATCTCCTCATATTCAAGGGGTTTAGATTGAACCTACTTATGTAGAACTCTTTTGGTAGTATTTTCTTTTTTGATCCACATCTTATAATTTTTCAACAAACAAAATCGCCCAAAGATAAGATTTTGCATGAACACAAACCTCAAAATTGACCTTCTAAATTATATATATGTGTATGTGTGTGTGTGTGTGTGTGTGTGTGTGTGTGTGTGTGTGTGTGTGTGTGTGTGTGTGTGTGTGTGTGTGTGTGTGTGTGTGTGTGTGCGTGCGTGTGTGTGCGTGTACATTTGATATACCGATACTAAAATTAAATATGTTAAATAATAGCAAACTAGATAAAATATCATTCAAAAAAGTATGTTACATTGCATATTGATGTCTTTGTGCTAAAGAAATATATTAAAACTAACAAATAAAAATATATTAGGATAAAATGGATGTCTAAATTTCTATATAGAATCTTTATATATTTTATATCTATATTGATAGAGTCCCTATAAACCTGAAATATCATGATTGAATTTTTAAGTGTTCTCAATGAAGAAGGTAATCATATAATCTTTAAGGCAAAGGACAATCTTCGAAGAACAAAATCAAAGCATTAATTTGAGCATTGGACTCAAAAAGAAGGATCCCTAATTTTAGAAGAATTAAGTAATATTTTCTATGTCATGATAAGATTAATTAATATTTAGAAAATATAAGATAAATTTTCAAACTGATAGAGTAACATTTATAATTGTTCAAGATACTTTTTATTGGCTTTTATGATTTTTGTGATTTAATTTTTTGGCTTAATTTGTTAACTTTAATAAGTTGTAATTTTATTTAAAATGTAAGTCAAGAGTTTGATATTGTTTTTTATTATGTTAGCAGGGAGAAGGCCCTAAACCTATGAAATAGCAAAATTACAAAGCAGTAACAAAACCCTTGTCCCAAACAACCAAACAAAGAGAGCCAAAATCAACCTTCAGAAATGGTCAAATATAACCATGTTTTTGTAGATAAACCTACTCATTCTAACTAACCGCCATTTACCTATAATAATACCATTATGTCAAGTTTCATCAAAATTAAATAGAGCAACAATATTTACCATCAAAATAAACTCTAGATTAAGAGGTACACAGGCCCAACATCTTATAAACATAATAAAAAACCTAATCTCCTATACCATGTAAAGCACTTAACAAAATAACGAGAGGGGTGCCTAATCATTCTTAATCAGGTTCCAATTGTGCTTCATCCTATCAATCTTGATGGCCCAAGTGTCCTCCTGCATGTTTTCTTCGCCTTCCATGTCTACCTTTTTCTTCCCTTGTTTTGTCAACTTCCTGTTTTTCTTCTTTATTTTTCCCTGTCTAGACACCACTCCCATAACCGCCTTGTTTATCACCCTATCAGTGATTTCACAGAGAGAACTAAAATCCTTACACATATTATCAATTTTTTGTTTATAATCTTCATTTTTTTCTTCCAATCTAAGAACCCCTTGTTTGAGCTCATTTATCTCATCCTCCATATTATTGTTGTTTTGTTTATCCCACGACATTTCATAAGAACAGGGAACCATCTCTTTATCTTCCATATTATTAGAGGGCTATGGGCTTTCGTCAAAATTTTTAAAATCTTCTTCCATTTATTCCTTCAATTGTTCCTCTTGGTCCCTTTCTTCAACTTGGAAATCTTCATCCTCCGAATTGTCAGTAGACATCTCCTCAATTTCCTCGAAATTAAGGGGTTCCTCAAGGTTTACCATCATCTCTTTAATTTTAGTCTTTCTTTTTTTTTCTGTCACATGGATCCTAGACGATCTTCTCTCCCTCGAGTTGTCATCTTTTCTTTCTTTCTATGAAGCCTTCTCCTCCTCATCCTTAGAATTATGTAGGTCCAGGTCAATTTTGATACTCTTCCTCACTGAATCTTTCTCTATCTTTTTGGCTTTAGCCGTGCTATTCCTAGGGATTTCCATTTTCCTCTTGTCTGGGTTGATATTCAGAAGAGCCACCTTCAGGGGTTCAATTTCTTACAGCATTAGGGTTTTTTTACCCTTGGAACTATCCGAGGGATTAGAGTCTAGAAAATAGAGGGGTTTGGATTCAATTAACTCTATCTTAACAGATGACCCCTATTTTTTCTTATTTTTCTAAACTTTAATAGATAAGGATAGAAATCGACTACGATTCAGGGAGCAGTCAAAGGAAAAATTATACATGAGGTAAATTATGCCTTGGTGAATTGGTGGATTGGCTCCATTAGCAATGCAGGATTCCAGGGACGAAAATAGAAAATATGGCATATTAACCCTTTCCCCATGGAAAATATTATTTGGGATTGGGAAGTGGTACCCATGGATAGTGGTGTAATGCCCCTCTAAAGTAAAGTATTTCATGACAAAAAAACAAACAATTGGGTAGGGTTTAGGAAGTGCAGAGTGACCATACCCTTTTTGAATTGCAATCTGTCGCTCACCCTTTTTGAAGAACTTCTTCATATAAGCTATGTAGTCTCCATTGCTTCACCTCTCCACTTGTTCACCTTCATTTTTTTAACTCGGTGACCTCTGCAATGAACTCTAGAGAAACCACAAAGGTAATTCTCCCCACAGTGACCACACCATCTTCCCACAAGTTGCAGAATCTCGCAGATAAGGCTCTGTTATACCCCTTCATAGAGAAGAAATAAGGGGTTAAACCCACATTGAGGAAGAGCTCCCAAATTTCTTCATTATTTTGTTGTTCCTCACAGTTTTTTGATTCTGTCCTTTTGAGAAGGCCCCCCATATTGATCTTTGTCCTTGCAGAACACAACCAATAGATACGAAAGTGACAAACAAACTGATAAAAAAAATTTAGAGTCACTTTTTCCTTTAAACAATTATTTCTAAAGAGGTATTTTTAGGCTCAAGATGAGCTTCGTTGTCAACACATGCAAGCTTATTTTTCTCATTATTAAAATTTAAGGAAGATCGGGAATGACAACCACTATCTCTATCACAGTTGAGTACGATATCTTTTAAAATCCTCTTAATGTAAGGAAAGGAATTTCTCGTACACTCCTCTAGATACTTTAAATTTATGATCTCCACATAATCCTTCTACCAAATTTGCAAGTAACATGTCATCTCCAGTGGCCAGGTGATAATCCTCCTACTCATCAAATTGTAGGAAGGCAGGAAATAAATTTGAAATTTAAAATTTTTGACACTCATTCCAAAATTTAAAAAAGACTATCTGCTCCCATCCTCATTGAATAGCTTACCATGTCATCCCATAAGGGGCTGACCCTTTCCTTGTCTAGAATCTATTTTAAACCTCTTGAATTTTCAACAGAATTAAAGTAACACCATCCAGTTTTCTTTAACCCCTGATTTGCAATATCATCCGAAGTTGCATTACCTTCTCTATACTGGTGTTGATCTTTTATTTTGTTAAATGTCTTAAACAAATCTTTACAATTTTGGATAATTCCTCTTATCTCTCAAGGAGCCTTGATAATATCATTTAGGCAATCCACGATAAGTTTTGAGTCGCCCTCCATGATCACATTCCTTCCTTTATTATGATGCAATCGAGTAAGACCCATCCATACCGCCATAACTTCAACTTCATTATTTGTGCCTCTTCCCAAGTTTACACAGAATCCTTCTATCATATAACCTCTGCAATCCTTTATTAGGCCTCCATCTCCTAAAGCACCTAGGTTCCCTTTTGAGTAGCCATCAAAGTTACATTTGAGCCAACCCTCCTCAGGCAGAGTCCAGATACAGTTCTTCCTTAAAAACATTGTGTGTCAGTTTAGCCTTAGCAAATTATGGTTTATCCCCCATTGTTGTTTTAGTCTAAGATCCAATACAGTAGGCATTATCTTGGAGGTGCATGACTTCCCTGCATTGATGCTATCCTTAATTTTTTATAAAATTGAAGAGCACCTTGTTGTTCTTGGCTTCATCCCTAAACACTCTATTATTCCTTTCTTTTCAAATATTCCACACCATCACCTAAGGAGTCTGAAGCCACAAGTTTCTAGACACATGATGACAATAAGGATTTAAGGGCCATTGTCTCATGAAATCTTTTATTTTATCCGGGAGGATCTAGGCAATTTTTTAAGTCCTCTAATAGTGCATTCCAAACTTCTTTGGTATATTGGCAATGTAGGAACAAATGATCAATACTTTCTATATCTCTATAGCATAACACACAACTGTTAAGAAAGGAGAATCCTCTTTTGTTAAGGTTATCAATTGTGAGAAGTTTTCCATGGGCTGTAGCCCACCAAAAGCAATTGACTTTCGGGATGAGGCCCTTAATCCATATGTTTTTTGAGTTAAAATCTTCCATCGCTTCATCCTCCATACTTTGGTAGGCATATTTGACTGAGAATGCACTCGAGGGGTTATATTTCCATATCCACTCATCCTCAAACAGAGAAGAGAAAAAGGTACAATCTGGTAGAATAGAGGATAGAGATTTAGCCTCCCCAATGACTTGGACCAAATGATGGGCTGAGATATCATCTTGATGGGTCACCACCTCTTCTAGATTTTTTCACACAACTTTGTCTTATCTCCAGACTATATAATCCTAAACCAACTTCCCACAATTCCTTAGTAAGATCGACTTCACTTTACTAAATTGAGGTAAATCTAAAAGGGCTTGGTTATGCAATAGTTTTTCCCACATTATTCCAGAAAAAGGACCCTGGGGGTAGGTCATACTGATTTAAGAATTTGATGTGTCTTTCATTACTAAGGTATTTGGATTTCAAAAATATTCACCCAATCCTTCTTTCCTTCAGTTACCTAACAACAAAATTTAGATAATAGTGCTTTGTTGAATGTTTTGATTTTTTTTATCCCAAGTCCCCCCAACTTGATGATGCAACAGGGTGATCCCACAATAGTGGGTTACACTTTTTTGCCAACTTTTACATAGCAATATTCATTTTCAGAAAAAAAAAAAAAAAACTTCAAATTCAGACACCTATTACTTCTAAACGATAAGGAATTTGTAGATAATGTGAATTAGTGATTTATGTCATTTTGTATGTAGATTCTAAAATATTTTTTTGATAATATTTGCAAAATATTTGCTTCCATTTTTCTATCTCCCTCGAAAACTAGTTTTTTCAAAAAACAACATTTTTAAAGAGTGATAGTCACTTTGTATAGCATAACGTTTTTTCTATAATATATATGAATGTGACTATTTTGAATTTGGTTTTGTAACATCCATATCTAGTGTTTGCAGTTGGATTTGTAACATTATCTTCAATATTTAATAATTTAGTAAGATTGAAGTTGAGTTAACTGTAATTTTGACATATGTCCATTTGATATTAAATAACTTGTTGTATATGTAACAAAAATCTCTTTTTTTTTGTTGGAAAGAGGACTTCAATAGCTAGTGCATAAATATTTTTCATAATTTTTTGGGCAACGTTTTCTATTTTTCCAGGATAATTGAACAAAGAAGTTCATGTTCGGTAAAAACCCTACATTCTTAAGAAATAAAATAAAAATATATTAATGAAATTAAATATATTAAAAATTATACTATTTGGAAAGCTTATAATAAGGGCTAAATACTTTTAAAAAATAAAAAATTCTAAATGAATTCATTTGACCCCCCAAAAGCTAATGTAAAAGTAGTTTTTTACCACCATTTGATAAATGCAAAGGAGACTCCATTGCAACTATAATTTAGAAGTAGAGAGGTTCTATCCAAAAATTTTGATCTAAGAGCCTTTGATCTAACTCTCTTCAATTAATTACTTCAAATGGGACCTATTAAAGCTTAAATTATTATATTTTCTAAAAAATGTAGGATTTCAGCAAAAATTAGGATATACAAAAAAGTGGGAATCAGCATTGTGAGTTCACCCAGCAAACCCTCTCCCAGGAAACTAAGGACATTCCATTTTATTCCTCAGTACTAGTCCATAAATTTTTTTTTTGAATCCTCTCCATTTTCTCAGCAATCTTCCCTGGTATTTTGAAGAGGGAGAGGTAATATAAGGTAATTCTCTAAAGACGTGAGATTTAACCAATTGGATTTTCCCAGCCATACTGAGCAACTTACCTTTCCAACCATCTTTTTTTTTTTGGAACCTCTCAATAATTCCATTCCAAAAGGTCAAGGAGGGGGATTTACAAATGAGAGGTAACCCCAAATAAGAGTCAGGAAGAATGGCAGGCTAGGATAGTAGTGAATTTCTCTTGAAGGGAATGGTTGACATTCAAAAAGAAATTTTTTCTTTTCTCATAATTAATATCTTTCCTTGAGATCTTAGCATAATTATCCAACATATTCTTCCAATGCCTCACTTATGAGATATAAGCTTCTCCAAAAATAATGGTATCATCAATGAATCGTTGATGAGAGACAGTATCAAACATGGAAGCAACTCTTGCCCCTTTTATAATTCCTCTCCTTCTAAGTTTATCAATACTTCTCCCTAACACTTCAACAACTATGATGAATAGGTAGGGTGAAAGGGGATCACCCTAGTGAAGCCCTTTGCTAGTGGAGAACTAGTCTTTTGCTGATCCATTTAAAAGAACTGAAAATTTAGGAGTATTGACACATTGCTCAATCATATTTAAAAATTTACCCCTTATACCAAACTTTTTCAGAACATCAAAGAGAAATTTTCAGGAGACCTTGTCACAAGCTTTAGAAATTTCTAATTTGAAGGCCATAGTAGGGTTTTGGTTGTTTTCCATTGAGTGGACAAGTTCATAAGCAACAATAACAACATCTAAAATATGTCTACCTTTAACAAATCTTTTCTGATTAACAGAGATCATCTTATCCAACAACGGTGTTAATCTATTGACCATAACTTTAGAGAGGATCTTGTACAAATCATTGCATAAGATGATTGATCTAAAATATTTAGTGGAGACAACATTGCCATTCTTAGGAATCAAGGCAATGAAAGTAGCATTAATTTTCTTAAGAATTTTACTTTACCTGAAGAAATCCTTCACTGTATGGAAGATGTCCTCTCCCACAATGTCCCAGTGGTCTTGAAAAAAGGTAGCGGGAAGCCGCCTGGACCTGGGGCTTTGGACACTCCAAATGAGAACATTACCTCCTTGACCTCCTGACAGGTTACCTTCTTGGTCAACTGAGATAGGTCTTCATTGGTAATGACTTTTGAGATTACATCAAGCAGGTTATTAGGGTCTTGGAAGCTGCCTTGATAATTTGGAGAATTTAGACTTATGAATTGAATAAACATCTCAACCATCTCCTCCTCATTGTCAATAGATGAGTCATCCTCTTTAGTTAACTTTCTTATTCTATTCTTGTTCCTATGTTTCAAGGTAGACTAATGAAATAATTTAGTGTTTTGATCCCCCTCCATGAGTCATTGTACCCTTGATTTTTGCTTCCAAAACACCTCCTCTTCCTTACTTAGCTTGACCCATTGATCTCTTAATTCAATTTTGCTCCCTTCTTTTCCTGCAAGACTTTTCTTTCTTCTACCTTATTTTGCAATATCTCAAGGTTTGCCATTATTTATTTTTTTCATTCAAAGATATTTCCAAAAGAGTACATGTTCCATCCTTTGACCTTATCTTTAAGAATCATGAGTTTTTGGGAAACGTGGTACATTGGTGTACCACTGATAGGGGTCTTCCACCAATGTTCAACTAGGGATTTGAAGTCTAGGTGGTGTGACCACATAATCTCAAATCTGAATGGGTAATCTTTTGTTAGGGTTTCAAGCAGATCCAAAGCAAATATGAACTAACAATTATATGCAGATTTAAATACAAAAGATAAAGAAATAAAAATTAGGACATAGATAACACAGATATTTAACGTGGTTCACCCAGAATGGGTTACGTCCACCATACACAGCCATCCAATCTTTCTTATTATCCAGCAAAAAATAGTACATCAACCTTACAATGCCTTAAGCATCCCAGTCGCTTATAACATGCGTTTTTAGGGCAACAAACAAAGTCGGCCTTTTTTAGGGTTTTATTACAATGTCGGTTTTCATCAACAAAAAATGGAAAAAAAAATTTCTCGGGGGCTGCCACCCCCGAACCCTCGCTTTCTCGGGGGTTGCCGCCCCCGAACCCCTACCCGGGGCCTGGCCCGACCCCAAACCCCGGCGAGGTTACGTGCTGAGTGTACAGTACTTTGCTGATCAGTCGCCACATTTCAACAATCTCCCACTTGGAGACTGATCAAGCTCCACACCGAACAATCTCCCACTTGGAGACTGATACTACATGACACCACTGTACATTCAACATCCGCTGGATAAAACACTAGGACTTGACTAGTATAAATTCCACAATTATTAATCAAGAAGACCAACAGAAACTGATGAAGAAATCAGCTTCTCCTGTGGAACTGCCTTTATGAACATATCGGCAGGATTCTCACTTGTGTGAATCTTCTCAAGCTGTAACTGACCCTCCTCCAAAATAGTCCGGATGAAGTGGTACTTGAGCTGAATGTGCTTTGTCCTTGAATGAAAAGTAGAGTTCTTCGCAAGATGAATGGCACTCTGGCTATCAATATACAATGGGCTATCCTCTTGTGTCTGACCCAATTCCTTCAGAAAACATTGCAACCAAATCATCTCTTTGCTGGCTTCTGTAGCAGCAACATACTCAGCTTAAGTGGTTGAAAGTGCAACAACCTTTGCAGCCTAGAAATCCAACTGACTGCAGTTCCCCCTATAGTAAAAAGATACCCTGTAGTACTCCTCCGTGAATCAATATCACCCGCCAGATCAGAGTCAACAAATCCACTTAGAGCAGCATTAGATCCTTTGAAACATAATGCCTTCGTAGTAGTTCCTTTCAAATACCGAAGAATCCATTTCACAGCATTCCAATGTTCCATACCCGGATTACTCATAAACCTGCTCACAACTCCCACTGCATGTGCAATATCTGGCCTTGTGCATACCATTGCATACATCAAACTGCCAACAGCTGATGAATACGGGATGTTAGACATTTTATTAACCTCTTCCTGTGCCTTTGGACACATCTCCTTAGTCAATTTGAAATGACTAGCCAAAGGTGTACTAACTGCTTTTGCATCCTACATGTTAAATCTTTTCAACACCTTCTTTATATACTCACTTTGGGACAAATTTAAGGTTCTATTTTTCCTGTCCCATGTAATCCTCATACCGAGAATTTGCTTAGCTGCACCAAAATCTTTCATAGCAAATGACCTGGCTAATTTCTGTTTAAGATCATTTATATGTTGCATGTTAGACCCAACAACAAGCATGTCATCAACATAAAGCAACAGGATAATATAACTGCCATTATCAAATCTCTTAAAGTATACACAATGATCAGAATGACATCTATGATAACCATGTTCAGCCATGAAACTATCAAATTTTAAATACCATTGTCTGGGTGCTTGCTTTAGGCCATACAGACTTTTCTTCAACCTGCACACCAAGTTCTCCTTACCTTTGACCTCATATCCCTGTGGTTGCAACATGTAAATTTCCTCCTCCAAATCTCCATGGAGAAAAACTGTTTTGACATCTAATTGTTCAAGATGTAAATCATCTGTAGCCACAAGACTAAGTACAGTTCTAATTGAAGTCATTTTTACAACTGGAGAAAATATTTCATCATAATCTATACCCTTTTTCTGTGCAAAACCTTTTACCACAAGTCTGGCCTTATATCTTTTCTGACCTCCTTCCTCCTCTTTCAGTCGATAAACCCATTTGTTAGGCAAGGCTCTTTTTTCTGCAGGTAAAGGAACTAAGTCCCAAGTCTTATTTTTCATCAGGGAGTCCATCTCCTCTTTCATGCCTAGCTGCCACTGTTGTTTGGCATCCACCTGCATTGCTTCTTCATATTCTTCCGGTTCACTAGAATCTGTTAATAAAATAGAATACAAAGAAGGAGAAAATATTTTAGGGGGTCTACTTGTCCTCGTCGAACGTCTAACACTTGCAGGAGTTTGTGGGACAATCTGTTGTTGCTAAGCATTAGGTACCTGTGGCATTTCATTTTCAGGAATCTCATCCAACACCACATATTCTTGTTTGTCCTGTTCATGCTTCTTTTCCTGCATCTGTTCTTTATACATAACCTTCTCATTGAATATAACATCTCTACTTCTAACTATTTTCTTATTTTCAAAATCCCATAACCGATAGCCATATTCATCTATCCCATATCCAATGAAGGTACATTTCTGAGATTTAGCATCAAGCTTGGTTCTATTTTCTTTATCAACATGGACAAAAGCTTCGCAACCAAAAGTTTTTAGAAAAGAATAATTTACCTTTTTACTAGTCCATGCCTCCTCTGGAATACCACTATCCAAAGGGGTTGAAGGTCCTCTATTTATCAAATAGATAGCAGTATGTACAACATCTGCCCAAAAATGTAAGGGCAATCTAGCATGCAATCTCATGCTCCTCGCACGTTCCATGATGGTCCTATTCATTCTCTCTGACACACCATTTTCCTGTGGAGTTCCTGGAACTGTCTTCTGCTTTCAAATCCCATTTAAGGAACAATAATCTTCAAATGCTTTGCTGCAATACTCACCTCCATTATCCGATCTGAGACACTTCAACTTTTTTCCTGTCTCATTCTCAACCAAAGCTTTCCATTTCTTAAAAGTTTCAAAAACATCTGATTTTTGTTTTAGGAAATATACCCATGTTTTTCTGGTTGAGTCATCAATAAAAATAACATAATAACAAGAGCCACCAAGAGATGATACCTGAGCCGGTCTTCATACATCTGAATGTACAAGCTCTAACTTCTCACTCTTCTTCTCTTTCCCAACCTTGAGAAATCTGACTCTTTTTTGTTTACCATAAACATAGTTTTCACAGAACTCTAAATCAATCTTCTTTAGTCCTGGCAATAGATTTTTGGAGTGAAGGATTTTCATCCCTTTCTCACTCATGTACCCAAGCCTATGGTGCCACATTATCGAACCTGTTCTTGCAACATTTATTGTTGTTGTCCCTGCAGTAACTTTATCTATAGCAGCTAAGGTAGAGTAAGTGTTACTAGTACACAGATATAATGTGCCTACCTTCGCACCTTTAGCTACTACTAATGATCCTTTACTGATCTTCCACATACTGTCTGAGAAGGTAACTATGCAACCTTCACTACCTAGTTGCCCTGCAGAAATTAAATTTCTTCTTAAATTAGGAACATGTCTTACCTCTTGCAGAAACCAATCATTACCATTCTGTAACTTGATCTTTATCTTTCCTTTTCCAACAATTTGACAGGGCTCATCATCACCCAAATATACCTGTCCAAAATCACCTTGAACATAATCTAGAAAATATTTTCTATGGGGTGTAGCATGAAATGAAGCCCTAGAATCTATTACCCAGGAATCATTAACATTATCCAAACATAAGATTAAAGCATCTTGTAAAGTATTACTTGCAATATTAGCTTCCTTACTGTCATTTTCATTTTTGTCTCCTTCTTTGTTTTTCCGAGACCAACAGTCTTTCTTTAGATGACCAGGCTTTCCGCAGTACCAGCAATCTTTCTTTCCTCTAGATTGAGAGCGTCCTTTCTTTGACTTCCCTCGTGACTTCTCATTCCCAGGGCCTTTTCCTCTTTCCTTTGATCTTCCTCTGTTCTCCACATTCAAAACACTACCCGATGATGTTGGAGTCTCACCTGTGCTTTTCCTTCGCATTTCCTCGCTTAGGATAACACCAACAATATCATCAAATACCAAAGTATTTTTACCAGAGACAGAGTTACTTAGAGCCATAACCAAGCTATTCCACCTTTCTGGAAAAGAACATAAAATCAAGAGAGCCCTAACCTCTTCTGCAAAGGTAATTTTTACCGAAGACAATTGACTGGTAATTGTATTAAATTCATTTAAGTGCACTGCTACAGATCCTCCCTCACTCATTTTCAAATTAAACAAACGCTTCATAAGAAATACCTTATTCGAAGACGAGGGTTTCTCATACAGCTTAGCCAATGTTGCCATCAAATCTACAGTCATTTTTGCTTCTGTTATATTGAATGCTACAGATGACGCAAGGCACAATCGAATGGATCCTAGTGCCTTTCTATCTAAAATGTCCCACTCTTCATCTGATATTGTGGTCGGTTTCTTTGCCTTTCCTTCCAATGGCTGCCACAAATCCTTTTGATACAGGTAATCCTCCATCTGCATTTTCCATAACTGATAATTCTAGCCGTTAAACTTTTCAACCTTGAATTTGGAATCCTCCATTGCTCCCACTCAAATCTGAAAGTCCTGCCAATTTACAGAAAACCTTGCTCTGATACCAATTATTAGGGTTTCAAGCAGATTCGAAGCAAATATGAACTAACAATTATATGCAGATTTAAATACAAAAGATAAAGAAATAAAAATTAGGACACAGATAACACAGATATTTAACGTGGTTCACCCAAAATGGGTTACGTCCACCATACACAGTCGTCCAATCTTTCTTATTATCCAGCAAAAAATAGTACATCAACCTTACAATGCCTTAAGCATCCCAGCCGCTTATAACATGCGTTTTTAGGGCAACAAACAAAGTCGGCCTTTTTTAGGGTTTTATTACAATGTCGGTTTTCATCAACAAAAAATGGCAAAAAAAATTTTCTTGGGGGTTGCCACCCCCGAACCCCCGCTTTCTCAGGGGCTCCTGCCCCCGAACCCCTACCCGGGGCCCGGCTCGGCCCCGGACCCCGGTGAGGATACATGCTAAGTGTACAGTATTTTGCTGATCAGTCGCCACATTTCAACATCTTTTTTCTCCCTAGAGTCTTCCATGGATAAAAGAATTGCATTGTGACTAGATCCTGCTCTCAAGAAGGAACATAAATAGGAGTCAAAGTTTTCCCAGTTACTAAACACTAAGACCCTATCTAATATGACCTAGATTAGATTATACCCTTGCTTTTTGTTTGACCACGTGAATTTGGAACCATTCAGGATTATGTGCATCAAACCCTTAGTCAAAATGAAACCAGCTAAATCGGTCATACTCTTGGAGTAGTCTTCAATACCTCCCAGTTTCTCTAAGGGATAAAGTAGTGAGTTGAAATCTCTAGCCAACATCCAAAGTGCATTCCTCTTATTCAAAATCAAGTTGGTTAGAGAGGACCATAGGGCAGCACATTGGGATCTCGCATTGGGGGCATATATATTAATAATGAAGTATTGATTTTGAGTTCTTAGGTCCCACAACTTAACTATCAAATAGGTTTTTGCTAAGTGTATTAGAGTTCCATCAATGAAGGAGGGGTTCCACAAAGTAGCAATGCCTCTGGAGGCACCCTTTGCATCATTATCAAGGAAAGTAGCAGAGGTACAAAAGGAGTTAATAGCCTTCTTGAAAATAACAACTTTCATTTTGGTCTCCTGAATCAAAAGAATATCCACTTTTTGTTCCATCAAATTACATTTAATCATATGTTGTTTTGTTGGGCTATTCAAGCCCCTCACATTCCTGGATAATACCTTTATTTGAACACAACACAAGAATCTCTACTCTCCATAGTAGAAGTAGTATCCCAACCTTGGGATAAGTTAAGTTTTCTTCTTTTTGTTCTCAAAGAGTTTAATATTGTTGGATAGTCAGCAAAATTGTTCAAATGAAAATAAAATGGTCCTATAAAATTGAATTTGTGTTCTATATTATAATGTTATTTTCAAATTATGATATAATTATTAAGTTCCTATACTATTCTTAAACTTGAACAATTTTTATAAAAAAATTAATTCAATCATAAAAATAAAAATAAAGATTATTAGATAAGTAGGGATTTAGAACCCATACCCTTATAAAGAGAGACCATTCAAATTTTTTTTAATAAAAATGATATAATGAGTTTGATGAATAATTTTGAGGTTTGCTCCAATATAGTATATTATGAGTCAAAAAGGAATAATAAATTCAATATCAATCTAGTGCATATTAGGTTTGGAAGTTTATGTTTGCTTTAGTCAGAGCTTCCCTAGCTTCTTTATTAGTGAGCATGCTTTTGTGGTTGGTAGATCACTCCATATGTAGGAGAGAAGAATTTAGTAAACTAGACGTTATGATGGGTTATATTGTCCATCCAACATTCTAAATGCATATTTCAGGTCATATTTATTATTTAATTGAAATTCAAAATCATCAACAGATGTGTTGCATATTTTCACCTCTATTTCCCAGTCTATAGAGGTTGCTACGTCTAAGGCTTCCCTTCTGCTGAACCAAGGTCTCATCTTGTGTCTCTATAAGTTCCATTTGAGTCTAACCCCTTCTAGTGGCCCTAATATTAATCCCCCTAACTTAGGTTCTGGTCTAGGTCTCTATGTTGAGCTTCTAGTCAATCAATCTATAGGGATGGCTTCTCCCAAACCATATAAGGTGCCCACCTGGGTTAATCCCTCTCGAAATGCTAAATCTAAGACCCATTCTGGGTCTCCCAGTTGATGAAATATCTGCTTAGAAAATTATCATTGTCAAAGAGGAATCAAAAGATGCAACCACTTCATGGTCTATTGGACCCCGGATAACAATGTGGGTATTGAGGGTAATCCTTTTTCCCCCAATTATCCCCATGATTCTCCTGAACCCTCTCCCCAAAGTACTTTATTTAAGGAGGAAATTTCCCTCTTTGTGACTAAGGTGAATGAACTTTGTGAGGGGTTTAACAAGGATGAACCTTCCATACACTGGCTTCTGGGATAATTTGAGGTGACGAAAAACAAAAATTAACAAGTTTGAAGCTATTTTAGAGGCAAAGGCTAGACTCTCTAGTTGGGTGGACAACGAGGAGTAGAGGGCTTGGATGGCAGTGGGGAAGTTTGTTGGGATGGTAGAGAAATAGGAAGCAGTTAAAGATCTCATAGAGAAAATAGGTCAAACCAGGAATTTGAAAGACTTAATTGATATGGTAGAGGTTCTTGAGGAAAACTAGGATAAAATGAGGAGGACAATGGAGAACATGTTTGACCAACATAGGGAGATTATAGAGATAGACTTTGTTGATCTCTATGACATCCAAGATGAAATTGTGATGAGGCGGGCCAAGAAAAGAAGACACCTGGAGTCCTCAACTACGATGGGGTTGGAAGTTTTAATTCAAGGTTGAAAGTCACATAGGACTTCGTGACTGTTTCCTTTGGGAAAGATTCATCTAAAGAGCTCTTTGTGCTGGAAAAAGGAAAAGATATCTATTAGGAAAGGTAGTTGGAATTCTCTCCCACCTGATCAACAATTGGTTTGTTCTTTCGGTGGGAGAGTGTTTCATTTTTGATGCTTTGTTATGTTTAGTGCCTGGTTCTAGTTTCTGGGTTTTTTTGTGTTAGTGGTTTTTGCTGAGTCTATTTCTAGGTTTAGGTTTGTGTTCATGGGTTTCACTCCTTTTGAGTCCCTAGTTTTGTCGCCTTTTGCTTTGGATATGTAAGATTCAGGCCTCTCCTAGTTTAATATTTTTAAAATATATAAGTTACTCACATTATAGATTCATTTATACACAAGAAAAATGTTTGGTGACTAACTACTACTTATCACTTAGATGTTAAGTTGTTAGAACTTGAGCTAAATAAATAGAAGGAAAAGAAACCTCAAATCCTAGTGGTTAGTGGTTAATTACCCTATCACAACCAAATAATTTTCTCCTGAATTGTAAATATTTATTTAATTATATTTAAATTTATGTTAATTTTGGTGCATAATTGATTTTACTGTTATTGATTAACACACTTGACAATTGTTTTCTCTTGCAATAAAGTGAATATCTACTAATAAACTGAATGGTAAATTTAACTGTGATGATCAAGAGGTCAGAAGGACTAAGTTGGGCCAATAATTTTTACTCGACTGAAAGCAAAGAGGCATGGAATACAAGGCAAGTATACGTTGCAGTTATCATCGCTGGAAAAAAGTGATGTCTGGGTCCAACTGATAGGCCACTCAATCAAGAAATCATCTTTGGCCACTCAATGAATAAATCAACTAAAAGGGAGCTGATTTGGTCAAAATGATTATCCTACCAAGGGAGGTATATGCTGCAGCTGTCGAAATCGACAATTAGCCTACGGGGGCATAGGGAATTATTTCTTGCTTGCAAAGAAGAGAATAATTGTAACACAAAATTTAGTAAGTTCTAGTTATATCCACCCAAGTTTATGTGTTATATCTGATTGTTGCTACTTTGGAAGAAAAATTGAGCTACTTTGATCGAACTGATAAAATTATTCAACACAATTGAATACTTGGCCTTTGTGGGTGTGGTATTATTTCAAAATGTCAATTTACATATCAAAGGCCTTCTGTGCGTTTAACTACCATTTACTACTGAAATTTTAAAAGAATCATAACAATTGCAATAGTGATCAACTCTTGCTAAGCCATATGGATATTTTCTTGTTTGGCTGGTAAAAGGATATCCCAGTCTCTGCTGGAGTTGTGTTCAGTGAATTGGTGAAACATTTATCATCTATAAGCGGGATGGATTGGAGGCAACAGGGAAGTATGATACAACAATTGGGGCACTGCATGAACTGCCCTTTTTCTTCTCACTTGAATCCTTCATCTTCTTTCCATTATCATCTTGCTTTTGTTGGTCTTCAGGGAACACATCATTTGTAGCGGGTAATTTGAAGCAACTCTGCACAAATCCGAATACACCCATTTTGGAGAAGTTTATAGAAACGCTACGGATAGAGATCAGATGTACATTTGCTCAATGAGTGTGGAATTTATAGAAATGTTGCAGTTGATAATATTAAAAATATGGAGTAGCGCTTAAGGTACTGGGCATTATATTGTTGACCGGGGTTATATTAATGTTGTGGAGTGGAGGCCAAGTTACAGCAGTCGTATAAAAAAATTCATCATTTGACTGAAATAGTTTCCAAGAAATGAATTCGTGTGGCACGGGATTTCTTATAATTAGGCACACGTGGTGAACAAGAAGTAGTCCCAGTGAAATAAAAATTTTATTTGTTAATATGGAATTACTTGTAATCCAAGTAATCTAACAAACGCTCAATTTTTTTAGCATTAATTTGTGGAGCTGGTGGCCCCATGAATGTAAAATTTTGCAGCTTATAAAATAAGCAGTCATCTTAAATTGCATTATTAAAAGAAAAATTTAATTCTAATTGGTCACATAAATTGTGGAGAAAAAATTGAAAACAAATCAATAGAGGGAAATTGTTTTGAAGAGCCACATGTCAATCTTCTCAATAAGCAGTTGCTACTTATTTCCAGCGCCGTCTTTTTTTCAAAGCTTAGGGCAGGTCCCCATGCAGCTACTTAGCTTATTTTGGCTAGCAGCCACTACTCAATTTTTTTAGCATTAATTTGTGGAGCTGGAGGCCCCATGAATGTAAAATTTTGCTGCTTATAAAATAAGCAGTCATCTTAAATTGCATTATTAAAAGAAATATTTAATTCTAATTGGTCACATAAATTGTGGAAAAAAAATTGGAAACAAATAAAAAGAGGGAAATTGTTTTGTGTCAATCTTCTCAATAAGCAGTTGCTGCTTATTTCCAGCCCCCCTTTTTTTCAAAGCTTATTTTTAAGTTTTAAGCAGCTGCTGCTCCACTTAAATAGGAAAAGATTCCAATTTATCCTTTCCTCTTAATTAAAAATTTGCATGGGAACACGCTGTCTGCTTAATTTTAAGCATAAAATGCACTTAAGCAGTCGCATGGGGACATGGGGTTATTTTTAAGTTTTAAGCAGCTGCTGCTCCACTTAAATAGGAAAAGATTCCAATTTATCCTTTCCTCTTAATTAAAAATTTGCATGGGAACACTCTAGCCGCTTAATTTTAAGCAGAAATTGCACTTAAGCAGCTGCATGGGGACATGGGGTAAGAGGCATATATATTCCACCCCATTAATATTTGAATTTGTGATCTTTCTTTTATAACACACAAATTTTCAATCGTTAGTGCATCTCAAGGATGCATGATTGTAAAGGGAGGGAACCATGTGATCTTATGAGAGTGAGAGTAAATATATATATAATATTTCAGATAAAAATGAAATATATAGTTAAAATAAAATAAAATAATTTTAAAGTATAATAAATAAATGTTTAAGTATATAAATAGTTTTATATTTTTTAATCAAATTTTTAATGTATTTATGTGTGTGTCTGCAATGGTCTAAAGTTTTATATACACAGAGAAAACAAAATAGCTTTTCAAGAAAAAGTAAAAGGAATAATTTATTCTGATCAAATTTTAAATAAAATATCAAGTAAAATTATTAAAATATCTTGTTTTCATTTGTTTCAAAAATTGCATCTTGAAATTGCTCTTAGCTAATTTATGGTAATACTATCTTTCCATTACTAATTTTTTTTTTTTTTTTTTTAACTAATTCATTAAGCTGTAAGAACTAATTTCATTAACCATACAACTTCTATGCAACATAAAATTGTAAGCTTCTTAAATTTACTAGTCATAATCTTGACAATAACTCTATGCCAATTTCTTCTAAACTTGCATTAAATAAGGTAAGCTCTCAAAATTGAAGTCAACCCTAAACCCATACTTATACTTCAAGGGCTTGTTCTTGATTCGCATACCTACACTTCCTTTTTAAAAATCATAGAACTATAGTTTCTATATTAGTGATAGGTTGAATTTATCCACTCCCATCATATGAGATCTTCGGTCTCACTTGTAAATAAAATTATTAATTAAGCTTATGCTTCCCATATATTTTATACATAATAATAAGAAATACATTCTACTAAGGTGTTACTTTTATTCCAACATCAATACACAAACACTTAAACTACATCATGACTAGCTCATAAATACATCACATATACACATAGTGACATCACATAAACACAATGTGAGTATTTTATTCTTGTGTCACATATAAATAGAATGAGTAAATCATGCATACATCATAGGTACACATAGTGAGTAGCACATATATGTGTCACATATACACAACGTGACTAGGTCATACACACATCATATTATTACTAGCTCATATGACATATAAAATGGTGCCATCTAAAGTCTTGAAATAGATTGCTCTAGATTTCAGAATTTAATACTGTAGGGGTTGAGCCATCAATCTTTAAGTTTTCCATGGTTTTTAAACTTACTATCATATAGAATGATTGTGCCACAAGCTTGTATTTTTTCATTCTCAGATTTTGGTCATGCTAGGATTTTTGTCTTTTGTGTTTTATTATTAGGTTCCCTTCAACAAGTTGTCTATCATATAGTTTATCCAATTTCTCAACTCATTATTTTATATAGTTATCTTTCGTAAGATGAACTGTCAATGTTGTTCCAAGGTTATTAGCAACAAAGTTAATATATAGGGTGGCTTCGAGGCTATATAAAAATTCAAAAGGTGAGTGTGAAGTGGCCCTTTTATATTTTGTCAAATAAGTCTAAAGTAATGCTAGTATTTTAATGTGCCAATTAGTTTTATTTGCATTACACATCTTAGTTAAACCTATCCCAAAAAAATTGTTTAATTCTTTGTTGGCCTTGTTATCTCGTCTCTCATAGGGGGTACTCTTGTTGTGTGTGATCATAAAGTTATGTAGGAGCTCCTTGATAATTTAATTCACAAAATTCTTCCCCTAGTCACTTGTAGTGCTTAGGATAGCCAAATCAAGTGATTATGTTATTGTAGATGAACTTAAATACTGAGTATGTAGTGCAGTCCTTAGTTGGTTCAAATTTTGCCCATTTTTTCAAGTACTTAACTCCAGTAATGATGAATCTTGGTTTGGATACTTCATCTGGTGGGTCAAAGGGTCTAATGAAATCATTTTCGCACTTTTCAAATGGATTCTATGCAAGGACTAGTTCTAGTATAATTTTGTCATGTGCTATAGGATGTCTAGTTTGATGGGAAATACAACAATTCTTTGTGTATTGAACTTGCAATCCATTTATGGCTGACCACCATAGTCTAGATAGTAGTATTTTTCGAGCCATGACATCCCCTTTAACGTTTCCACCTACTATACCTTCATGTTCTTCCCTTAGAATTTGTTCTCTTCCATGTTCATAAACGACTCTTCATATTATATCATACCTTCCTCTGTCATGCAATGCTCCTTCTATTAAAGTGAATAGTAAATCTTACTTCTTATACAAAAGTTAAGTATCATCATAATTTATATCTGGGGGCTATGTCCCAATTAAAAGTAGCTCAATGACATTGATATTTTCCTCTAGAATTACTATGATGCAGATTAGGTTAGTATGTGGTAGATCTTCATCGTCAATGTCTTTGTGGTCTCCTTTTGTATTAATCTAGGAGAGGTAGTCCCAACCATGATTGTTATTCCTTTTTTTAACCATAATATTGAAGTTAAATTCTTGGAATAAGAGCCACCTGGATATGTGTAGGATCATGGGTGACCAAACTATGTCCTTATGTCATGTTGCAAATTTAGAAAAATAGAGTTAGGCAACTTGAAATGAAAATTTGAATAGATTATCAGCATAATTTAAAAATTTCTACATAGTTTCTAACCTACTAGTTTCCTTAAAAAAACATCTATTTGGTGAAAGTTTGAAATTTCAATGCAGTAGTAGAAAAAAAATTCAGGGAGAAGATAAAAAATAGGTGTATGTTTGACCAACCCAAGTACAAGAATGACATGATGATTCTTTTATCAAAATTTAAATATAAGTAGAGGACACATGCCAGCATGTGCTGCATATTTTATTGTATTTTTTTCTATTTAAATAATTAGTTATGAATTTTTTACTATAACTTTAATAAAATAAAAAATCTTATGTTTGACCACTATAACTTGGTCAAAATTTTATGAAATTCAATTTCTCTAATCCTAGAGTATGCAAAGCATAGAATGTTGTGCATCTTTCAAACTCAAAAAATGTGAAACTATTTGAAACTATAGATGTTTTTCAATCAATCTATCAATTAGGACTTTAGTCATAATGCATGTAGAAAATCAATAAAAGTATATATATTAAATTCAAAATAAGGCATAATTTATATTGGTAGAAAGCTAATAATATTTTTAATAAACCCTTTTTCTTTCATCAATTTTGGCTAAAATAAGTTTTCAACCACATGAGAAAAGTCTGGAAAGTCTAGAAAACTTCTAAAAACACCTTTTGTGTTGACTTTCTATGTTTAGCACATCTAAACCAAAGCCCAAGGCTGCGAGTTTTTGTTACAAAAAATAGATATGAGTTGCTAAGGGATATTCATTAGCAGCAACTATTAATAAGTAACTGATATCAAAACAAAGTATTGGATATCTGATGCTAACTGGTATCTATTACCGTTTTTGTATTTTTTAATTGTTTGTTAGTTTATTCATTATAAACAAATTTTTATTTCAATTGTGCATTTAATATTTACATACATTAGATATATATATATATATATATATATATATATATATATATATAATATGATAATTAATATGTAATATATATAAAATGTTATATATATGTTTGATATAACATTTTATATTGAATAAATTATGTTTCTCTCTACCCTCTTATAGTCTCCCTCTAGGACATTCTCTGCCTTTGTCTATAGGTCTACCTCTCTCGCTATCCCTCCCACCTTTAACCTATTTGTATCCATCTCTCCTCATTTTTGTCTCTCTCTACCTATGTAGTACCTCTATTTGAACCTTCCTCCCTCCTACCATCATATTGGAACCCTCTCCCTTTCTCTCTACCTCTTTCCCCATCCCTCTATTCTTAGATATTTATCTCCCCTCTTTTACCCCCCCTCTCTCTCTCATATCCCCTTTTTTGATAGTTCCCTCCCACCTCTCCCCCTCCCTCTAATTATCATCTCCCTTTGTCTCTCTCTTCACCTCTCTCCCCATCTCTCCTCATCTCCTTTTGTTGATATCTACCCCTCTCCCCCTACCCTCCTAGCCCCTAATCACCCCCAACTCTCTCTCATTCTCTCTTCCTCCTAATTACCCTATAACTCTCTAAGCTCTCTTCCCTTATCCCTTTGATGGCACTCCCTTCTCCTCCCTTTCCCCCTCCTCTCTCTCTCTCTCTCTCTCTCTCTCTCTCTCTCTCTCTCTCTGTTGGTACTTCCCTCTCTACCTCTTTGGACCCCTCCCCCCCTCTCTCTCTCTTACATACATACACACAATCTCCCCCTTTGTTGATACTTTCCCCTCTCCCCCTCTCCTACTATCCCCCCCACCCTCTCTCTCTCTTTCTCTCTCTCTCTCTCTCTCTCTCTCACACCTCTCTCCCCCTCCCCCCCCTCCCATAAACATCACGAGGCAACAAAAATAGAAAAGAAACTTAAAACAACATCAAGACAATAAAACTGGAGCAAGAATTAACAATAAACAAACCAAATTAGGGTTGTTCAAAAAAGTATTCCAAATCAGCTTGTCTTCTCAAAATAACAGGATCGTTTTGCCCTATTTTCCTTTTCTTGATGCTAGAGGAACACATAGTAACATTAGTATCTCCACCTTCAAGCCTTAGCATTTCAAAAGACACATCCACATCTTTGGGTAGTCTATAGTCGAGTCCTTTTGTTTTCATCTCAAGTCTTTTTTTCCTAGGAAGAAGGGGAACAACTATATCCATCTTTGAACATTCTTTAGTGATGTATTTCTTATATTATCTTCTTTCTAAATCTCTTCATAATGAGAAGAATAAACCTCCATAGGGTCAAGCCTCTTTTTCCTCCAACTATTGTTATTTTCATACTTTTTTAACAAGTAGTAGAGGTGTCCCCTACTTCACCAGAAAAGTGGCAAAGGATTGAAAAAAATTCATACGTAATCTAATATACTCATACTCCATATTGGGAGGATTACAAGTTCCAATTGTTGTACATGCGTTTGTTCTTATAATATTTACTAACCACGTATTTATACTAGTGCTTATAATGTTTACTCACCACATATTTATATTATTTATTGTAAATAAATAATCTACATGTAATAAAAAATAACCAAATAGTAGTCAAGATGATCTGATAGTTGAATGCATGCAAACCTATGAATGTTATATTAAAAAACCTAAATACATTCATTAATAACATAAATAAATAATTATTTTATTTCAAATAAAATATCATAACTATTTGCTATAAGTGTGTTATTTATAAAATAAGATGTTCATTTAGAATAAAAATGTTGTCATAGCGAGAAATATTGTTTCTCCGTGTACAACTATTGGGGCAGCAATATATATGCATTGGAGTATTTCATATTGATAATATTCTTATCACAAATATAAAAGAAGAGTTCAATTAATAAATTGTATTTTTCTATCAAATGTAAAGGATTATCAAAAAGTTTTAGTGTTCAACTATTGGTCCATTTGTGTTGGATATTAAAGTTAGAGATAAAAAAGATTTATGGTTACTAATAGATATTTGGTCCATTTAGCTTGCACATAATTTATATTTTAAATAAAAATATTCTACTAATAACAAGTGATATTTTCTTGTTCAACTAGTAGGGATTTTTACATTAAGTTTTTGTCAAATTTTTGAGTTGGCCTAATAGTAAAGAACTTGTACTCTGAAAAGAGGTCACTAGTTCAAATCATAAAGTGGGTAAGGTATGTACACTTCGTATTTGAACCACAATTAGGTGCTTCTGCATACTGGAAATACAAGAAGTCCCATATATTATAAGTCATCTATAGATCTAAAAACTGATCACCTGATATCCAAGATTGTATAAACAGAACCCAATTTATTTATTTTTTTAATTCTTTTAAGAGGCCTCTATACCTGGTGTGAGGGGGTCGATACCTGTACCATCCTCCTGTCCTCTGTCGTTTCTTTTCCTCTTTTGCACATGCCCTCTGTACCTCTAACTCCTCTTTTTTTTTCCTTTTTTATGCACTTTTTGCACCTTTTTTCACCAAATCTATACAATCCCTTCATTTCCATCAATCTTTATTATTTTATTTTATATTACTTTCTTGTTCTCGTACTTGAAGGGATGTGACAAAGATCCCTGTAGAGCTCTCAGAGCAAGAAGGAAGAAGAAAAACTATTTACAATACCTGCATCAAACCACATTTGCTAGAAGCTCTAATATCCTTCACAACTATTGGAAGTAGTAGCATTCTCGAAAGAGGTTATGATCTCTTAAGCATTACAACATTTGCTCACAGTGTGTTCAATGAATCGGTGAAACATCAAAATTTCTCCAATCAAGTGAAGTAATGAGAGCAAAGAATATGTGGCTTAGGCGGGATAGATTGGATCCAATAGGGAAGTATGATACAACAACTGGGGCACTGCATGAACTGCCATTTTTCTTGTAACTTGAATCCTTCGTCTTCTTTCCATTATCATCTTGCTTTCCCTCTTCTTCAGGAAACACATCATTTGTAGATGTAGCGCACAAATCGAATACACCCATTTTGGAGAAATTTATAGAAACTTTGTAGATAAAGATGAATCTGGAATTTACATCTTAGAAGGCGATAGGTCACTTTGTCATGGTTCATTTTTGTTTGTTTATTATTTTCTAACCATACTTGTAATGATTTATTGAATGTTTTGTGTTGCAGCTGCAGGTATCACACTTCACAGATACGACAGAAATGATTCTGAAATTTACAGAAAAGTTGCAGTTCACAATAGTGTAATGAAATTACTAATTTGGTTTCCCGGACTGTGTTCAATGAATTGGTGAACCATCAAAACTCCTTCAATCAAGTGAAATAGAAGCATGATACAACAGAGATTGGATCCAACAGAGAAGTATGATACAACAATTGGGGTACTGTATGAAGTGCCCTTTTTCTTCTCATTTGAATCCTTTATCTTCTTTCCATTATCATGTTGCTTTCCCTCTTCTTCAAGGAACACATCATTTGTAGTTGGCAATTTGAAGCAACTCTGCACAAATCCTAATTTACCCATTTTGGAGAAGTTTTCGTTGCAGATACAGATGAGTTGTATTTTGCCTAGTGACTGTAATTTATAGAAATGTTATAGTCAGAATATTAAATAAATGGAGTAGCGCCCAAGGTATTGGGAATTATATTGTTGACCTGGATTATATGTAAATTAATTGATTTTCTTTCGTTTAAATTGTGTGGAGTGCACGCCAAGTTACAGCAGTATATTTGAATTGTGGTCAAGCCAGTAAGTTGTTCCACGTTTACGGTGGGTAATAAAGAAAGGAATTTCATCATCTGAAATGAATTAGCATGGCACGAGATCTCTTATAATTTAGGCACGTGGTGAACAAGTAATCCAGGGGAAAAGACAAAGGAAATTTACTTTCAATTTTTTATATATTTTATTTGTGTGGAGAGGTTTATTTTACAGCTGGAATAATATATTTGAATATGGGTTTAATGGTTTTGAGAAATATAGTTTTAGTTTTGATGTTATTTTTTTTGTGGCAGCTTGATTCTTTAAAAGCAAGTTTATGTTTACTGGTTGAGGTTGGCTAGTTGGTTGTTTAGTAATTTTAGCTTGGTTATTATCATAGTAATATTTCTTCTAAAATTTGCATATGTGAAGCATGGTGTGGGATGCGTGGATACATTCATCTATACATGGAGGATGCATTGAAATATCTTGATATTTTAGAAGTATTCATGGAAACTTTGTAAGTGTATTATAATGTTTTTTATTATTGAATAATACATTGAGTCTATCTGGTCTTTGAGGTTGGGTTTTTTCCTCTTGAGGTTTTTCCCAAGGTTTATCTTCTTTTATCTTATGATATGTATTTAATATTTACATGTTTAAATAGGAATCATAGGGGTGACTTTGGGTGTAAGCTAACACACAATTTTTTTTAAGTAAAAAATCAAAGTCATACTCCTCATTGAATAGGTCAACTCTAAGAGTGTCTTGGCTTTTTTGGGACATTAGCACAATGTTGCAGTGTCCATCCACAAATACATATAGTGTCTTGGATTTTGTATTTTTTGATAAAGGTTCATTGTATAGTTTATCTTTAGATACATGCATCCCCTACAATTATTTGTGGCTATAAATAGGATCAACAATTTTGAATCAATAAGATAAAATCTTAGTTTCAACTCCTCTCTTTTATTGTATGATGTATAATTTCTTCTTAACTACACATGTGAATACATTTACTAATTTTTTCGATGTGTATTTTGTTTAAATTTTGTTTTGGAAAAACTACCAATGGTTGTCATTTTCCCTCATAGTGACTATTGAATCCCTTGCTTGCATATTTGTGTGTGGGAGCTGTTAATACAGGATATATGTGAGTTTAGGTAGTTTTTCTTGGTTTGTTGTGCCATTATGAGTGAGGAGAAAACTTATTCAGACATTTATTCATCACTACCCCTACCTTTTTATACATGTCTCTCCCTCTTTTCCTGACTAATTTGTTAGAATGGGGTCATTTTTTTTTCAATCAATGTTGGGTTAGATTAGCATATTCATTTAGGATTATAAAGGAACCAACCTTCCTTAGAGCATAATTTGACCATTGGAATAAAAAATGAAGGATCCTTTGTTTCTAAAGAATTAAACCCTATTGTCTATGCCATAAAAAGTTTGATTAGTACCACCCCCATTTATGGAGTTGTTTAGGTTAATTAGTCTAAATCAGTGAGGGAGGATGTAAAGTGGAATTCACCAAAGGATGGGTGGGTTAAGATTAATCTTTATGTGGCAACGTGGGGAAATCTAATATGTGTTGTGGTTAGATGTATGGTTCAAAAATTAGGAGAGGCCCTATATTATTGATAATTGGTGAACAGATTAGATGAATGACAAATAAAGATTCTTAACTCTAGGTTGCTTTTCTAAGATTAAGGGTGGCAAGAAAATCAAATTAGGATAGGATACATTTAGAAGAGGATTCACAAATCATGGTCAATGCCATTAAAGCTAGCCAAAATCCAGATAGAAAACTTGTTAATTAGCTTTGAATGGTGAAAAGGGTAATTAAATAGTTCAAAAATTTCATTGAGACTCATGTGTATCGGAAGGGAAGTGGCTTGGTGGATGATGTGGCCAAAGTGGCAATTGACATGGACTTTGGGGAGGTGGAGGTCTCATCTTTGGTAGATTAGCATGTTTTCCACAATGTCAGCGTTGAGTCCCAAGATCACATTCTTGACTTAGCATGCTAAAAGAATGAGTGAGATTTTGAAGAGTTAAGTCTATTGATGGAGGCTTATGACAGTTGTAGGAAGACCATTGTTAGGTTGTTCTATATAACAAGTGGTGGTCACAAGATCTGGTTCATCTATCTCTCTTCTTTAGAGGAAAAGATAGGTGGCCTTCAATAGTGACATATCTGAGTGAAGGATATTGGAGGTATTTAAGAGCAGGGTTGTGTGGTGCTCCACTCTTTGTGGATGGTCTTGGGTGATAGTTACTTGAATGGAAATGGAAGATATATGGTAAATTCAAACATAGCATCTATGTTTTGTGCATTCTTGTTGGATGTTGGGATATTGAGAGCATTGTGGAAGCGATAATGGTAAACTTGGTCTGGAAACAATGGTGCAGTGGTCTCAAAGATGTCTTGGTGGAACCATAATAGGACATGGCATGATTCATGATGAAAATATTAGCCCAGTAAAAGTCAAGTTTATGTTTTA